>NC_134318.1:31638659-32239284 GCF_964195595.1 Calonectris borealis | reverse complement strand
CTTTTTTCCTTCTCCATAGGCTCATATCTCCGGCCTCAGTCCAATGAAGATCTAAATGATGTCCTTCCACACTAATCAACTATCCTCACTCGATATCATCTGCAGGTGGAAGTTCTACCCTGCTGCAGAGGATAAGCAAAGCAAGGAGCTTGCTAGGGCCGGAAAAGGGAGATGAAATAAAACAAGGGATCTATTTAGCACCCGTATCAAGAATCAACACTCATTTTCATGATGAATTTGCCTGTGTTTGTCATCACTGCAGCCTTTTATTAGGAGGATGACAGCTGAGATTTTTGCATCTGCCATTTCCATGCTACCCCTAGCAGTAGGTTGCTCATGGAAAGATCTCTTACTTTAATCACTGAAGCATTGGGTTATGAGTGGGATGGGCTGTTTCTGGCAAGACAAGGAAGGGGAGAGAATTAAAGGAAAGCTTTCTGTGCCTACAGCTTGTCAGCTTAGCACTAATATATGTGCTCCTGAACTCTTTTAAACTCACTTCTTTATTGATTTATTTGTATATGTTGTACTTCATGATGAAGGAATACTGTCCACCCTTTCTCCTGAAATATGGCCACCTCTGCGGTGGAGCGTGACGGGTATTTGGCACCAACCAGACAACATGACATTTCAGAAGCAGAGGAAGGGAAAAACAACAGATTTGACTGAAGTATAGGGGAAACTAAGGAAGTAGAAACATTGCGACACCATTTGTGGAGCCTGTCTAAACAGCGTATAAACACCGTACCATCATGTGGCCCAACAGGTTTTATATGTGTCTAGCTTGGGGAAGTACCAATCTAGGCTTTTTAGCTACATACTTCAAGATTTTGATGTTCTCAATTTACAGGAAAGAATTCTTCTTTCAGGAGGGGTGGTGGGAAAGCCCACTAGGCTGTCTCAACAACCGGCTTGCCTGCCAGTGCCGTCCCTTGGCAGCTGCTGGGGTACTATAAGTAATCAATGTGAAGGAACACAGAAGTGCAATTGTTTTTCCTTGCTGGCCAGGACTTATCTGATGAGTCTTCTATCATCTGCTTTGTAGTATAAAGAGTTAAGAGCTGAAAAAAAGTGATGGTTATGTGTAGATAGAAGCTTCTAGCAGTGACTTACACGCATGCACACAATGTGGCTTGACTCAAGACGAAAAAGGCTCTGCTTCGTACACTTCAATTTTTCCTGCCTTTGCAGGCATAAGTACCAGGGGAGGTCTCATGTAAATTGGAGACAGAGAAATGATTATCTGTTTATCTTGCTTTCCTTTCGGAGTGGTACAATGAAATCAGCAGAACTCTCCTCCCTCCCCCCTCTCTTCCCAGCAAATAAACCTTGTTTTAGAAAAATTAGAATGCATTGTGGATAAAGGAAGGTGACCCTAGGTCTTGGATCTGTTTCCTTCATTAGCAGCAAATCGGCATGTAGTGATTGCTGCCTCTAGTATCAATGCTGGAGCATTTAACTAGTCAGAAGAGTTTACAGATGCTAGAAGAGAAAGCCAGCGATGCATATAATATATTGCTGGAATCATAAATAGCTGAGACAAGGGCTGGTTATTGCTTAGTTCAATATTGTTGTTTAATAGCAACTCTAAATACACTCTGCTTGGTTAAATATTGTACTATTAACTCCAGAGATAATGATCTTCCTAGATTGAATGAGGGACAATCATATTATGGTGTGATGCATTTCTTTGAGCTCCCCATATGTGAGCAGGGTAATTGAGGGGACTAGCAATTCTGTAAGCCATCCTGAGGGTCAAACTCTCTTATTGTACAGGCTCCCCATTCCTAGAGAAGGCAGAAGGACTTACTCTATGAATACAAAAGCGTTAGATGACCCTGCTTTGTATATTTGTAAAGCACCCATCAACCCAGCGTTCCAGCCTGTGGATATTATCAATCTCTAACTAATTATAAGGTATCGGTTCCACAGTAGTAGCTTCAAAGGTAACATTTTATCCAGGCTTTTCCCTCATCCTGTCTTATAGGTAACTGAACGAAGAAATTAGTTGTCTTCATGTTGATCTTTTTCTCTCTCTCTCTTGTCTGAGCTAGAAGAAAAATGAAAAAGGACTCAGCAGAGAGAGGAGCCCTGTTTCTAAAAGAGCAGTAACGTCCCTAGAAAATGTCCTACCTTTAAACCCAGCTAAATAGTTCAATGAGAGCATAGATCACGTAGGCAGCTGGAGTGGAAATTTTTATGATATTTTAGGAATACATTTTTAGCTGGCCAAGTAAAAGAGGAATCTGGAGGATGGAAGAAATGCCCACAGTTTACCTTTGCTTGCAACAACATATTCACTTTACTTATATTGTGCATTTGATATTAGTGTATCCCTCCTTTTCTATTTCTCATGTTTTCAGTTCCTGTTTTGTTCAGAGCTGTATTTAAATGTTTCATTTAAAGGATTCAAAGTTATTGAGGAGAGGAAATTACATATATTTATATATGTATATATATGTATGTATACACACACATGTGTGTATGTATATATACATAAAAAGTTCTCCATAGCAAAGCCAAATGTTATGTAGACTTTTCTGTTCCCTTCTGAGATTTAACCCTTTAGCCTCATTACTCTTCTGCTTTAAATTCAGAACCTTTAGAGAGCAGCCTGATGTTGTCTAAACCCACACAGGCTACCAAAGGCTGTCACCAGCAGTCAGGAGAGATGTGCACCTCAGTTCTGTTCTTTCTCCTCCAAATGACCATTTTGATTTGCATGATGGACACTTGAGGTTGCAGAAACTCCACACAGACATATTGCATGAAGATTGTGCTGGTAAGTTATGTGAACCATTTTAAAACACTTTGTTTTAAAGCTTCGTGAATCTCTCCAGATCACAATTAAATGTGATTTACCTTAGCTGTTTGGCGCTTTCCTGGGTAACAGTGGCAAATCAGGAATTATCCAGCAAGCACTATAAACAGTTGTTTAAAGCTTAATTTATACTAATCTATCTGCAGAATGACCTTTGCAAGTCTTGCTTCTCAGGGGCATTCTGCGCTTGTACTTATTCACAGGTTTTGTTTCTTTTCTCACTTCGAAGGTCATTTTCAAGGCAGGATATCCTTTAGGCCTCCTCCTTCATGGAGATGAGGATTTATTTTTACTGCTTTTAAAAATGGGTTAGATGCTTCTGATTTGCTTGCTGGTATCTTTTTAATTTCATCATGGGAGTCTTGCCACTGGACGCACTGTGATTTTGAGTCCTAATTTTATAGTCTAGGTAAAATAAAGGAGAAATTTGAAATGTTTTCCACTTGAAGTGCAAGGGTACTTTTGATTCACAAGCCTGTTGCTGCCTGTGAAACTACTTGCAAAGCAATGACTGCTAAGCTCTGGTGAATCTATCCGGGTGTAACTGTTGCGTATGTAAATCTTCACATGATCATCAGCTATGGAATAATTTATGATACCATAGCAAAGACACAGTAAAAGTATAGGCTTGTTGGTATCCGAACGGGAAGATTCAGAGATTCCTGGTCCAAAATAAGTTGCTTCTTTGCTATCTTTGCAATGACTTATGAATTTATTGAGCTCCCATTGTTCCTATAATATTTTTTCCATTTAGTAGTTTTTGTCTTGATTCCCAGATTGGAGAATGTCTATTGGTTTAGGATTTTGGTTTATTCTGTTAAAATCCTAATATAGCATAATGGAACATAAAATAATAATTGAAATAAAACACACAAAACCCTTACACTATTGCTTGATTACAATGTTTTTGAGAAAAAAAATGAAACTAGTCAGATCATTGGAGATTATATTAATTTGCACTAATTCAAATTAGGCATCTTTGTGTCGTCTTTGCTTTGAATTTTTTTTTTCCTTAGAAGTTCTATCCTTTTCCCCCGAAAGCAGAAAGAGACTGAAATTCCATAAGGCAGTATGGAAACAGAGACCAGGGAAATATACTGTAAACCACTTGCATGTCTTATTTTTTAAAAAAAGACTTATTCTTTATTGAATAACTATAATGTAGCGTAATATACAAGATCATAATATGAAAAGGCATCAACCATCCTCATAACACATAAAATAAAAACTATGCAAAGTTATTGAAATTGCTGTAGAGCAGATACTCCTTTTTATGAACGGCATAGCCACTTACACTGAAGGAAATGTCTGCCTACCTGAATTGACATCATAAGGTAATGTGCCAGACTGTTTTGTTAAAACTTTTACCAGAAATAAAGCAGCACATTGTTTTGGAATTGTCTTAGTTGTGGGATTCATTAATTTTAATGCTTGAAGCAAACTTAGCCTGCCTGTCTCTATCTGTAAAGGATTTATCTCTGTTTTTTGAGGAGGAAGGAGGAAAAAACTGAGAAAGGAGTGTGGGGGCATAAGATAAAAGATCCCAGCAACTGGGTTAAAATAAACACGTACCAAAAAGAGAAAGGTACAACTACGTATCAGATGTTCATCTGCCGTGAAATGATGCAGCGTCACTGAGAGCAGAGTACCGATAACAGCACGAAGTGACAGGTTTACCTTCAGACCAGCTGCAGGATGCAGCTGCAATGTATGATATGGAAAAACAATGAAACATTCTCGAGTCATTTTAATACAAGAATAAAGAAAGAGCAAATGGAGCCAGAGCCGTGTCTATTTGTTGGTGGAGCAGTCAGTTGTCTAGAAAAGCCAAGACCTCCAGTAAGGGCAATTATAGATATGTCTTTTGATGTGGAGAAGAGATGTTCTATTGTATATTCTCAGCAACTGTACTTCCATTGGTCTGATCCCAGCTGTGTATAGAGGTCTAGAACATATTTGGAGGAAAAGAACAAATAAAGGCCCGGATGTAAATAGAAATCAGGGCAACACACAACCTAGGTTTGCTAAAAGTTGGTCATAGTAAGCAAATTATTTTTTTAAATGAACAGTCCTCTGTATAAGGAAAAAGTATATTCTCTCATTTTCCTTCTTCAGTAAAGCATTTGATGTAGCATTACATGAAGAATTGTGAGTTAAAAAGAAGAAGATAGGGTTGAAAAATGAGGGAAGAACTGGATAAAAGAATATTAAATGGGGAAGGGTTGGTCTGGAAGTAGGCTCCTAGCCAAGTTACCTAAGGACTGTTCTTAGGCTCAGTTTTGTGTAATATTTTCCTTGGGACTTCAGTGCTGTAGGAATTTGCTGATGGTACAAAATTTGAAGATAGAAGTACAGAGCAGCATTGGGATATTTTTCAAATGAACTCAATGACCTTCAAGGGGAAGCAACAGAAATGGAATTAAATTCAAGCTAACAAAGGGCAAGTTCATACAGTTTGGGAGTAATCATAAGATTTTTCTCATCTAGGTTGGGAACTCTGCAGTGGAAATGACAGAGGAGGAAAAGGAAATGGATTAGTTGAGCATAGGATGACTGTGAGCCCTCATCTTGCAGTACTTTGGAAAAGACAAATGGGACCCTTCAGCCTATCAAGATAAGTAATATCCAATGGAGACAGAAAAATCTGAACTCCATGGCACAAGCCAGTGATACAGAGCAAATCATTGCAGAGTACGAAGCGATGGTGAGACTTTATCTGGAATACCATGCTGAGCCCTGGTGGCTCCTAGAGGAGAAAGCACAAGGGCTGGAACAGCTGCAGGTAAGGTCTACCAGGAGGATAAATTAGGGAAAACCGACACAGGCTGGTTTGGCAGCCACAGTGGAGTCTGAGGAAGTCCTGTGTACATGAGAGGAGGTCAGGGAAACTTCCTCAAGATGGACTTGCCCTGTGTGAAGGGCACATGGGCCAGAGTTGTTGAAGTTGACGGCTTTTTCTGTCCATCTGAGTAGGTATATGCTGCCATGCATCTGCATAAGGGGTCCAATGGACAGCAGCAGTGGGAGACGCACA
The DNA here is from genome assembly GCF_964195595.1 of Calonectris borealis. Taxonomy (NCBI): domain Eukaryota; kingdom Metazoa; phylum Chordata; class Aves; order Procellariiformes; family Procellariidae; genus Calonectris; species Calonectris borealis. Next base: position 32,233,429 of record NC_134318.1, on the reverse strand, counting down.
CCCTACCAGGTGAGACTGGAGTGTGCTCTCTGCTTTCCTCTGATCAGAGCTGAGTAATTGTCCCATATGGATGAGTAGGGTACTGCAAGCACAGTGTACACTAGGAGATAGTGTCAGTGCCAACTGCTGCACTGAACAAGTGGTGTTAAGCTTGGATCTGCTCCCATAATATGCCTTTCCAACTGCTGAATCTTTTTCCCAGTGGTTTATGCGATTAACCTTCATCCCTGGGGCGAATCGTGGTTCTGCTCTAAACTTCTCCTGCCTCCAGTGTGGTGAGACTCAGGGTGCATGTTGGACCCAAGATCATATTTCTTGTCAACTGCCAGATTGTGTCTGGACTCAGGCTCCACATATGAACATTTACATAACTGGAGAAAGCTTGATTTTGTGTTTAACTACACTTTCGAACATCATGAGTCAGCTCTGTCTTGAGCTATCTGGTGCCTCCCAAGATATCATGCCACTATGTCAAAGGTTTCAAATAGGGACAACATAATCTCAGTCTAAGTCACCTCTACTGATAAAAATTAATTAAACATTATCAAATTAGTCACAACTTGATGACTCTCAGCCTCTTGGTCTAAGTAAGATACAAGAATTATTTAAAAGTTTCCACCTACTGGGTAGGCAAAATCTACTGCCACTTGATCTTTTCTGGATTAATCTTTTAGGCTTAATAATAATAGGATAAAATGCCGTGAAGAGAAATGTAAAGCATGGCACATATGAGACATTCAGTTGCATAAACACAAAACAGGGACTATCTGGCTCAGCAACAGTACTTCTAGAAAGAATATAATGCAAGGTTATAGAATAGGGCTCAGCAATACAAGCTCTGGGAAAAAAAAATCGTATTCTCTTTATGAACAGCAGCTTGACGCAGAAGACATGCAGGATAACTATACATTTTCCTCTGGCCCTTTGAAGGCTTCAGATTATAGAAAAACCATTGTAGGACAGTTTAAGTTGAAGTAGGCCTCTGGAGGTGATGTCCTGTATTAAGTTTTTGGTACCAGATATTAAGAGTCATGCCATGGGAGCAAGTTCTGGAGGAGAACTGCCCAACAGATAAAGTAAGAAAGAACTGCGAAGAAAGGTTCAACATTTGGGTTCTGTCTGGAAAAGAAGAGACTGAAGGGGAGGCATTGTTAAAGGTTTTGAAAATAAATGGATTGTTATAAAACTGAGTATTGTTATATTGATGTATATATATTGATTGTTGTCCACAGACTGTTGGGCAAGAAGTAGTTGGCTGAAATAACAGGAGCTATTCATAGCTATTCATTAAGCTATGAATTAAGAATATATTATTTGACAAATATATTTCCAGAGTAGTCTAGGTACAGCATGTACTGCCTCAAAGTAGGGAAGAAGGACTTCTACCCAGAGAATTTTAGGATTTAGAGCAATTTACAAAAATGGAGGACATGACCAATAAAGTAATGAGACTGACATATCTACTGAAAATGTTGTATGACCCTAGGAAACTGGGATGATTTCACTGCTTTCAAAGGCAACGGGATTCACAAAGCCTGGCAGGGACTCTGATCATGAAGGACTTTGGATTTTTTTCCTCCTGGAAAACTGTGTGTGTCCTTTCTGTTGTTTATTAGGTAGGCAGTTTGGTGGTCTGTTGTATGAAACAAACATGCAGACAGAGATCAAGCATAAAAATCTATTTCCAAAGCCAGGGAGTATCTCATTGATTATCAAGTACTGTGTGTTAGCTAAATTAGGATGAACTACAGCTGCAAATAGTTCAGGAAGGATAATTGTCTGATGACATCAACAGAAGTTCCCACCTTAGGTAACTCGGTTTCTAATAACTTGGTCTTTCAGACTGCTGTAAATCTTCGGAATGATGCTGCATCCTTGGCGAAAGTCAAGCAAATGAAAACACCATGCACAAGCAGTGTATGTCTTACGAGTTCACTGAATCAAGTCTTAGAGCTATTACAAAAGACTCCGTAACTTAAAGAAAATGCCACCTGCTTTATTCTTAGAGGACTTGTCTTCCCTAGAAATCTGTTACAAATTCAGCACATCTAACTACATAGGGAAAAAGGCACAAACAAAGCATTTTTTCCACCAGGTGAAATTCCTTTTTAACTTGGGAGAGACAAGTTAACAGGTATGACAGCTAACCCTGGATGAGGAAACTCTGATTATGGCATCTTCCTTATGGCAGAGGTTTTTTTCTAATGGGCCTAGAAGATCCCTTACGATTAACTGGAGGCAGATGACTGACTCCCACAGACTGCTTCCAACACATCCATCTGCTTTTCCAGGTGAAGGTGCAAGGGATTTTTTTTTTCTGATCTTTTATTTTTCTCCTGTGTAGATCTATATTTGATATCTACAGCGCTTAATTCACTTGGGAAATTTGTACAATAACTCAAATCACACCCCAAGCTTACAAAAGGCCCCAGCAACACAGTGCCTGCTCCTCTATTTATTGTAGCCTCTGTGGCACACAAAGCCAGAGAGAGGAGGTTTGGCCACATCCAGATTAGGTTTTCTTCCATTTTTCTGCAAAAGTCTGAGGGGAAAGTGTGTGTCAGTGTTTGCACAAATGTTTAGAGATGGTTGATTCAGATTTATCCCAGCGCATCAGGGCATATGGAGGAGGGCAGGAGGGTGACGGTGGTGCCTTGTGGAGTGACTCCCAAAGAACAGAACTGGGATTCCAGAACAGCCGGCAAGCGCTGATGAATCCTGAAGGCGACCTAATGATTTTTGTCCGGGAAAGGGGCTGGTGAATGATGGATTTGAAACTGGACCTCCCATCTGTTCCCGATTCATCTTCCACTGAAACTAAAGAATGAGAATGAGCAACCAGGCAAAAGCTTCATCCAGCCGTCTGGGGATCATGTCATCAAGCCAGACGGTGGTAATTTAACTTTCCTCCCTCGTAAGACCAGTATATACTGGCAGAAATTTATTGTTTCTTCATTACTAAGGATTTACTGGATGCTTCGTTGTTCTTGGGGGGAAGGCAATATTTCCTGCATTGTAAATGTGACCTTTCCTTTTTGGGTATTCTTTAGCCAGCTATATTTTCCTTGTATGAGATAAATGTGTGGAGCATTACAGAGAGGACAAAGTCCCAGTGGAGGATTAATAAGGATTGTCCTGCGTGGTGAGGAATACTTAGCTGTGTTATTATCTAAATCTTCATATAGAAGACTTTTGTAGGGCTGTGATATAGCACCAAACGGCTATAGAAAATCACCAGATTGAATTGGGGGGAGGGAGGGTTGGAAAGCAATGAATTTTAGGAAAAAAGCAGACCAGATCCTTAATGATTAAATTAGTGATACTTGCTTAGAGATAATGACACTTAGATCCACGAAAGTTCTCACCACAGCAACTGCAGCCAGGGTCCTGGGGATGCAGGAACACAGACCCCAAGATGACATGGAGCGTGTACCGAAGGCCAGTCTATTTTCAAGCGATGTGAGCGCTTCTTGTTTTGCAAAAGGGCAAATCTGCTCTAGATTAGCTCTAATTAGCCTCCTGTCTCTATGGTTGCAACTGAATGATGTGGGGGTTTTATGCTGTAAATCTCTTTTTAGTCTGTGAAAAGTCTGTCATTTATTTTCAAAGCAGCTGTGCTTTTCTGATAGATAGAGAGACATCTGTTCTGGTTATTGTATCAGCCTGATACACTCATGATGGCTTTTCCCACCACCTCGCTATGCTGTGCTATCACCTCCTTTCCTCGTGAGAGGAAGCAGGAAGGAAGGCATCTTTGATCTTTGAAACCTATTAAGGTTAAGGATGCTACACACATGTTGGCTATCTGAATTAGATGAAAATATAACCCACAGTTTTATGAAATGCTTTAAAATAATAACTCTATTCCCTGGAAACAAACAGGCTCCCTATGACATTGCAGGCTAGGAAAAATTTTCCAAGTAAGTGAACAAGTTACTTATGGGAAAATTGCTCTCACAGAGTACCTGCTAGCAGTTCCCAATCAAATTGGAAGGATGTGTTACATTGGGTCCACAGGGAGCTGCCTTAGGACAACTCATTATTTTATTAATAATTTATTAATAAATTAAAATTAATAATTATGTTATTAGGATCTTCTGTGATGTAGGCAGTATAGCTTACTGATGGTATGAAACCCAGGAAGCCTGCAGATGCCACAGATACTGAGAAGAATTCAAAATGGACTTCATAAATCAGAGGAACTGCATGCAAGAAAAAAGTCTGTGATTCAGTAAGAGCAAAGGCAAAGTATCACATAGAATTCGAGGATTACCTGGCTCAGCAGGCTTTCTGCAGGAGTGGATCTAAGGCTTCTATGAGGTTACAAAACAGCAAGAACCAGGAATATTACACCGGTGCAGAAACCCCAGAGAGCTTTTACCTAAATGTAGAGGAAGGAGTGCAGTGCATTAAAAAACCTCAGCTGCAATGCTTCCTTTGCTTATGGGCTCAACACTTTGAGAAAAATGAGCGGAAACTGAAAACAGTCTTCTGGGTGGCCATAGAAGTGATCCCAGCATCTAAAAAGAGCCAGACATATGGATTATGGAAACTTCACTGGAGTTTGTAAAGAAAAGGTTAGAAAAAATGTCAGAATAGATACAAATGTAGTAATTTTCCAATACAGTCAGGGAATAGACCAATTGATATCTCAAAGTCATGTCCAGCCATACCGCTTCTAGGTCAAGAAAATCAGGATTAATTTTTCGTACCTGAATTTAGAGAAAAAAAATTCTGGCTTTCTGTGAATGAAAATTAGCTAACAATCCTAAAAGCTATTTTGGTCTGAAAACTGGACGAAATCCATACAGCATTTTAGAAAGTATCTATACCATTGATAGAATTAGACAGGATGAGAGTGCCTGATACCCAAACTTCAGGAATTAAAATAACAAACCACATCCAATTTGCGTAATGTTATTTGTAGCACAATGTTATTTGTAACACAAATATCAAGAAAATGAAGAAAAAATCATGGCACTAAAACACAAGGTACTGTACAAACCATGTTTGAATGAAACCTCTTGGCCATAGAATAAGGGAAGTTCATGTGAAGGAGGATAAACCATGATCCTTAGACCAGCAAGCTCAGTAGTGCACAAAATAGTGTGAAGTGGACTGTCCCTCTGCTCTCCTTGCTGGAGATGTCCGTTTAGACTTTGCATTTAGAGCAATGTCTACAGGTGAAGCTGCTGCAGTGTGGACTATCAGTCACACCCAAAACGGCTTTAAATATTCAGCACAGTCTTAGCTTTGGGGGCTTTCTAATGTCTTACTATGCTCTTGGAGAAAGATGATAAGAGACATTAACTTCCAGCCTATTGCTTGAACCTCCATCTTTTATTAAATAACCTTTTTGCTGTCTATAGCTGCTCTTCCTGCCTTTATCTATTGAGGCTTGGTATGGTTGTGATGCTGAGACAATTTTGTGTCGGCCAACGCAGGAATCGCTTCACTCCTTTCATTACCAACACAGCAGCATCTATTTTTCAGACATGATGCCAAAAGAGAAATGTACTCCTCTACTTAGGTATCCTGCAGCACCAAGATCAATTACACAAAATCCATGCTCATGGGCTTTAAAGACTGTAGATAGTGGGGATTTTGGAAATCAGATTGAAGTAGTTAAGTGTTGCAAATTTCCCCTCTTGAGCGGCTGTGGCTTGATAGGGTTGCTTAAAGGATTCTTTGGCAAATGGATTGCATTTCCTAGTGGGATTTGTCCTGTGAATAAATAAATTTCTATAATCAACTACTGATACTTCTGCAGTCTTCATAGCCTGCCTTTCAACTAAATGCACATGTGTATAAAAATTTCTGTTGATTTAAAATCAAGTAAGGCACCGAACGGGAATGAAAACCCCACACCTAGCAAAGAAGTCCATCATTTTTTTACTTTGCTTTGTAAATTTGTGAATTTTGTTGGTGCCTTGGCCTATTTAATGCTAACTAGGTGTCAATCAAATGCAGAGCTTACTTGCCAGTGGGAGTGCTCTGGAAATGAGAGGTAGCGTCTTGGAACATCTTGCATTTAAAGAGTGATATCCCCTCAGCTTTCCAAAGATGTCTAATTTCCTTTTAAAGTGATCGTGTCACAAATCCAAACAGTTCTCTTGTTTCAAACAGAAGCAGAATTAGGGAATGCCAGTCTGGAGGAAAGAGAGCTTGAGGGAAGAAACTGCCCAGGGTAGACAATGAAAGAACTTTAGGCATTGTATTTATGTTTAAGTTGATAGTTGAGCTTCCAGAATACTGATAGGTTTGGCTGCAGTTTTGGCATGTCTTTCAGGGTTTTTTTTGATTTTGTTTTCTTTGACCTTTAGACGGCCTTGACACTTTATATGCACCCTAATAAAAGGGAACTGAAAATCTGGTCGCTTATCTCACCCTGAAATGGAAAGAAAACTCTTCTGAAACTATTGTTTTCATAGTAGCAGCTGGTATCAGGCACAGGGCTGGGGAACCTCCGCAGTTACAGTTTTGAGTCTTAATAGCTTCTGACATAAATAGGACTGACTGTGAGAAATACTTCCACACTTTGCACGTTGTACACAGTTGATGATGCACAACATTGTGACTGCACCACTGCTCTTCCTTAAATAACCTCCTTACTGCTCTTTGAGTCTTAGCCTAGCGATGCCAGCGCTTTTGTCAACTTGGGGAGTTCAGTGCTTGCCAACGTGAGAATTATCTGTGAGCTCATTAGTGCTAGCTCTTTGAACATCTTGCTCTTGAACTGCCAGCTGTTAGAGGATCTGATCTATTTTCTTTAGAAAGTCAGAGTAAATAAATAAATACCCCACTCCCAGCAAATACATACTGACACTTGATATCTACCATTTTCCATAGAAATTTTTGTTCTTTCACTTGTTTGCTTTTCTTGTTCTCCATCCTCTTCTCAATCCCTCAAAAATATTACCTTAACCCAGAAACAGAGCTTTATAGAAACATTTTTCTAGATGTGTCTCCACTTTGGAGAAGTGAATGTTATTTTTTTTCTTCTCCTTTCAGAAAACAAAGCATCCATTTTCAGTTGTACCACTGTGCTATGGCCACATGCACCAGGAGGTGCTGAAGCTTCCAAGCCTAAAACAAAATAAAATAAAGTAAGGGACGTGGACTGGTCTGCCAGCTCAGAGCCCAAGAACAAGGCTGGGATTTCTTATGGGAGCAGGACCAAGATGGAAAATAAAGGTGTTTCATTCCATTGGAAAGCAATATAATTGTACAAAGACAGTAACTTAATTCTCCTCTGTCTTATCTCCACTGACTTTGGGTTGGTAGGCTAGCTTTGTCTTGCTTTTGCCTCTGTTTTGGCAGCAAAGATCTCATTCTAAGCCCCTCCATGTAACCACAATACTTCCGTTTCCCCAAATGGTCTATTACATTAGTAGACGATAACTACTCCTTTTTCATTAACTCACTTAATACTGCACTTGATTAAACATGAAGTGCCTGGAGCTTACACACACACATATACGTACATATAATCAGTCCAAGAAACCTGATCGTCACACATTTTCTATTTGCTTGACTTTCATTGACTGAGGCTGAGGCATTTTAAAAGGCAGGGAATTGTCAGTTGTCACTACTCTGTCACAGTAATTTAGGAGCCAGGTAGCAGAGCTCAGGATCCCAATTGTGGTGATATCAAATCTGTGTTGCCGATTCCTAGGGTAAACTTTTAATGGGGAAATGGTAGGAGAACAACCTCCTCTGCACAGAGGTTTCAGCTAAGACGGAGGAGTCTGAGCAAGCAAAGGCATATCTCAGTTCACTGTCTGAACCTCCTGACAAGGGCAATTACTCCCTTCCCTTTGCATCCCTTCTGTTAATACAGTCCCTGAATCTCTCTTCTCTGTCACTTTCCACTTGCCTACTTTTATTATAGTCCTTGGTTACATCTTCATATGGTTGTCGTCTTTAATGGAGCTAGCTTTCATAATACGATCACAAGCCTCTGCAATTTGGAGTTTGTCTTAAATCCTTAGCTGGAGTCCGAGGTTGTGGGACCAATATTCGTTGTACAAAATGAGAGTTTCTAGCCCTACTCACACTTTAGACTTTGTGCAAAGTGTGCTCTGCAAAGACCACATCGCTTTCCAGACCTCTGAGAATCTGGAAATGATCAGGCTTCACACAATTCCTTTGAAAGATGGGAATAAGGTCACTTGGCAAAGACAAATTCAAAAGGAGATGGCTGTTTTCATACAGAAGATGAACTGAGGAGACTGATTCCTATGGAATGTGACGGAAGCTTCCTCTGTCCTGTATCTGCTTATAAGGATCTTTCACCAAGTCTGGGAAGCAGATGAATGGTAGTACCTAATAAGTAGAAATGGTCTGAAAACTGAGTTTCAAATACCTGAGACAACCTGTGACCTGTTGTATACCCTGATGAGTCACCAGCCCACCCTTCCTTTGCATAACAAGAGGGTTTGGGGTGGGTGTATCTTTGTCCAGCTAATGCTGTCTGCAAATGAATTCCTGAGCTCCATGTTGCAAGCAAGGTGTGATTAGGAGGTTGAGTTGGCGTTGGCACATCCAGCTGGCATGCCTGTTTAAATCCAGTGTGCTTTGGCAGCAGTACCCCAGCTACTGGTGCCAAAGAAGTGGTGAAATAAGCCTTGAGATTCAGAAGGCCAGTGGTGGAGGAGGAGCAGCAGGTGCCAGGGAAAAGAAAAAAAAAGAAGAAAGAAACAATAGCATCAATTAATTTTTGATGGCAGTACTTTGTGTTCAGCAATTAATGTAGCAAATACTGCCCAGTTGGCATGGACAGGAAGAAAGTCACAAATAACTCCCTTGACAAATTAAACTCAATTTTCCCCAAGTGTCTTCACCCATTTACAACCCCAGGAATTGCTCCCATGTGCAAGTAGCTTCCTCCTCTTTTTAACAGGGCAGATTCGATCAGCGTGTGTACTCTTGAAGGATAGTTATTAGGGCTGGATTTCTCATCCCAGTGAACCTGTAATTTCACAAATAACACCTATTGCAGCTTCATCTTAGAAAAAAAGAGAGAAAGAAAAAGGAGCTGGAAGAGGGCAGGGGAGTAATTCGTATCAAACAAAGATTTTGGGCCAACTTCTTAGCTACTGAAGAACAATGTAGCAGCCAAGGGATGGCACTGTTCCCAGCTGTTTCTGTGTCTTTTTCCTTCACTGAAGCAATAGGTGCTATGATTTGTCCAAGCTATAGACAATGACTCCAAAGTGGTGCTCAGGTGTTGGTCAGCAGGACTTGAATTTGTCAGAGGAGATGATTCTCCATCCTTGGCTTATTTTGTGTTATCTAGCTATTTCTTCAGGTGGGAAATCGAACTAGGTTGGATTTACTGAAGTGCGTGTTAATGCTAAGCTCTGTCTGGATGGTCATGAGGTGGAAAAAATGAATGTCTAGCAAATGAATTCCTCCCAGCTTCATCCAACTGGAAGGGGGAACTGCTCAAACCACTCAAGACCTTGGAGTGGAAGATTTTTCCTTTCTTTTGTTCTTTTACCATATCTACTCCCCATCATAACTCTAGCAGAGGACCAATAGAATACAGCTGCCACAGGTAGTGACATTATACCCTCAGGTACTAGGATTAGTTAATGCACAATTTTGGTTTTTTTTCTTTCCTTTTCACCTGCTTTTTTTTCCCTGCTGTCTGGACTGCACTACCCCCTGCCAAACCTGCATGGCTTCTACTCTGAAACTGCCTTGAGCCCAGAGAACTCAGCTCATATGTGGAGCTGGTTTGTGGTCATGCAAACCTATCTTTACTTCCCCTGTGATCTTACATACATTATACACTCCATTTCCTGGTTATAATTTGAGCCTGTGTGTTGTTGTCACACTGCCTAGATGACTAAGGCTCATTAGAGTTGTATTACATGGTTGAAATCACCTTAACTGGCTAAGAAGGATCTCAAAACACATATCTAGTTTCCAGCTGTAATATATCCTGGCCTGTTCCTCTGATATCTCTCTCAACCTGATGGGCATATCCTGACCTCCAAGGCAAATCCTTCTGAATCCCCCTAAATGTCTGTAAAATAAGGTATTTCCATGGGAAGGCATAAAACTAGGATGAGAAGAGACTTTTGGGTCACTAAGTGCTGTCCCCTGGAATCACAGGCAGCCATATAGTTTAATTTCTTTCATAAACTTATCAAGGTTTTTCATCCTGAAAGTAGTTTGGCCTTTCTGGGAGACCCAAAGGGGATTTGAAAGGGCAAAGTATATCCAGAGCATTTGATGATAGTGACCGCACAGGCTTTAGAAAGCCACATTCAGTATATTGTTTGGCTTTGCTCCTGTGTCTTGAAAGCAGCTGGAAATCTTGCCATAGGAAACAATAAAATTAGGGCTTTAGGAGGAAATACCCCCCAACTTTTCAAAAACTTTGTATCGTTCCTCTCTTCTCCCAAACGTACAATATTAATAGAGTTCATTTCCAACGGATGCTCGTATCTTTTGACCTCCATTGAAAGACCTCCAAAACATGAGTTCTTTCTCCTCCATTCCCCCCATAGTTAAAACTTTTACTTGGCAAAGAACAATGAGTCCCAGAAAAAAAAGAGAGGGGTAAAATAGCCTCTGGGACATGAAGCAGAAACTGAGTTTTTGCTTGGAGCAATTTTTTGGGTTGAGTAATAAAGTGGAACATGGAGATGTTGAAAAAACAACAAGTAAAATGGTATTTAGCAGTGTAGTAATCATCAGCATGAGCAAGGTGATGTAGTTTGCTATTTACAGGAAATTCAGCGAACAAAATGCTGAAATTATTCCTAATGTGCATTTTTAAAAACATCACCAGACTCTTGCTTGGCCACTAGTTGAAGGCAGTGCCATGACACACAATTTCCTTCTTCATGATGTTTTCTTTTTCTTTTTGAGTTGTTCCATCCTTGTTTCATATCTTAGCATAGATGCTGATTCCTGATTTTGTGCTGCTCCACCTTTTCATCTAGTTTTACTTCAAAGAAGGAGAATGGAAATTTTTACAAGGTGTAGGTTTGATTTTAAATATCTTGGAAGCCTGTTTTTTGCTTATGATGCTGGGAGGGATGGGGAAGTTGTATGTGGTATATGAGAGTCAAGGAATACATAGGCATCGTTTAATCATCAGCACCCATCTTCCAAGAAGTTGGTCTAGCCACGGTTTTGTATGCACACAAAATTTTTGCTGAAGTCAGGCATAAACATTAAGAGAGATCCCACAGCTTGATGTGTGAATATGAAAGGTTTAGATGCATTAAAGGGATGCTTTTAGCTATTCCTTCTCCTCTCCATACTTAGAGGAAGCAGCATGTGGAAGAAGTCTGCTGTGTCAGTGTTAAGCTGTTAGTGGAGTTATGAATTTTTGGTACCTTTTGCCTTTTAAGTTCACAAGATCACTGTAATGCATAATTCTTTAATTTTTGTAAGGAATCAGATCCCAGGAGCCTTAAAGCCTGGCATGACAGGCAAGAGGGTCCTTTAATTTGCTGCCCTTCAATTTTCAGGCAGAAATAGGGAAAACTTCAGCTCTGGTTTACCTGAGGGGAGCCCTTGAACTACTCTGCATGAAAATTTCCTGATTTGCTCAAAAATGCTCAGAAGGAAATATTAGAACAGCCCCAAAATGCAGGTGTTTTTATGAATAACTAGTTGCATTCTAGTCACATCCACTCCCTTGGCAGACCTCATGAGATACCCTCTAGCTGGGAAGCTTTACTATTCAGATCTCCCTTTGGCAATGTGTGGCCTTATCAGTGAGAAATGTAACTCTGAAGAAGTTGAGGCTATTCAAGACATTGCTGTGATTGAGAATGTTTACAAACATGCTTTTGATATGGTTGCTCATGACATGAGGGGTTATAAATATGCCCCTTTCCTCCCTCTGTCCTCTTCTACCCACACAGTGGGTGCTGTGACCAAGTCTCAGATGGTATAGCCCCATAAATATATTTAAGGCTTGCTTTCTTTGGGTTTTTGGTTTTTTTTTTGGGGGGGGAGGGTGTTGTTATTGTTCTTTATTTTTTTTCCAACTGGAAAGACAACAAGCACTGGAACCTCTGGAACTGATAATTAGATCTTGGGAGCCAGCCCATCTGTTTCTGTTTATATGCTACCCAAAAAACATCTATTTTAGCAACACTAACCGCCAGCAAGGTCCAGAAGTCCTTTTCAGTAATTATATACTTTTGGTCTTTAGAAAACACATTTAGTAGCCAGTTGACCCTAGTGGAATACCGTTTTATAGAGGAGATCTTTGCTAGCAGTAATTGACCAGCTGGAAATTTCCCTTGTGCAAGTTTAAAACACATCTTCTTTATCTACAATGGAAAAGAAGTTTGTCCTATTATCGTCCCAGACATAAAGATGTACTTTAGCCTCACAGAGAACTTTGAAAACATTCCCATTAGACAGAGCTCTGCTTATATACGGGAGGGCTCAATATGTTTAGTAATTATTACACAAAGTGCATTTGCAGAAAAATGGGAATTTTTGTGGCTTGGCAGTTCATGTATTTCTCAGCCAGATCTGCCATTTGCTGTAACATCTCTAGACTCTTTGCAGCATTTTAGTAAATAATTAAAACACTGGGTCTGACTCTCCACTCCATTACCAGCCTTTATAGCGATGGAACTTCATTTAGCATCACAATTATGTATATCTATTGCCTCCTGGAGGAGGGGGTAAAGCACAAAGAGGTTCTGGCTGACAAGTCAAACATTGCTAAAGGAAGTTCTGGATGGGAATAATAATTTTTAATTTTTGGAAAAACTACTGTGAAGAGGAAGAAAAAATAATTTCTTCATCAGCTACAAGTCACCTCAAGGATAAACGATAATATCAAAGTGAAACCAAGTTCCTCTAATTTTCAGCATCAGGTTTTAATGAAAAGAGTATTCTTTTCCTCTGGTATTGTCACAATTAATTTCTAGGGGGATAATTGGAATAAAAAATGATTGATTTCAGGTAGGAAAGTAAGCAGCAGGGGCAGACGAACCTCTGAGCCACAAAGCTCTTTTTTTCTTTCTGTTGTCATTAAGAATAATAATTAAAAGTAAGCATAGTTCAGCCTCCTTCAAGATATGATATTTCAGCAGAAGTGTCCCTAAAATTAATTTTCTACAAGTTTTCCACCAAGCCTTAGCAGCTATTTAACTTTTGATCTCTCTTTTTTGTGCTGGCAACCAAATGCTTGTTTCCTCCATTAATAGTAAGACCATCCATAAGAAAGACTGTCTGCTGCCTGTGGCCGACAGGCATAGGGAAGCCTGCTAGGACAGGGAGCACTCCTGCTGATCTGTTATTTCACTCACATCACTCACCCAAATGCAAGTCAGGGTCTGCCCTGATGGAAGGGAGGGATGGAAACGCAGGTCTGAATGCTGAGGACTTGCCCCATTCGATTTTCTTACACTGGCTGGCAGATGCAACAAAATCTTTCAGTCATGACACTGTTGGCCCTTCAAATGCCCGTGGGATGAGGGCTGCTCTGGCACTGCCTCAAGAACGAGCTTTCTTCAGCCAACATCATTCCAGCATTTTCATCCAGACTAACACCGATACCAAACCTAACCCCTTTTAGCTTATGAGTTACACATGAACTCATCTTCCTGACGGCAAAGGTATGCATTTTCCCTGAGCATCTGAGAAAGAAATGACCTGTCTATGCTATTTTGCGATTGACCCTTTAAGTAACAAACTATTGTTTCTGCTCCTTGGTAGGATGACTCAACACAACACAAATAACGCATTGCTGGTGAGACATTCATTTGAAAATGTCATTTGAAAGATGCCAGGCAAACATTCTGTTTGGTATTTTTGGGTGATTTAAGATGGGTGAAATCTTTTCTTGGGGAAATGTAACCATGTTTTGTTGTAACACAGCATCTTGCTCTGGTTTTTTTTTTCTGATGCATTTTGCCTTGGCCAAATCTTGTCCTAACCTGTCATCATCTATGTGTTAATAACATGGTCTAGAAGTTTTTCATGTGACATTAAATGTTTCATCTATTTACCTCTTTTTTATTGTTGCTTTTGAAATAAAACCTTTTGCTTTTAGTTTTTCAGAAGAAAACCTTTCTTCTGTTATTTTTCTCCACTTCATGAAAAACGCTGAAACGTTGTTATCCTGCTCTGATTCAGGACTGAACCAATTTGGGAATCACCCACACACATAGACACACATAAACAGCCATGACAATATGGGAATTAAGTTGTTTTAATAACACTGTTGCTCTGCTTCTTGCCTAGTGTGCACTCTCTCTCAGTGGTATAATTTTCAGGAAAATATTGTGGAGAAGCTATTCACTAGCAAGCAGTGGGGTGCAAGAAAGGTGGATCTGTAGAGGGAAATGGTGCTGAAAAGGTATGTAGATCTTGCAGGTATTTCAGGGAGTTTTACTTTGGATCAGCTTTAACGATGTCTCATGAGCTGAAAGCCTATTAGCAGCTGGAGTGGCTTAATTTCATGCTAAAAGAGTCTAACTCACATGCTCCAAGGCTATGTGGTGATGCAAAGCAAAATTCTGTAAGTGGGGCTGTTCAGGAGATTAGCTCTGTTTTAACAAGTTACTGCTGATGCAGTCTTAGATATTGCCTTCTAGGGACAGACCACTGCTGTGGACACTTAGTCTTATTTTATGTTTTACTGCCTTAAAATGTTCTCCATTGCAAATTTTGACCTTCCAGAGCTTGACAATAAAGGGTGTCCTATCAAGCTTTCATGATGATCCTGCATTTGTCACACAGAAGGAAAAAAATCAGCATTTATTGTTATTAATAGCAACTGTTGACTGTGCAATGGTAATTGTAATGACAATTACTATGAAAGAAGGGATATCCATTATTGTAATTGTTTAGAAAACTGTAGCATGATGGAAGCTTTTGTTAAATAAGTCTGAAGGCAAGTGTAGAGACTTTTATCTTGCTATTTTTAATCTAAATAAGTGTAATTTCAAGTTCCGAGAGACCAGAAATCATACCATTAAATTCCAGAAACATAAATTGTTTTGTCAAGTTATTAGTGGAACTGACAATTTGACAGTTTTTGTAAATGCTGACATGACGTGTACAGACTTAAGTGGTTTTACTCTGCAGGAAGTAGATTAATTCAGACTCTTTTTAGCCCCACAAACTGTCATCTTAGGGAGATGGTTTATTAAATTTACCTGAACATAAAATTAAAATGTGATTGAAATCTTCTTATTTGATGTATGTATAATTTTGTGATACTAGTGAGAGCTGTGTATTTTGAACATTACGTACAATGAGAATTCAGTTGCAATTAAGTTAAATAGAGGATGAGGAAGCAATTGATACGGTAGGTATTTCGTGATTAGTTAGCTCTTGTAGTCTCAGAAATGGTAATTAACCTGGGAGGATCTGAGCTATCTCTAGCTATTGAAATGGAACTGTCTTTAGGGAGAGTAAAAGAGAGCTTACCTTTGGAGGGCAGTTTCTGAAGACATTGACTTTCTGCCATTTCTTCAGTGAAGTCTCTTCACATTTACAGTACTGCCTTATGCTTTAATGACCCCAAATATCTACTAGAAGAAAATTTTGATTGGAGCTTACCAGATCCTTCTAATTTTATGGAGATATTAGCAATACTAACCTGGTAATGTCCAGAAGCAAGGCCAAAGACAGGGTAGTAAAGTTCAGCTCTGCTGAACTAAAACAGATGCTGCAGGTTCATCTCAGAATGAATCCTTATTTCAGTACTTAAACACATGTCCCTTTCATTTCCTTGATGGCTGAGAAGAGATTGTAAGTCACTGCTCAGTTGTGCTGAAGACATTTACAAATTAAAGTCTTCTAGATAAATCTTTTAGAAAAAGGATTTAAATTTCAATATAAATGACAGAAAAGAAGGAATTAATGATTTGCACAACTTCTTAAAATAGTTAATGTGAAAACTTCCTGTACTGCAATGTTCTGGCTGAAAATTAACATGCAGAAATACAAGACAATTTAAAATGATAGTTCCCATAGCTACTGTAAGTCATCTAGTAATCCAGTTAGGCAGTCCTTGATAAAAGTGCATCTGTCCATGTCTAATTTGGAGTTTTGGAGATAGACATGTTAATTCCTCAGTGGGATAAAAGTAGATAGATAACTTGAGATATTAGTTGCCCACACTCTCCTTAAATAAGCATGATAGTGACTCAGCTAGATTGTACTATAAAGGTAAAATTCCATCATCACCTGGACACATTATTGCACAAAAAAATGCTTCTTACTTCAAATGAAGGAATGTCATTGGCTGCAGGGGAAGGACCCAGAGATGCAGTGGGGATTTGCATGCTGCAAGTGGGCGCGTACTGTGAAGATATTCTAGTCTGTCTTCTGCAAACCACGAACACCCTTTCTCTTGGGCAAGCTGATAACACAAGTATGCATAAACACCAGTTAACATTTCCCTGCCTGTGATCAGAGAAAGCCATCATTCAAAACCTAACTAACTGCAACAGTACTGGAAAAAAAAAGAATTAACTGATAGATGTGTGTGTTTTCAGCAAAAGCGTCTTCTGAGCTTTTGGAGACAAAATAAATCTGACTATCCTGAGGATAGTCTCTGAAAGTCTCTGAAATTTGGTGGTCTAGATAGTTCGGGGAAAATGGAATCTTGTACATTTGACAGCATAATTATTATGCTCTGTCAGATTTATACAGCTTTTTCATAAGAAACACTTAATACTTCATACAGATATTACCTTTCCCATCAAATATCGCTTTAGAAAAAGTTAATAATTTAGGAACTTTTATATTAAAAAATGGCTAATTCGACAGATGCATCTGATACCATCATCAGACATTGCATGAAGGGCACTAAAACTTTTCCCTTTTGCTTTGAAGTAAACCTGGTGTTTATGCCAAACTCTCCCAAGCTTGATGATCCTGGATTTCAAGCAGTGGTTTAAAGCTACCCTGCAGAGGATAGATGGTTGCTCCCTTTAGTATTGTTCTGTCCTGAGATTCATGGCCAGTCTAGTCTCCTTACACTTCCTTTGCCCTGCTGTGTCTCTGATCTCATTTAAAAAACCATATTCTATTTAGCCTTCTCTTCAAGTTTTGATTTGCATGTTTTTCCAAATTTCATTGGCACAGAAAATCACCTGTAAGGTATATGACACTGTCAATACATCTATTACTTGGAGAAGTAATAAAATCAATCTGTGATACAGTTCTTAAAAACTGGAAAGAAGTGCAGGCTTCACTGTGAACATGACAAAGTTTCTTTAACTAGTTCAAAGGGTGAGTATTTCCCTGATTTAGAAGCAACAAATAATTCAGGATACATAGCATAAAACGGAAGACTTGTGGAAAAAAAAGAATTAAAATCCTTACAAATATAATTAAGTTGAACGTTTTTTTCACTCATAAATGCATGCTGGGTAGAAGCCTGGATGGGACTCCTTCCTTAGAGCCAAATATAAATTAAGAAGCATATGCTTTATTATGCATACATACACACACACATGCATTTACTTAAGCCTAAATGTATATGTATGTAATATGTATGTACACAAACTTCTTTTCCCCTAATTTACCAGTCACCCTGAAGAAAACAAAGTGCTGTGAAGACTTGCTGTTTGTGGGACCAGATTTGGAGGGAATAAATATCCAATGAGTAACATTTTAGGACATCACTTAGGCTCAAATCTCAGTCTGTGAAGTCAGAGGGAAATCTGGATAACAATGAGTAAATAAAAAACTGTTTCTGAAGTGTCTTCCATGGGAGCTTAAATATTTCATCCTTGACATTGCAAATGTTCTTACTCCGTCAGGGACACCATTGCCAAGTTAGCGTCATTGATTCTCAAGGAAAAGAACTATAACACCACTTCATTTTTCACTAATCTATGGAAGAATACAACAGACCCACTGCAGCACATTAAGTGGAATTAAGGGATGCGTGTAGCATCTTTCTACAGCAGTTCCTGAGACACCCATCAGTCTGTGTCTTTTGCTTTGCACAGGAGATGATAGATTAATGCATTACAGAAGCTGTGCTGTTATCTAGCTCAAGCTGAATGTCACCAATAGCCAAATGGACAAATTTGATCAGCCTGGGGTGGAGGGTTGTTGTCAATTTTTGCTGCTGTTGAAAATCTAAGTGCTTTGTATGACAGGCTCATTTTTTCTGCATGTTTGTCTCTTTGAATCTCAGGAGGAGACAATGTAAATCACACATCACACAGAAGGTAAGTAGAGATAGCAGGGGGAAGTAGGAGGTTTTGGTAGACAGGACTTCCTTCAAGAGCCGTTTGAAAGTGTTTCTCTCCATTTACCAGGTAGGGAGTTTAGGCACTTACTTTCAGAGGATTACCTTGTTTGGTACTTAAAATTACGTATGACTTGAATTCTGCTGTGCTTTTTTAGGATTCATCAGTTGATACAATAATGGAGTACAATACCTAAAATTTGTAGGGGTATGAATCACCTCTCTGGAGACAGCTCGCTTGATTCAGAAGTAGGGAATAACTTAGAATAAGGATCTTATCTGCCTGTGGTAAGTGAGGTGACTTTCCCACTTCTGTCCTGTTTGCTGTTAGCACCGAAACCAGCACGGAAAGCTGAACTTTGGTAGCTGCTGTAAGCTATAGGTCTATATTCTTTTGGAAATCTGGTTCCAGGTGAAGTGAAACTTGAGGAAACAGGCGTGTTGTCAACTCATAGAGGCAGTATTTGCCATTACAGCTGTGTGCATACATGCAGGTTCTTACCTACATGGGATGACGCTAACCTCCCATCCACCCCACAGTGGCCACTGCTGGTTTATGCCCTTCCAGTGACATGCTGGATCTTTCAGTATGTTACACTGCATTCCTTATTGCATTGTTTCACTCCAATTAGAAAAAGGACAGTAGTTGCGTACATTCAGAAGCATCTGGCTTAACATAATATGCGACTTACTAGAGAAAATCACTCATCTGAGTTGGAGTTGAGAGCGATGGCACTGACTGACCTTGGTATATATCCCTTTAGAGATGTGGGGTCATCAAATATATAGGTTTGCTTAAGATACCAGCAACAAAAAGGAGACATTCTTCCAGAGCTATGAAACGCATTTACGAAGAGCCTATCAACCCTTGAAATATGTGGTCTAGTGAGTTTCTTAAGGATATTTGGCCTGCACAGAAAACATTCAGTCATCCTAATCTTCAAGGATCGAGGAAAATGACTCTCAACATGTTGAGGAAAACTGCAGAGTGAATTGAGCCCATCCTTCTACCTTCTGCCTTGGTTGGACAGAAAACCGCTATTAAGAAGAGTCAGAGAGGCAAGTGCTGACGCCAATAAAGGGTCTTTGGGTCTTTGCCACTGAATCCTAATCTGGGATACATCTTTACTAGGTGTTGGTTTGCTTTGCTAGGCCAAGAGTTAAATCCAAATCACTGATAATGAAGATATTTCTATAAATACACAACCGTTATTGCTATGCTGACAACTCTTTTAATATCCTGTTATGATTAACTGAAATGCTTGTCTAACACTTGCTACATATTGGCTGTAAACTTTTATTTCCTTTACTTTTCATCTGTTTCTTGATCATGTGATGCATAGGTGAGGCAAAGGATTAAGAAAATGCTGTTATTCTGGGAATCAAAAGCTTTCACCTCTTCTTTCCCCCTCTCTCCTAAGCCATAGGCGGGTATATAAAGGTTTTATGTTACTCCATAGGTACAGTTTCTAACACAGACAAAGCATATGTTGTACTGATAAAAACTGAAATCTTCCAGAGCACAGCTGAACCATCAGTGTGTTTCAGTAAAGGAACAGCAGTTTCTACAGCCAGTGGTACCCACGCATGTCACAGAGACAACACATCGCTGGAGTGTCTCTGTTGTCCAGCCTGACTGCCTGGGGTTGCTCTTTCGGGGAGGAAGGAAGGACAGAAGAAGTAACAGGCAACAGTCAAAGTGGACACTTAGGATTAAAGAATGGGCATTTCTGGAAATAGAGTGTACCCTTTTGCTGTCAAGAAAATAACTTTTTATTGGATGGCAAAGCAAATGCTTAGCTACCATCCAGCTACATCTGTTAAAATAGAAAAGAAATATTTACAACATCTGGGAGGCGAGGAATAAGTGAACTTTTGGAATATTATAGTAAAATCCTTTTTTCTCTATGTTCCTTGGTATAACACTTCTAATTGATACTACAACTTTTTATATTTTCATATTTTTATTATGATTGTCTACATTATAAATCTACAAGGGGACTCATAAGTGTTTGGCTGTGTTTGAACTGGATTCATACTAATACAGAAGGTGAGCTAGCACTTTTTCTTGTCTGCTTCTAACATCTGAGCATATGAAATACACTGTTGTATTTCAGCACATCGCAGTGTTATCTCGATATAACACAGACTTTGGTTGTGGTGACCTGCTTACACATTACCTTCGACCGATGGAGCAAACTCAGTGTGGTTATACTTTTGTCAGGAAAAACAATTGCAGTTGCATTTAGACTAATACCACAAAGTTACAGGGAAGTTCTTTTCTGCTGTATATTGGATCTGTAACCAAAGGCTTTCACTGCTTTCTGAATGCAGGGTACTATGTTGCACAGATTCTCTCAATTAAATATATGTGTTGGATAATTTCTCCTGAAATATGGTACTGGCTCCTGCCATATGATTCTTCAGTAAGGCTTCTGTGAGACTGTCCATTTAATGGGTTTGTGCACTTAAAAATTGTTTCCTTTAGACTAAAGCAAATGTTATAACAAGCAATGCCAGACTGATAGTGCACTCTGGTCTGGAACTGATTTTCCCATGATTGCAAGTTATCAATTTGCTGCATCTGTGGACATGAGTCGCGACACAGTAACAGTCCACATAGATGCTCTCAGCACAGTCCAATTGCAAAGTGAGACAGTTTGAGTTTAGATATAGCAAGCCTGTTTTGTCTCATAATTGGGCTGAGCTAGAAGTCAGCATCCCAATTATGTGCCGGCTAAAGGTGGGAACTTAAGATGCAAATAGTTTGTCAGCTTGCAAAAGTGTGAGCAGATTCTGTGGCTCCTTAAATACAGCTGATACAATAACATAAAGGAAGGCACTGTATGTCTGATACAGTTCTAACCTACTTCTGGTTGAAGAACTGGGGGTGGTGTGAAATCATCAAGCAAGTAACTATGCATAGCTATTGATTTTCTCTTTTTGATTTTCCCTTTTCTTTCTGCCCTCTGGTTCAATAGCTTCTTTGAATCTGCTCAGGGACAGTGTGACTTCATGGAGAAAGGGAACATGACAAACTAAAAGAAAACATGAAGTACTGTGGAGATCAGTGCAGAACTCCCCAGGGTTTTATTAACTAAGTAAATGACTTGCATGCCAGCAGCCAAAAGGTAAATTCTCAAGTCAGAGATAATGCCAAAAAAAAAAAAAAAAGAAAAAAACCACACAGAAATGAATAATTGAAATTTTGCAACAGGCAGATGAAAAAGTGGATTCTAGATTAAATCCATTGGCTGCAAGTTTGGAAAGCAGCTTAATATAGATAGCAGCAGAATAAAAAGATGCAGCAATGTGGAAAAAAGAAGGTATCTTTCAGAAGAGATGTTGAAAGCTGCATACTGAAAAGGGAAGAGACTTGGGAGTTTAACTGAAAGTAAAAAATAAAGTAAAAAAAAAAAAAGCCACCCTGTGTTCAGGTGCATTTCAGGATACCATAAGTATTCTAAGTAGTTTTGTAAGAGAAATGTAGTATAAATCAAAGAAGATAGTGTTATTGCTAGAAGGCTTGGGGAATGAAGACCTTGCTCACAGCAGAGTGTTCAGGTTTGGTAACTAAAATTGAGAAAACATTTAATCGCTGTTGAAGGGAAAGCAGTACTGAGCAATCACAGATTAGTCCTGATTTCCAAGATTCAACCACACTAAAAAGAGTAAGAAAAGTCAGACTTTTGTCCCTGCTAAAGATAAGAAAGAGCTCCATGGGTACCTACATGTTTCTGATAGAATCACCAAAGAAGCCTGAGAAAATGTGATGCAATTACATTATTTAAATATCCTGCAAGTGGGAACATTTGGCCAGACGTGTGGAGGAAGGGAATTTCAAGTGAAAGCCTTGGATTTCAGAATTAAATTGGCAAAATCAGAAAATTAGTTTTTGATGGGGAGGGCCAGAGAGGGAGAGGGATCCATGGAGTTCAAGAGTAAAAATGAACAAGTCTCTCTCAATCTAATAAACTCTTCCTTATTGTTCATAAAACTAAGACAACAGTGACCAGAAGGTGACCCACTGGAAGTACAAGCTGAAGGTGCTTCCTTGCACGTCTTCATTCACATCCGACCTACACAAATTCTGTTTCCTAAAGCTGAATGATTTTTTTCCCTACTTTAGGATTCTGGGAGCTGAGATCAACTCCACAAGGGACAATGGCTTAATATTTGTACTGCAATAGTTGGTAAATGGTTGAATCTGGTGTTGGTCTCCATGATGCCAGGTCATGCACAGGGCAAAAAACCCTTTTCCCTCCCCTAAATGTTTTATAAGCCACAAAATTAGAAGTTTATTCTCAAAAGGAATTTGTTTCTATATCCCAAATGATTTCAGTCAAGGACTTAGGCTGAACTTCTCATACATTTGGAGCATCATCCAGTGCTTCTAAGTTACCATAAAAACATAAAGGAAATATTGTAAAATGGCTGCTAAAGGCAAAGAGAGGGAGCTTATAAAAACAGAGTACTGTTCTTATATTATCTTTTTATAGTCTGTTACAGAGACCAGGTTGTTACTGGAAACACAACACTCTGCAAGATGAACCTTTGCTCCAAAACAATATGGATGCTCTTGTGGTATGCATGTTGTATACGAAGAAACTTCCTGACCATTTTGAATTCTCCAAGGTGGTGAGTTCTAAGTTTTTCCACAGTCTTTATCATGTCCTAAATCACCAGGTGGTGTTAAATATAATGACACTTTTATCATTTTCTGGTTTGCACAGATAAAGAAACAGCTATGCTGTAAGAGGTCTCTTTGTATGCTGCTTTAGCATAAAATTTATGAACTTTGTAAACACTTCAGTGGAAATAAATATGCAAAAGGAAATTTGGTACAGGCTTCTGTGTGGTTCTACAGAAGTCCATGATAACTTATCTGCTTTAAGCTGATGTGGATTACATTTGTGTTGGTTTTGGTGCAAAGGGAAAAGGTATCCTGATAAGGAAGAAATGATGGGAGGGATCTGATAATACACATGAAGAGGCTAAATTTCATTAAGTTAATTTTAACTTAAGAGGCTGGTTAATGGACAAAAGCTCATCCCTAATGGTATTCTGGTCTGTGATTTGCCCTTTTTCTTTATGAGTGACTGAGAGAGGGTAAGGAGCTGTGTTTCTTTTTCTCTTTTTTTTCTTTTTCTCTCTTTTTCTTTTTTTTCTTTTGTGTGTGTGGACATCTATATCTTGGTACGAGTGTAGAGGGAGTGGAGGATGGGAATGTAATCTGGAAGAAGCTGTGAGGGCATGAAAGGCCTGGTGAGAAGTGACTGGTATCATCTGTTGTTGTTGTTCTAAGCAGCCATAGCATAAGTGACTTGTGTTTCTTTTGAAAAAGTTCCTCTTATCCCATCTGTTGGCCATATGGGTGAAAAACATGGTTTTCAGCATGCCCACACCTACTCGCTGGCCAGCAATCTGTCCTGGCCTAAACACTGCTGCTTACTGTGCCATAGCAAATTGTTCTTCTTAGGAACAACCAAGGGAATCTCTGTCTGCAAGGTGAGCTTTAGGGAAGATCTGAGAAAAATGAACATATGCATCAATCTATTTTGAGCCGGTGGGATTCTTTAGCTTGCCTCGCTGCACTTTCAGGGGATAGAGAGGAATTGTGCTGCATTTTCAGCCAACTGGATCAATTGAGATAGTTTTCTGAAAAGTGTCTGTGTAAAGACTTGGTATAAACTAGGCTGGCCACATTCCAAGTTATTGAAGTACTAGGGGAAAAGCATTTTAAAAATTTCTCACTGAGGAACTATTTTTCCTTGGCATTTTGTAAGAGGATCCTGAAGACGTCAAGAGGAGGAAGGAAGTGGGTGTTGATGAATTTGATAACAATGAGTCGTTTTAACTCTGGGACAATTTTGATAAACATGGCCAGTTCTTTGCCATTCCAGGAGAAATTCAGGCTTCATCTGAATAGGTTTTACTAATGGCCAGGACAGAAAATTCCTTCCTTGGAGAGCTCAGCCTCTGGGTCATTGTGGTGGGAGGCGATGGTATTCAGTGTGGTACTGAGTGTGGGAGATGAGAGCTCAGCAAAGAAAAATGAAAGAAGGGCCCGACTGGTTTGCTGCTGTCATCCCGCTTTGAGTAGACAAGTGGTCTTTTTTTGGCTCGGTTATTATAGAAGCACATGTTTCCTCTTAAAGCCTCTTACAAAGAATCCCCCACTGTCCTAAATGGCTTGGTCTCCCCAGGGCATGAGTCACTCAGGAAAAGGTGTCCTCTCTCGCATGTCTCCTATCTAGTTCCTTGGTAGATCACATATACTAACCTGTGTTCATGCTTTTGCTTCCTTCTTGCTATGAGGAAGCATCAGTTTCTCCTAAGAGTTCTGTTAAAATTCAGGAGTCCTTGGGTAAGAGAAGTTAGTGGGATAACCACCAGTTCGACCAGTGCTGCTACCTGATCAAAGTAGAATTTAAGTAGAAGTTTGGGGTGGCAGAGGTAGGCCAAGTTCAATGTACGGGATATCTTGAACTCTGGGTAGAAACCACACTTGCTTTTCCTGACCTTATCTCACCCCCTTGCATTTCTGAGCACATCTTTTCCAGACCTGGAAAAAGAAAAATGTCTGACGAGAAGGTGGATGAGAGCTCTCTCTAGGAGTCAGTCATTGTGCTGAGTGCCCTGCAGCCCTCTTGCACATGTATATCATCTCTGTGCCTCGCTCATGCATAACAGGATAATTCTGGGGTTTGAATTAGGTGAACTATTTTTGTTTTGCCATTTTAAATATTTGTTGACCTAGTGTTGCTTATTCTATTTGTATCCTTTGCATTGCTGGGTTTCTGTGGCATCCAGGTTTGTTTTTTAGTTTTCTGGGTTGATTTTTAGTTTATTTTGTGTTTTTGTAATGTGACTTCCTCTCTCTGCCTGTCATGATATTTCAGTTATTCATAATCACTACTATAACACAAGACATCTCACCTACCTGGATTCTTTTGACATTCCTCACGCTATACGTGCCTAAATCTTTCTAGATGTTGATGTGGCACAAGATCTGACAGCATCACCGACCTTTCAGAGTCACAGAGCCTTCCTTGTTCCCATGATCTTTTCTAAATTCAGACAATTTTAGGGAACTATCTTTCACCTATCTTTGCGATTAATTGCTGTGAACTCCTAAGGGTTATTCTGGCTCACCTTCAGATTAAAAGCTAAATATAATAATGATCTTTTAGGTGAAATTGTTTGCTTGTCTTGAAGCAAAACCTTGACAAACTTTGTCTTTATTTTGAGGTGGGGACTGAGTGTGTTGTAGTGTTCATGACAAGTATATGCTTTCCAACTAAGAAAACAGGTGACAGGCTCCTTCATATATTCATGTGCTTCCCAATTCTAGTGGCACCTGCCAGAAAGCAGTGTACAGAAAGCCCAGCAACAGATGATGACAGCAAAAAATCTCATTGCTAAGTTAAATACCTCTCTACCATCTGGAAAGGCACAGCAATAGCATGTCAATGTTGAATCTTCACGGGCTTATGTGTGTCGTGCCCCAGACACTGACACCTGGTCTCTTCCAGGTGGAGATTCCCAGCAGAAGTGCCCTGAAGTTGGGGGAATTGTGCTTGGGTAAAACAGCTCTGGGTGAGAGCACGGGGTGATGGGGGAATGTGACAGCCGACATGATAGGTACCAAAGGCCTAACCCCAGCACTGCTCCATTCACCTGGCTGGCCCGTTTTAAGGTCACTGACTGACTCCTTTTGGCTTATGTGGTAGACGCTACTTATTTTATTTATTTATTCTCCACTTATATATTGTGGCTAGGTCCTAGGGCCTAGTAGCTTTTTAAAAATAACAGAATGACTGGGTCAGGTGGAGGCACCTCGGGGAAAGGAAACATTGCTCCATCCCTCAGGAGCAGTTGAAAGGTGGTCACAGACTTGGCGGCAGGGCGGGAAGAAGAGACCCCCTCAGGCAGCTGCAGAGCCAGGAGCGCTGCTCAGCAGTGGGGAGAAGTGGGCACGGGCACACAGACAAACATCTGTGGCTACAGAAGGATAAACCTCCCAGGGAGCAGATGGGACTGCTATGAGTTTATTGTGCCCCAGAGAGCCACTGAGCTGACAGCAGCCACACCAGCTACTAGCTTTGACCTGCCCTCCAGGCTGTAAAACTTTCTAACATTCCTTTCTCATCAAGTCACTTTGAGTTGCCTCTTCTTTATAATATTATTTGCTCTAGTAAAACCTGACTTTTTGGTTTAAAGGCATTTAGGGGAACTCGTGAAGAAAAGAATGAGGTACATTGCCTGCTTGATGGGATGCTCTGTGGCTCCGTTTGGTACTGGGGGGGGTTTGGGTAGGGGCGGTGAAAGGGAAGGAGAGTTAAACGTTTCACTGGGGGGCTGCAGAAGGCATCTGTAAGCTGCAGCTCTGCGTGAGCAAACCACAGGATCCTACCGCAGTCATGGGGAATCACAGAAGTTATTAAGAAACCTTCTTACATGGATGACTCCTGGCTGCTTTTCTTAAAATGTGAATCATAAAGTCCTTCTTGAGATAGGTACCAGTCACCGTAAATAATGTCAGGAGAGTGCAGGGAAATATTGAGATTACTAGGCAAAATAAAAACAAACTTAGCCTGTCTATATCATACACAGTCCTGCCTGTCTTCAGATCCAGGTGATTTTTATTCAGTTAGACATAGCAGAGGGGAAGTGGGGGGAGAGAGCACTAAGAAGATTTTGGCGTGAATTTGGATCATCTGTCTCTAGTTTCTAGCAGTGTGTTGTCACAGATGCTGCTTTATCACTACTGTAAGACAAAACAAGGACAGGTCTCCTTTCCTCCCCCCACCCCCGGCCTTAATTTTCAGCAACAGTTGCTGTGCTTGAATCCTGCTCCCATTTTAATGATAGTGAAATGTCCTACCTCCTTCTGGCTAATTGGTGCTCTAGCAGCAGGAGATCATGTGTGGAGGCAGCAGAATTCCCTGCCTGTTCAGCATCTGTAGTCTGTTCACATACATAATTTCAATATGAAGTTTAAATGTTATAAAAGTGAATCTAGATAGTAATTGGTTGAAATACGCACAGGGATATCAAAGCTTGTGTAGTTTTGTGGTTTCACTTAAAGCTGCCAGCCTCTTAGAAACAATCATGAGGAACATGCTTAAAAGAAAGTCCCTTAAAAATGTATGTTAAAATTTCAGGGTTGGTAACTGTTGATACATTACTGAGACAAACACAATGTTCTCTGAGAAGCTACTTCCCAGAAGAAGTGTTACATATTTCCAGCTTAACAAGTACATGTATGTATTCACACTGTCCAGAAACTTTCTCTCTTGTAGTGTAGGCTCAAGAATTGCTTTTTATCATCTTTTCTGTGTAGTGTGCTCTTAGGATCCTGCACTAACCAAGGGGAGGACTAACCAAGTAGGCCATCATAGCAGCCAAGCTTCCTCCTTTCTTCATGAATCTGCTTTTGCCTGGGCCCCAGGCTGGATGTTGGATGCAAGAGAAACTGGGGAATCCAGGGTTTCAGTCTGAAATCATATTTCACCTCTGATCTGTAACCCCCTTAGCTGCATCCACAGTGCACTGAGATCCACCAGGAACATCGTCTCAACCCCCTGACACCTTTTCTCCTGTTAATGGGAAAGGAACCATGACAGGGGACAAAGTGGATTTGAAAGCTATGCTTGTGAGAATGGTTTATAGACAAGAAGATGGATGTCATCTAATCACCCCACAATAAATTCCTGCCTGCTTCATGCTGTGTTGTTCTATTGCTGTCCTCTCTCATTCATTCCCATTATCACCCAGGGCATCCCTTTCCCCTTCTCCTGTTCTCCCTCCTCCTGAAACCCCAATCTGCATTTAGTAAATAAAGGGTGAAATGAGTTCTCATCCACCCGACTGACGCTTCGGGTCTGAAATGAGAAAGCCTCTGTTGACGATGCAGTGCCCAATTTAAAGCAATATCACCTGTCAGTTTGATAAAAGGCACGGAGAAAATATCCCGTCTCAGCCAAAGGAGGGAAAAAGTGTCATCTAAAATAAATGCTAACCTTAGAAAAAAAAATATACACAAACAAATGGCTGGGAATTGTTTTTACGGTTCTATTCGCTGGGGCTAGTCCTCAAAACATAAATTACTGCTTATTTGTGACTCAAACAGAACAGCCAGGAAAGAAGCTTGCAGGCCGGCAAAGATGCAAACTTGCTTGTGGTGCTTTTTTATCATAGCCATTGAAACATGCGGTGTGAAAGGTGCATTTGCAGAACCTTGGGCTCAGCTGTCTCAGCCCTCTGATCTTTCTTTCTGCCAGAAAATGAGTCAGTGTATTTATCTTTTGTCCTTCCCCTCCTGAGCTTTTGCTCATGTTTCAGCCTATAGAAAGGCAAACAGTGTCCTGCTTGTTTGTTTTTTAAATAAACATCTTGTTTAATGCTTCAACTCCTTGTTTCACTGCATCTTGTGCTGCAGCAGAGCTGCTTCAAGAAGAACGGATGTGGCTTTGGAGTTGGTGCTGTTGGTTTATGAACACCCTTTTCACCTTCAGTTGCAGATTATGATACAAAAGGCTTTACTACTTGAAAATAGTTCACTACCCCAATTGGAACAGATCCGGTCCCCACCATCCATCATACCTACAGTTTGGAGGGTTTTCCATCCAGATGACCTGCAGCACTTCCCCTGGGCAGCAAAGCTGTAGGAGACTTGTCTGTGGAAGGCAGAATGGGGGTAAATGCTGGTGAAGGTGATGTTGCATAGCAGGACGTCCATCACAGAGGTGATTCTCCTGTCTGGGCCCAACTGATCTGTCCATTTAGAGTATGTGGCCAGGGCAAAAGAAGCACAAAACCCACAAAAAGGTTCTGGGAGTTGACAGCTACAGCAGGGTTTAGTCAGGTCTCGGCTACTTGGCTGGGCCAGATTGCTGCAACGGAAGACAAAATATCTATGAGATATATAAAGAAGAATGTGGTGTTCTGCAGTATATGAAATCATCATCCAGGAGGTTGTCATCTCCCTTGAGTTGGCTAAGAAAAAGATTGCAACAACTATGTGTAAGAAAACGTGTATTAATTGGAAAGTGAGACAGTGAATTTCATCCTAACAGATGAGAAGTAAATATGTTTCCACCTAAGAATGGTAAAGGATTGATTGGGCAAGAGATCCAGTCTATGTGCGCTCTGAAGAGGGGATAATTCAAACTAAAACAAGGCTGTGTTTTGGACTCAGGCACTGAAATAATAATTATTATTATTTTGTTAGCTATTAGACTGCAGTGAGGGCAATCTAGAAGCTTTTACTAATATGAAATAGATTGGAAACTGGACAGAAAAACCTAGTTATATTTTAATGACAACATCTTTAGGAATTTTTTGTAATCTGGAAATAGTCAAGTTCTGTACAAACATTTAAGTATCGGGAAAATAAAATGACACTTTACTACCAAACTCTGTGGGGATTTTTCGAAGAATAGAAAGAATATAGATATGTACAATTAAGTATATTTTGCCCTCACAGAGTGGAAATAAGCATATATTTATTATTCCAGAAGAATGCTGTAATGAAACAATTCTCCTATGATTTTGAGGTGGACTTTCGAGCCGTCAGTGAAGAATCTTTCCCCAAGATATCTAGCCTAGAATTTGCATTTAAGAACACCAGCAATATTGGGCTTATAAGTTTATGGACACAATCAAAAGCTTACATTTTGCTGTCTTTCGGTAGGCAAAACCTGGTTTTCCATCGTCTCTTTGCACCCTCACAGGAGGGTGTAAAGATCATCAGTTTTATAATGGGAATTTGATCCTTCAGGTAGCTCAATGCAGGATTATCTAAAAATTCTGACATTATGCCAGATGTAAGCCAGCAAAACTCTAGTTTGTGACTTCCAGTAATTCTTCTTAGTCTGGATTCGCCATCAGTTGTGCTGCACTATTTGCTGTTGCAGAACCTACTCAGATTTCACTGAAATCAGCAGGAGTCTTCTGGATTCAAAGAGCTTCGAATCAGATCCTCACTGTAGATACAATTAAGTTACACCAAACGTTTTACTTTAGCTTAGTGCCTAAGCCATTTTCACATTTGCCTCCAAACGGATCACGTGTTTTCTGTTTTAATTCCCCAAAAGCCAGGATTTGGCCAGTAAGCAGGGGCAAATTTTTGCTGTTAAAGAAGTGTGGCAGCCTGGGGAGCTAAAAAACTAATGCTGGAGAATACTGTTAAGACATCTGTGAGATGCTGGGCAACATATCAAGGCGCAGTAAAGCCCATATTAAGGTCAATAACACCTGTGAAGACAGGCTCACACTCATGTGGCTCATGGGAATGCCTCACAAAGTGAGTTGCCTGGTGTGGGGAGGGACATGTGAACCTCTGAATCACAGGGAAGTGTTAAATACATTCATAGCACTCTCACCCTCAGGGTTTAAGTTTTGCTCCAAAGCCAGTTTGAATCTGATTTCAGACGAAGGCTTTTACTCAATCTGTAATGCATTGTGATATCCAGCAGGTAGAACTCATTGAGGAAAATTGCTTCCTGTGATGATATGTGATTCATTCAGTCACATCTCTGAGCTATTTAGGGGAAATTATCCATGGGATTGTATCATTAGTTTAAAAGCTGCCTCAATTGTTTTTCTGTCAGGATAATTTTAAGCCACACAAGAGTATTAGTTGGAAAAACATATTTGAAAACGAGTCTAACTCCTTCCATATTACTCAAATCTGGTTTTCAGGTAATATTTTCCTCTTCATTTCTAACCACTCTATTGAGGGGTGGAGAGCAGAGTTCTGTCTGTGAGTCGGCCAGTGACTTTCTCTCTGAATACAGCTACCCTCTGTTAATCAGGTACTCAACTTTCACGGGCTTATACTTCAGCCACTGCCTTGTCTGCCCTTGCTACGTGAAAAGGAATACAGCTTTGAAAATTTCCAACCACAGTCCTAACTAACAGCAAAATCCATGCAATAACAAAGTGCTAGCAAAGGAAAGACCCTGTTCACATTCATCAGTAATGTGAGCTGTTTCCAGGGGAATTTGTTTAATCTGAAGTCTCTAGAGAAAATCAGAAAGGAAATTCAGACTAAATGATGAAACTACTCAAAACTAGAGATACTGAACAACAGATATGATTGTTGGAGCATTGACGAGTTGAGAATTGTTGGAAATACCATGTTAGAAGGCAAATGAAACTTTCTCCTAGGGAAAAGTTCTGCACATCAAAGAGAAAAACTGAATTAATAATAATGGTAAATAGCAATGTGACCTAAAGACTGAAGGAAAGACAATACACGCAGACATGAAGGCATCAGGGGAATTCCTGGGTGACCTTTGGCAAGTCACTTTCGCTTCTAGCAATAAAATCAGGTAGCATGGTTATGTTGCTCAACTGGGGTATAAGGGAAAAGACAAAATGAGCTTGAAGGGTATGAGTACTCTGACAGTAAGCGTTCTCTGTCGCATCTCAGAATGTAGCTTCTGTCTTTAGCTCCAGCCTATTTACTGAGCCTTTCATGACTGTGGTTTCCCCCTTGAAATTTGGATGCATGTTAAGATAACACACCAAGCATTCTGCCTGGGATGGATGACCTGGACTGGCAGCTGCTATGAGAGCAGCCGGGCTGGGATGACAGAATTTGCATGCTTGGTTAATCCCAGTGTTCTTGAGGCACATGGCAGGACCAGTAGCCTTAGCAATGCAAAAATGTTTTGTAATAACTGCTGTAAGGGCAGATCCAGATCATTCAGAGCAAAGCAGGATTTAACTTTTCTTGTTATAAGGTCTGTGATAGGCCAGCTGTGCTTTTTTGTTCTTTTGTGAGCAACAGTTCTTGACAAGCCTGAGTGTCTTCAGGTAAACAGAAATAATTCCAACATTTCTAGTCCCAAAATTGCTCTTTCAGTTTGAATTGTAAATTAGATTTTTCCATGTGTATCCATAAGAATGATCCAAGGTGGTGTGATGTATATTCAGTTAACAGGAGGATGTAGCTACAGGTATCATAGACCACATTTATTACAAAGCAAGAAACAGAGCTTTTGAAGTTTGCTCGGCCTCACTTGCTTTCCACCAGAGGGAAGACAAGACACTGTCATGCACTACTGGCAATATGAATGCTTCTTGAATGAAGTCTGTGATAGAACAGCAGCACTGATGTATGGAGTTTGAAACACGCACTAGGAGTAAGTAACTCTGATGCGAGGAGCATTTTCTTGTGCCTTTTTAATTTTTCAGCAAAAGATACTCAGCAGTTAATAGAAATGCATTCTTCTCACCCTGAAAGAATTGTACGCCATCAGATCACAAAAGACAGACCATATTTTGAAAATTTATGCAGGCAAAAGGGGAAGGGCTTGCAAGATGGTGGTTTATTTTCTGGGAGGAGTCTGGAAATGGACCATTAGCATCCTCCTTCTTTTTGTCCTCTAATGTGATCCCTCAGCACTTAGGAGGATCAAAAAAGCATTGGTCTTACAGGAAATGTCTTTCTGAAATTGATGCCATCAATCAGAGAAATATCCAATGACAAAACATTTATATGGCCCAAAGGACACATTTATAGAACTATACACAGAGTCAGATTTCCAGAGCTAACTCCAAGGTGTGCCTCAAACCACGGCAAGGTGCCAAACAAATATTTGGATGTAAATAGTACCAAGGAATTGTTGGAGTCTGGAGAGATTCTGAGACCAGAGACTGTGGAATCTATTTTATTAAAGAAATTCTCCAAACCTGTGGATTTGTTTGGATTTGAGTTAAATCTGATTTTTCCAACTTAAGATCTTCTCTGATTAGAAGGTATGGGACGTAAATGCTGTCTGTTCAAAGTTTGGGTTTTATGCAGCTGGAAAGGAAGGCTATCCAGAATATCTCCTTCCCTAGACTTCCCTCTCTCCTGTTGCCAATTAGCACTACAGTAACCTTAGGTGGGACTCAGTTGCCTAAACAAGTACATTGTGTCATTTTAGATGTCCTACGACATCCTACCTGCCTTCCAACTGCCAGAAGAACACATGCCTAATGGGTGAGAAGATCGTACCTGGCAGCCCTCTGCATGCTCAGCACATCGACGTTTGTGCAACTTGCTCTTAGCTCCTCTCTCAGTGCTGTTGGAGTTAAATCCTGTCCTCCCATGTACAGAACCTACAGATCCTGATAAAAGCACAATTCCCTGTCCCCATAGCTGGTGGTGTTAGTCAGCAAATAGCAAGCTGTTGCAGGGAAAGAAGTCCTGCCCGTGGACAGAGAGATATCACAAACACCACATCAGAATGTCCCTTAAATGGATGCTCTGAGTAAAAACAGCAAAAAATGTCAAGACATGCCCAAATCTGTGTAACCTGGATGTTACCAATCACATCAGAGTTCAGTTCAGCTCATTCAGGCTTTTTGGCAGCCTTGGGAAATTTCAGTAGAACAGGAAAGCCTACAGAGAAAGCACCAAAGCATAAAGCATATTTTAGTGGGGCGCATTTCAGAAAGAAGTAGATGAAGTTTCTGCATAGCTAAGGGAAAAAAGAAAAGTCTTTGCAACAACAAAATGTTATCAGAGGACAAAAAATCATGCATTATATTCATGTTCTTTGTTGTGTTCCTTGCAAATCAAACTTGTCTGTGTAGCACTGTGTATTGTGCTTCATCCTGGTCACTGACGTTGTAAAAAATTTCAATAGAAAAAAATCTATAGGAAGAACTGTCCACAAGAAAGCCATTTTTCAAGCTCCTTGTTGGGAGAGACTTTGGGGAAGGTTGACTATTCTGCATATGTTGTCTGTGAGCTCATTGAAGAATAGGTACTGAGAGCCTGATTAATACATATTTTATGCACTACTAATAACCATCCGCTGTAGATTTTACCTCTAAAAACCACAATACATTATTTCTGTGTTAAACTAAATAAGCTCTTTTTCTGTCTAAGCACTATTAAGTAGTGATGTGCCTAGTGATCTTGGATACGAGGACGTTTGGCATCTAGTATTGATGGAGAACAAACCCCATCATCTGTCCATGGCTTGTAATTATCCCTTTTCAATGATTTTCCTGACTGCATGACTTTGTGAAAAATTATCCACCTGCAGCGCAAAAAGGCAATCTCCATTTCCTCCTCCAGAGGTAAAATACTCCTCAAGAGATCAGGGCTCCATCTCAGTTGGGGTACCTTTGCATTAGCAAGAAGTGTGTGCTTTGCACATCTGCCTGCTTTGCTGCATCTCAAAAGGCACAAATGTAAACATTAATTATATGTCTTCAGAGTTAAACAATATCCAGCATGAACATTACTGTTTATCAGAAAAGATATGTGAATGAAGTGTAATATGAGCCTGACTAATCGAAACCCATGTATTTCTAATAGTCATACCTTCCCGCTTTGTGAAATCAACATAAGAGTTGTGATTTTTTGTTCTTATCTTAAAATCTAACTGGGCCACTGTAAATAATTAGAGAATTCATGCTGTACTTTTTAAGTGACACTTATTCAATGTTCAGTCATGGTGGCAGTTTGAGATGAGAGGATGGTTTCTAAAAAATGCAGTAGCTCGCATGAAAGACATTACCATAGGAAAAGTAACTCTGAGAAGTGCTTGACAGAGTGCGGATGACTTATATATTTGGAAGAGGCAAGATGTATAGCGATTGACTTGGCAGGACCCAAGGAAAAACGTGATAAGTGAACACCAAATACCCAGAGATGCTACAAGTGTTGAGTGATAGCAACATTTCAGCATAATCCTTCTCAGGAATGGTGTCATATCCTCTGATATATACTGAGCTGGTGTCTGGCTTTGCTCTATACCACAGAAAATATGCAGACAATAAGAGAAAATATTAGTGTGTGTGCATGCATGTGTGAGACAGAGCAAGTGAAAGAGGGAATACGAACCAGTGACCTTTAATGGATGGAGTCAGAAGCAATCAACTTCACATCATAAGATCAACTGAATGTCAGAAACTTTTCAGAGTGGCAACACTGTTGGAAATTCCCCTTTAGCTCAAATTTTTGAGCTTCGTAAGTAGGATGATTTCAGCATCACACCAATATCTCTTCAAAGTTCCTGTGAATCATGACATGAAACGCAATGGAAAAGTTCCTAGACGATGGTGGCTTTGTTCCAGGATGTCTGCATCTGGAGGATTTACAGATATCAACCTCATTTTAACAAAATAGAGATTTTTCTTTTTTTTTTTTTTTTGGTATCACTTCAATTCAGAGATCTCTCCTTCCCATCTTTGAGGGTACAAGTTGCCTATGGGCCACATTTAGTTACCCTGTATTATGACTAGTTTTGAGTAAAAGTAAGGTGTTTCATGTTTCTTATACACAATAGAAGTCTGTAAACGTATGAATGTTTTTCCAGTCCTTCTTGTTCTATTTCAGTTTCTTCCTCTCCTACGATCTGACACTCTTGTATTTCCAATGCTTCCAAGATATTTATTCCACAACGCTTTTGTTTTTACACTCTGTTGTTTTTTCTTTTTTTTTACTTTTTTTTTTTTTTTACATAGAAGTTGTTGAATAAATTATTTGAAATTCTGGAGTAGGCAATACCAAAGCAGAACAAAATAGTATCACTAGCTATTCTCGCTCTGGGTTTTGCAGGACTAAGTATGCCTCTCTACCCCTTTCTCATCAGAACCACTTCAATTCTGGCAAAACTGCTGCTGTGGGACCAACTGCGTACCAGTATTTTTCTAATGGAAAAGTTTTCTGTGACTAAATGTGGACCCGACTAAGCTGCTGTATTTCACAGACAAGTCTTGATTGCACGGAACTTTTCTGTGCTTCATTTCTGAGAAGCTCGGGAGCAGTGCTTCAGCTTCACAATATAATAACATGCACAGTCTAATCCAATCCATTGGCTTTTATGAAGGCATTGTAGTATTACCTAGAAGTTTGAAACTTCTACTTTCTGGAAAACCTCAAAGCTTCAATCTTTTGGTTAACTTTGGGAATAACCCAAATATTTGAAATTCTGAGTTTTAGTCAGTTGTAACATGGGTGGATGAACAGTATGCTGAGGTTAAGTGAAATTCTGGTGCGTTTTGAGTTTGTTTACAATCTGTTGCTTACTAATTCAGCACTGAATTTTAGAATCATAGAAATTGCCGCTTGGATTGAAGGGGGCTATGGTTAGGTTTATGAGGCAAGTTTAAAAAAAGAAAGAAAAGAAAAAAGAATGATTGAGATACAATGTACCACAGGTCAGAGTGACATCTCCTATCGTGGTTGTCAGTTTATTAGATCATTTGCAGTTGGAGGAACCTGGGAGCCATATCAATGTCTGATGAATATTTAAGGAATCCCAGCAGCACTCTTAGCTCTCTTGCTGCTCTCTTGTGTTTGCCTCAATTGCTGCTTACAATTATTGCTAGCAATTGCTCCATGGGGGGAAGAGGAATCAGTGCAAAAAGAGGCCAGAGAGCTGAGAATGGAGCTAACAGGCAAATGATCTTGGTCTGTTGTATGTGCTGG
Organism: Calonectris borealis; assembly: GCF_964195595.1. NCBI lineage: Eukaryota > Metazoa > Chordata > Aves > Procellariiformes > Procellariidae > Calonectris > Calonectris borealis. The sequence continues at coordinate 32,196,776 of NC_134318.1, read as the reverse complement.
TGTTGTAATCCTGCACACTAGTTAATTCTTGGCTGGATTTTTGGCAGGGCTGCAATTTCTCTGGGCTGGTTTTGGTGGTGCTAGAAAGTTCGTTTCTTCCTTTGTTCAGGATATTTGTCTGTGATTGAAGCTGGAGCTCAATGAACAGATTCAGAGAGAAACAAAGGGCTTTCCCCTCTGTAGGTGTCTGTTCAGTGAGTATCTTCTGGGGGGGGGTATAAAATCCTAGGTGTCTGGAAGGCTTTTTCTCCTTGCTTGAGATGCAGATTCAAGACAGTTAAACATCTTTTAGTTAAAGACATTCTGTGAGTTTTCCAAGGGCAAGATCCTGAGCTCCCAATACACCTCATTTATCTGTATTTTTGGACCCAAGAATGCTTTTGATTTCAATGATTTCTATCCAAATTGGAGTGAGCCCTGAATATGCATTGTCTCTCCATACGTGATGTGCATGACATACTGGTTTCCGTGGGGAGGAAGTTCACACATGGGGAATAGAAAGGAGCCAGAATTATCTTCCATCAGTTCCCCTACCTGGAGCATCAAGGGACTAGACTCTCAATGTGTGCCCAAGTTTACTTTTTTATTTAGACACAGCTATGATTTCTCAAAATCCGTCCTCGGAAATTTTTGTCATAAACCTACTTTTGATAATCCTTCTATTCATTTTAAACAGAATCAAGTCATGATCACATGCACCACAGTTTTATTATGCAATGGTTGCACATATAATCTACAAAAACCTCAAAGTTTAGCACTATTTACATTATACAACCTGCTCTTCACCCACATTAGAGCTGGACTACTCCCTCCAGAAAACTGCTAAATGTTCTGTGCAATACGAAGCAGCTTCTGGCCAGAACATGTTCCTTTTTAACACTCAGGTCATAAAGTGCCTATTAAAAGGACATTAAAACCAAAGAAAATCTATCCAAAGCCTCAAACAGGCACTGGATAAGGGCCACACTAGAGAATATGCTATATAAGCATGCTCATAAATCATTAAAATTAAGATAGGATCTATCATTAATAAGTAAAGTTCAAGGACAGCCTTTATCTTGTTAAATTATCCAAATTTTGCTGTCTATTAGCATACCATTTAGAATGTAAGAATGGCTGTAGGGTTTTTTTCACCCTTCTTGGTAATGACATATTATGCAGAATAAAGCCTTAGCAACTGTTCTAAGATGCCATAATAATGCTGGAATTATTCTTTGGGGGAGGTCTTTGCATTAAGCAGCAAGTAATTAATGGTAAATTGCACTGGAAATTCTTGGAAAAAAGACAAATTACATATGCTCTTGTACTCACACCCAGCAAGTCCCATGTAATTAACAATATTAAGATAAATATGAGAGGAATTATTAATGATGAGATTAACTTCACATCATAGTGGAAACAGATGTACTTTGTCTATGCATGTGGTAGGAATTGAGAGTTAGTTGTAATTGCTAAAAATATCTGACGTTATTGCTTGATGGAAATTCACTGCAGAACTATTGATTATTATGCAATCCCTGACATTTGTATTGTGACTTCTGTCCCCACAGATCCTGAGTTGCAAGATTAGTTTTGCTGGGTGGATTGAGGAGTATTTTGTTGAAGCTGCAACTGCTAGAGAATATGAAATACTCACTCTAGATAATGTGGGTCAGACCCTCAGTAAGCATCAAGCTCAGTGACCAGGTAATATATTATAAACTACTAGCAGAGAAAGAGGCTGACCCACTTATCATTATATTCAGCCCAGTTTCATGAGTTAACTCACCATTAAAACACAAGAATAAGTAGGGAATTGCCAGAAAAGAAAAGGCAGCACGTAACAACAGAAGACAACTATTTCAAATGGGAGTGAAGAAGGGTAGTATACCCAGATGAAATTTCAAAGGCAAGAGATGGAAGCAGCAGAACAATTTCCTCATTTGAATTTGTCTTCAGTAGCGGTATTACTTGCTCTAGTGCATTTTTTCTGTGTGTCTGGGGTCTTTTAGATATAGGAGGAAACTTGCAGATTATTTTTGAATTCAGAAAACCCGGGTTCCATTTCTAGCTCTAGTTTGGTTTCTTTGTGCCTCAGTTTTCCCACCTATACCAACTAATATCTTGATATCCATTCTCATGCACTTCAAAATGTTGACAATACGGATTAAGGACATGGTTTCATTCTTGTTTCCAGGCATAATCATGTTTGCTAATATCAGATGAAGGGCTATTGCCTCGAGGGAATGTCCATGTCTCTCAAATCACTAAGACCATTTCTTTTGTGACCTTCCTGGCCCCTGATTTTCCTGCCTCCCTAAGGATCTGCTTGAATCCTGTTTAATTCTGGGATCTGACCAGCTATTACAGTAAACTCCACCTGTGTGGACCTTGAAGCAGGCCCTTCACATAGCGACTTTTAATTTGAAGATGAACCGGACATCACTTTGGTGCCAAATGAGAGCATTTGGCTTGGTAAAACCATCACCAGGAAGAAAGAGAATTGTGTCTACTTTAGCATAAAGGCATAGGGGGAGTGCTTATAATCCTGCCTCATTTGACCTCACTGGCACGTACAGAGAAGCAATCACCAGAGCTTCTAGGTTAATTAATCAAGGCTCTCAGAAATTTAGATTCTTAATGGCTTCAGGTGCCTTTCACCTTTCCTGTAGGTCCTGGTTTGAATCCGGCTCAAATCAGTAGGGATGGAGGGATGCAAGTGACTTCTGCCTGATTTGTTCAGCAGTGGCAAGAACTGGTGACCTCAGCTGAGCTTCCATTTCATTAGGCACCTACAGGTTTAATATCAGAGTAGTAATTAGCCATCTCGGTAGGCAGGCTTGGGCTGAATGTGTGTGGAAACACAGATACTAGATGGAGTCCCTTCAGGTCATGCTGGAGGGACACTGGTCCATGATTGACTGGACAATTCAGGTGTCACAGTGTGGTCTGTACCTGCTCTTATTTTCCATTGCTTGCTCTCTTGCTTTTTCCCTCTCTGAGGGAAAGGGGAATTAAAGCATATCATTTTCTCTGTCAATCAAGTAGACTCATGTCTCCCATGAGAACCCAACTGCACTCAAAGTCATTCAGCTTATTTTCTAGCCATAAGAATAATAGAAAATTGTTCTACTCTTGAATTATATTTCCCTTTGATTTTTTCTTTTCCTTTTTTTTTTTTTTTTTTTGTGTAAATATAAAGACATTTTGGCACCTTTTTCAAGGTAAAATAATTATCTCCAGAAGGTAGAGATACCAGACTCTGTGTGTCTCCATGGATTTTGAAAGCTTTGCTATGGGGTCTGTATTTTCTGATATATCTTTTGTGCCTGCCACAAAAGGATGCTGCTCTTGTTTAGGGTCCATAAATTGGTCCTCGAAGGGAACATGAGGTTACTGTACCACCATTTAATGCAATTTTATGTATTTTCACATGTGTGCACTGCACTTCTGACAAACTACACCCCTTTATTAGGGTTCAAAAAGACTTAATGCAACCTGAGCCAAGGCAGACACAGAGTTAGGGAACTATTAGAGGAAACAGTGAAGACCATGGGAGATAAGAAGAAGCAAAATTATTAGAGAAGAGAGGACCTTTGGGATACATTTTCTGTTATTCTTCTCTTACAGTACTGAATTAAGTTGTTTAAACCTATAACTTGAAGGTTATAGGGAGGAAAGCATGCTTCCTGAGATTGTTTAATGCAGTTTTTCACCTGTTTGATGTGGTAACAAGATGATTTTTCAGCTGTCTCTGGTGGTTACCTCTCACATTGCTGCCCAAGATGGTGCTTTGTTTTCTGTTAGATTGTGGGATTTCCATAGATATTTTTAGTTTCTAATGTGCCTGAAGACACAAAAATGAAAGAGTTTGGGAACCTACACATAAATAACTCACCCCTTTTGGGAACCCAAAAGGTTTAGACTTAAAAGCCCTCAGGAAAAGCAGCATTATTCATGTATGACCTCCACAGTATGCTGAACTCTTGAATGCCTACATCCCTCAAGCCTGGCTTGATGTCCTCATCAGTAATAATGTCTGAGAAGACACTGAGAATAATGATTTTTTTACTGTGTCCACAAAAGTGCTGCTTTAGCAACTGTAACTTCTGCTTTAAAAGAGGATGTCATCAATGCAAAGGGCAGCTCTATATTTTTCTGTGACTACAACAGTACCATTACTGTCCAGAAAAATGACAGAGGAATGGATTTACTGTTTTAAGGGCTCCTCAATAAGTCATTGGTTTCAGTGGAGAAGTGTTTGCCTAATTTATTGAGGAAGCAACCAGTCACCAGGAAATACATCCCATACATTAAAGTAAGCCTTTGGGTCTCTGCCCAGCTCAACCAGGTGACCCAACAGGTCTTGGTAAGGGTAGCCCAGACTGCTAGTCCCTGATATTAGGTGGGTTTTTGGTTAGTGGCTTCAGAAGCAGCATGGAAATGCTAGCATGGGGAAGACACGAGCCTTGAGAGACATCTGAGAGCACCCTGCACAGAGAAAGGGGTTTGATCAGTGTGTCTGCTGTGGAGAGGACAAGGAGTTGTGGGCTTACACTGCAGAGAGAGAGATCCAGGTTAGGCCTTAGAAAAAACTATCTAACAGGAAGGATCATTACGGTTTTGAAATATATTATCTAGTATACTAAGTATAGTTTGGTCAGTCACTGGAATTTTTGAGACCAGGTAGGACGTGGTATACCTGTGGGTCATTATGGTAGCTTGAGATGGGTATCACTATGCCAAGCTTTTTACACACCTCAAAAAAAAACATCCAGAGAGAAGGAGGGTGTTGAGATTTAGAAAGATGAAGCTGAAGTCTCAGAATCAGCTCATAGTAGAGCCACCCCAACCTTTGTGGCCCCAGGCCACCTGCCCAACTGAGGGGATGGAAGAGAGGGCAGTCCATAACCACAACCCCATGTCATCCTTCACTGTAGTGAATCCACAGTTAAGGCCACACAGGGCGTCCTATGATCCCTGCAAGACTTGTTACCGAGGTTTGTCCTAACTGGCTGTCATGACTGCTTTGCAGATGTCACTCGTCAGTGTCAGCATTTCTTCATCCCATCATTTGCCATAGGTGGCAGTTCCAGGAATCAGAAATGGTCTGCATCCTTTCAAATATCTTCTGGAGGCCAGGATTTGGGTATAGGTACTAGACAGTGAATTTAACCACAGGATGTGAAGGAAAGATAATGCACACTGACCTGATCCTGCTCTGTTGTTCTTGCCCAGCAACACATCAGACCATCAGAGAACTGTACTCCCTGTCCCTGGTTTGAGGGGAACACATGCAACTGCTATTAGCAAGTGACTGATGCAGAGCGCTCGCCACCAATCCCGCAGCATGCTCAAGAACAAACCTATTTTACTGCAAACTGATCAGCTCTACAGTGATCATTTTGTAGGTGACCTCTGCTCTTATGATGAGAGCTATTTACTTCTCATTCAAAAAAAGACTAACTGCAGCAGAATAAATAATAGGTTAAATAGCTTTATAAGCTATAATAGCAGTCTAATGAAAACATTTCCAGGGTTGAACACTACTGTTTCATATGTGCCTTTTTGATTGAATGTCCTGAATTTGTACTCTAATGGACAATAGTAGAAGAGGAAAGAATGGAGTAATAGATGCTCAGTATTGCAAACTTAAGTTATTTCACTTCATTGATTTTGGTATTTTTCTTAATAGTCATCTCTGAAATATTGTTATGACTAACATCAACTTTCATTAAAAAGAAAAGTTGATTTTGACCCCTCATAGTCACAACGAAAAGTGAACATGTGAGCTGTGAGCAAAGAGCTACGTTCTTTTTTTAGAAAAACTAAAAACAAAACCCAAAACACCAAACTGCAAAACATATTTTTCTTTAACTTTTCTCCTTTTAAACTCATGTCATGATTTTGAGACACATGACTCCTTGTTGCTGAAATCATTAGATTAAAAATACCGTGTATGTCAGCAGGCAAAGAGGTATCGCTTCTAACAGTCAGGTCCGTTCTGCAGGGGTGTTGTCATACTATTGATTTCTTTTGAAGTCTGCATCTTTACTATTGACTTTCCTAGCAGTGGAGATATTTCCTGTCTTTTTGGTATCTGTCCTGCTGGGATCTGGAGCTGAAGCACAAGCCCTTTGCCCTTTCTATTTGTATTGCAAGTGCTGTATAGCAGCTGCATCACTGGTTGAACAATTTCTGTAAAAACTGGAAAAAAAGCACATTTTAAAATTAAAAACTCAGTTTTAAGTTAAATGTTACATTCGTGTCAGAAAATATGTCTGCTAAGTTGGGGAAATGTAATCTTTTATTCAAAACATTTAAAGTTCAAAGTCTTAAATAGTTAAACCAAGAAACTGTGTTGCCCTGAGTGCAGAGCCTCCAACCTGTCTTTCTCTTCTCCGGGGTGCGTCCCCACCACTTGCTGCATCTCCAGTAACAGCTCCTACTCTCAAATGATTTCTGATAGATCATTTCCTTTCCAGAGAAGCACTAATGGTGCATCACAGAAAATGCATCACCCTCAAGATGCTTCATTTACAAAGGCATTTGAGGCATTTCAGCCACAAGTCCCATGAGATACCATGAAAGAGCTTGATATCCTTCCCAGTACTTTCTGTAATGGTTCCACTGGTAACACGAATCCTTCCAAGTATGTGTCTTCAGTCCTGGGATTTTCTTTCTCATCCTATTGATCTGACAAAGTTATTTTTTAAGCTTCTTTGACATATTGTAAACCTTATCTACTCATTCAGGCTTTTGCTGGATGCCAGTAGTTTGAGAAGGTTGAATTTCATTTTGCAGGTGTGAGGGAATTTATTTGAGCTGGTTCTTAGTCAATTTTGTGTCTTGTTAATTGATGTTTTATCATTCTTGCAATGCATCCGGAGGGGATCTGGATTGGATCCATTTTTTATGTGTGAAAAATAAATAAAATGACATAAAGAGTTCCTGAGGGACCATTCATCCCTTTCACCAGTGGAGTTTTCTGTAAAAAATGGTGTGGATTCTTCAGGGGTCACTAATTTTTCCAGAGATCTGGTGGAGATCCTAGGAGAGACCTCACCTTGTCAGATATATAAGGTGTTAGTTTGCCCCTGGGCATATACCCTGTGTATGTGTAGTATTTGACAGTATTTGACATTTTCTAGTGCCATCTCTGGGTGTGCAGAAGCAGAACTGTGAGGGAGAGTCTAAGAACATTTTTCTTGGAAATGGCAAGATGTCATTTCACGGCTTCTTATGACGGACCCTACTTCGTGGGACTTCTTTAGAGAAACTTGTGATTGCTTTCTTTAAAAAAAATAGGGAGTGGTAAGAAAGCACAGAGCTGGTTGCAGAGCATATGTTTTGTAGTATTTGAAATTTCTCCTCCATGGTTGCAATAGTGTTACAGAGCTATGGGTCTGCCATAGCCAGACAGTTTATCTAGCAGGACTTTACTTTTATCTACTGACCATAAAAGAGTCAGGTCTCCATAAATACGGTTTTAAAAAAAAAAAAACAACTGATGCTGGTAGAAGCAAGTATCTGCTAGACACAGTCTCCATCCCCCTAAGTGATGCTCACTTCATATCATGCATGTAACTAAGTGTTAAGAAACCTCTCAAGTATTTTAAGGGCAAAGAGACCATTACAATTGATGATTTATGCTGTCAGTAAGCATATGTATTTCAGTAGGCTCACCACATCCCTTTCATTTAGACAATTGATGCTTATTATGAGTTGTTTTTACTATTACTAAACCATTTATAATGCGGGGGTGAGTAGAAACTTAGTACGGACCTTTTCCTTGAAAGCTTTTCTTAAGGGATCATTCATAGTGCGTACATACAGTGCCATTTAGTAAAGGTTCAGTTTAAGCTAATGTTAAACTCCACGCCTCTTTTTAACTAGTCAGCTAAAAAAGGAATTTTGCACAGATTTTGCAGGTGACTGGGATTTTTATTTCCACTGCATGTTTTCTCCATTTCCAAAGCCCTTTTTTTCTGTTTTATTTACTGGAACATATTTGTCTAGTCAAATCCTAGACTGGGTATGGAAATCTCTTGCTGAATCCGCAAAGAGCTGATTGGTGTGAAGATGCTTTTGTTTGAATAAGCACCATGTGTAAAATAAAAGCTTTCAATAGTAATTTCCCTTTTGTGATTCCAGTTCATGTGACCAGCACAGCCTCATATTGTGCACATTGTGAATATTTCTGAGAATTTTTACAAAAATAACCTTCGTTTGAATGTATCCAGGGATCATCATTTTTTGATCTATTTCTCATTTTCCTCTAACTTGTTTCTGTCTTCTGATTTCAGTCCTCAAGTTCCTTGCTTTCTTTCCCATGTTGATAGAGACTTTTTATGAATTTCTATTTCTTTCACATTCCTTCCTTCCCCCCGAGTTCCTTTTTTGCTCTTTAGTTCTTTGATTGCTGCTGCAGGCTGAGTTATAATTTAGTCAGCCTGTTCTGCTCTGCTCCCTAAAAAAATCCTCTCTCTTTCTGGCCAGTAAATAATTCTTGAGCTTGCCTGCCTGTCTTTTAGCTTACTCTTTTTTGTTATTATTATTATGGAGTCTTGTCCTGCTGCTACAGTATCCTCTTATCCTTCGGTAGAAATGCCTTTCTTCCTCTGACCTCCCTGCCTTCCCTGCTTCACGCCTTACACTTCTGTGCTGCATGTGACACAATAGAGTGGGATGTCTATTGTTAGGGATTGCAAAGAGATGATCAACCCCAGGGCCACCTCTTCAACAGCTATTTAGATAGTGATACCTTCTCCACATTTCCTGTCTCCCTAGCTATAATTTGAAAGTCTGAGTTCTCATTGAAAACCTCAAGCCCCTGCAGAATGATAGCTGTGGTAAATCAGATGTTGATTTGTTTTAATGAAATGTAAATGAGAGCCAGTAGTGGCCTAAAAACAACACAGGAGATGGAATGAGCATGAACAACGAAGCACCATCTGAGCAGGGGGTCTGGGCCACCTGAAAGATTATTGCAGTTATGGGTTGATTAAGCCTTTGATCATGTACCTTAATGGACATTTTTATGGTGAATCACCACACAAAATGTTTGTTTTCAGGATGGCCGTTAGAGAGGTTTTTATAAATGTTTTTGCAATTAAGGGCAACAGGTCAGTGCTCAATTCCTGAGTCTGACATAGATACCTTCTAGAGTGCTCAGTAACTCGTTTAAAATGTTTATGCCTTAATTCTATAAAATGGCAATAGCAATAACCTTTTTGCTGACCTTGTCCATTTAGATTGTGAATCTTAGGAGCTGTCTGATTGAACAGAACCTAGGCAATAGACCTCCTGGTGCAGAAACTGCACAAAACATTGAATCCAGAATCTGAATGCCTCTTTTGGTTCGTGACTTCATAGTGTGATGAATCAAAACCTCTAGTTCTGCACTAGAGGTTTTCATGCTCTGCAGTTTAGCTGGAACTCAGATTGGGATTTTAATCTTGCTATTGAAACTCATCTGGAGTCCTCATACCACAAATGACTTCACTGATATACGCAAGACAATACAGGGGAGCAAGGACTTGAGAGCAAATGTGAAAAATCTAAGTCCGGGGTACAATAACCATCAAGCAATTTTGTACACTTACAATTCAAAGATACCTCTTCTATCCCCATTTTATAAAGAAACATAATTATCGACATGTACCTCTATACCTCTACTTACCATCCTAAGGAGAGACACTGCTGATGCATTAATAAAAATTACCCTCAGCCCAGAAGCAATAAGGAAACTAAAACAACATCACAGAGAACATGTTAAAATTCGTCAACCCAGAAGTTATACAACTTGCAGAAAGAACAGATATGAATTAGGAGGAGTCAGCCTCTCCCTGTTATGAACTGGTTTGGGAGTCTCAGAAGCATTTCTAATATCAAGAGACTCATGTTTCCAAAACTGTATCTGGCACTAGATGGCTGGCTGGTTGCCACAACTGTAAGAACAAACTTCAAAAGTGTGAAGCACAAACACAGGCATAGCCTGGGGAAACTGGTTGACTTGGACAATGTAGGTAGTCTGATCCTCTTTCATATTTCTCTTTATCTGACCTAGCTTCTTCTCCAGAATTACAACTGCATTTCATTCAACAAAGTGCAGCAGAGGTATAAAGTGGGGTTTGTTTCAACCAAGCCTTCAGCAAAAAAACTGTATCCTCTCCAACTTCAGGGAATAAAAAACATTTTATAATTCCTAATTTTTAGTGAGGGTAAGTACTACTTCTTATCTACCCACCGCTCCTCATTCTTTATGCAGTGAAAAAGGTATCCATTCACTGTAGTTGTCCCAGCCTTATTAGGACATCAAACTCTTTGTCTACTGATATTTAGAAAATCAATCTTTTTCTTGCCAATATCTAGGACAGAATTTTAGTATTTCCCAAATAATCACCAAGCCTTTGTATGAGAAAATCTGAACTTATACAGAAATACATTCTCTTTCACACATTTATGTGACCCACTGACAGTGTGTGTAAGACCTACTCCAGTATTACCAGTTGTTATAATACCAGGTTCAATGTGTGGCTTTTGCTATTGAGTGTTGTGCTTCTAGCTCTTGAGGTTGTTGGTTCAATTTTTTTTTTTCATGCTATATAAGATGGTGCCATCACAGATTTGTGCACACATATTTCTGTTTGCATACATGTAAATAACTTTTTCTCTAGTATGTAGTATACTAGAGAATGAAGAATACACTATACTAAGGCATATGCCCTCCTTTTACACACGTACATAGACATACACAGCCCCCCCTCCTCCCCCCGCCATTGTTAATGTGTTTAATAAAAAAATCTTTGTGCCATTCACTACTGCTTGGTACCTCTTGATATTTCTTAGCATTTTCAAAAATCTCAGATCTTCAAAGGCAAAAAATCTCAGGCGAGAAAGAGTAGAGATGGAGGTTTTTCTTTTAAGACAATAATAAAAAGCAGAAGGGACTGGAACAATGTAGCATGAGTATTTCTTATTTCTTTCTCTCTCATTTTCTTTGCAAGACTCATTCAAAACTGCACCATTGATGGGTAAGTTAACATGGGTCGAAATGGATTTTAAAATGGATTAAATATAAATTTGAAGTTAACAACCTAAGAATTGGCCAAATCCACAGAGATTACCGAAACAAACATCAAAAACACATTTCAGGACAGATAGCGCTAGGAATTAAAAAGGGAATTTGCTATTGATTCTGGGCTGCCTTCTGTGGCAGTCCCATTATTGCTGAAGTCTGAATGGCTTGAGATTTTCTTCACACTTCTTTCCTCGTGTGTTGTATCTTCATGGTCCCCTTATTGTTCCTTCCTGCTTCTTTCTCAAAAATGTTGCTATTTTCCAGTGGGTAGAATAGAGTGGAGAATTGCTGGGAACCCTCCAGAGAAGGCCTGATCAGCCCAACTGGCAAGCTCAATTGCAAAAACAACTTAATCCAAGAAAGACAGTCAATAGTTTTTAGGAATTTATCATACAGGAGATATGAAAGACTTCCACATAATGGAGTATGAAGTTCCCAGAGCTGATGAGTAAAGCAGAACTGCTTAGGCTTCAAAGTCAATGGACAAGCACTGGCCATAGGCCTTTTGGGGGGGTTCGTTTGCCCAGTACTGTGGGTTTTAGGTGACTCATCGATCTTGCAGTAGTGGCACCATGGAAGAAAGAGTGATGAGATTTCTTCCTAGATTTCAAAAAATGGAAAACAGAAGGGACAAGATTCTGGAAAGGGATTGATGGCTGGGTAGGGAGTTCTATAAAACTTGCACTGTGCTTTTTTTTGGTAGCAGCCATCAATTTTGCATCATCTCCTTCTATCTCAGTAAATGGGGAAACAATCTTATAAAGGTCGTCATGCTGGCCAGGCTGATCAGGAACAGACTGAAGAAACAAAATAGGACAGAGGGAAAAGATCAAAGATGCATTGTTTTGGCACAAAATTAAGCTATTAAGAAAAAAATAAATTAAACACAAAGAGAATTAAAAAGACTGAACTGTGTAATTATCCATACTCCAGTACTGGGATCTTTGGTAACAAACAAATGTAATTTTTGATTTATGAACACAAATTTGTTTTGATAGGTATTACTCAAGTTTAGTAAGAGTGGTTACATGCTGAAATTATGAAAATCACTATTTATAACCAGTTTAGGGAGGCTCAAATTGGCAAAGTTGACTTTCTCAAGGATATCATCATCTGTGCCATTGACAGCTTTGAGAATGATCTTCTACATTTACAGATCATATTAAAATACTTAAAGAATAAGATGGGCATTTGTTGCTGCTATCAACTACCAAACACCAAAGCACAAGAGAACAATGTAAACACTTCCTTAAAGATACCTCTGTAAGGCTTAGGGGTGGAAATTGTTATGGGGAGACCAGCATGTTCAAATTTTCACACTGATAGTACTAAAATATCCTTGGTAGCGCACAACAATTACATCGCATTCAACACTGAAGAATTCTGTATTATGTTTCATATTCACAGTCAAAGAGAAACTGATCTGGAAATCATGAGTGAGGTGTTCATGATCGTGTCTTCAATGCAAACAGAATAAACACAAAATCATTTATATTTATACCTTGTGCTTTAAAAAGGTCAGATTCTCAGAGACAGAAACAATTATGAGCTAAATTTGCAGGGAGAAAGCATTTAAATGGAAAAATGTAAAAAATAATTGGGACTTGTTTATGAACATTTTACTAAATGCCAAAAAGTCACAATCATGTATTTTGAGGAAAACACCACATTGCTTAAAAAAGTCCCCAACTCTGCTTAGAATGAAAAGGAAAATAGCCAAATATGAATGTCTGTGTGTATATATGTATATATGAGTCACAAATGGAAGCAAAAGGCATATGGAGAAATTTGTAGTCAGCAGATGTAAAGATAACACCAATATTTCTATTTTTTAAAAATATGTCAAAAACATGAAAAACATAACAATAATATTGTTATATTACTGGGACTTCCCAATAATACTGGAATAAAGTTTAGTAAGGTTTTCTGTTCCAGGTCTCAGAGTCAATGAATATTAACATCAGATGATGATCACAATGAAGAAATAATTTCAACTCTAACAAAAATCTAAGATAGTGTCAAACAGAACTTTTAAAATCAGCAGGTACAGATAGCTTGCAGCCAAGAAAAAGAAAAGAAAAGCAGTGGTCAATGGCCATTAATATTGATTGATTCTAGGAAGGCAGAGCGTATCCCAGACAACTTGAATAAAATCATCACAATACCAATATTTGAAAAAAGAAAACAGGATGATTTAAGTAATTACAAGTTTGTCAGCCCACCATCAGTTCTGGGCAAAATAAAGGCATGTCTGAAACATGACTCTAGTAATAAAAGAGTTAATGAGGGGGAAATAACAAATGCCAATCAACATGTTTTTATGAGAAAGGCTCTTGTTTAACTGAATTGATATTATTTTTCAAAATGAAATTTCATGTCTGTTTTATAAATGTAGTATTTTTGATATAATAGATTTCTCTCAGACATTTGGAATGATACTCACATGATGTATTGATTTGTAAGGTAGAGTGATACAAAATCAATGGGGCACACATTGAATGCATTGAAACCTTGTTAAACAATGGATCTCAAAATCTAATTACAAAAAGAGAATTTTTGTCAAATGTTGTGTTTCCCACAAGAACCTGCTTAGACTGTTCAACAAATATAACAACTTAAAATAAAAATTAGAACGTAATTATGGATTAAGTCTATAAATAACATAGGCTTGGGGGATCATGGAAGGGAACAGATTGCTGAGTGATCTGGCAGTTTGAAGATACCAGGCAAACGGTACGTATTTCAGCTGAGCCAAATCTAAGTTTATAAGTCTGAAAAATAAAAATATAGGATATGCATGGAAGATTTCTGAAGGCAGTGGCAGAAAAGAAGTCATTGGGGTTATAGTCTTCATGCTCACTGAGCATGGTTCAAAAAGCTACTGTAATCTTTGAATGTTTAAATGTGAGAGAACTCAGTGGGAGTAGCAAGGTTAAATTAACTCTGCGTTTGGCACTGGTGAGATTGCTACTGGAATACTATTTGGTTCTGGTGTCTACACTTCAGATGGATATTGATGAATTGGAAGGGATTCAGAGAAGAGCCACATGAATGCTTACAGGCTTGGGAAATGTGCCTTGTTGTGAAAGACTCAAGCAACTCTATTTAGTTATCAAAGGCAGCTTAGAGGGTGACCTGATTGCAGTCTAAATATATCTGCAGGGGTAAGGGAAAGGGCAGAAGGAATAAATTTGATAAGGCTCTGCAGTGTAACAAACAAAGGTGAAACAATGACTGGTAGTTCAAACAAGACAAATTCCAACTAAAAATGAAGTGCGAATTTGAATAGCGAGCAAACTAACCACTTGAACAACTTGCTAAGGGCTGCAGTAGATTTCCTATCATTGGAAGTTTTAAATTCAACATTGGATTTATCTGTCCTAAAAAGAAAAAAAAAAGACAAGAAAAAAGCACTCTGGTTCATGGATTTGGAATCAAAATGAGTAGCGTGAAGACCTGTGCCTTGTGTTACGCATGTCACACTAAACAATCACTGGGATTCTTTCTACCCTTAAAGAAATCTATGAATCTTTTTCTCCATACTGACTTCAGGTGATGAAATTGAGCCAAGAGAAATAGAGCCAGAATATAAAGTAAAAGCCTCTAGCAGTGACCTCCATCAATTTCTGGAATGGTCTCCCAAGAGGAGAAGAGTGTGTGGGGGGGCTTACTAAGTTATTTAAAAGGACAGTGGTAAATATAAAGGAAGAAATATCTCAACATTGAGACAGTGGCCAGGCTCATAAGCTCAGGCATCTTTTCTTACCCTGTTGTTTATACTGCTGAGCATTTAACTGAGCCACAGCTGGAAATGAAACATAGTGTCTTCAAAATTTGCTTTATTCCCCAAAACTGTCAGTTCCAGAGGTTTGTCTGTCCTGTTAGGAGAAAGGAAGCCCACCTTTCTGGGCTCTAGTGACCATTGTTCTCACCACTACTTTATAGCTTAAATTGAGAACTGAATGGTGGATTTGGCCAAATACCTCCCTAGCAGAAACATGAGCAGCCATGGCAGAGACATGAGGACATTGAGAATGTTTCTCTGCCCTGTGTTGACTGGGGGTTTGTTTGAAACCCCTCCCTCTCATTATCCTCCCAGTAACTCTTCACCTCCCACCCTGTCCCAACCTGCTCCTTTTAGCATCTTTTTCCATGTGCTGCCATCTCTTCCTTTCTGAGGACAGCCTGTCTTTTAGGGGGACGTTAAAGCAATGTGTCTGGTTTAGCCTGGTAGAACAATGTTTGAAGTACATTGTTTTATGTTTGTATCTCTATAGGTAAATATTATGGAGGAAGACAGGCTATTTCAGTTAAAAGTTAATATTCCCACAAAAAGAAATGAATATAAATTTTCTACAACGATTTTCTGCAGTGGTCTTGCAGAATCTAGAAGAGGGAAAAGCCTAAATAGCTTTAAGATAGATCCTGATTTTTATCAAGTGATTCCTCAGATTTTTATCAAGTGATTACCTGCAGTATCAAAGAACTGGCGTGGCTGAAATTCTTTCAGGTTTTATGTTTCTGTGAAAACATACTTCCATTACTTTGTATTACATATTCCTCTACTTCAGGAGGTCTCTAGTGGCTGTGTATTTCATATACAGTATAAATCCATAAGTCTAATGCTGTCTGTTGTATTTAGAAACTTGCTGCTCTCATATTCATGACATGCAAGCATCTGTCACTCAAACCTGCTCATAAATCCAAATTCACTAATAGGACTCCTGCATGTTCCTATTTATCACGAAGCAGAATGGTGACCCTGGACACAGAAGTAAATGGCAGCAATAATGCAGTTGCAACTCATAAAGTGGTAAAAATTCTGGTGTACCAAAAAGCTGAAATTTCAAAGTTAATAAAAACTCCCCAAACCCTGCATGTTAAAGGCAGTTTTTTGCAGTGAGAGGAACAATAATTTCCCTAAAAAAATTGAAGAAGAAACAAACATATCTCTTTTCCCAAACCCAGTGTATGACCATGAAACCTGAAAACATGTTCAGTTTTTATGATCCCCACAATATAAATTGCCAGACCTTTAGGTTTCTGTCTGCTTGTTTTTCTGTTGGAGGAGAAAAAAAGAACAAAATTATGTGTAGGACTAAAAGGCCATTCTTCTCTGAAAAAAAAAAATCAGTGTTGTTATAATCCATGTTCAGGCTGTGACAGTTGTTGCCTGAATTTTAGGGATTCTGAGTGTTGGTGGCTCCTTCCAAGAGCAATGGGACACCTGTGAGGAGGGACTTGGGATTTTACCTGGGACTGAGACTTCTGAATGAAAGTTATTAAGGAAGTGCTGAGCAATATTTGCTGTAAGTCACAGATACCGGTATTCTTTAATCTCAGTCTCCTGAGCTTGCTGAGCTCTGCTGGCTTGTGCTCCAGGGGAAGTTCCAGTGGTTTTAGTTCTATAGTTCTATAGCTAATTGACTGAGGCTACAGTAGTAACTTGCTGTTGATGAGGTTTAATTGAAAGTGCAGGGCTTGCTGCATTAACACCATGTTCTGAGCATAAGCAGAGCACTCACCGCAGCCAACTGCATCGTGGGCTAATGCCAGCTAATCCAAGCAAAAAAACCATAGTTTTTATGAACAACAAGAAAACCCAAATAACACTGAGTAATACCTCAAGGGGAAAAAAAAAAGGAAAGGCTTATAGTCTTTGTGTCTGCAAATGTTTTTTTTTTCCTCCCTTTGAGAGCATGTTTAAGTCACTTCAGTGTGTCAGGCGGGTAGGTCACCTTGTTCGCTAGACCCCAGCATAAGGATTGGATTTGACTCTAGCTGAGAATCAGTGTAACTCAATACCCATCAGACATTGGTGACACTTAGGTATGGTCTTGAATATTTTTCCATCCCCTTTCTGGAGAAAAGTGAGGATTTAGATATCAACAAGCCTGCAACAGTCAGCTTAGAAGCACAGCTGGTTGCAGGCTCCCTGCCCAGGAGCTCTGTTCTGTGGGGATGTACTGGTTTTGCTCCATTGTAACTCAGGAGTTTCTGCCCTATGCAGTTAAAATGTATGTGATTTACATCATCTCAGTGAGGGTGAAGCTCCTCAGGGAGTAGGATGTTGCAATGTGGAGTGCAGCAATGCCAAAATATTTTAAAAGTCTGAGCTTTAGCCAATTACTTTTCAAGGACAGGGTATTCTCGACTCACTCCCAGTCTCTCTGCAGCAAGCACATCTCTGACTCATCAAAATCTTCCCAAAGCCAAATTGATTTCTTTATTTCTTTCACTTTGGCTACCGAAGTCAAAAAAACAAACATGATTTCCCCTCCCAGTAGGCAGCTTATGATGGCTGTGTGGCAGCCCCATGGTTTGGAAGGTGACTCTCCTCTAAGGTGGCTTTTCTCCATAATGCCGGGGACCAGCTTTGCAGAGCTTCCCCAGGGCACCCAGGACAGTTAGAGCAGAGCCAGGAAGGATTCCCTTTGATCACTCACCTCAGGTCTCTTGTTGCAAAGTGTTTTGTGTAATGCACGTCCATCCTGAGTGTTGTCCCTCATGTCCTGGCACCTCTGGTGATGTTTTGGGGATAGATCTAAATGTAGCCCTCTCAGACTTAATCCTCGTATTTTCTGGAGTGATATAGTGAAAAGCTGACAGCTTCTGCTAAGCCATACTGTATTTTACCACCCTTCTTAACTGCAAGAAAACTAAGGCATTGATCATATCAGAGTGCCCCAAAGCTGTGCACCCTTCTCTTTGTCCTTTTTCACAGGGTATCCCACCAGTCTCCTCAGAAATAGAGACCCATCTCTGAAGATAAATGGTCCTTGCAGAAATATAAAACCCCATGGTTTTGGCATTAAGTTTGATTTTTTAGAAGTTATTCTGTGGTTTAGTCTGGGCCTTGAGCATGTTTAGAGGTAGGTTCCTAGCACAAAGATTAGAAACAGAGCTGGAGTCTAAAGTTTGTACATAAGCAATATGGCTCTGTATAAGCCCTGTTCCAAGGTTGTGAGACATTTTCAAATCATGCATTACATTTAGATTCAGATTTAAAATACCCCAAAATGTTAGTTTACTAAATATTTCTCTTTACACTCAGTCTCTATGCACTATATACAGTACAAAAGACTGCTTAATCATGTACAGTTCTATTTTTAGCTCAGGAAACTTTATGTTTCTAGTTTCCTGATTATACCAGCACTGATCACAAACCTGCTTCACGATATGCTTAAAATGATACTGTGCTCCAGCTTCTGGACAGTAACAAAATGCTCACAACACTAATGCCTCAGAGACTAAAGCATGGGAAGGATCATGCAGGTAAGGATGGGAAGATAAGGATGAGACGACCAAGGATGGGAAGAGCTGTGGAAGTAAAATTTTGCTGGTAGTCCTAAGAAGCAGGTCCCTTCCAAAAACCAGTGAAGAGCAGTGGTAGTGAGAGGAACCTGCTCTCCCTTTTTCCATCTATTTTCCAGGCAGCAGATTGAGAGAGATTTTCATCCTCCAGCTGTAAATTTGACGTCATATACTAGTATGCACTCACACAAAAATCACTGAAAAAGAAAATAATAATCCTATTTGCTGGATAATTAACAGTGAGCAATATCATTCCGTGCTTTATATTTTCATTGAAGTTCTTTATCTCATAGTAGTATGGACAGAAAATATATTTCAATTATACAGCTATGCATGTCTTTTATATTAGGTGAAAATGTTTTAATAGATGTTTCAGTTATCCATTTATTGATCTTAATGTGTTTTTAATATGCAGGCACCGGTCTCTGCTAACTGAGATATATCTGCTTTTCCCTAGTTGACTTCTACAAATTAAAAATAATTCTTTCTCTCTTCCAATAAATAGTATATGGTGGGCTTCTGTCTGGTGAGCAGTATCTGCTATGAGCTGCCTTTTAATTTATGAGATTAATCTGTGCTCACAAAGGGAGATCTGAACGTAAGTAGCAGAATTTGGCTATAGACTATGAGACTATAAGATCAGAGAGAAATGTTGGCCCAGGATTTTTTGCTGGGGTGGATCTCCTTTATTGTGGTCTCTATAGGAGGCCACAATCCTCTACAGGATCTCTAAGGATCTAGCTGAAGATCCTTACTTGGGAATGGTGACAACATATGTTTGGGCCTATTTTGAATAACACAACAATTTTCAGTGTTTGTGATTACACATATTTAATTTAGATAGATGAATGTGGGAGGATTTGCTTCTCATCCATTCTGACTGTGTTTTTTCCACACATGAGGCCTCACTAATTCCTGATTTCAAATGCTTTGTATCCCAGTAATTCCAGAGGGATGACCTCTGGGCCAACATACACCTTCCATGAAGCATTGGACGTGTACCTGCTACAAGCATTTCTAGTCTGTTACAAAAGGATTAAAAATCAGTGAGGAATTTTCTCTTAGCCTTCTGATATAGATGGGGGTGAAAAGGACTAAATTCTGCATTATTTTTCAATGTAGATATTTTGGTCATTTGAGTGCCAGGATAACAGGGAACCTTCATCACACCTTCATGTGATGATCTGGTTACTTCAGCAGTTGTCTTTACATTTCATGTCTTGTTCTCTCTCTTGGTCAATGGGAATCATAATTCCTGTTTTGTAAATTGTTTTCAGATAACAGTCTCTGTGAAAGGGCTATGGATTGATCGTAGTTATTTCCTATGCTAAGGTTCTCAAAGGAAATGTCGTTTCTTCTGGTGAAACTGGGAGCTGATTGTGTTGAAATATCTTTGAAAAGATCATCTTTGATAGTAGGGGTAAGGACATATTTCCAAGAGTCCCAACATGGGACACTAGCAAGGAAAACAAAAATGTGGTGAGATTTGATGCACAAAGGCAAAACGCAATAAGAAAACCATCCAAAGAAGGTATTAGCTTATTCACCCAGGAGACGGGAATCACAAGGAACAGTAACAGTAAAGAAAATAGCGAAAGGAAGATGTCTGTGTGTCTTCCACTTTCACCCTGGCAGATAGCGAACAATGAGTGGAGCCAAGGAGTAAATGAAGGAAATTATAGGTGCAAATGACAAACTCAGTATCAGATAAAATATTGGAGGTGTTAGAAGTGCTGAGCATGAAGCCAGAGCGTGGTAAAAGACATGAAAGGTCCTTTGAATGGCACAGCAACAACACAGTAGCAACTGTGACAGATTTTTGTGTGTAGTGAATTTGCTTAAGTAGATGGAGATACTATTTCTTGGTAATACTTTTTGCCCCCTTCTCTTCACTATCCAGAATAATGAAGACAAAAAATTGGGGGGGGGGGAACTTTTCACCTTAGAGAAAAGAGATGTCCATTTTGCAATATCTTTTACTTGCTCAGTTCCAGTCTGGAGGTTGCTGTCATGTATTTTTGGTCTCTAGTCATGCATCTTTATACAGGGAATGATTCATCAGGAGAACAGGGTGGCTGCGACCATCCTCTGCCCTCTGTGAATCCACTGGATAACCACCACTCCACTGGGAACCGTGAGTCTATGATTAGGGGGTAGCATCATCCTTAGGGGGGCTCCATGAAAATGAGAGAGATCTTCCATTTGCAACCCAGACCACTTCTGCTCAGGAAGCTGAGGGAAACAGCATCTTTTTCACTCCCACCAACTCAGTACTGTTAAGTTGATACACCTGTCATCTATCCTAGCAGTAGCATACTGCAACCAATTTTCTCTCCTAAGCCTGTCATCTCCTAGTTCGTATCAGTTTTAGTCTTATGCTGATTATTATTATAGGGCAGAGTTTATTCTTTCCCATGCTGATATTTTATGGAGCATTGACATGCTTTGCTACCTCAGTGCAGGACTGGCTCATGAGGCAGGGAGTTAATATCCTCATTTATACTTACACGAAGCTGGGGATACATTTCTCTTCACAGAAATACACCAGCGGGGTGTAAAAAGGATAATTTTCCCTTACAATATAAAAATGATCTTTCACTGTTCTGTGAACTTGGGGTTCTGGATGCAGAATGCGAAAGCATATTCTTGCAAATTGCAAAAAACAAGCTCCAAAGAACTTGCTCTCATCTCATACTAGGGAGAAATAAGAACTAGTGCCCCTTGTATAATTAGTTGACCCACAAGTGGAAGGCAAAAGGTGGGAGCACCAATACATGCGTCTATAAAATAGAATGTTTTATTAGTGAACTGTCATAGTAGCAGTCATAATGACACTTACAGAGGGGAAACAGCATGTTGCACTTGGTAATACAATAAATTAAGAACTGAGAAACATGCAATCCATTCCTAACTCTCCCAATTTGTGTGGCTTTGGCAAATTTCCTTCCTTTCTTTTAACCTGTGTCCCTCCTCCAGGACTCCCTCTATCTCAGCTCCTTTGTAAGCTCCACTATCACCAAACACAACACAAAAAATATGCGGTTCCATTGATGAACTCTACATTATGCTATGATATATGTAACAATGCAATTGAAAGGATAATCATGCCTTTGCGTTAATCCTCTTGTAAGAAAAACCTGTAATCTCCTAGAACAGAATGTATAGGCTATTAACTTGCTCCTACACCAGTCTTTTTTTACAGCAGGCCATGGAGCATTAACAAACAGATATATTTCTCATGGTTTTGTGATTAGTTTTCCTAAACTTATTAAAAAAAATGTATCTGCATGAGCAGAGGTGAAAGTTTTAAAACTATAAAACTTTCAGATCTATAAAAATGACATATTTATAATTGAATATTTCTAGGGCACTTGCTCCTTTATTATGTAGGTATTATAAAGATGACATGATATAATGACTATATATAGTGCTGGAAGCATTTGTGTACGTGTATGTGTCTGTGTGTATGTTAAGCATACTAGTACATTTCTAGAGGGTGACAACACTGTGCCATTAGCTCTGCAGCAATTAGCTAGAGAGGGGGCCCTTAAAATCGTGGCAGTGATTCACACAGAGAAGACAGCAAGAGCACAGAAATTCCAGGATTCAGCTAATTATAAACAAAAAAATAAAAATTACAGACTGAGGGAAGAGGTGAAAGGTTCAGAAAGAGCTCAGGAGCACAGAGAGAGACACCAACCAGAGAGACCCAGCCTGTTGCTGCATCACGCATTCACAGAGGGAGCTGGTGGATATCTTCTGCTGAAGCTCTGCCCAGATGGAGGGATGGGCGTGAATAAGGGGAACATCCTCGCGGTGCCTGTGAGTGCCTTGTGGATTTAGGCACGCTAGTGGGTGCTGGAGTAAGCCTCTGAAGAAGGACGCTTCAGATACAACAGAAGACCTCCTCCACGAGGAGGCCTAAAAAGGAAGATAGGAACTTACTGATTGTGGAGAATAATCTTAAAATAAGAAGCACTGGGGGCTGGGGTAGGAGGCAGGCAATAAGATACAAGAAGTGTGTTGCAATGAAACGCATCTTATGCTTTCAGAAGGGTCCCTTCAGGCAGAGCTGACAAATCACCCACTCTGCAGCCTGGGCAGTTTTATCTGGCATCCTGGAGTACTCACTAGGTCATGAAAAAAGGCAGGAACCACAGTATATATGATTTTGGGAAATGAATGTACGCAGACAGACTGAGACTGAAGGTGGCAAAGTTTATTAACCAAGTTCTGCATCAGTACAAGTATTGGTTACTGGGAATGAGAGTGGTACTTAGAAATGCATTTAAACATATACTTGGCTTTCTTTCGTGCCAGAAGTAGCTTTTGTCCTCTGTCTTTTGGGGCCAATGCCAATCTGGTTGTTTTTCAGTTGTACCAGTTTTCCATTCTGGTTCTCCGCCTGGCCTCACAAACTCTCATGCTGGCGCCATGCATGGTGTACAGCAGGGGTAAGAGCAAGCAGACAGGCATGGAGAAGAAATATCAAAAGCTGCTTAAGCACTACTGACACCAACTTCTACCCATTGCTAGATGAGAGATTGAAATGGCCTCTTTTGGTACAGTCAGTACCTGCCAGAAAAGTCCTCTATTTCTGTGCCACTTAAAAATCTGTCTTTGCCCAGGGTAGGAAGACATTTTTGATGAGCTCTTCAGAGTTAAAAGAAATAATTAAAAGTGAGGACCCTTTGTCTTCTGCAGAGTATGGACTCGCTTTGTATTTTGACAATTCTGGCAATGCCATCCTCTGTATTTTGAAGATCAGTCATTCACTGTGAGTTCATCTTTGTCACTTCTACCAGCACCTCCTTACCTTTGGGAGAGTGCTAGAAACCAAACTGCCTACTGCTAGCACTTCTTCCAGACGACCAGACTCTTTCTCCTGAATAGGAAATTAGTGTCTGTACTTTCCTTTCCAAGGCAAATGTATGTCAAACTGGCAACCTAAGAAAGAAGTCCATCAAATTCTCACTTAAATCCATGCCTCTACAGCTAATGATGTTTGGAAGAATGTCACCTTGCTAGAATTGGCGCTGTGTTGACTTTTTCCTTTCTATTGGGAATGGGCTGCATTCTAGTTTAAGAACCTCTATAATTTCCTTAGCTGTCATCCCAAATGGTCTCTTTCAAATGCTACGATCAATGTGAACCTCCTATTTCCAATAAAGGAAGTTCTGAACTCAGGAGTGTTGACTAGAATGGATGAGCAAGAAATTACAAAGCATTGAAAAAAACAAAAACCAAAAGAAAAAGCAAAGGAAAAGCCCATGTCATCATAAAGCTACAGCAATCTGTGGCACATGTGGTCTCTTCTAATTACTAACTAACATAGAAGTTTGTTTATGGATGGTCTGGAGATAGCAATTGCATACTGTCAATGCCTTAGCAATTGTAAAACTAATTATATCCCTCCCTAAATGCAAATAATTAACAGCAAGTATCTTCTCAGCCTTTTATTCATCTGTTTATAATTTTGGAAACAACCGGTTTATCTGGGCATGGGCACATCTGAGCAGGAAAAACAGGCAATAATTACAGAAATCACAGATGTTCCAAACAGTCTGCACCAGGGGAATTTCTCCCTGGAAGTCTGCAGAGGTTTTGCTCCTATTTTTTCCAGCAGCTGTTAGAACAGTTGGATTTCCCAGGCATAATGCCCATTGCAAGGTCTCTGAAAGTTTTACGCTCCTGGGGTAGGATTAAGACACATTCATTTAGGTGTCTGTGTATCTAGATCCTCACTGGGTGCCTCTGCAGTCAGTGGAGACATAGTCACTACAGGGAGTGGAGTCAAGAGAGCTGTTCAGTTGACTGAATATAGGTGTAAACTTCAGAGGGAGGTGAGCACCTTTCCATACTCAACAGACCTTATTGACTAGATGCCCATCAACTCTAATGGAAATATAAGCTCTTGGCTCATGTGTCAACCCAGTTATGTTGGAAGTAGAGGTATTTGAGATGTTAGGGTATTCAAGACATCCACACGCAGCTGGTACAAATCCAGACCTGCACCACCCTGGAGCAGCAGTAGGAGTCCAGGAAGGATAGCACAGCACAACTGAAATGACTCCACCTGGTACCAAATTCCACCTCTAATCTGGAACTAAATATACCACCTAGGGTTTTACCATCATGGCCTTTGTGATGGTTCTCGGCTCAAAACATTTGAAATGGTATTCATCTAAATATCTACACTGTAGATGTCTGCCTCTTAAGCTGGACATTCTCTGCTCCCTCTGGAGTCCATGGACAGAAGGGGTAATTTGAGAATATGTTTTATACATCCTACTATGAAGGAATATTTTAAAATGAAATAAGTCATAATCTGGAAGTACCTATTTCTCTCCAGGATTTATAAACAGAGTCAGTTTGAAACCCAAGATGATTTTCATCGCACCAGCTTAATGAAGCATTTATAACTGCACCCAGTGCCTAGGTTCCCATTAAATCAGTGGCACTCTTCTAAGGGCAATGAGTTGGGTGTGACCCATCAATTCATCCACAGATTAAGAGAGGTACCCACTCAGGATGCAGCAAATCCTTTCCCAAACTCCAGGGTTGATACTGAGCAGGTTTCATTGGTTATAAAGAGAGGAGAAGGTCTCTCACATTGTACAAACTGTGTTGAGTCTTATGAATTTTGTTACACAACATCTTCTTGAGCAACTAATTTCCATTCATGTCACAGGAAGTTTTAATGCTCTTAAGCAGGTGTTAGGAGCCCAAATACTCTGTACTATGGAGAGCTGGAGGTTGCCTCTCCAGTCGCTGCCATTAATCACCAAATTGCAATGGCTTAGAGAATGAATCCCTTAACTTAAAGAAGACACTGGGATGTGTCTTCTTTAAGACACCTATAAAGGATGGAAAATGGACAGCACAGGAATGTCTTTACATCCAGAATGAGGAAAACCTTCAGGTCCCTGCCTATCCAGTAAAATATATATGGTTTTCTTTTCTTTGTTTTTGGTTTGGCTTTGTTTTTTGGTTTTTTTTTTTTTTTAGGATCCAAATACTCTTTGGAATCAGAGGCTTCAGGCGGGCATTAAGTTGAAAAACAACAGTTCTTTAACCTCCTAGTCAAAGCACTTAGATCGCAAGAGATTTCCACCGTACATTTTTTTGTGGAGAAACAAAGAAAGAAACATTTGTTGCGGTTCATCAGGGCTTAGCACGTTAAAGATTACGTTTGCATTTCAAAGAGTAATGCATGTCTGAGTGGGTCATTACAAGCAACTCATACAGGAGCATAGGTAGGATATTGTTGACGAGGGAGGGCTATCTGTGCCACTTGTGAAGAAGAAGGGAAGGGTTAGACAAGAAGGTGCTGATTTCTCCTGTAGTTTTCTGATTGCATGGAGGGTTTTCCGGCTTGTTGGGCAGGCAGCCCACACCGTCTGGGTTCACCAAACACAGAATGCTGCAGTGAGAAACTGCATAGGATGCCTCTGGCTGCAGCTCTAAGGTGCTTGCAGCTGCAGGAGCTCTTGGAGAATCCTTTGAAGTCAGAGAGTTTAGAAAGAGGTGGTCTGTCCCCCCACTGCTTTTGCCTATGGGAAGCAAACGTCTAAACCAGCCCAGGTGTATGGCCATGGAGGAGGAGGAGATGCCTGATCACTGTCTGCCATGCAGAAGCTCTGGGAAGGGAGCAAGACTGGTTTGGAAAGTTGTCCAACAGGACACTGGGGACAGAGACAGCACATTAAAAAACACTGGGGGTTTTGGAAAGGGAATGGGAAAATAACTTATTTTTTTACAGAGCTGACTACTTGCCCCATGAAAAGATTTGATGCTTTCAGCTGACATCCTCATCTTCTAAAAATATGTTCTGACTGGTGACACGTACTTGGACAATTTGGTCTGAAAAGCAGGAAGTATCATGTGCAATAGTAAATTGCAATCACGATCCCTGCAAATTAACAGTGACTCAGAATTCATCAGGTGGCCTTCAGTGATAGGTACCAATTCCATCCAATCCTGGAGACAGTCTTGTGTCATTTTTTTTCCTATGCTGCTAATTTAGATTAATGCTTTTTATTGTTGGTTGTCAGCTTTGACTGATTGAACAATAAAGTTACCTTTCATTTCCCCTCTTTCATTATGGCACTTGGTGAGGAAAAATACAAATGAATTCACATGTTTAATTGGAGCATAGAAATTTTTTTTTGGCTCTGGTTTCAAGAACAAGCATAGTGAACTCTGTAAAAGCACTGATGGGGTTAGTGATTGCATTAGTGTAAATTCTCTAATTGTTTGTTCTTTCTGTCTGTGGTGAGCAGTTCAAACAGGAGTTGGTTTTCATTGCCAGTTGATCACTTTCTAGGATTCTGTAAATATCTGCAGAAAGAACAGTCATATTCCTGCAAACAGATTTTTTCCACTATCTCAATGTCAGTGCTGTCTCTGGATTAATTTCCCTCTTCTGTATAATCTTAATCTCACTCTCTCTGACCTACTCACAGAGAAGGGAAGAAAGCCTGAGAAAGAGGGCAGGTGTAAGAAGTCAGTGCATGTGCAACTTAATTGGATACAAGGAAGAATGTCAGTCCTAGAAGCTGATCAATCCATCAGTGCTGGCAAATACCCTCACAGACTTTTATAAAGGATGGAAAATGGACAGCACAGGAATGTCGTTTCTAGGCTTTTCCTAGCTGAGCAGGGAAACAGTTTCACTCTCCTCTCCCGCACCTCAAAATGTCATTTTGGTAGACACTGTCATGCTGAAGGGCACCAGTGGTGTTTGATCTGGTCAGTCACAGACTCCTGGATGCTACGGGGAGTCGAGTTCAGTGGAAAAGCCAGTTAAACTGCTTGAAGTAATGAAGGAGCTTCAGACCCTGAAACCGCTGTCCATAGCATTGGGCTGTAGGTAAGTCAGAATAAATTAATTGGTGTGAGGTGTACTTTCAGCAGAGAATGGAGAAGATATTTCAGGTCTGCAGGCTGTAGGGTTTGGGAAAACAGGAAAGCTAAGAACAGGACTAGCAAGGGCATAGTAAGAGGAAATTTGAGGGGGGGATAAAAACCATAAACTGACAGACTTTCTGATTTCTGGCAGTGATTTTTGACCAAGGACACTACTTACTTTGGTTTATTGCTACACTGCTCAGGAAAAACAGAGCGTGGGTTCATGTTTTTAAAATAGAAGAGTATACACTGAAGAGAGTACCACACTCATATCACTAGTGATTTTGTTTTTCTCTCAGTGCAAATGAACCTCCAGCACATCAGATAATGGATCACAGTCCAAACCACATGGAAAATAGATCTTCTGGGTTGAGCAGACTCATTCACAATAAAGCTATTTTTTCAAGATGCCAAATGCCTTCAAAAGGAGCCCATCCTCTGATCTTCTTGAAGTGCTTGAGGTCAGGATTAATATCTATGCTGATCTGAGTGTTCCTAAATCCCGTTTTTAAAAGTCTTTTTTTGAAGAAAAATATATTGTATTTATCTCATTTTCAAAAGAACACCAAACATTGTGTCCAACAATAGTGCCTGACCAGATTTGGACAGTCCTGCAATGGAGACCTTGCTAATCTTTGCCTACTCTTCTCTCCTTGAGAGCCCTTGCGCTAGCAGCCACTAGACAACCTGAAATGTTAAATTAGCAGATTTCCTCATTTCGTGGTAACCTACTTTCTGTTAACTCTTTCCATTTGTTTCCTTTTTACCTGAAATAAATGTAGTGCTGGTAAACATTGCTGTAACAGACACCATGACAAAATGCAGATGTCTGTTGTGTCTAAGCACATGAGAGGCTCTGCTAATTATACAGGGCTGTGCAGTAATTGTAAGGGCAGGCTTCAGGTTATTGGATGTTGAAGCAGAAAGTGAAGTGATGAGCCTGGGAGTGCTGTCCAGTGAGACAGGCAACAAGACATGGCATGATGTGGGATATACTCCTTCCTCTTTTAGGGTCTGAAGAACTAAGTGTAATTTCAGAGAGTTAAAATTTCTTCTTTCCTTGCTTTAGAAGTGCAGAAATATCTATTGCAGCCCTTAAAGGAAAAGCAGCGTATTCCCATCTACTTCAACTAATGGATGAGGAGTCTGCAGGACACGGAGGCATATGTCCAGGAGGAGTTCAAAGTCCCAACTACTTTCTCCAGTGCATTTTTTAAATCTCCTTAGAAGACAGTTTCTTAGTCGCTTTGGGATTTTTCTCTGCAGTCAGGTCATTTTTGTCTCTGGTCAATGAGTTTTGCTGTTACTGGAATGCAAGCCATCAAACCTGTCTGGTCTCTTTTCTCCATAAAATGTGAGCCTGTGGTTTTCAAAGTGCAAACCATCAGCCTTAAATCAGTACTTTGCTAAAAGTCCACTGGCAAGAGCATTCTGGAAAGTTTAGAGGTGAAAATGGCAGCTACCTATAAAGTTATTTTGTGAACTCAAGTTGATATAAGGCAAATAATTCAGGAAAGGATTAGGTACTTACATGAATATGAATAACATCAGCAATTGCACTGGCAAAGAGAAAATTTACAGGGGTTATCAATCCTTATGCTTCAGAGTATGGGCCCATTTCTGGGAAGAAATATTTTCCTGCCTATATAGCCCTTAATCCTCAGAGGTCTCAAGGTATGACACCACCCTTTAAAGAATCTGAGTGCTGTAAAGAACAAGAGAGGCACAACAAACCTCAGGGTGAGGTGGGATGAGTTTCTTCAGGAGGTTAGAAAGGCAGAAGGGCTGGCAATTCCCACTGATCTCCACTAGTCCTGAAGCAGGGACTTACAGTTTGGCTGTTTTTCTAGGAAACACTGAAATGTGAATTGTTGTTGCCAACTGAAGAGCAATAACTCTTTTCCCAGTGTGATGAGGGTCTCTGCCAGGTTTCCCTCAGCGTTAAATACAGGAAACCTTTTCACTTCCCACCTTTGGCCTGGTGAGCATTTTACTAAGTCACCACTAAATCATGAAGCATGGGGAAGAAAGCCCTTCCTTGCTCCAGCTGTACACGCTGCCACCTGAATTACGAGCTCCACATCCAGATACTCGCTCCTTCTGTCCTCCTCTTCCTCCTGCAAGGTTACACTCCCTGGGGAAACAAAGAGTCACTAAGAGTTT
Source organism: Calonectris borealis (assembly GCF_964195595.1). NCBI lineage: Eukaryota > Metazoa > Chordata > Aves > Procellariiformes > Procellariidae > Calonectris > Calonectris borealis. The sequence goes on along the minus strand of NC_134318.1, from coordinate 32,167,327 downwards.
GCACAACTGTGGTGTTAAATCAGTACAGCAAAATTTATGGAAAGACTAAGAGAAGCAAGTTTGTACTTTAAAGACACTCTAAGTAATTTTCTATTGCCTTTCTCAAAACGCAGAGAAGAAGGATTTATCCTTGGTGTAACTTGCCAAACTATGTAGAGCTCGTTGGGAGTTTGTCCCTTGTGATGTTGTCTCTACTTGACTAAGGGGGTCTTATCTTCAAATTGCTTAAAGTACTTGTTCCCCAGCCCAAATGATAAAGTAGATCTATAGGCTCTGGACGTCCTCCAGGTTTTCCAGTAGGAGTATTTAATTGCCAAAAATACAATCCAACATCATGCTTGCCAACCCTCATTTGCCTTGATGTCTTGAATGCAATATCCTGGATTTCATCAGGAGATTCCTATCCGATATGGGAAACTGTGAAGCCAAGGGAATTGTTTTGAATTCAAACCCTCTTAAGCATAGCATCATACCATGGTGAAGCCACCAGCTGAAATGAAGACTGACAGTTTAATTTCTTGAAGTACTGGAAAAGAAAAGACATCTGCCATGATGGCTACTGGCTTCCACAAGCTGATGGTAATAGACTGTGAGGCCCTTCACAGCTAAAGGAATTAATCCTTTTTTCCCTCTAATATATCCGTCATTTTCTATATGAGAAAGTATGTTTTTTACATTCTACTGCGTGGCTATTTTGTCTCCTTATCCCTTCTCTGTCTACCTCTAGCCTCTGCTTTCCACAGATTTTACAAGTTTGCCAGTCTAGTCTACCTTGCGATGAGGCAGAAGTGGGTTTGGCCAACAACAAAAACAAAAACTTGAAAAGGTTTGCTCAAAATTTTGTTTGTTTTGTTTTGTTTTGTTTTAAATAATCATGTCTTAGTTGAATATGACTTCTAAATAATAATTTTAAAATAATAATAATAATAAAACAGTAATAATCCTTCTCCACACAACATGGCATTTCATAAATGGCTGTTTTCTTCCTTGACTCAACAAAAACTTCTGGTATCTTGAATCTGTGACAGAAAATCACCTGGGAGGCAAAAAAAAGGGGATGAAATTCGGGATCAGAAAAATTAACTGGGAATTTCATAAGCAGCAGAGCCATAGCAGTCAGGTTATGTGTGCATTTGCAGTTGTCGTCTCTTCCACCAGAACAGCAGCAGCTTCCTTTACCCACTCCAGTCCTCTGCGTGCCTGTGGCTTCCTTGGATCCCTGCCCGCGCTGACTCGCCAGCCCTCCTTCCCAGCCAGGGTGTGCAGCAGCTGGGTGCTCCCTGCCCCTCTTCGGATGCAAGAGGCCCTTCACGTCTCACTTCTCTATCCAGGCAGTTCAGTGAAACTTGCAAAACGTTACTGTTCCTGGGACTTATCTCCCTCTTTCAAATGTGGTTGAAATTGGCAAGTGTGTTTAAAAGTAATTAAGGGAAAAATGACAAACAGTTTGACAAGGTACCTTATTTCCTTAGGAAATCAGGCTAAAAAAAAAAAGGGGGGATTGTCATGTAAAAATCATAAATGTTTCCAAAACAAAAACTTCCTTTGTTCCCTTGAGCATCTAAGATTAGCAAAAGCTAGAGGAATTTTAAACTCCAATTTAAATTTCAGCGCTTGTGCTATTGTTTTACTATTAAATTGTCAATTTTCTTGGTCTTTTTAACTAACTCTGCTTTTGGGCTCTAGTACAATATTTATTTATTCTGTTTTTAAAGAAAAAAAATGAAACGTAGAACTTAATGGAAATAAAACTGACTTTCCATGGAGGGGAAAACCCATAGACATAATTTCGTCCAACACTTCAAATTTGTTTTTTTTTAAGATTTTCCATTAGCCTGGCAAATGATAGGAAAGTGATCATTTTCTAACATATGCTATAAGGTTGTTCCTTCCTGATCAATGCATTATTTGTAGGCTTTTCTATTGGGCTCATTTTGTGTAGAGTTTTTACTCTTGTTTAGTGGAAAACTGAAGGTGCAAAGGGAAGTGTCTGAGACAGCTCATGGTATGTATGTATGTATGGATGTAGCATCCAAAACCAAAGTCACAACAGTCCTCAGACAGAGGGGAGAAGAAAAGACTTTGCTGCCTAATGGTTTGACCGCAGAACCGAAGACCTCATGTATGTATGTAAAATGCAACAAGCATTGATGAAATCTCACACTCTGTCCATGTAAATGCAGAAGCATGGAGGTTGAAAGCTGTTCATGAAGTGCGAGAGAGACAGAACAAAGGAGCTCTCTTCTTTGGCTTCAGCCACAGAGTTTACAGGATCATCTTTCCCTCAACACTTTTGTAACACAGTGCGTGTGGGTACTTGACTTACATGCTGGGAATTGAAGAGCTACAGATCTACAGATTGATCTGAGAAGCAGAGCGTCTGTATATTGAGGCTATAACCTTTCATATACTTTATGGATTGAGAGAAGAGGATTTTCATGTACACTATTTACGGGGTTACATGCAGAATACTTAAGCAGAGACAGACTGAGACCAGTACTGCATGAAATTGCACACAGATAAAATTAGACTTTATGCTAGAATGTATCTTCTTTTCTTCCCCCCATACCAAAACAGTCGAATATTTGCCTGGAGTACCAGAGAAGTGGGACCTCTCTCAGGAATTCCTCCTGAGCTTTCTGACACACTAAGATGAAATCTCTTAAAATCTAGTGTTGAGATGAGATTTTGCAGAATCAGAGCTAACAAAAACAACATTTTTGCTGCAGTGCAGGACCTTTGAGATGTTTTATTTAGCACTTCTGTGAAACTGGATGCCCAAGGTTTATTTATTTTTTTCTCTCTTTGCATGACTTGCAACAGTATTTTAAAATGTTCTGTTGTGAAAAAGCAATGTTAGGGAAACATTCTGCTAACACTAAATTTCAAAACTTTTGACCACTTCTTCATTTTAGGACTGTTTTTTGGATATTGTTCTTTTTAAAGTTCCTAGGGATGAAAAAATAGCAAACAGTATCTTGAACTATTTCAATAATGTATGACTGATGACTAGACACATAAATCTTTTTGTAGCTCTTTAATTGAATTTTTTTTTTTAATTAGACCATGTCTTCAAACAATATCCCAAATCACAGTTTTAATCTTTACCAAGAGACAATTTCCTCTCCTTGCACTGTGTTGGTGTCTTTCTGTCGCCAGCAATAAATAAATGAATACCAGTAACCTAAGTTTTTATCATCTTGCAGTGGTACACTGAAATCAGAACATCCTAGAGCCATGAAGCTAACTGAGTTAATCAATGGACATTTGCAGAGGGCAGTCAGGTTCCAGCATTTTCTTCTGTATCTCTTCCCTTCCATATGGAAATTTATCTATAATCAGGCTGCCTCCAACATGATTTTGTAAGGAAACAGACAAGTCGAATCCATGCCTGTAGGGTTCTTGATACAAATGATGATGTGCCTGCTGGGACTCCTGTTACAAAGAAGGAGGAAGGAGAAACTCCTATCTTTTTCTTTCATAATGAGTCCTTATTGGATCATAAGCAAAATTTAATTCAAGATCTTCAACTACAGAATTAAAGGTATAATTATTAAGGTGCAAACAGCTGTAAACTGACACATATGTCTTATATAGGCTAACGTTTGGAAAGGTGGAATGCCTTACATTCAGAAGTACCCATTTTCACAGCTCCTAACTGCTGTTATCAGAAAAAAGAGTGATAACATTGAAAAATCAGAGAACCAGGGGAGTCATTAACATGCATATACTTTATATATCAACATGCACAGTGTATGTGTATTTACATCTATGTAACATTTACATCTATGTATCATATGTGTGGGGGGTTTATATGTGTGTATATATATGTGCACATGCAGTGCTCAAAAAAGTAATGTAGATGTTCTGCTATGGAAACTTAGGAATCTGGGTATGATTTATGTCTTCAGATGGACAAAAGAGATTTTCCTGTTCATTTTGTTCTCTGCATGTCCATATAACTGGGCTCCTACTGCATTGTATCAAACTGTGTGTCCTTATGAGCTAGTAAAAAATTGTGACCTCTTTGGAAATGCTAATGGCACACATGTGATGTACAGCACTGGAGATAAAATCTGTGCAGAGGGGACCTTCAAAAGGCAGGGTGGAATGGAGTGAGGAAGACGAAACACTTGCTATAGGTTTGTACCTTGTTTCAGAGTTGAAATATTTTTGAAAGGTCAAATTGGGAGACAGGACAGGGTCACCAAAGTGAATTGTGAAATGATCTTCATGACTGTGCTTTTCATTGCATCCACGGATGGTCCTCCAGTTTATATCTGAAATCTTCGCTCACTCTGAACTGAGTGGTAAAACGAATAGTTAATTGCTCAATTCTCCTTGTAGAGCTGTAAAAAGGGTGACTGTTTCTGTCCTCAGTAGAAGTAGAAGAGTAGAAAAGTCTTAAAGTAAGAATTGCTTGCAGTCAGTATAGTTTGATGTCGAGCTGCAATAATTGCAAAGGCTTTCTCAGGAACAGCCAAGTCTTAAGTATTTGTCTGTGCTGCCTTCCCAGGCTCTTTTGACAATTTTTTGGAGTAAGTGCCTACATGACTGTACTGGGTTCAAGTTGCTTTGGTAACAATATGGGACTGGATCCCACCACCCTCTTTCAAGGTTTCCAGGCTCATCTTTTAGAGTGACTTTCAACATTTTCCTTGAGAAAACTATTTCCGTGTCCATACTTTCACTTAGAATTGCTAAACTTCTAGGTCTCCACATATTCTTCCCATCAAGCTGGGATCAATATGAGGTTGCTTCTGCTGGTTCTGGCCACTGTCAATGAACCAAAGACCTAGCAAACTTCTGTCTTCCTTTCAGTTATTTTTACTGTCTCCTTTTTCAGATAAATAGCAGTGAGGGAAGGGTCTATAGTGGCAGGAGAAGGACTGTTTTGAGAAGAGTTGGTTAAGGGTTTAAATATTTGTCTGCTCCGTGTCCCAGGATATTATCTGTGTACTTTCTCCCTGTCCTTACTCAAATTTGCAATGTTCTTGTAGCAGGTGAAGTGCTGCTTTGTGGGTTGCCAGTCCCTAAAATGGCTAAATCAAAATGCTCTGGTGCATTGAATTTTGGCATCATTATTCAGTAAATCGTATATCTTCCCCTCATCTGCTCCCTCTTGATACGTCTTGTTATTAAACAGCCATTGCCTCTGACACCAGATGAATGCAGCCGGGATATCCAGGCGGAGTGAAGCACACCCAGGGACAGAGGTTGCTCCAGAGGCAACCATCACCGAGCGCGTGTCTAATTAACAACGCTGCATCCAGAGCTGTTTATCAAGTGCCAGAAGTGACTCCTGAAGTGCCATTGGATATGCTTCTAACTCTGTTAGACTGTAAAGCAGAGAAAGAGCCAAATCCCGGCAGCTGTAGGAGCTGGGAGAGCAAAGGCAATACAGGCTAGAGATTAAATGCAATAGGTACACACTAATGTAAAATCCCTTTGGCTTTTCAGTGAATAGTCCTCTGGTATGCAATATTAATTCACCACTTTGGAGATATTTCTCCAGCCAACAAGGCTCATTCAATCTATTTATGTATTTCTCCAAAGCTTGGATCTGATTTTGGGTTGGGGCATTGTTAACTTCTATAACAAGCCCATGGTATATTTACAGAACTATTTTATTTCAGTTGGGTCAACCTGTGCCATGCCCAGAGAGGTCCCCTCACCTGGGCAGAAAAAACACTTCATCCTTTAATATTTTTCAGAAAGGAAGGACCTGCTGTGAACCTAATGGTTGTTCAGTCAGCTTGGGCTCTTTTACTCCATTTTTTTTGATGGTTAATTCAGCTCTGCCATGTTTTTTCACTCTGCAACGAAAAGCATGCTTTGCTTAAGAGCCGTGGCTGTATTACCCTTTCAGAGCAAGCTACGATGCTTGTGAAAGTTTTTCAATTATGCTCCAAAGTCCTTTGGGACAAGTAACATTTGTTTATTAAGCACTTTTCTGATAATGACTTCCTTTTTACATCTCTGTGCCTAAGATCACACCTTAATGGGCTTGATGTTGGAATTAGTGGGGACAGGGTTATACTTAGAGGCTATATTCAGTGGTTATATGACAACACAGCTCTTTAATATCTATTAATCCTGTGCCCATTGACATTGCAACCTTGCTGGCTGCCTTCCCTTTTTGCATGGTCAGTTCAGTCACTGAGCTGAGGTGGCCTCACACCTGGAAAACCCTTCCCTCAGACAGGAAAAATCTGACAAGGGAGGAGGGGAGAAAGATGGACCACAAAAATGGTCAAATACATTATTTGAACTCAAGATTTCAAATTCATCTCCTTATTTTCCATCTTGGGATGTTGTGCACCAACACAGGAACACCTATTGGCATACCCCTGTGGAGGGCTGTGTTTTAAATGTCTGTAGGGCCTGTTTGAGTTCAGAGAAAAGCCTCTGCCTAAACTCCCACTGAGTTTATTAAGCTAAGAATCAGGTCTTTCCTAGGATAGCTGTGTTACAGCAATTTGCCTGTTGACACTTGGGGAAGCTGGTGCCAGTACAATTTGGCCCATTTTAAAATTAAAATTGCTGTCCTTCATAAAAAGCTTGTTTGTTGCTTTGCAATTGTTTCTGGCAAACACTGACAAGTTGGTGGGATTAGTGGGATGGTTTTGGCAAGGTAGATTGATTCTTCAGGTTCTCCCACCCCTCATCTGTCCATTTCAGCAAGTTTTGCTAAATTGGCGGCATTTAAAAAAATAATAAAAAAGGGGGAAAATCCAGTATTCAGAGGCAGCGAAGCAGAAAGCTGAAATGCAATGGCTTTTACTGTTTTGTCAAATTTAAGATCTATTATCAAGGGTAAAAACCACAAACAATGACTGCCCAAAAAAGAGGAAGAAAAATAAAAAGGAAAAAGCCTTCCTCGTCTTAAATATACCTGTGTCAGCCTTCCAACCTGCAAAACTCAGGATTAAACTGTGAATTGGGAATAGCAAAACAGGCCAGCAAAAGATAAAATCTTTGGCAAAAACCTTCGGTACACTACAAGGCAGTGATTTGGAGAGATACAGGGACATGGGAGATGCTGTTTTAAGACATACGGGCAATTTCCTGATGAGAGAGTGTCCCCAGGTACCGTAAGGCTGAGTGATCTGGCTGTCTACCACCTCTCCTTACTTCTCCAGTTTCTCCTGGTATAAATGCAGGCAGGTTTTGCTCAAAATCTTCATGCTTTTGAATCGGTGTCCAGCCCTAGAAAGGATGGCCATGCCAGAGTCCTTGAGCTTTGTCAGATCTACAGTCCATCCCACCCCCTGCAGCTGCACGAGACTGTGTATGACACAGGTATCACTCTGGAGGGGTTAGGTCTGATGGAGTGGAAGCTGAAGCAAGTGTTGATCCCAAATTAAGTCCCGTACCCAAAGCTTCTAATGCATACTGTGGGTATGACCCTAATCTAAACATGGCTTTGGGTCCATATTCAGAGGAACCAACTTGCTGGTAAAACAGGTTAGGGAGATCATTCAGTCTGATGGCGCAGGTTTCACAGGTGGTACCCAAGTGCCACCAGCTTGGGCATCGGTGTAAAACTCCAGCCTGATTTCACCGTCTCGTTTTCTCATTCCATCCTGATAACTGGCATACATTCCATTTATCTACAATAATAGACAGTTTCTTCATCCGTTGCCCTTTCAGTGTGTGACGGCTATAAACCACTGGTTACAAAGCCTGAACGTTTCAGAATCTACTGACATTTAAGGAAAAAGATTGCCAAGCCCTTGAAAGAAACACACCACTGAAATACAAAAAGAAGCAAGTGCAACTTCCTTGCTGTTAAAGCGATAAAGAAATTAACGGCACACCAGGTTCCAAAATCCCACTGCTGTTTGGAGATATCTCCTTTTTTCTCTTTTTTTTACACTCCTCTCTCCCTCCACAATGTATAAAGGTAGCTGCAGTTAAAGGGATGGCAAGACACAGAAAAGAGATTGCTTCCCCTGAGTTTTATGAAGCTGATATCAATCTTTTATTTCATAAACTTCAGGCCTGTTATTACCCTAAAAGCATGTTCCACGGCATTTAATGTGACACTGATGAGAATACAAATAAGGGGAAGTGAGGGAGATGTAGGACAGGGAGAGAAGAATCAAATGATGTTAAATGCGAGGACCTGAACAGCGCTTCCATATCCGTTGCCATTGAGGAGAGTTTAAAAGGGCCATGAAACCACAGAGCATCTGAATTGTGTTTGGGGGCAGTAAATCAATTTAAGCTTCAGCAGTGAGGGAAAAAATACCGTCTGAGGAAGGTGAGAAGAGAAATTTGGGTTTTGGAGACATGAAGGCTTGCGTGTGAGCTAATGAGGCATGCTTTAGCTGAGTGTTCTGTGGAAAGTCAGGGTTTAAATGCCCTTGAAATCGGGATGATTTGGAGTGAAAAAAAAAAAGCTTTGGATTTTCTAAACTTTCACCTGAAGTGTATGAAATGCTGATTAGTTTTATGTTATCCAGTGCTTGGGTAGATTCTAGTAGACATGTGCGTAACTTTAAGTAGAGAATTGTTCTTGCTCCTGAGGAGTGAGAAAAGGTTGGATCACTTGTTTTATTTCTTCTCTGATACATGAATAGCCAACAATTAGCACATTCAATAGAAACCAAAAGAGATCATTCTTCATACAGGGTGTAGCTATGAAATTCCTTGCTGCAGGACACTGGGGACATGTAGAGTTTACACAGATTCAAGCAGAGACTGGACAAGCTCATGAAGGGAAATCCACTGAGAATTATTGCATGTATATGAACCATGTTTGGTTTGGGAAGTCCTTGAGCTGCAAACTGCTGGAGGATGGAGTGTATTCTGAAGAAGTATTACTACATGGCTGTCCAAGGCTTATGTTCCTTTCTTGGCATGTGCTTTTTTTGCTTTCAGGCATGAGATCCCAGGTGGTCTTGACTCACTACGTTCATTGTGAAGATTACCAGCCTCAAGGCTGGAATCACCATTATTTTAGGCATGATTAGAGATTATTCTTTGGAGCGTGAGGGACCCCATCAGTATACCCTGCCACATGCACATCCCAAGATGATTTTTGCATATTGGTTGGAAGCAGTCCACATTCCTCCTTGGGAGAGTAGGGCCCACCAACATCATGGTCTTCCCTGAGACCATTCTTTCACTGCAGTATATATTTACAGCGAGGTATTGTTCAGTGCTAAGCTGAGCTAAGGCCAAGTGTGTTTTTTTGCAGTTACAGAGCTGGAATCTTAGATGATGTTCATGAGGCCGTGTCCCGAGGGAAAACCAGGGTGGCCCCGCTGGAATCAGCCTTGAGCTATCTCAGCTGAAGATAGTGCTGTTGACGCAGATGGGCTCACCAGACTGCTGTAGTGAACACGCAGGATACATAATCCAGCTGCAGTGCCCCAGGGTAACAAGCTGAGCATTCAGCTAGCTCATGAAGTCACTCCTTTCCCCAAGCTACATCCTCAAACTTTATTGCTGTGAGGAAGTTTATAGGACAGTAGAGACAGAAGAAAGTAACACATACCATCTCTGAACAGAACCTGGAGGAGAAGTGGTGGAGTACAAGCTGGACACAGACTTGAATGCAGTCAGAGCAATAACGTCTTTCTGTTCATTTCATTTTTCCAATGCGATGTAACATCAGCTCTTGAGAGAGTAGTTGAGGAATCCAAGAAGTCAGTTCAACAGACTTTTGAGAAATCTGTGTTAGCACTTTTGAGAAGTGTTGCTGTGAAGAGGACGTAGCTGAAATGGTGATAAATTACCTGATACTGCCACAGGAAACAACTCTGCAGGCATCCTCTTGACAGCCCTTCCAGACTCCCTAAATGCTCCAAAAATATATTAATATTTTGAATGAATTGTACCATATGTGATATGTATTATCAGTTCTCAGTTCATAATTTCAGCTCAGGTACTCTGTACCAAATTTGCATACATGAGCATATGTGGGAAAATTATCTCATTTTCAGATTATTATTCCAAATGAGGATTCAGAATGTGCACATGAAGATTGTATGTAATTTTCCACAGGCATGAAACTTTTCATATAACCCAATACACATTTTGATAAGAAAAAAAAACTATTACAATAACTCAACCTTTGTCAAAACGGCTATAATACTGTTTAGAAATGAGAAAATAGTGATAAAAATTGCAGCAGTCAGAGTATCTATGTTTTGAGTTTTGATGAGATGTAAAATTGGCTGAAGTTATTTCAGATTTCTGCAAAAGACAACTGTCTTGAAATGTCAGTATTTGATGAGAGTTTTCAATAGCTCTTCAAGTGACACAGAGTACTCTCATGTCAACTTTAGAAACTCCAACTGTGCAGCTGTTCCTACATAAGGAATTTCCTTCACAAAGATAGTTCATAGCTGAGGACCAAAACAGTTCTTCAGGACTGTTAGAAAGAGAAAACAAGTTTCAGGAGAGATTGCAAGTCTGCAAAGCAATGCCTTTCTCAGTTTTTTTCCTGACTGAACGCTCAGTGGAGGAAGAGGAGATATCTGTTGCCATGTTTTGAAAACAACCAATATTAACAGCGACATCTGAAGGTTTAATCCTGCAACTTTTGGGGGTGAAGTTTTGCCCCAGCCATGTAATTGACACTGATTTAATGTTGGATGGCTTTCAACTCCTCTATGTATGGGCTAACATCTCTTAACACTTGGATAACTTGGACTATAACTTTTTATGGGAAGGGACTGTGGTCTTTGTTCAATGCTCAGTTTGGGGCTCCTTAAGGATTTCAAGAAGCACAATAATAACTTGGAAAAAATCATACTTCATGATGTTCAGGCACACTGTTTTGTGGGGAGCTATTCTTGAGAAGTGAAATAGTCATGGAAAGGTGTTGGAGAAAGTTAGCCAGACTAGGCCGCGGTGGGAAAATTCTGAGTCATGCTGACAAGGGAGAAAAGAAAGTTATGCTGACCTTGCTCTGTGCAGATAAGCAACTTTGAGAAAGTACAGTATAAGGAAAACAGGATGGAACCCGGACCACGTAGCAGTAACCGAAAGTAGGAGGAATATGATAATGTAATTTTTAGAGCTAAGCCAATGATTGTGAGACAAGTGTGCATAAGGTAGAACTTAGTGTATAAATATGTGTAAGGTTTTACAATAAAGTTGAAGCTGGCCTTATCACTCACATTGAGTCGACTGCCTGCCTTCCCTCGCTCGTCGCAAGTGGCGCCCGAACAGGGACCCCCCATCCCTGTTTTCCACCGGACAGCGAGATCGGAGAAGCACTGGTAGCAGCGACCAGGGAGCAGAAGATCAGTAGACGCTGTCGCGGCGTGCCTGATCCGTGCTTGAACCCAGGATAATTAAGAAGGGGTTCGCCGTCCGATAGAAGGCTACCCGTGGGAAAAGGCTGCAAACGACCGGATAATTAAGAGGGTCAGGAGAAGCACGCAATGGAAGTAGAGGTAGCCTTCGATATTTTAAAATGCTTTTTAGAAAAGCGGGGAGTAAGCCAATTAAAAGACCTGGCTGGTTTAATTGCGTTAGGGAAAGCGAAAGGGTTTTTTAAAGACCCTGAAAGTATGTTTGAAGTAGACGAGTGGCGTTTTTATGGAGATTGTTTGTGGGATCTAGTAATTGATGATGATAAATCAGCAAGAAAATTAATGAAATCTTGGAGAGATGTTATTAATTGTATAAAAAGATATAAAACTGAAAGGCGAATAGCTACAGCCGCCTCAGATCGGCTTGAGCAGTCCGATCCTGCCGCTGGACGTCTCACAGCAGGGGGTGACTACTTTTCACCTCCGCCTTCGGGAATTCCTGTTCCCGTTGTTTGCCGACCCTCTCGTCCCCCTCCTGATCCGCCGACAGAAAGGGCTTGTCCCTCCGCACCGCCGGGGGAAAGGGAGGGGGAGGGTCCAAGTGAAAATGAGAGGATAGACGGTGGCGGACAGGAGACTGCTCAAGCTGAAAGTCTTCTAAAGGCCTCACCCCCCCCACCCCCCCACCCCCCCACCCCCACCCCCCCCACCCCCCACCCCCACCCCCCCCACCCCCCCCACCCCCCACCCCACCCCCCCCCGTCCCAAGCTCAACAACAGCCGCGTTTAGTGCGGGTTGGTTGGGACAAAATAGCACGAGAAGTTGTTGAACAAAAGATTTTGATTTATTAGATCAAATTAGCCCTCAAGCCTTCCCGGTAATCTACCAGGTAGATAACGCGGGGGCTATGACTGGGGTGCATCAGGCCCTAGATTGGAAAATATTAAATCAATTGCGAAACACGGTTAATGAATCGGGAGTGCATAGTGAGCCTGCAAGGCAAATGCTAAACTATATCTGGGGTAGCGGAATGCTATGTCCAGAAGATATTAAGAACATAATGAGGCTTATTTTGAAGCAATCACAACAATTACTTTGGCAAGCTCACTGGCAAAGACTTTGTGAAATATCTGCGCACTCGCCCCGAGCCCCATATGATCGTTTAGCTGGAGTAACTGTAGAACAACTAATGGGTATAGGTCCTTTTGCCTCTGTAGAAATGCAGATGCAAACTGGCCCAGACGTGTTGTTAGAATCTATGAAATTAGCACGAGAAGCCTTGCAGAAAGTTAAAACTACACCAGCTCCTCCCTCATATATGTCAATTAAACAAGGAAGAGAGGAGCCTTTTGCATCTTTTGTAGATAGAGTCACAGACGCTATTGACCGTGCAGATATGGCAGATTTTATGAAAGGACCTTTGCTGAGACAGTGTGTATTAGAGAATTGTAATACTTATACGAAGGGCATCCTTGTTACCTTACCCTTAGACGCCACCATAGAAGTCATGTTAGAGCGAATGAGTAGAGTTCCTGTAGGAGCTCAAGCCATGTTAGTTGAAACAATCAGAGAACTAGGGGAAAAATTAGTCAAGGCGCAGGGACAGGCGTTTGCAGCTCTTGCCCCACTGAAGCCTCCGGATGCCCACCAAAGTAAGACGACTGGCCGACGAGAGTATAAGTGCTTCCGATGTGGCTACCCAGGACATCTGCGTCGACAATGTCGGGAGCTGCCAGAACTGTCAAATGAATAATCATAATACTACGGTCTGCCGGCATTCGGGAAACGGGAAACCGAGCGCCAAGAGCCGCAGCGCGCCGACACCAATCGCGGCTCCGGTCACCTTCAGGCCATCGGCAGCCCCCAACCAAATGACAGTGCAGAGATACCAGACGCCATTACCCAACTTCGACCAGCAACCAGGGGGAGCCTCGGACTGGATCTGGCAACAGCAGTAGATGTCACGCTAATTGACGACCGGCCGCGAAAAAATTGCTACAGGAATTAAAGGGCCCATAGTTATCAATGGACAATCTCATGGAGCGTTGTTGTTGGGGCGATCATCCAGTGGTCTCCAAGGACTTTTTATATTACGAGGACTTATCGATTGTGATTCAAAAACTCAGTACCCACATCGTTGACCGAGCAGTGGATCGTATTGACCCTGACTTACCTGTGGACTTAACCGTTTTGCACGGCCTCACACATTTTATTGGTGCACTCACGCAGTGCAAAAAGAAAAAGGGGGAGACTGTGAGAGTATTAGAATGGATATTTACCGGAATGCAACCAAAGACTACAATTCAAGATAACGACACGTTTGATTGGAATGTGCTAGATTGAATTTATAGCTGTTACTGCTGTTTAGCTATTAATTCGCAGGCTCTTGTGCTTGCCATGGGGCTTGCTTGCCTTAATGTGTATTAGAGTCTTGTGCTCGTTAGTGGCTGCTTTTTTGCTCTTGCTGCTTGCTGTACTGCTGCACTGCTGATCGTCTTACTGTGCTGTGCCTGGGAACATTCTGATAACAGCAATGGGGATGCGCCTGGGCTGGCAGATGGCCAGGGCATCGCTGCTGCTTCTGTGCTGCTGTGCTGGACAGGCTGGAACTGCAGCGTGAACTCGAATCGAAGGGACTGTGACCTGTGGCTGAGTCCATGCGGGACAGGACGCCCCGAGGCGTCTGTGACTGTGGATAAGCCCATGCCCAAGCAGCAGGAACCACCTGAATCAACGGAGGACAAACTTTACAAGAAGCAGCGCAAGTGCAGCAGTGACCCGACCTGAGCCAACTTTGGTGCCCAGTAACTCCACGCAACGCACCACCTCTGCTGACCTGAGTGACCACCATAACAGATGGAGCCCAAAGTCATGGACTAAATGAACGCAGTGGACATTTTGTGTACATTTATGGATATTTTATGGACATTTTACAGGGGATTGTGCGGGCCTGTCCTACGTGTAGCCACCATGGGCCTGGTCTCGGAATCGGCGTGAATCCCAGGGGACTCGAGGCCAGAGAATTGTGGCAAGTGGATGTGACTCACGTTGCTGACTTTGGCAGACTGAGATATATACATGTTACGATTGACACCTATAGCAAATTTATATGGGCCACGGCACAAACAGGAGAACGAGCACTCCACGTAATGCGACATTTGACTAGTTGTTTTGCAGTTATGGGAGTGCCACAAACGATAAAAACTGACAATGGCCCTGCATACATAAGCGCCAAAGTGAAACGTTTTTTCCAAACATGGGGAGTGCGACATACTACTGGTATTCCGCACTCACCCACGGGACAAGCTATCATTGAAAGGGCGCATCAAACGCTGAAACAATATTTGCAAAAATTTAGGGAAATCTCAGATGTACAAGAAAGACTTGTTAAGACTCTTTTTGTGCTAAATCATTTATGTATTTTTGCAGATCAGAAAGAGCCACCAGCATGGGTGCATGGTTATCCTAAAGAAAATAAGGATGAGAAGCCAGTTTTCGTTATGTATAGAGATCCAGCAACCGGACTGTGGAAAGGTCCAGCAGAAGTGAAGTACATGGGTAGAGGTTATATGTGTGTACTTACTCCCACAGGGCCGAAGTGGATTCCAAGCCGCTGGACCAAAGCTGCTGTTGCTGATGATGATCAATGCAGCTCTGTCTGTACTGATCCCAGCGATGCCGTTGCCCAGCCGTGCGAACTTATGGGTGGCGTGGGCGAATAAAACTGGGATGACAGATTTTTGCCTGAGTTCAGCTACGGCAACTGAGCCCTTTAAAACATGTCTGATAGGCTTTCCTGAAATTATTGCCAGAGATTTTGATAATTGGACGTCTGTAACAGTTAATTGTATAAATGTTACTGTAGCAAATTGCTCGGTACAACTAATAAGAGCCCTAAATCATACTCTCCCTTGGGACCCCCAAGAAATTGACCTTTTGGGGTCAGAAAAAACTGGAAATGCAACTGATAATGTTACTACTCAGACATGTTTTGTGTTTGGCAGCTTTAGCCGCTTTGCCGCACAGGCCCAGACCTTTCAGTCATTGATCGGCATAAGCAGCCGCACTGATGATAACAACCCTTTTGTTAATACCACCGGTTGGACTGTTGTTTCACCTTTTACAATATAGAATTATGGTCAACCACAGCCAATGTATTTGCTTCCCTAGTGCCTAACATAGGCACTGCGCAAGCGCTGGTTTGGTATTTTATTAACAATTATAGTTATAGTAAAAATAGCATATCACTGTATTTTAGATAATGTAGTAAAAATGAACCACAATGTATTGGTGGTCCAAAAAGAAAAAGGGGGAAATGTTGGAGAAAGTTAGCCAGACTAGGCCGCGGTGGGAAAATTCTGAGTCATGCTGACAAGGGAGAAAAGAAAGTTATGCTGACCTTGCTCTGTGCAGATAAGCAACTTTGAGAAAGTACAGTATAAGGAAAACAGGATGGAACCCGGACCACGTAGCAGTAACCGAAAGTAGGAGGAATATGATAATGTAATTTTTAGAGCTAAGCCAATGATTGTGAGACAAGTGTGCATAAGGTAGAACTTAGTGTATAAATATGTGTAAGGTTTTACAATAAAGTTGAAGCTGGCCTTATCACTCACATTGAGTCGACTGCCTGCCTTCCCTCGCTCGTCGCAGAAAGGGTTTACCCAGTGCCAAAGTGGTACATCGGCAGTAAATGAGTTCCTTCCAGATTTGTGATTATTTGTGGCCTTGGTACACCATACAGTAGAAAAATCTTCCCATGTATCTATGCACTCACATTTAATCCTGTGCTTAAGATGTCAGATTTTTGAACAGCAAAACCCATCAATTCCCAAATAAAAAGAGCCACCCCAACACTATCATATCATTCCACAAAACCCCCAAATGTTTGGTTTTTTCCCTGAAAAGCATTCCAACAGTGGAAAAACACTGAAGAATGCCATAATTCAGTTTTTTTCCCAAATTCAGGAAGAAACCACCCTGAAATCCTCTACAAAAACATGTCTTTTGGCCATTTCAAGTAAAGGCGGGAAGATCACCAGAAGTGTCCTGGTTGTGCAGAGAAAAGCTATAATGATGATGTCACTAGGTCACTGCCTGTCTTTCTGTAATGGTCCCACGGTACCTTCGTTCCATGACAACCCCCAACCTTTGTCATGAGCTTTTTTCCCCAGCTGTGAATATTTTCAGGTATTTTATGAGCAGAGGGAGTTTGTGCTCTGCCTCTCTCTCCTTTAGCAGATGATGCTTTTGTTTTCCTGATGAACTTCCTCCTTTCCTCATCTGGTCTTTGTTCCCTTACATAATCCAGGCAACAGACCCATTTTCCTTAAAGGTGACGATGACCTGTAAGCTAGTAGCAGGACAGGGAGAGACGGACCAGGACATGATGTAATTATCCCTGCACTCATGAGAGCAGGAATTAATTTATGCCTTCAAAGCTAATAAAAACTCCCACTTGCTTGTGGGACGATTCTGCCAGCACCCAACAGGTGGCAGAACAATTTTCACCCAACTGAAATAGCATGTTTAAAAAAGGTCCTTCAGGAAATAGAAACAATTTTATTTTATTACTTAAAACTTGATTCTGCTGAATACTAAAAGACCTATCTAATAGCAATACATTTTTAAAGTAATGAAATATTTACAGCTGGAGCCTTCAGCAGCAGAACAGTACAGTATGTTTATTTTGCAGCTCAGTAAATTATATATATACCAAGAATCAAATTGATGCTTTCAGTTGATCATGCTAATCCAAACAAGCTTTCTTTATGCTTTTTAATCTGGAGAATTTGTTTTCCATTCCCATGCACATAATTATCAAAGCATCTATTAAACACTATAAATAAATCCAGGCCCTAAAATTTGTCTCCAGACTCTAAATACATAGTATGACTGCAGGGCATATAATTTCTCAGCAGAAGCTGATGGTTTTGTCACTCTTCCTGGGCCCTTGCTAGAACCTTAAAGGAAAACTGCAGTGATAGCTAAATAAATATTTGCTAAATAAGAACACATACATTGTAATTTATGCAAAATTGTTAAGAAATATCTGGCAAAATTTCCATCTCTTACAGTAGTAAAGGGTGCTTGTAGCTTTCAATAAGCTTTGTGAAGTCCAGGATGGACAACAGCTGGATCCAGTTTCAACACTTGTTTCCAGAACTTGTATAGAGGGGAAAGTCCCAATGTGGACTTTCAACAGCCAGATTCCCCTGAGCATTTGGGAGGAGAGGGACAAATTATATGGAAATACAGTAGATGTTGTTGGCCAGAAAAGCTCTGCTGTTGCTTGAACTCAGCAAAGTTCACCCCTGCGCAAGTTAATGATTTGAAAAAGGGCAACTTGCAAGAGAGAAAAATAAAAATTCAGAAAGCTTAGAAGACTTGAAAACTCAGATAAAACCTCAGAGTCCTGTTAAAAAAATAAGGATTTCAATTTATGGGAATGTATGTTTACCTCTGTGTGCACATATTTACTCAGAAATGTGGTATTTCCTCTGCTTCCCACCAGCTTTCCTGTTATCGGTGCTCATTGCTCTGGGTATGTAACATGAGCTGCAGGATCTAACGCTTGCTGGATCTCACTGGAGAGCCCATGGCATGACCCTGAGCTGCCTGTTGGATTTGTGCTGAAGGCTACTCCTGGTCACATCATTCCGATGTAGCCATTTGGTCAGTGGTCACTAAGGGGGACTTGAAAGTGGCTGGATGTGATGGTATCATTTTTACTCGTTATTTGCTATTGAATCTGGTGCACCTCAAGTATGCTAAGCCATAAGAAGGAAGAGGCATGGACATTATGACAGACAGAATAAAAAAGAGAATTGGAAAGAAAAAGGTGACTCAGCCAGAATCAGACTACAGGTCGTCAGCAGTCCCACCAGAATCCCAGACCTGCTCTGGGATTTATAGAGAAGCATCCTTATCACCAGTGTTGCATTCAGGTGGTTTTCCCCTCACCCTTTCCTGCAGGACTGGAGCAGGGGCAGCCTTTATTAGATGAACATGCCTTCTGCTTCAGCATGAACAATTGGATCCTCACCTTGAATATTTCATAGTCACCCCAGTGGAGTCCAGAACAAGTTAATTAGCCAAAGAAATGGCCTAAGTTGTTATTAGGGTCTTTTTAAAGAAGTTAAATGAGAAAAAATATCACTACAAAAAGTGCAGAAAGCAAAAAGCTTGGTATTGCTTAGCTAGTTCTCTCCAGCTGGATTGCTCTCTAATGCTGAACGTTAATTGGAAAATAACAGCATTTCTGCCTGCTTTTAGAAAATCAACATGCGTTTTTCTGTCCCCCCCTCCCTATTCAGGTTAATTCATTACCAGGATATTTTTAGACAACACAATAAATAAAAACAGCCCTTTTCCCGTCAAAAATTAATAACTATAACCAGCCCGAAAGACCTCCTCAGTGCAGTCCTTTCCCTGCCTTCAATGTGGTTCACTGTTGTCCATGCCAATCGCCTGCCCCAAATCACTTGTCACCCCTTCCACAAAGCGGGATATGCATCCTATGTTCCTTTGAACTGGCACAAGCTGGAGGATCAATGGCTCTGTTTGGCAGGGACTGAGCTGCTGGACATTTTGCAGCAGCAACAGCTTGGCAGCGTTGCCTCAGTACACAGATGTTAATGCCAGTTCACCATTCCCTGTCAACCAAGTGAAAGAGCAAGGCAGGAGAAGAGAGGACCGAACTGGAAACGCAAAGAGGCGACATCATATTTCACAGAAGATGCCTCACAACATAAACAAACAATAATTCTAGCAACATTGCTTTGCCTTTTTTTTAATACATAGTCCTGCTCAAATCCCCCTGGATCTAATTAAAACTTTGTTGGCCACCCACCAATCAAGATAATTACGTTGTCTGGGAAAAACAACAGCAACAAAGAGAAAAGAAGATTGTGCAGAGAGATGCACCTATGTGGCAAAACAAAACAAAACAAAACAAAACAAAACAAAACAGGAAACCAGTACAGGCCCCATGCCTTGTTTATTTAGTTTTGCCTCTTTTGGAAACTGCAAAAAGAACCAAACTATACAAAAGATGTTGAGTTTGCACCTCAAAGAGTCCTTCAGCAGATGTTCAAGGCAGCAAAATGCCCGGAGTGTGTCAATGAGGATTTGAAATCATGACAAGGGAATCTTGCCTCTTGACCGAGGCACCATATTAAATATTAAAATGAGCTGACTGCTGGGAGAGACTGAATCAGAAAAGAAGCTCTTACTGCAGTGAAGGGGCAGACGCTCAAGATGTGTTCTGTAGAGCAGTCACCACTAATAAACCAGGACTTGCTTAAGTTCCTCCCAAGAAAGATCAGAGATCCTGGATTTATTTCTTGTTCTTTCAAGTTCCCTGGATGATAGTTGGCTTATTCCATGACAGCAAACATATGTAAGTTATGCTGCAAACGAACCTGATCCAAATTCCGTTGAAATCAATGAAAAGACTCCCACTGATTGCAATCAGACTTAAATGAACTAAAATGTACACGGAGACTTGGCCAGACTGGAAAATTTAAAGCATTTTAAAACAGAATATCAAGGAGTCTTGATAAGAATGTTAAAAATTACTTTGGATTGAATGAAGACAAAAGTGAAGCACATTTAATATCTTTTGAACAAACATTATTTCAAACGGAGGAGAAGATCAGAGTGATTCATACTTGGACTAATATATGCATTTGGAGGGCTCTAAACCTTGGCAAGCACAGTTTTGGCATAAGAAAAGCACAAACCCTGAATTATTATTAATTGCATGAAAATATATCCAAATGGAGTTTTCCCCCTATGCTTTCTTGATATGAGAACAGATATTAAACACACAGAGCCATCCACATGCAAACACTCCCAAAAATAAATGGAATCTCAGGGAATGCTTGCAGTGAAATCAGCAGAAGCATCACTTATGGGTTCCTTCCACTGCTTGGGCCATTTATTGACCTTTGTGTGTGTATACGTGTATTAAACTGTCAGACTTACTGTTTTTTCATCACCTTTATTTCATAAATCTGATTCTAATAGAAGAAAGTCTTTTGACTGAAAATGAGGGGATTTCTTTCTTTTTTTTCCTAAGGGATTCATTGAAAACTGAAATAATTTCAATTAATTTTGAAATTATTTCATAAAGTCCCTTGATACATAATATAAAATTTAACCCTAAAATAAATTATCATTATCAGGGTCCTGTTTACCAGAAACGAATATCTGTATATGAGCTTTATATAGCTTAATCTTCCAGGTGCTACACCCACAGACATCCCAGATAAATTGCTAAGAGGTCTGGGCAAGAAATGAACCCAGTACCAAATTTATAGAAAGAAAGTATTTTATGTTGCAAGGTGTTCTGGCAAATGTCTCAAGTAATTAAAGCCATATGAATAACTGATTTTTTTAATTCCCTGGCCAAATTGAATAAAAAGGGGGACAAAAGAAATTCAGAAATCAAAGATTCATTTCAAGCTGAATGCAACAGTTTGTTCAGCTTGCAAAAAAGTATATCATTTTATGTGTGTATATATATATGTACATATATATTTAAAATATACATATTTTTTAAAATCTTGCAAGCAGGCAAAATTAGCTCCAGAATACCATTTTTAAACAAAAAAAAAAAAAAAGGGAAACCCTTCATTTTCAAAGTGCTAAAATGGAATATTTAAATTTGACTGCTTTGGCTTTGTATTTGATGTTGAAACACTTCAGGTTAGATTTTGAGCCAGTGAGGAGCCTTGTCTTCATACTGTTCTCCATAGTTAGGAGGACTATTCTTTTTTTCTTTTTTTTTTTTAAATGAAGAAAAGAAAACAAAGGAGGAGAGTTGATAATCTCATATAAACCCATGACATCGGGAGCTTGAAATTCACTACATGATTCACAATGAAAAGACTGACAACACAGAAATATAGATTTTGCTTTCCTCCAGATTTTCTGTTACCCACTCCAAATCCTTCCTTCTGATACTTTGGTCAGAAGACCAGAGTTTCTCGCCAAATGTGGGATTGACATGCTATCTCTCACGACTACTTCTTCTGCCCTCATTAGAAGGAGTATCTCTCTCTGTCCCAAATGGTAGACAGATGTCACAGATCTGAGAAGCTGTTCAAGAAGCTACCAGGCTGGAGGGAGAAAAGGTCAGAGGAAGATTTCCTCTCTTCATCTGCCTTCATTTCTGGCCAGATCTGGTGGATCCTATGAAAGCATCAACCTTCCAAACAACTGCCGTGATGGGAAAGGTGTCTCTGACTGTGCGTTGTAATGCTCAGATGTGGATGTCTGTTGGAAAGTATCACACTGGTTATCAACTAGCAGAACAATTCATGTGAGTATCCGCTAACTTGTTTTAGGCAGCATGAGCTGGGTTAGTAAAAACAGCTTTAACTGATGGCCAGATCTAGTTCTCCTGATATTGTACCATGGGATGTGTGTACGAAAAGCTCTGCTGGTTGATCTGTGAGTGATGCAGCTGTCTCCAGAAAAGGATTTCTGACCGTGACTTAAGAAATGATGCATCAGTGAAGCAGGACAGACTTGCCTCACAGAAATTTTTGCCTGGTCATTTTTTCAGTCCTGAAATAAAATACTGTCAATGAGCAAGCTCACATCTTCAATCAGCCTCAAGCGTTCTTGGTTTTTTCTTTTTTTTTATTTTTCTTGTAGTAAAAAGTTAAGATAGAAGAATAATCTTTTTTCTCTGTCTTCTCTTTCTTCTAGTAGAAATTTTATCTTTAGCTGTACCTGGAACTTCTACTTTGTCAACACTTCTGGCTAAGAGAAATCAAGCAAGGTGCACAAGCAAGAAAAAACCATCTGTAATGATGACAAACTATAAAGAGCATTCACAGGCCATTAAGCTTGTAATCTTTTTCTCTTCATCATTATTCTGTTACCTCCATTAAATTCTTCCACAACCAAGTGAAGAAGCCAAAGGTGACAGCGGTGGAGTGGTAGACAAGAATTTTTATTGTCCTGTCGATACAGATAACCCCAGAGCTGATAGAATGTCAGGTGAACTTCCCCAGTGATGACTAAAGTTCAGTAATCTCTGAAAAAGGGAGAAAATACAAATGATTTTAAGAAGATTTATGTTACTGAAGTATCCTGACTCTATGGAAGATGCTTTGAGTGTTATTATTCACAGGAAACTACTATCTGCACTTGATCAGCCTGCTTCAAATTGCAGATGTTCAAGCTTGCAAGATGACCAGAGGCATCCCACAGCCACAATTCTCTTGAGAAACTGGAAAAGCCTAGAAGATGAGGGAATGAAAATGACTCAATGGACACAGCTAAGCAACTTGCAACTGATTTTGAATAGCTGCAAAGACCCTAGGAAAGGAAGGTTTGCATCTCCACCCACGGAAAAGAAACCAAAGGAACATGCTGAGAGCCAGATATAGAACAGATACATGCCCAGGGGAACAACAGAGAGAGTAAGGTAAAGCTCAAATTTTTTAGTATGTCCTAATCTAGGATGTTACAGCGCAACTGTCCCTGACTGTTGTTTGCCAAAGGATGCCACCACCAGTAGTAGCATTACATTAGACCTAGAACTCCAGTTTACCCCACCCTCAAATAAATGCTGGGAGTCCTGTAGGACTCTGCAAAGGTTTGGCAGCAATACTTGGCAACAATACTTAAGGTAGGTGGGATGGGACCCAAGAGGATGAAATTGTCTAAGAGTCCCAACTGGTTTGTTAAACTAGTGCTGGAGATACAGGCATCTAATGAAAGGAGAACTCGGTCTGGTCTCTGGAGGAATTTGAATTTCACTATAGGATGGTATCTAAGCGCATGCTGAACCTGGGAACCATTTGTCACTGGAATAGATTACAGGCTTTATCTTGGGGAGAGATGGGATTTATTCCTCCCTTCAGCTGTAGACGTGTCTTCTTCTTGAGCTTTTTACCTCTCATAGATTCAAGTATTCAAAGAAATGTTGGTTGGGAGAGACCAACCTCCCACTTGAAACCAGGCTGCCATCATTACTAGATCAGGTTGGCCATAGATTTGTCTTCCTGAGGGAGATTCTACAATCTAAAGAACTTGTCTGGAGTGGCACTATCTTCCTGCGTGAGCTTTTTCTAATTTTCAGTCTGAATATTTTAAACACCAATTTTGTCTTCTCTTTGTTTTAGCACCTGCCGCAACCAAGAAGAGTTTGGCTTCTTCATCTTTGTAACTCCCTCTCAAGTAGTTGTAGGCTCATATTTTATTGCCCCTTAGCCTCCTCTTCTCCAGGCTAAACAAGCCCAGCTCTTAAACATCTCCTTGTAGGTTGCATGCTCACCACCTCAGTAGCCCTCCACTTGGTAACTTTCCTCAGTTTCTCCATGTCCCTCTTGAACTGGAGGCCTACACCAGAAACAGTACTCCATGTTCAGCCTCCCCAGTGCTAAGAAGAAGGAGATTATAATTTCTTCTGATCTCCTGATGATGTTTTTCCAAAGGCAGAGAAATATGCAGTTTGCCTTATTTGCAAAGAGAGGGCTACTTGGCCCCCAGTGCAATCCCCAGACCTTTTCCAGTCAGTTGATTCTCAACCTTTGAGACTAGCGGTCCAGCCAACTTTCAAACCTCTGTCAGTTGCTTTGAACTGCCCATACGTCCTCATTTACCATGAAACTGCTGTGGGAGCTGGTGTTACAATAGTCAGCTATTTAGTAAGAGAAGACAATCGGGTTGGTCAAGCATTATTTGCTTTTGCTAAAGCCATTTTCATTTTTCCTGGTTACATTCTTGCCTTTCATGTGGTTGGAAATGTCCACGGTGTACATTTCAGTTATTGATGGCGAAAACCTTCTGGGTATTATGGGGCTGCTTTAAAACAGTCAGGATGAAATGTGACAATTGCTGGGTCATCCCTGTGGTTATCATTCATATTGGTGGTGGTGAATGACTTGACTACAAGATACACCTCAGGCTTCCTCCTTCCACCAATGTTTACTAGTTTAAAATTTGTTATAATAAAGCTCATTCTAGCTCCAAGCTCCAGCTCAGTTTTTTCTTTAGCTGCAAGCTCAGAGCACTAGCTGAGTACGTGCAGTCCTGACATAAGTGCAGTCCTTGCAATTCTACTTTACACTCAACTAAACTATGAAACCCAGCAGAATCTAAGACCAGCTTTTCAGGGCAGCTTTCCAGGTTTCTTAGGCTGCAAAAGCTGATCAAGAGAGAATGCCAGCTGGGCATTTCAAGCAGAAGATTTTCTCATCAACCATCTTCTGTGGCCTGGGGTGTTTTCGGCTCCTAAATCCCATGGTAATCCCTGATGGGGGAGCAGCACTCAGGAGCGCAGGGTGGCAATGGGTTGATGTCTCCAGATCACAAGGGGAGAGGATCACTGGACCAGTGAAATGCAAGGCCAGCACAGAGGAGCAGATGTCACTAGAGAAGAAATGGGATTAAATCCCAGGATCTATAGGCATAGTGGCAAAGAGTGCTGGATTCAACATCAGTGTAGATGTGGCAGCCACATGAATATTGCTTCAGCACGTGACTGGAGTACAAGCTTATTTGGGGGGGTCACATTCTCCCTTCCTCCCATGGCAAATCCACCCTTGGTTTATCACTGAAATCATTGTGCAAAGCTGGCCCAGGAAGTCTCTGCAGCTGTAAGAGCAGGAAGGAGGTCTGGACCCAAAGAGTAAAATGCAGAGTCTGTGCCATGGGTATGAGGTTTGTGGTGGGATGGTGTGAAAACCCTTTGGATCCAGAAGTGGAAATGAAACAGAGGAGCCTACATGAGAGATTTTCCAGAGGAGAAAGATCCAGACAACTCCTATTGTCCCCAGAGAGATTGCTGGCTAATAAACATCACTAGATACTTCAGTATAAACAGTGCTTTAAGGAAAACTGGCACCAGGTATGGGTGCTGAGTACCTTCCTGTACTTAGAGGTAATCACACTGATCGAATCCGCTCACCACCCAGCTCTTCTTGCCAGATAAATTGTTATCTGAAATCTCCATCTGAGGATTTAGCAAAGCAAAATGGCTCTTTAAATTATAAAGTAACAAAGTCTTGCACTTTTTTTGAGATTACTTTAAACCTCAGTCTTTGCAACAGGCTGCAGCAAGAGGGAGTAAAAGAACAAAAAGCCCTTGCTGTTAATATTTATGGCAACTAAAGCAAAATCACATCACATTTGCAGATGAATGGGAGCCCCTGTTAAAAGCTGCAGCAGCTTAACTTTGGGATGGCACTGGTTTGGGGCTTGATTGTCTGGAATAACAAAGGAGAGCTTTCATGTTAATTAATTTAGAGGAATTATTAGTGTTAAAAATAAATAGTTCAATCACCTTTCCAAAAATAACCTGAGTGAGGGAAATGAAATTCAGTGGAAAGAAGATACAGATTTTATTTCATTTCCAGATTTTTTTCAAATAATTTTTGTGTGCCAAATGCATTGCCCCTGTGTGAGGTCCTGGGATTTAGTTCTGATAATACCTTTGTAACAACTATATAAATATTGCTACAAAACAAGTCACATAGGTAAATAATTTCCCTTTGTTCAGTGAAATAAGAGGCACTTGGAAGTAGTTGTTTTGCTGTATATAATTAGTCCCTCTTTTATTTAAAGAATGAAACATCCAGAACCTATTAGAAAAAAAAAAAAAGATCTCTCTGATATTTACAGTTGAGAGCCATCATTTTCTTTCCTAAGCGAAACTGCAACAAGCCCTGTTGTATCCTGATTTGTAATTATTTTTTTTCAAACAGAGATTCCTTTTGGAGGAATTATGTGTAATGTCGAACTACAGTATTCATCACTCACCGTGGCTTGATAGGAATCAATGGAGCAGTGTTCTTCTTGGGCTCCCTTAATTACACAGTCTTTACAGAGAAAACCGATGATTTGAAATGAGTGTAGATTCACAAAATCCTGATTATACAAATATTTACTACAGAAGGATTTTTCTGCTTAGCCTAAAAGACATTTGAGTGCAAGATAGACCAGGCTACGTTATGCCCCTGCCCTATATTGAAAACTCAGCTGGTTAAGCCCACCCAATTCTGTTTCTTTCTCTCCATCCTCTTTCATTCCTCTTTCTCCCTTTCTACTCCATCAAAGTGCAGGCAATGTTGGCATAGTCCCTGAGGTGCTTCTGTCGTGCAGGCTCCATCGTCTAGCAAGTTTCAGAAGACAGGGATCCTGTGGAGCCAGGAGGTGTCTCGAGACCACATTTTCACAAGTAGTCTCTGATCGCGAGTGTGAAACATTCCGGAGGAAAGGATTCCTGCAGATGGTAGATTATCGCAATCATTGTCGTAAGGATTTATGTCCTTGACCAAGCCCATATTTCCACCTGTCTCTGCACCTGCCCGGTCCCAAGTGAAGATTTGTGTACTCTGCTGTGTTTCCTTCTGTTCCTGCTTCTCTTCTCAAGGCTATATAAATCCTTAGGAAGATGCTTGCTCCACTGCATCAGCTACCCAGAACTGGTATCTACCCCCTTCACTAGATTCCTGCTTGTGCTTCCTGACCCCCAAAATGAGAACCTCTTCAAACTCTCTCATGTCTGTGCAGATCTCTGCCTTGGCAGTAGTTCCTCCCCGGCAAAGAGGAACACCCCCTGCCACCCTGCCACTGCTTGTCCTGGGAAAGGCAGAGGCTGAAAAGGACAGCTGAGACCTGCATTTTTCATTTGTTCTCATAGCATCATGTTTTATAGTATCAATGACTGTCTCCTGTTCCACGGCCCCCAGGGCTCGCTCCTCTCCCCTCCCTTGAGGCAGTGTGAAACAGAAGAGTGCTCTCCTGATCAGGTAGTGTAGCAACTCTGTTGGAAAACACATTCTCACGAGGGGTTGGAGCTGGACATGTGGTGTAGTGGGTGCTATCGAAACGTCGGATCAGGTGTTACCTCAGGTCAGGAGGTAACAAGCGCAGCCTTTCCTTTCTCATGAGCGCGGCCATGGGGTCCGGTGACTACACACCAGTGCTTCTTTTTGGCTGAGTGTATGAATTCAGCCCTCCCCCATGACAACATAGAGGCCTACTGAAGTTCCCAACTGAGAAAGTTATCGCTTACCTCAAAAGACGGGATTATTCTTTTGTGCCAAAGACTCAGGCTTTGTATCTCTGATGGCTCAATCATCACATCATCTGTGGCAGAAGGACGGCTGGCAACAAGATTAGACTATGGCAATTTAAAATGTCTCTCTCAGATAAGCGTAGACTATGAGTATTCAGAAGCACACATAATCAGATTTTAAAATTGACTACCACAGCATGCCTCAGACACCAAGAGTATAAATAAGGATTAGACAAATTTGGGGAAGACAGGTCCATCCATAGCTATTAAACATAAGGGATCAGGTGTAATTTCTGCTGCTGGAATCTCCTAAACAGATGATTCCTGGAAATAGGGATCAGGGAAAGGCTCGTACTGTACGTCTCTGTCTTATATTCACCCACAACAAGGGAAATGCTGGAAAAAGTGGCTGTGATCCTCAGGTCGGATCCAGTATTTTCTCTCCATGTCTGACTTGTGTGCATTTGCTGAAGAGCTCTGCAGGTGTAGTATACTCACAGTCTATAAGGTGTGCTTTACCAGGCACATCCATATCACTCACTGGTCATTCATCACAATCCAGAGATAATCATCTGCTTAAACGAGATGGCTAGATTTTTTCTCTCATTAGCCTTAGCTACTCCTTGGCATGCAAATCTCTATTACAATCCCAGGAGAAATTTCCTCTGACCTCTTATTAATTTCCTTCTTCCAAGGTCTTTTTCTGTCTCACCCACTCATCTCTTTGAATTTCACCACTTTAGATTAAAGCCTTTTTAAAAGACTTGTCCTAGGAAAGTGTCACTCTAGTGTATCCTTTGGGATAGATCCACCTGGCCAATCTATTGTATAGAAGACAAAGGATTGGGTTAATAATAAGGTAGCTCCATCTCCAATCCTTGCTGCTTTGCTGATTGCACTGTGACTCAGTTTCCCTCATTTATACAACAGGAGTAAAATTCACTGGCCTCTGTGAAGAGCTTTGGGCTTAGTAAAGGGAAGGAGTTGTTTAAGTGCAAAGTGTTAATTATTATTACTGACAGGCTGTAACTAATAGTAACCATTTATCTGGGAGATACGGAAACAGGTATGCAGTTAATTGGTTTACAGTAGATTTAGCTGAGGTCTGGTGGTTACATTGCAGACAATCGATCATTGTTGTAAGCAGCATGAAGTTATGCCCAGCCTCAACTGCTGTGAGTCTCCCTTCTCCTTGTGCTAATACCCCAAGATGTGTCACCAGTGAGCATTTGAGTGAAATCTCTAGAAGAATGTGGAACTAATCTGTAAATCTCTTTCTGAAATGCCCTACCAAAAAATGCAAGAAAGTCTTCCATGTCAGGAAGGAAACATTAAAAACATTAACTAAAAAATAAACTCTCCTGGAAATCAAGTGGGAAAGAGGGAAAGAAGGCAGAAGGGGATGGAATAAAATTCCAATGGAAGAGCCTCTAACTCCCTCCAGTTTTAAAGCCCGTGGACATTTGCAAGTGCCTGTTAAAGCTCGGATCCCTGTCCTGTTGCGTGGGCAGTCACCAATGATGCTGCCTGCAGTAAGGGACCAGCAGCTCCCACGGCCGGCAGAGACCAACCTCTGCAATCAGGGTTTGGTGATGTCCTCTGGCCATCACTAGTGACTACTCTGTGGGGAAGAGATCTAGTGAGAGAGGAGCACAGCTCCTGGGGGAGAAATTGCTGGTCCTGAAAATGTGAGAGAGCTAGAGCAGAAAGGGCTTGTTTCTGATGATAAACCAGTGGTGGGGAATCTCTCTGTCCCCTTCTCCCGCCCCCAACTGCTGTCATTTCATTTCCAAAAGCTTGTCCCTGTCTCTATCAGCATTTATGTGACTACATCTCTGCCATGCCTGAGTGATTTAACTGAACATCGGCAGCTACTGTAAATGATGGTACAGCAAAGCAAAGGCGGAGGAGGGAATGGAGGGGCACAAATGTGACTTTCCCC
The DNA here is from genome assembly GCF_964195595.1 of Calonectris borealis. Taxonomy (NCBI): domain Eukaryota; kingdom Metazoa; phylum Chordata; class Aves; order Procellariiformes; family Procellariidae; genus Calonectris; species Calonectris borealis. The sequence goes on along the minus strand of NC_134318.1, from coordinate 32,138,069 downwards.
CTGTGAAATCAAGCACAGGTGCCTATTCCCAGCAACTCCAGTGCATTTACATCAGTCACAGGGGGAGAGAGAGAAAGGGACATTTAAGACCCTCCTCAGACATTTAAGGCCACTTAATTAATCGAATTAAAATATTTCCTCTGGAAAGACTGTACACACATGTTTGTATGCTTATATGTACATATTGCTCCTTCACTTTGAACGTTTGCTTCCAGTTCATGTGCCGTGGTTTTAGTATGTTGGGGAGCAGGTTTTAGGGGTTTGAGCTGATGGGAAGGGCAGGGGAGGAAAGGATCTGATGGTGCGAGTTTAAAAGTTGGGGTAAGTCCTTCCTGGAGTGCGTGTGTGTGGGGTGTATGTGAGAGAGAGGGGGAGTGAGTAACCAATCACTCACGAAACACACGCGGGGCGTCCTGGCGGGGCGGCTGCGGGAGGAGTGTGATGCAGAAGCGGCGAAGTGAGAGGGAGCAGAGAGAGAGCGAGCGGGAGAGGAGCGAGCTGTGACTTCCACAGAGGCAGCCGGGAGAAATCACCAGCCAGGATTTGCTCCTCTCTCTCTCCCTCTCTCTCTGATTTCTATTCAGCTCCTCCCCCGTGTGGTTGTGGCTTTGCCTTCCATCAAAAGCCTGATCAGCAACGCCAGTCTTGCGGGGGGGGGGAAGAAAAAAAAAGAAAAAAGAGGAAAAAAAAGAGAAAAAAGAGGAAAAAGTGCAAAAGAAGGAAAAGAAAACAAGGGGGAAAAAAAAGAGGGGGAAAGAAAGCAATCTCCCCTACCCCCCCAGCTGCATCTAATACAGCAGAGTCTGAAACTTTATGGAGTTCTCGCTGTGTTTACCCTGCGGAGGGTAAATCGGCAGCGCCCTGCTCTCTCGCTCCTGCTCTCTCTTTCCTGCTCTTTCTCCTTCGCACTCATCAGCAGTCAACAGCGATGGAAAAAGTTGCTGGCCGGTACCCAGCCTGGCACGTTGCTCTCCTCTACTGGACATGGCTTTTCCTCTTCACTTTTGGCTTTACCGGTGCAGAAATAACTTGCAGATCCTGCCATTCCCAGGTGAAGCCGCGGCAGCAACATCCGCAGCAGGGATTATTAATGCATTTGAGGACCGACAGAGGAGAAAAGGAGCAGAGAAGGTTCCCCGGGGAGAAGGGAGGTGAGAGAGGGCAAGAGGCCGGGATGGAGGCGGAAGATGCCGGGCTGCAAGCGACCCTCGCCCTTGCTCCCGCGAGGACGAAATTCAGCGGCTGGGAGACCCGGCGATCGACGAGGGAGCCCGAGAAAGTGGCCGGGGAGAGCCGGCCCCGAGTGGCGGCGGCTCCTGCCGAGGACCATCCTCTCTGGGGCCGCGGGTCCCCCGCGGCGGGCGGCCGGCCGGGGTCGGGCCGGCGGCGGCGGGGCCGCAGCCCGCGGGGCGCCGCGGGGCCGGGCGGCGCCGCGGGGCGGGAGCCGGGGGACGCCGGCGCCGCCCGCTTCGGGCTGGAGGAGCTGCGGCTGGGCAGCACCACCTTCGCCCTGGCCGGCGACTCGGCGCACAACCAAGCCATGGTGCACTGGTCGGGGCACAACAGCAGCGTGAGTACCGCCGCGGGGGGCCGGCGGGGTGCGGACGCGGGGTTTGCTTTTGTCCTAGTTTTCCCTTTTTTTTTTTTTTTTTTTCCTTTTCTTCTTCCTTCTTTTTTGCCTTTTTTTGGGGGGGGGGGGTGGGGGACGCTGGGTTTTTCTTCTTCGAGGGGGGATTTTGCGCCTCCGGGCGCCGGGAATTGGCTTCGCTTAGCAGTGTGCAGTGGGGCAGAAGTGCTTCAAAAGGGCCATTCTTCTGGAGCAAAAAAACTTTCCGCCGCTCGCCCGCTGAGCACAGCCCCCTCCAACCCCCTTCTCCTTCACCCTGGAGGCAGAGAGGGATAAACCAGAGCACAGCCCCCTCCAGCCCCCTTCTCCTTCACCCTGGAGGCAGAGAGGGATAAAGCCCTGCCACCGCCCACGGCGGGGAGAGGAAAGGACGGTCTGGGGGGGGATCCGTCCTTGCACCCTGCCTGGGTATCCCCAGGGTAACCGGGGCCTGGGAAGCTCAGCTTCAAGCAAGGCCTGGGAAGGCTCCTCTGATGCTGCTCCTCCTCCTCCCAGCCCTGGGGGCCCACGTCAGCCCAAGCGCTCATCCCCAGGCCCTGCTGATGGGGAGATGCTGGAGGGCTTCAGGACTTCATCTCTGAGGTGCCTCTGTGCAGGGAATAGAGCTGCTTTTTGCCTCTTGTCACCAAGGTTTCAAAATGAGACAGTTCTTGTCTCTTACCTGTGACCTGGACCTTTCTCATGAATAGCAGCAGAATGGCTCAGACATGAGCCAAGCATAACAAAACCAGCCAAAGAGGTAGGTGACTGGTTTCCAGGCTGGAGCAATAGTCATGGCATCGAAGTTACCAAGTTAACTTAAGCCCTGTATCCCTCCAGCCTCTGCTGCAGAGGTAACCTGGAGCCAGAGGGCTGAGGCCTGGGGAAGGCAGAGTGAGTTGCCTGGTGTGCCTTCTGCCTGCCGTTAACTCTGCTTGTGGACTAGGAGAAGTGGGGGGATCTGTCTGTCTGAATGCTCCGACTTCTGTCACTTTGCCTCTTAGAGACAGCAGGAAGAATGCTAATAAGAGAGAAAGGGATGCCGAAACGACATAGTCATTGCCCATACAACTTCCCAGGAGAAAGGGGGACTCGGGCGCTTTTTCTCCAAGGTGTCTGCAGCTATAATGCCAGAAGGTTTCTGGCTGCTTGGCAGAAATCCTTGGCCTCCCTTTCAGCTTTTAGTACTAGGAGCCTAGTAATATTTTGAAATAATGGTCTAATCATTATGAATTTCTTTTGGTATAGATTGTGTTGAGGTTTGTCACAGCCACCTGATTTAGAGTTACAGTGGATGTTATAAGCACCTCACTGTGGGGTTCAGCCCTAGTTAATTGGGACATGGCTTTATGGTTTCATCAGGAACTTTTTAATCAATTAATTGACAGAGGAATATTTGTCATCTCTGTTTTGAAGGACTTTCCCCTTTCTTCACAGCTCAGCTAGCCTGTCTCTTACGTAGTTGTGCTAACAGAAGCTGCCTTGTAGGAATGCAGGTCTGTTCATACAAATTGAATTGAGGTGACACTGGTTTAAAGTGACCCATTTGCTAAGAAAAAGCTTCTGATATAAAAAGTCATCCAGCAGGCATCAGTTTTCTGGGTCTACTGCAATTATGTTTCATCTGTACATTTATCAAGACACATATATTGTTGTCATATATGTGTTTTATTAGACATGTGCTATGGTATACGTATGCATGTGTATATGTTTCTGCCCACTGTGGTAGTAGGGACTATTAATGCTAGGACTGATTACTTGCTGAGTGTCTTGGTGTACAAATGTTTTCAGGGAACTGTGGGGTAATAATTTGCTGCTGTCCTTTCCAAAGAGCTACGGGTTGCATTGTGTACGGGGAGATTATGCTCCCACCTTGCTGCTGGGGGCTCTGGCAGTGCTGTGCTGTCTTGCGCTGTGATTGCATCCCCTTCACAACACTAAATGAAGCTGGACCCCAGCAGGACTTGAATGCACGACAGGCTCAGCTGAAGCAATGTTCAGTAGGTAACCCAAGTGGCACTGACCCAATGTCTCTCTGCGGAGGTTTTGGGCACTCATCTGTGAAGGAGCTAGGAGTGGGTTGGGGTGAAATGCTTCCTTTAGGGTATGTAGTTCTGCCTGTGTGGGGGTCGCAGAGGATCCCATGGTGCTGCTTGCGAGGGATGCTGTGTAACCCCGGTGCCCTGGCTGCACTCCAGCAGCGATAGCTGCCGCCTTCCTGCCTGCGTTTCCCTGCCGTGGCAGGGGGATGCAACACACCTCCTCACATTTTCAATCTAATGTGCTCTGTAAGTGCTGCTATTAAACAGCTTTTGCCTTTCACCCAGGCACAGGGGTACTATGAAGATGATCATAGTTTGCAGCATCTGTGTGAGTACAGGAAAAATCCAAAATAAAGCTGAAAACAAAATTTGAGATCCCTTTAGATGGAAAAGCTGGAAAGCTAAAGCACTGTCACCACCAAGTTTTTCTGTTGCAATGTACCTGATTCTGCCAGCTTCAGTGTAGTTCCCTACATCCTTATTTTGGTAGTGGTTTGGGTACAATTGCAATGCTTCTGATGGAGAAGAAGGGACCCCTGAAAAGACTCGTGATTTCTGTAAGGGATTGTTCTTGGTGTTTGCAGCTTCTTTCGGGCTTGGCTGTGATTTCATGTTGAGTGTGTGCACCATCTGACTGATGGCATTCTGCTCTGAGGATGAACTTGCTGTATGCTCGGCCACAGGTACAGTAAGAATAATAAATAGTAGTCCAAGTCATCCAGGTATAACTCCACCAACATAAATTGTCTTACATCAGAGATTATTTTGGCCCATCAATGACTTTAGGTACTCCCTGGACAGCTTACCCTCCGGCACAATATCCGTAGCCAGACATTTGGATTGTGCCCAGCTCACATCTGTAGGGACACGCTTCACATGTGCAATAATCCTTCCTGTCTACCCTGGCTTTTTCACCAGTGGGGAGTCAGCAGGAGCTCCCCAGAGGAGACCATAGGTGTATGGAGTCTGGATTGTCAGATGACTGATGAGGATGAAACCGGGATTGTATCCAATGTTGTATTAAAATACAGGTGGGCCTCAGGCTTTCTCTGACTTCGGTGGAGGTGAGCGAGGCCACACAAGGCTGTCTGACATCTCCGCAATCCTGAGCTCTTTCAGTCTGCAAAGCGGAGAAGAGTGGCTGCAGCTAAACTGGGTGCTGGAAATGGTCTTTGGCTTGTACTAAGTCCCAGACTATCTGGGAATGATCCAGGAAGGTGTTAACTGGCCCATGCCAGCACCCTGCCTGGAACCATTTTGTCAGTATAATAAGAGTATAGACTATTGAGTCTGTGAATACGTCCTGGTATTGCTTAATTTACTTGCATTGATACATCCTGAGAGTCTTTCACTGGCCTCTGTAGAAACTGGAGTAAAAGATCCTATGAGATAAAATCTTCCTCAAATCTCTGCTACAAGACACACAAGTGAGATCTCCTGCCTTTTTGCACCACTGAGAAATTTCATCATCGGTGTGGAAGTTGGCAGGTTTCCTAGCTCGCAGAGATATCAAACATGCTTCCTGATATGGTGTGTCCAAATGCTGTAGATGTGGAGTCCCCGTAGCTCCCTTAATGCTCCGCTATAGACTAGGAGAAAACAGCTAGCAGAGATTTGTGTTGTGGAGCTAAAAGGGAGACTTGGTTTTCATGGAAAGAAGAAAATCTCTAGGAGATGTCCATTGTGAGCTTTTGGGATACGGATGGTTCTCAGAGCTTACAAGAAATCAAGACTGCTTCTGTCCTAGGCTGGCTTGGAAGGAGATTAGTGCCTTACTTGTTCCTTTGAAAGTACCGTGGAGAAACAGCAAAAAAATTGGAGGTCAGCAGGTAAGGGAGTCTGAGCAAGAGCCCTGATGCTATAGCTTGTGCTATAATGTGGTGCTGTGAAGGAAGGCAGGATGGGTTTCACATTCACTTAATCAGGCAGTTTACTTTTGCCTTGCTCTGGACAGAGTGCTCTCCTGGGTGGGATGTTGGTGTAGATCTCAAAGTGTTTGGCAAAGAATTTGAGCATGTACCCTGCCGTACACTTGGGATTGGCTTTTACATGGCCATGGTACCTTTAAACAGCTGGTTCAAACTTCTGTGATTTACATGACTGGAAAGAGAAAGCTGAGCTTGTCCTAGGTCCTCCACAACAGAAGATCCTCAACAGACTGATGGAGATGGAGTCTGGACCAGATGCAAAACGATCATGGCCAGATGGGTTTTATATTCCATCCACAGTAGAAAATCAATACAACTGATGGGTCCAGTGCAGGATGAAGCCTGCAAGGTCATCTTTGCTGCTGTCAGGTGATTACACTAGGTCTCGTATGGGAGAGCTTTTAGGCAAGATGAGACTGTACATTAGGTATTACTTGCAAGATTTTACTTGATGTTATTGACAGGACCAACTGAGCACAGGTAAGGCAGAATAACAATGCACTCATATATTTCCAATGCACTGTATTTCCTCCTGGGCAAAGTAATTGCGAAGAACCTGTTGTTGGATTTTCAGCTGAAGTGTTCAAACCTACTTTATAAATTAGAAACTTAAAGAAAGGTACAGGGCTGCAGCAGGTACTGCATCCTACAGCCATAAACTGATCAAACTGCATCTTGAAAACAGGTGGGTTTCTGTCAACCCACCCTCCTATTGCCTTCTTCCTTTCTGGATAGCTGTTCCAAGCTTTATTCTTCTGGTTGTTGGAAACTTCTGTCTGATTTCTGTTCCAATGTTGCCATTGGGCAATTTAGATTTTTTTTCTTTTTTTTCATTTGTGCATGTGCCTTTTCATTAAAGTTATTTCCCTCCCTGGCACTTATGCCCCTTGGAATTATTTTACAGGCAGTGATTGTATTCCCTTTCAGCCTCTGGTTTGCTGCATCAAGCAAGCACTGTTCTTTCTGTATCTGCTTGTAAGACAGATTGTGGAAAGTGGACCATGAATTTCTAGGAGTCAAGTTCCCAAGAGCTCGAATTTGAATTAGATTTCTGCTTTTGATGAACACAATTCCATGCAGATGATAACGACTGTATTCCCTTTTACAAGTGAGACAGTAAAGGCATGGCAAAAGAATCTTAAATTGCCAGTATTCTTCTGTTCAGACCAGGATGGGGGATCACAATCAAAATGTCACTTTTCACATCTTCTCACTCTGAGACTTCTTTGCTCAGACGCTGTATTCATGCAACTGGCTGCGCTTGGTACCCTCTCTCCTTCCCTTGCTGGCAGAGCTGTGGCTCCAGCGTAAACCTACCAAGGATGGATGAAGAATTGGCCAACATCATCCCATGAGTGACCGGCATTACGTTGTATGACACCGTGATAGCCCATTGCTCCCTTCCTCCCACGGCAATTGCATTATTATAAAGGAGGAGGTTTAAGGAAAGGAATATACCAGAGCCAGCTGCGCGGTGAGACCCACGGTGAGGAATGACCCCACTGTCAGTCATTCTGTATTTAGATTGGTTCCTAGGGTGCAGGAAACGGGTCCCCAAAAAGATTCATCTGAGGAGGATGCCTGCATTAAAATGCTTCAGTGAGATGTAGTATGTATTGCTTACATATTAAAACAATATATAATAGTATTAATAGTATAATGTATGATGCTGAGACTGAGATGCTGAGAGTGTTTCAGGCTAATCTCTTGCTAAAGCTAACGAGAAGGTATTTAGGAAGGGCTAAATAAAAAGCGAGGAAACAAAAATTGGGATTTAAAGCAGAAAAAATCAAGTCAAATTAAAGTATTGCTACAAGTCCCCTGTTTCAAATTTTGGTCTTCTGAACTAGATTGGCTACTGTGTAGATCATAAAATACTTTACATCCATTCTAGATATGTAGCCTACTTTAAAAACAAGCCTTCCGTGAGAGAAAACACCGGAAAATTTCCTGTAGCTTTGAGTAGGACTTTATTTCTTTAACCAGAAAGTTTTGAGGTTTTTTTGATTTTTTTTTTTTGTGTGTGTGTGTATGATTTGGGAAAAATGAATCAATAGCCACAGTATTTCTTTCTTCTGTGTTGCAATCCATCTCTAGATACATTTCCTGACTGGCTAAAACGTAGGCTTTTCATATACAGAATATGAAATAGGATATGTGGGAAATTGTTAATAAGAATAGGCGTGCACTGAGAGAAAGCAGTGGGTGAAAGAGAATCCCTGAGGACTAGAAGAAAGGCTTGTCGTTGTGTGAATCTGGTCTCTGTGAAGGTGTTTGGGAGATGGTGAGGAGCTTCCACCCGGACTGACAGGTGGGATATGCAAATCCTATCATGAGGGGAGATTAAGGAGAATAATGGAAGAGCTCTGACAGTTGCAACTGGCATTCACCCAATATCGAGAGGCTATAAACTGTATAAAGCAATAGGGTTATAGTTTTCAATCTTCTTAATACTGTACTTTATAATAGAAAAGAATTTTCTCCCTTTCCTCCTGACTTCAAGTAAGACTTTTGTATTTCTCTGACCTGGCAATCATGATGAGGTCTGTCCAGAGGGGGAAGCAAGGAGGTCAGAAGTCCTCAACTCATTCTGGAGAGGTTAGAGACCATTCTGACCCATCCTGTTGTGATATGGCTCTACATATGAAGGGCTGCAAGATTAGCATTGGCCTTGGACAATCTTGCATCCTCTGGGCCTTTCTTACTATGCCAGACTCAATACAACCTCATGTTGCGCAGAGATCCAACAAGGCGAGTGAAGCTGCCCCGCCAAAGACCCCTTCCCCTAGAAAATGCTACCGTAGCTTGGCCAGAGCATTTCATAGGTTCACACTGATTTCCTTTTTATCCCCTGAAAAACAGCCCCGAAGAAGCCAAAATCTTGAAAGTTTAAATGTAACATTTTTTTCATTGTTTTGTTTCAAGGCAGCATTTTTTTCAATGGGTTTCCAATTCTTTTATTCTGTATTTAAAAATGATCCAATGACACAAAAACCTTGATTCAGTGTCCCACACAGAGGCATCTAGTGACATTTGAGATGGTATTGCCTCTAGCTGCTGCTTCACAGGGCAAGGGTGTCCTGTGGGCCCTGCGTCCTACCTGACGCCCAGGCCTGGGAATGGTAGAGCATCTCAAACTATATTTGGGCAACTGATATTATCATAAAAGTTGTGTGTACTGGATCCTGTTCATCCAGAACCAAAGCTACATTCAGGTTTTCATTTCATAGGAGGAGAAAAAAATCAGACTGACGCAAGGCACTTCTTTTCTCTCTCTCTTCTTTTTTTTTTTTCTTTTTATATCTGGCCAGCAAACCAAAAAATCAATGACTCCCACAGCTCTAATTGACATTTCTATGTTAAATGAAAATGGGCCTTGATTCCAATTCAAATGGCAGCATTGGGTGATAGACTAATTATTTTGGAATTTTAAATGCATATAAAAGTTGATGCAGTGAAATGATTTCTGTGCCACTTGCAATTTTTTTGGCTGTCTCTTAAATCAAACAACAGTTAACATGAGAGCCCTTAATCCCTAATTCTCAGTGCTGGTAACACAATAACACTTTTACTTGGTACCGCACTTTCTCTCCTTGGGGAGCATAAAAGGAAAGTACTTTGAGAAGGAACAGGGTATTTTAGGATATGGCCTAAAATGTAATTCCTTTCTTTTAGAGGGTCTGCAAGAAGTTAATTTAACCTCACATCATGTCCCTAAATAGGAGAGCGATGTTCCCTCATGATAGCACACCGGGACTCAAAGCTGCCTCTGAACTTCTTCCCCGCGTGCTGCCATGCCGGGGATGTGCTCAGGGCAGGCTGTGCTGAGGTGCCCCTGACGTGGGGCGAGCGGAGAGGAGAAGGCTGAGAAAAGAGATGGAGATTTAGGCGGCGGGGGAGAAGAAGGTGGGAAATGGGACCTATTTCTGCTGCTACGGAGGGATGTCAATGCCAAGTATGTCCAACATGAGCAGCCCGTGTTGCGGCAGGGCCCCCAGTGCTCTCCCCCTGTGCTGTGGTTAGGGGCAGAACTGCTTCTGCAGGGGCAGGAAAGTCAAGGGAGTCACAGGCCTTGTGACTTCTCTTTTCCTGGAGGGAAAGCTCAGAGATAGCCCAGATGAGACAAAGCCCACCTCAAGCGAGAGGTGGGATGAAGGGATTGACCCATGCTGTGCTTCTAGGGAGTGTGGCTGAGGAACCTCAGGGCAGGATGAGGAGAGAACAAAGTGTACATAAGGCAGCAAATTACATGCTGCAAACATGTAATTACAACAGCAAACACCACCCACCTTCACCCCCCAAGAAGTTGCCCTCATTAAAAAAAACACAACCTTTTTTTCCCCCATAGGATTGCATTCCCTACTGCAGAAGCAGCAAGATAGGGAAGATACTCTTGGACTGTCTGGGCTGGCAAAAATACTGGAGTGCATCTAGTACATACAGGTATGGCTGGAGGTTAGATAGGGTGTCTGAAATTCATTCATCAAGACAGTTTTCAGATTGCCACCAGGAATATGTCCCCCATGCCCTGTGTATCGCTTCTTGCTGCCCCTTGGAACTTAGGAGCCATTCGCATAGTTTTCCATGCTTTGCACAAACATGTTAAATCAAGAGATGAAGGAGAAAAGATGGAAGGTGATAATTTGCAGCTGGCATTTCAAGGCAAACGTGTTCCCAAGGCATGGAAGGGCTGGGCTTTTTTTGGGTGGAGAGTGTTCAGCTACACATGGGAAGCTCTTGATGCCTTAGAGCACCGGGTCCCGCCTCAGTGTCAGTGCTCACATCCTATTTGTATTAGGTTTTATATGACCTTTGCTGGTGATTATTTAAGGACAGCAGTGCCATGAGCTCTTGCAGGTCATTTTCATGCAGGCCTTCAGGAGGAAGCGAAGGGCTCTTTAGAAAAACTCAGGCTATTTAGAAACCCAACAGAGACATCCCATGTCTTTCCCTAAGCATTTCTCTTCCTCCCTCATTCTCGCCTCCCCCACTACATTTAAGATTGAGAAAATAATTCAAGGGAAATATTTTATATAACAAACGTAGGCTTGTTTTTCTCTTCATAAATTGTCCCTGCTCAATATGTGATTTTCTCAGGTGCACTTCTTTTTTTTTTGGGTGAAGTAATCATAAAGTTCTTGATTCAGAAATCAGTGGGGAAAGTCTCCAGTAATGTGGGAATGAACCCCATTTAATCATTTGGAATTGAATTTGCATGGAAGATTTTTATTTTAAATCCAACGTATATTTTCAGTAGATGAAAGAGGTCATATGCTCCCTTTTTGTGTGTGTGACTGGGTCAGTATAAACCTTTAGCAACTGCTTAATGTTCCCTGCCTTGGCCAAGAATGTTGCCAGTACCATTCACTGAATATTCTCTGAAAACAGGCCTAGGAGAAGTGAATTCCGCTGAATATTCAAATGAATATTTGAGGACCTTATTTTTTGAAGAATTTACCTATGTATAAGTGTAAATATATTTTTCTGGGTTAAAAATCATACTTGTGGTGAAAATCAAGCTCTATATGCCAAAGAATATGAAAATTAATTTGCTTTCTGTTGAGTTTTAGTTCAGGTTTCCAAGAAAAAAACGTTTTCTATAGATGAACGATAAAAGCTTTAAATTGATCATTAATGAAAACAAAATCAAATTTTGGGAATGGTTGTCTGCAAATCGAAGTTAGATCTTACTTTGATTACATGAAACTTAGTGGTTTTTTTTTTTTAATAGGGGAGGGTAAACAGGTAAATAAAAGAAACACTAGCAAAACAGCAGATGCATTAAACTTAATACCAAAATGCATAGGTCTGTGGTGAAATGTCACTACCTAGAGGACTTTTGAGGATATTTATTCCCGGAGATGGTATTCAGGCTGAGGATGGCACCGTGGGAAGGGACTGCACTACACCTCCTCCACTTCATTTGTGTGTGTGTTTCCACACTCCCCTAAATACGTTAAGCAGGACAGCGCCTGGGCTAGAGATATGAAGGATATAGATCTGGGCTTAGCCTGGATCCAGTGACCTAGCATGTCTGCAGAAGGGCGGCTGAAGTTTAGTAATAACTATTTAGGTTATTGTAACCCAAAGATGCTTTGATGCAGACCTGCAGGCTCTGGGCAGGTGCAGCTGTTTCTCCTCTTCTGTTTGTTTAAATGCTAAATGACTCTTTAATTGTGTATCTCCTAGAAAACAAAATGAAACAAACCAAACCAAAACATTCTCCAGCTCATCTTTTGGATGAAAAGCACCAAGTTCAGTGTTGCCTTCCATTTTATTTTCAACTTTTATAAGTTGACATTTGGTCTTCCTTTTTTCTTCAGAAACTCCTCATCCACTCCCAAACAACTCATTTTAAATTTGTTAAAGGAATAAATATGGTTGATTCCAGCTGTCTCTAACCGCAGGCTGTGCCTGTGGCTGGGAGCTGGGCAGGACAGCAGGGCCCTGCCATCCCACCGGTGATGGAGGGAGCTGGACCATGGACACCTATGGGAGCTGGAGCAAGGAACCCAGCTCTGCATTACTGTGCCATTGGCCGGGGTCCTGCCATCTTCTCTTCCTCCACCAAAACACGGGGTTCTGCAATCACTGAAATCCTTGTTATTTTCATCATGCTGCAGGCTGGTATCCCATCAGATAGACTCGGAAGCTCCCATGCCTCCCTCTCCCATGGGAACGTGAGTTCTTCTTCCCCCCTGCAAACCCTGGTGTGCTCTATCCTCCTCCTCCTCCTCCTCACCAGCCACCCACAGCCCTGTCTGTTGATGCTGTTGCCTGGCGACCACCCTGTGATGGACAGCTTGGAGGGAAGCGATGATTAAACAACCTGAACCGGCTTCTGAAAGCAGCAATCGTTATTGTAATGTGACAAGCAGTGACAGCTGAGACAGCAACGCTTTCAGAGTGTGATTCCTACAAAAAAAAAAAAGAAAAACAATAAACACATGAGGAAAATGCTGCACACACCTGTGTGTGTAGGTGTGCGAGTACTGATGCCTTCCCTTGATGCAGAAGGGCCAGAGAACGCACGTGTTTATTAATGAAAGGCAAAGATAAACCTAATAATTGTCACGACATTCAATTCTGCCGGGCCAAGGCAGTAGTTAAATGGGATGCTGCGGGTGTTAGCAAGGGGTGGCTGCAGAGCCAGCAGCCTTTGCTGACTGCCGGCAGGAATACCCTGCACAGGGAGGAACATGTTGAAGCTTCAGTGTGAAGCCATTTTTCTTCCTGCCTTCCAGATGGACAAGATCAGTATAGGCACAAGGACTCAGCCCTGACAGGAGGCGAACGTGGCTGTACGACTACAGTGCCCAGCTTAGGGGATTGTGCATCACATCTTCCAGCATCAGCTGGTCGGCTCCTGCCCTGTTAGCCTTCCTTCCAAATCCAGGTGACACCAAATTTTGTCCTTGCAGAACAAATCTGAAAACAAGACCAGACGCACCTTAAAGACTGGGTAAGCCAGGACACTAAAAAGAAATGAATCACTACTAGTTCAGAAATCTTAAGAGAGCCCCACTCGTGAACTCAGAGAATGAAAGCTATCTTTTTTTTTTTTTTTTTTTTTTTTTGACTGCTTGGAATGGGCCAGTTCTGCATCAACTGGATTGGGGCTTTGTGGATTTAGTCATTAAAGTTTCCTTAAGACACAGGTTCCTATAGTCTCTTCCCTCTTACACTGTCAAAAACTTCCTGAAAAACTTCCGAGGAAAGCACATTGTTTTCCTTTTTCCTCAGCTTCCTTTGACTTCATTCCTTGTAATGCAGCTCAGAATTAGGCCAGGAGCTGGGATTGCAATAGGCTGCTTGGATAGCTGAGGAGCTGCTGGACAGGATCACAGCTGAGGTCTGACAAAATTCAGCATCCCCACACTACAGAGATGTGGGCCAGTTTTGCCACTATTTGTCTGAAGCCCAGAAATAGTAGCTTTATATCCCTTCCATTTTTTTTTTCCTTGTTCTTAAGTGTAACAGGCTCTAGGGGACTTAAGTGCTGTCACTGTCCAGGACTCATTATAATGTAAAAGCTTGTCTTTATGATTTTCCTGTGCACACAAGATACAGATACACACAAGATCCAATGGAGCAAATAACATATTCATACTGATGGTTGGTTTGAGTTGTGTGTGGATTTGGAGGGAGGAAATGAATGTTCCTGGTGCTTCCCACTTGCTTCTCAATCTTCCCTTTCAGTTTTATCCCAAATTGGAATTGATTGCATTTCTGCTGTTCTCATGTCCTGTTTCGGCACTGGTCCCTTTCAGCCCTCCTCAGGGAAATCGGACTGTCTTAGCAGGTCCATTACATCTGTATTTTCGCCACAAAGAACAGTGGGAGTAAGGTACAGCTTCAATGCAGATGAACATCACCTTTCTCTTAAAGCAGAGTTAACCAAAGATATTCTGATGTTTCTTTGAACTTTTAAAGTGATTTTAAGTATAGGAAGTATTTCCAGGAAACGTTTGTGCTCTGGATTATCTGCCTGTGCTTTGATGGCTGCTCATGTCCTTTTAAAATTGCTGTTGATGTGCATGCTTAGTACAGCAGCACCAGTTTTCTTCAGTGCTACTCAAGTTCTTAAGGCAGGTTTATCTGTGAGGCATTTGAGTGATGGCTTTACAGGGAAATAAGAAAACAAATCCCAAACTACTTTACAAAGATCCTTCCGAAAAGAGTCAAGAAATCACCGGTGCTCCTGTCAGACTGAAAGAGAAAGAAACACGCACACACAAAGAGAGAAAAATTTCATCGTCTTAGTTGCTCTATCCTTTCCATCTCTCCATTGTGTCTGGCCATCTCAGAATGAAATAGCTGAGGTGGAATGTTGAGTCTGTGTCTGTGGTCCTTTTCTGCTCATGTAAATCAGGATTCACTTAGATGAAGCCAAGAAGTGCTTCGTGGCAAGCAGAAGGAGAACCCATCTCTATTGCTTTCTAACGCTGAAGTATTGAAAGACCAGGCAGAAAGAATTATTTCTGAGAAATCTTGTGTTTGACAAGGTGGATTTTGGTGAGAAACCTTTATGAGCACATAGGGGAAAGAGATACCTTGAGAAATTTTATGAGGAGCAGAGAATATAGTACAAAGGAATCAACATCTCCTTATAAAATGTTACTCAGGAAATCTGTACTTAATTCTCTATATAAAGAGCATTTTGTTTAAATAAGGACATACTGTATCATTAAACAGATGGAGATCTTTGCTGGAGAGAGTTCAGAGAAAAGGAAAGATGTCTGTAATTTGGTGCTCCTACTTAAATATATGGAATTGGGTGGCTGACGTCTGAACTTGGATGATACAATATGAATTATACTTTAACTCATTAGTAAATTTGTCCTTCTAACAAGCTACTCAGATGATCCAGAAATATGTTATGCGGTAGCAGCTGCTAGATGAGAATATTTCATCGTAGAAATACATGGTATAATGAAGTATGGGAAATGAATGCAGTATTGCAATAAGGACAAAAGAAGATAGATGACATACAGTTTTAAATATTCACCTTCCGTGTTGAGTTTACAAAGTACAGATGATGTCAGTAAATTGAAAACGCCACTGAGACACATAAATCATTAAACATGAGTATTAGAGTCACTTGGGGAAAGAAAGTTGTCAGAAGAATTTTCCGTTAGAAAATATAGTTTAGGCAAAATCAGAAAATTTCTTGGGGGTATGTCATTTTCAGTGACATTTGCTACACTAAAATATCAACCAAAATTGTCTGCATTCTGACAGTGTCAAAAACTGTAGTGAGAAATGTTCCCAGTTGGCTTTTGCTTTGGCACTAAGATTATGACAAGATACTAATGCTATATCATGGACACATCTTTTTTACTGAATATACAAGAATATGTGGAGTATATGGGACACTACATGATACATCACCTTATTCCCAGGAGGTGTAAAAGTCTGTGGCTCCTCCGTCCTCTTCTACCTTCCCTTCTGGGAATGGGCCCTATGAACAAGCTGTATTCTTTCTCCCTCCTGGAGAGATTTTGTTTCCAGCTGTCTCCTCTTTGCTATGTCTCCTTAGTCGCACGGTGGATGCCACCAAAGGATTTTTGCTGAAGGTAACAAGTTCTTTGGGCAGTGAAGCCACTGCAGGGAGGCAAGCTGGTGGGTAGTCTCAAAGGCAGTACAATGTTTTCCTTTCTGAGCCAGTACTTGTGGGGATTTTATCGCTGACACCCTTGGAGTGGCAGGAACCACATCTCTATATCTGTTTTAATTAATGTTTAATGTTCTGACATTATCAAAAGGAAATGCTTTGGTGCTATTGATTATCAGCTGAAAAATGTTTACTGGTACTCATTTTCATGGGAAATTTCATGGTCTTGCCTTTCCTTCTCGGGACAGAAACCGAACGTCAGTCTGTCTGAATCCCTCACAGTACAGAAATTGTGGCTTCAGACACACTCAGAGAATATAGCTTGGAAGGTGGTTTTTAAATGAATTTTAGCAATTTTTGCTTCTATAAAATGATTCTTATTGGCTGCTATAAAGTTAAGGTGAAGGTAACTTGAATATCAAATACTCCTTTTTGTTCCTGAAACAGTCTCAGCTTTACTAAGGATATCTCTGTGGAAAGTCAGAAGTGTGGCAGCTTGGCTATTTCTTAACCAGCCAGAAACTCAAGGGGAGGACAGATTGTAAGAGGAACATTTGAAAATCCAAAGAGCTATTTTTCACTGTTCCCCTTTCACTGCTGAGCAGGTAGACAGCTGAGATCCTAAGGTATGTGATCTCCATCCAAGCAGGAGCCTCCTAAAGGTGTTAATTGCTGACATTGTTTTAGTGCAGAACGAAGAGATGTCTTCTCCCTGATAATTGCAAATCCTGTATAACGTTCCTTTTACAGCACTGAAATGCTTTAAAGACAAATATTTGATTCCTGGTTCAAAGAACTGACAGTCCCAGTTGGCCATGATCTGGGAGGCAGATACAGCCACTCCACTGCAGAAACAGTTACAAGTCAGATAGATAACTTAATTGCAATGGTCTCTTCCTTGGGCAGGAGGTAGACTAAATGATCGGTTCTTTTTTAAATGTGTGAAGAGGTAACAAGAAGCAGTAGAAACATCAGGTTTACAAATGCATCGATTATGTGATCGCTTGATTCAGCCTAGTAAAGTTTTTTTGTGATTTAGATAATTAACTTCTAAAAGAAAATAATAATAATAAAGAAGATAGAGACAGGCAGAAACACACAAGAGATGGGCATTGATTTTAGGGTGTGGTGAGAGGCAGCAGAAGGCAATTTGAAGGAAGTTGAAGGAATCCCTCAGGGTGTAAATTGGCCCTTGAAAGGCAGGGCACCCAGCTGGATGTAATTCCCTGTCTTCCCAGGTGGAAGGAATAAGTGATTAAGGAAGAGGAAGAGATATGAGGGATACGGGTAGAAGAGTGAAGGTCTTTTGTAGGACTGCATGAAGTTGTAAGTAGTGTCTTGAAGAACAGCTGTCCTAGTAGAGAAGCTGACCTGTGGTTGTTTCTAAGCTTTGGAAGAAGCTGATGTTGAGTGACCTCAACAACTGAAGAGAAACACTGTGGTCTGGAGTGTTTTCTAGCGGTGAAGAGGTGCCAAGGAAGAAATGTGTCCTAAGCAGGTAGGAAGCCTCTCTGTTGTGTGGGGGGGTGCTAACTGGAGAATGAGAGAAGACTTGGCAAAATAGGGGAGGGTAAGGCTGGAAAGCAGCTAAGTGCGAAGATGTTGCCTGGAAAATGCAGGTAATGGAGCAGCAAATTGAAGTTGCTGATAGAGCAGAATAATGTGATGCTGTCAGAAAGCTAGGTTTGTGGGACATGGCCTTGAGAAGTGAAAGAGCAGGCAATGGAAAAAGTGGAGACAAGGCAAGGTTTGTGTAATCAGAACAATAGGTTTTAAGGGTGATTTTAGTTCCAGAAATCGCTAAAAAGAGACTTTAGAGGGGAAAGAACACTTCAGTAGTCAAGATGCAGACAGCTGGATTGATTTCATTCAAAAAGAAGAGCGTGAGCTTCTTGAGAAGGAGTGTGGATTTTCTATTGGGGATTTTGGACTCCATAGAATTATAGAATGGTTTGGGTTGGAAGGAACCTTAAAGATCATCTAGTTTCAACCCCCCTGCCATGGGCAGGGACACCTTCCACTAGACCAGGTTGCTCAAAGCCCCATCCTACCTGGCCTTGAACATTTCCAGGGATGGGGCAGGGATGGGACTTAACTGATGTAGAAGCACTGGCTGGTAACAAAGAGGCAGAAAGAGTATAAGAGCCAGGGTAAAAGCAAAGAAGCCTGATTATGCACTGGTGAAAGTTGTGGTGTTGGTGAAACAGCTTGGAGGAGGAGATAGGGAGATAAATTGGCAGATAGTAACATGGCTAGCCAAAATTTAATACTCAGTGGACAGAGACAGTTGCTGGAGGGTGGGACATAGATGGAAGAGTTTACCTAAAAGTAGTTTTCCAAGCTGTGACTTTCCCTGCATACACTATGCTATTTGTTCTCAGCATCTCTGAATGAAAGTCATCTCTCGACCACCACCTGTGGAGGTTTGACATGAGCCAGCCAGCAAGTTGTGTCTGATGCATCTGGTTTGATTGTATTTCAATGCTTAGAGTCAGAGCTATAATATGTGAACAAGACCCTCTTAAGGGATGTAGGTAATTACACAAATTGGTGTGGAGACATTTTGCCAGAAGAGATGTATTTTGTTTACCTTCTTGAATTTGGCAGGGAATAGCCTTGCTATTTGTAGAGGTACAAGTTCTTACAGCTGGAGAGCTGCTGTCTGGGCTCAGAAAAGAGTGAAATAATTGGGGACTACAAAAGCCTGTAGCCTAGCAGCTTATGTTTTTAGAAGGATGATGTAAGCAAAACTAGAGGCCTTTATACCCTCCTGTATCTTTGTGACAAAAGCTAATACGGACAAGGGATTGCCCTGGTCTCAGTGGGGAATTCTGGTGGTGCATTTTTGCCTTTTGAGCATGCAGCCTTAGAAACAAGCTCTCCTGGGGCTGACGATGCATCGCCGCAGAATGTTTGCAGCCTAGCTTGGATTTGAGGCGAGGCATCCGAGGTGCAGTAGGCTGAACTGTTGAGCCAAGGAGGGCAATGTCATACATACTCTTGGCTTGCAGCAAGTTACCTGAAGTGTGCCTGTATTTACCTTAGCTCATGCTCAGAGGCATTTAAACTGAATTTTCTTTCAAGATGAGGAGCCCTCTTGTGGACAGTTACCACAGTCGGGCTAATGTATGGCAACTTCTTAAGTTGTACTAGTGTGTGATACTTCATTTAAATTCTCAGATTTTTCCAGCTGAAGCTTTTGCATGTCTGCCCACAGAAGCTTGCACTACAGCGTTGCTTCTTGTTTTTTTTTTTTTTTTTTTTTTTTTTAAGCTGGTGTTGGCAGCCTGTGGCAAAGGGTTGATCTTAAATGGGTTGGTATGTTATAAAAGGCACAAAGAGGCAGCTTCTAGCACCTGCAGTACATTATCTCAAGGGAGCTTGGAGGCTCTGGCCACACCAAGAATCCCCCTTATCAGCTGCTGACTCCCTTTGGCTTCTTTCAAAGATGGTTTCTCCCATTTCCATTGATTTTTTTTCTCTCCCCCCCCCCCTTCATTCCAACCTCTTTGACTTGTGAAAGTGAAGCACAGCTTGGCTTGCTTCTCTTGAAGATCTGCCAACACCCATGTTAACCCACAAGTATCTTCTTTCTAGACAGTGTTTTGGCAGGAGACCTTCTGTCTTCATTCTGCATAGTTCCTTCTGGAGAGTAGAAGGGACAGATCTCGCACTACTGTTCATAGTTCTACTTAGAAGATTTTCAAATATGTGCCTTGAGGTCAAAAGGGTTTTTGAATTTTCTGCATGACTTCTATTGTATGAGATGTGAAAACAGATCTGTGCTTAGATGGACCACTCTTTTTGTTGATGTTCACTAAGGATGTGTTCAGCTTGCTCTGTAGTCTAGTCCTTGGCATGTTTGTGTGCACTGAAAGGCAGTGAGGATGGCCACTTCTATTGGTGAATGATAATGGACAGATGATAGCATCCCAGCTGCCCCTTCTTCCACCTGTTACACCAACACCACTCCTGTCAGTGTCACAAGACAAATGGTATCACCAGCTCATATGTAAGAAAATAGCAAATTGTGTCTTCCCAGAAGGTGAAGATGATGTAGCTGTCAGTCTAGCAAGGTTAAGGCATAGCAGTTGCATGGGCCAAAGCATCATGCAGCCAATGGTGCAGCTACTCCAGATACCTCGGTCACAATAACCATCTGTCTGCTTATTGCTGATCTGCTGGGAGAGCTTATCGTGTAGAACTGTGCTCTGCTGATATAACAGGGTGCATTAGCTGCTCTGCTGGCATAAGCTCTTGGACTAACCTGGACGTCATTTTCAGAAATCAATTGATTTGGGTCTTGTTATTTCTCTTCTGGGCTTTGCGTTTTTAGGTTTTCCATTACTTTTTGCCATTAGAAACAGGAGAATGAGTAGGTGTAATATTTTTTGTTTGGCTCTGATCATGTTGGAATGAAGGGACTGTCTTGATGGAGGTCTGGGATAATATCTCGTGCTGCATTTCCACTGAGGTGCCAGGCTTTCCTTGCCATTCTCTTCAGGTTAGGAACTGACTTGTTCAAGACAGGACTTAGCACTTGTCCACCTTTTAATCCAATTCAGCATACCCCTGACTTTTTAAATAAATCTGAAGTGCTCATTTTGGAATAGAAACAGTATTTTAAGATGTGTGGGAGAAATGCTTATTCCCAGCTCAGCCCTATTATAAAAAGTGAAATGCTCCAGCAATCCCATCCATTATGCAAAGGTGGGACATCAGGACAACCACGCAGAAGTCTTGACAAGACTCTTCCAGTTGATGGTATCCATTGCCACTGAATAGCGTTTCCCCCTAGCACGTGCATAAGCAGAATGCAGGTCTGTCTGCATAGCTGCAACCCGCCATTGACACCACTTCTGTTCCCTCACACAGAAGGTAAATTGTAGCCAGGTTGGAATATTTTGCTAATTAAAAAACATTAAATGATTTCCATCTACCTTCTCCCCAATGAACAATGCAATTGAATTATCATTAGAGCTTGTACAGAACCTTTGATAACAATGGAGCCATTTGTATTAAATTCAGCCTCAGTTTTCTAATTCCACCAAGTCCCATCATTGTGTTCATTGTACTTTGAAGTCATAGCAAGCTTCCCTCTCCTGCTATTCACCTGATTTATTTCAGCCCTAACACACAGCTCCTAAATTCTTGTTAAATTTGTTTCTGAACAAAAGGACTAAAATCAGAGTCTGTTTTAAATGAAAGACATGAGGCAGTTATGGTTCCATTCATTTGCTCGTATCTATTTGCTGTATCTAGAGAGCTATTGTTATGCATGCAGTACTGGAAAATAATAATACTAATAAAAAATAATAATTCTCCCAGGGTTTGCTGTCAATAGCAACAATCTAAAGAGAACTCAACCTAGAGAGTGAGAGATGATATTTCAGTTCTGCTGCTAAACTTTAATGCTTTCTGGATGCAAAAAGAGGCTGAAGACAGACAGGATCTAGAGGGATCTGCTCAGTCTCTGAAGCCAGGTCCTCGTGTGGTGTGCATGGGATCATTCAACTCCACCCTGGACCTTTCAATGGGGATGTGTCAGCTGCTCAATGATGTGTGACTTAGAGCACTGCTCTAAAGGGGTGGTAACTTATGTGGGAACTCTGCCTCCCCATGGCCCTCCTGTCTTTCTCCTCTTTCCCCAGGAAACTCTTTTCTGACTTGTGGGCACGCAACAGCTGAAGTTTTATCTCGGTCTTGAGCAGGACTGGAGCAGGAGTTCAAGAGCTTAGGGAGAAGTTTGAGTGATCTCAGTGTGTGTGAAAGGGTTTATAAAACTGCTGGAGGGTTGCCTATATCTCTGGGGACTGTGTGTGGATGATGCTGAGTGTACAGTAGGATGTTACTGATGCCTTTATTCCTTCCAGATATCACAGATTTGACTGGCTTCTGAGAACTGACCTTCCCCACAGAAGAAATTAAAAGCCTTGTTGTTGGTACCCAATTTGAGTCAGATCAGGATGAGCACTGGTGAACTTGGCCTCGTAGGAGTTGTGCTTGTCTAGGCTAGGTGGTTGGCCTCACTCTCGGGAAGATTTTTTTCAACCTAGATGAGTAAAAACCTACAGAATCCCAGGTTCAGCGAAAAGCCTGGTTATTTAAAACCTACTGCCTCTGTGTTAGTCTTCTCTGAAAACAGAGAACAGGAGAGCTGGGCAGGTGGGATTAGTTTCCTTTCTCTGATAAAAGCAGATTAATTTTAACACTGGCTAAAATTGCATCCGTTTTTTCTTGGTAAATGAACCATAAGACACATTGTCAGAAGTGAGCCTTCCATAATGACTGTGGTTAATATTTTAGAACCATTTTCTCTGTGGATCAGAGCTTAGACTCAAGCATGTGAGAATAGGCAATATATGCTGTACATTAGCTTGATTTCTATTCATTTGCAGCTCCCTTCCCCCATGATAATTTTGGAATACCTCTGAGTTCTGTAGAGCAAGGGATTTCCATCTGATTTGTATCAGGTACATGTGTATTTACTTTGGGAGAGCTGTCTTGTAGGCAGAAGGGAGGTAGGACAGTTCATGTGCTTGTGGGTCTAAGCTGAGGCTTGGGAAATCTCAGTTCAGTTATGTGCTCTGCTGCAGAGTTCCTATGTGTTTTCCAGAAAATCTGTGTGCCTTGTGGCGACTCGGTTTCCTGAATTGTAGCATGCAAATTAAAATCCTTGCCCTGCTTCCCATGGGACCCATGAATCTAAATCTCTTCAAAGGCTGTGGTGCACTAAAATACTCTGTTAATAAGATGCAAAGGTAGAGGGGGAAGATCTCCCAGTACTCATTGGCAAAGCACCTATTCTAGTCATATGTAATTCTTTCCACAGGCTCATTTTAGGTGCTGCTTCTACTCCCTTGATTTTTATTCTCTAAGCATGACAGCTTGAACAGAGCTCAGCAAGAAGCATTAATTTTAATTTATGGAAGTGTCCACTGAATTAGATAAGGACCATTTCTGCAGCGGTTAGTTCCATGAAGCTCATCTAAGCAATTGCTCCTACTGTCCTGACTTGGTCCTGTCCCTCCCTGGTGCAAAGAAGGGATGAGGATTGTGTTTTGGGAGCAATAGAGAAAGCTGGGGATGGGGTGGCCGAGGCTGCCATGGGACCATGCCCATGGGTTGATGTGGCTAGTTAAGTTTCACAGCCTGAGCATTGCCTGTGGGAGTGGGAAGAAAGGAGGTTATTGTGCACAGCACTTCCAGGAGTGTATTTCTCTTCAGGCTTGGATCTTGTGGACTATTTAATGAAGAAGTAGCCTTACTTGCTGAAGGACAGCTGGTTAAGTTGTGCAAATGCAAATTCCTGCGGCATGAGGAATACTGCATGTACTAAGGCACCTGCTCTTACTGTCTGGGTCTGCTGGTCTCTCGTTCCGCGCGCCCCTCCTCTTCCCCCCATTTGTTCCACATTGCACAGGACGGGGAACACTGGGACCAGCTACAAAGTGCTCAACACATTCGTATGGGGCAGGGAAGACGTGCTGTCTGTGTATTTCAAGAGAGTACCCTTTCCTGAAGTGCCAGGCAAAGGATGGTTTTGTCCCATGTTTTGCTCCTGTGCTCACCATTTTCTGCAAATAGGGTCTTCGGCCAGATCCCTCTGGGATTGTCCATGAGTGCTGCTTCATCTGGAGAGAACGTGAATGACTGAATGCAGTTTCCATTTGCTATGTGCTCCACAGGGATGTGTTCTGCCTGATTCCTGCTCTCGCTTTCCTGGAAGAAAACATTTTATTTCAGACCATGGCACCTCTGCTGTAAAAACTTCATCTTGTCTGACTGCCTTGATTTCCCATTACTTTCCAGTCCTAATGCATAAACCTGTGCAGCCGAGTAAACGATATAGTGCTTAAAAAGGACTTGACCCTGTTGTTCATTCTTAACATCTGCTTTGGCACTGCTCGGGGTCTGGAACAACTGAATAGCCCTGGTGGCTGACAAAGCTGTAGTTGAGAAAATACAGCAGGAATATTAAAGTTTTAAGACAGCCACTTGGGAATGTAAGTTGAAAAAAATTATGCTGTGGATGTAGGATAATGGCCTGAGCCTAGGATGAGAAGTTGTAGGATAAATGCAACAGCTCTGGTGTACTAAAAAAAATAAAAATAATTGGACACAGCCGAAGTGAGCTCTTTTCCTAAGAGCTCCTGATACAACTGAAATTGTTAATATTGCAATTATTCTCAATAAAGTAGTTTTCTTCTACTTACACATTCTGTTGTCTTGCTTTTTGCCCACATTAAGGAAGTGAATTTCTTTCTTGGTTATCCAGTTCTCAAGCCCTGATGTAGATTTCTAACACTTTGAGGTATATTTAACCAGATCCTTGTTTATGAAGTTGGGGGAAAAAAAACAGGGAAATTTGGAAAATATTTTTAACTCCGACAGGTCCTTAGGGAAAGCATACTGTTCTAGTGATTGGTAACCAGTAACACTAAGCAACTGTTGTTTCTACAATTTTGATATTGTATTCATTCCAGAGGACTGACAGAAGATGGAAGCTGTTATCCTGCTGTTTTCCCTTGATAAGCCAGTACATTTTTCCCCAAAAGCCTTTACCAGTTTAACACTTTTCATCCTTACTCATATAAGGAAAAGGTGCTGCAAAGACTCAGGAAAGGTTTCAGAAACTTAATGAAAAGAAATTAGAAAGCACCAGCTGGGGCAAGCCAGAATTCTCATTTCACATCTTTATTATGGGAAACCCCAGGGCTCCTGCTGGGACTCTGCTCTTTGCTTTCTCTGCCCCATTTCACAGCGCTCTCACTGCAGCATTGCCACAAAAGAAACCCACCTTTTTTATTTACGAATATCTGAGAAAGAA
The DNA here is from genome assembly GCF_964195595.1 of Calonectris borealis. NCBI lineage: Eukaryota > Metazoa > Chordata > Aves > Procellariiformes > Procellariidae > Calonectris > Calonectris borealis. Next base: position 32,113,549 of record NC_134318.1, on the reverse strand, counting down.
ATTATCAGCACCATCTATTGGGGAAACAGCGGTATTGGTTTTTTCATCGATTTGAATATGCAAAATCTTGTGGTTTTTCGCTTGCTTTTTTGATTTCTAACTGTAGTTTAAAGTGAAAATGTGCCTAGACAACCTGCTTGGTTTTTAACTTATAGCAGCCCGGAGTCTGTGCTTGGGGGATTGTGCCTTGTTTCAAAAGGTACCTTCAAGAAATGCAGTGAACCATTTAAAAGGGGGCAAGCAGACAAAGATTCAAATGTCAAAATGGTACCTTGGCCATGGCAGGTTCTGTCACATCAATAGGACAAGGGCAACAGCCAAGAAACAATTTGCAGCTGAGGAGATAGGCATGTCTAGCGCCTTGAGTTAATCTAGACTAGCGTGTCTGAGAAATTTGGGTGAAGAATGGGATATTTGATCTTCGTTAGGACAAAGAAAATTCTATAGCTTGAAGAAAAGGCAGAGGAATTATCATTGTTAACAGAAGACTGACTTCAAGGCACATCTCAGGGTTGGAGAGTAGTCATGATCCAAAGTAATTTCAGGACAAGCACGGTTTGATTGGTGCTGACTCCTCCTGATCAGATTAGTGGCCTTCCTAGCACGCTTCAGGAAATTTGCATGTGTAGAGCCTATTGAGACATCTAGTGTGAAATTCTCTCCTAACTCTCACTTATTCTGCTACATTATGGACTTTTCCCTGTTTCTCCGGTACTGTCACCTGTTGCATTTTTGTGCTGTTCCTGTAGCTGTACATCACTAGTGCTTCTATCTTCCTGTGCTCCTCAATAAAAGTGATTTCTTCTAGAAGCACCGTGCCTGCAGGCCAAGGTTCAAATCCCACTGTTGATAAGCAATGATACTGTAAGAATACAGTAGGTAGTGGTGTCTTAAGTCCAACATCTGATCCCTACTGCTCTGGGAAACACATAGCCCCTGCACTGATGGACCAAGATCTGCTTTACTGCTGGTTTTAAATGGTTTGCCCTACAATATTTGTTGGAGAACACTTAAATCTTTCTGATCTGTTCACTAAAAAAAATCTTTCCTTAATGCCCAGCATAATTATATTTAGATCTTGTTTATCCATTTGCTGTTCTGCCAACACTATCTTTTAATTTTCACTCTGCAGTATTTACACTGTCGCCTTCTATTTAGAAACAAAAGTCCTATCCTTTTGTAGTCTCTATTTTGCTTGGTAAACAAGCAAAGGTCTTTTATGGCATGGCTACGTGATTGCAGCAACTGAATTAGTGTTTTAAGAAGTTAAGGTCCCACAGGTAACCCAAGCAGTAAAAGTTTAGCTTTTTAAAAATTGGATGATTATTATTCCAGACTCTCTGGATGGCTATTGGAGAGACCTAAGTACTTTCAATCATAAATTCCTATTTCGGTAGCTTGCTCTATCAGTGATAGGTGATAAAATAGCTAGATTTCAGATAATTAACACCCTAATATTCAATGACTGTTACCTAGATGAATGCCATGGGAGGACTAAATACAAGAGGAAGGAGAATAGACCTGTATTATCTTTGGGAATGTGGGCTTGTTGTAGATATTAAAGGGTTATTAAGACCTCTGCAGGTAGTGTAAGCTGGACAGCTTTGGCTTTGATCCCACAGGCTAGAGGGAATTGCAGTGCTCCTGAAATGCAAACTGCAGAATTGCTTATGCAGTGACAACCTCCGGAGCTCCTTCACTCCAGTTTTAAGTGATCCCAGTGACAGGTTTCCCCGCGTGTTTCCCTTGAGAGGTGTGTGCTCGGTCTAATTGATTGACCCATTAGCAAAGCAAATTTCTCTTGCTATTCAGCCAAAATTTTCCTTCTGCTTAATTTCAGTCCATCACTCCTAGTTATGCCCCCTGTGAGCCTGCCTGAGCTGCCTCTGCCATGCTATAGCTTTATTGATCTTGGCTCTGTACAAGTAATTCTTAACTGACTGAACTTACTACTGGCAGTACCAGGGCAGTGAAGGCACGGGGGAGAGCTCGTTTCTTGGCTGCCTTTGATCCATGGGGCTGGAAGAGAGGAATGCAGTGAAAGAGTTTGGCGTTGCTCAGTAACCTTTCTTCATGGCCATATAGAGTGGTGAAAAGCGATTTCTGAGTTTCCCCAAGTCTTCAGATGTTTGCGTTTGTGCAGCTCTCGGCACACGTGTGTGTGATGTTGTGTGCAAATATCCAGGCCACTGGATGTCAGAGCAGGTGTCCTGAAATCAGAAGCTACCTCGTAAGTATTTGGCTTCTGGAAGATGTCTCAAGGGTAATTTTTGGCTTCCTGTAAGTCAGTGTGTGAATGATGTTTTGTGGGGACAAGGGAAGGATAATGTCTGGGGAGAGTGCTTTTCTGCAAGTGTTTGGCTGAGGAAACCTGTTGCCATGTGGAAAAGAGGCATCATGAGCATTGACCCCCAACTTCATACCCTATAATCTTTCCGTTTCAATGCCTGGTCTAGGTTACATATGCCAGAAGCACTGAGCGTGCTCAAGTCCCCATGAATTGGGGGGAACAATCACCCCTGGACTTGCTCACAGCGTTTAGATCTACCTTGTATTGGGTAGATCTCTGTCTCACCATAAGCTTTGTGCTGGTGAGTTTATTCTGCTTCTGGGGGTGCCGCTCAGCTGAGTGGCTGAGCAGGAAAAGGATCAACGGTACTGCTGGGTTCCCAAGTTTCCATGGACATATCCTTCCTGTGCCTCAGTTTACTCCTGGATGCAACAAGATCTATTTCCCAGAGTTACTAGAGTGGAAAGGGAGACAGTAGTATTTCTTTTGGTGGGATTTAATTTGAAGACCATTTGCAAGACATTTTGGGCAGCCTGCCTGTGCTATTGTGAAAACTGCTTGTAGATACTTCTCTGAGCTCATAGAAAAATAGATCAACAGGATAGTTAGAGAGGCACTACTAATAAGAATTTTAAAACCAAAACCACTGATGGAGTTGTTTCCCTGTAGGTGAAAGTAGGGAGCATGTGTGGGTTTGTATACACTGGGAAATACAGCCGTTCTGTGGAAAAACAGCATATTGTCCGTACTGTTACTTCTCCGACTGAGTCTGTTGAAACACTAGCACAAAACTGTAGTTCTCAAGCCTTAGGCACTACACAGTATTTAAAAGCTGAGGTATCAAACTCCCTGTTTTAGGATACAAAGCCCCTATCGATGCAAGGAGAATCGCTAAGCCCAGAAAATTGCAGCAGCCTGCTGCTGAAATTCTAGTGGACGCTCTGAGCCACCCACGTACCGCTGTGCGTTCCCAGCGGCTGGCTGTGCGAGTGTATTAATAAAGGTGAGCTGTGCACCTTTCCGCTGTGACTGCAGAAGCAAAGCCAAGCCAATTATTTGCCCATCAGAGTGGGGTTACGGTGGCCCTCCTCCCCTCTTCTCTATCCATTCTTTTGTCTTTGCATTGTTTTGCTGAGAGTGTAAATGCAGAGATGATTAATTGCCTTGCTGACCTGATTCTGTCTCTACGTGGGATCTGCTTATATCAAAATGCGCCGGCCCAAATGACTAAAGTGTGTCAAAGTGTGGTGATTAAAGAATTATAAAATACTTTCTGAACATCCTATTCTCAACTCATTGTGACTTTGGACAGAAGCCCAGACAAGAAGGGGAGAGAGAAGGGTGAAAAATAAAAAAAAAAAAGAAAGAATAAATTCTGTGAGAGGGACTTCTGCAATATTTTGCTCCCATTTTATTGAGAAGAGAAGATTGATAACAAACATTAGTGAGACAAAATTACAGTGATTTGTATAGATTCCCAGGTGGACAAGTTTAACATTAATAAAATATTATAGCCTGCTCTATCACAGAACTATTGTACTGATCATAAAATGAAAGGGCTTTATATATAGGCAGGGGAGTGTGTGTGCTCTTCTAATATGGATGGAGGCATCTAATTTTCCAGTAATAGATTAAAATCCTGTGTTGGGCTGGAATAGCGAAGTGTTTAACTTACTGCTAATGCTGTGGATGATTATTCTGGGAGAGGATGCACCTGGCAAACTTTCTGATTTCAGATGCCAAAGCAAATCCATTGGGTCTTGCTGAAATGACCCCTAAGCCACCAGTGCCTTAAACCCAGCAGCTCAGGCGCCCTGTTTGTTTCTGTTGAGGTTGTCAGCAAGATGTGCACCCCGTGGCTCTCGTAGGTGTAAGTGTGGCGCGGCACGTCAGAGTTGACAGTTTAAGTGCTTTCTCCCTGCTGCTTTGGAGTCTGTGGCAACTGAAACCCAACTAAATAGAAATAAACACTTCAGGATGAGAATCTTCTATGTGGTGTTTTTAAGATAAGTTTCTTTGGGGTTTCTGTAAAGCCTGGTTTTATTTTGTTACAGACGATGCTGAGTGATAGGCTTGGTAATGCTGGCTTCTTACCAGCAGTCATCTCTCTCTGCCATGGTGGGAGAGGAGCTGATGCTCCCTCCTGATCCTGGGACACTTTTCTCATGATTGCTTTAGTTTACAGCAAATACCTACTGGTTTTGTGGCTCTAAAATGGTAGAGAAAGAGCAGAGATGAATTTCATCATAATGCAACACCATCGCCTGCTGTCCCCTGCCAAATTGCCAGAGTCAGATGAAATGAGTCTACTTCCATGCTTAGCCCTCCTGTGTACTTCAATGCATTCCTTAATCTCCTCAACTTAGTATATTTGACTTATCACCAAGGTAAAAGGGGAGGCAAATTCGTGGTGATGGTATGTAGCCATTAAATTCCCATTGGTTTCATGTTTCAGTCTCCAGTGTGATAAACTAATGTGGCATACTGGACATCTGCTTTCCTTTAAACCATGTAGAACTGATGAATTGCTGTTTTAATTATTTCCAGGGATTAAAAAAAAAGAGATGAAATTAATATTTTCTTCCAATATTAAATATTTCAGAGGCAAAATACTTACTTTTTGGAAGTGTAGATAACATTAACTGCAAAATCATGTTTGTTTTGACACCATTGTATGTTTTAATCATGTGAAATGAAAAAAACAGTTAAACACTTCATTTCCTTAGTTTTATTTTGGCTAAAACTCCTGTTTCTGGTTTCAATTTAAAACCAGCATCATCCTAACCCTGTTATTCTCTCTGGGTTTTTGCCCCTACCCTTTTCCAGTTTTTCTACTGTAAATATTTAAGAAATAGAAAATGCAAAAGTAGCCACTATTCCCCTTTCTTCTCTGTGCTCTCCACATATACTCTAAATGCTGTTTTGAAATGAAATGTAAAGAAACATTCCTTTCTCAAACAAGGTCAAAGGAAAACTCAGTCTAGAAATCAAATAAATCAAAACTCCATCAAGAAATTTCAATAAACATTTTCAGAGAGAGATTATTTGTCTGTGATGTGTTTTCCTGGGAAAGAAAGCCATAGGTTTTCTGACCAACTCTCATTACTAATAACAAAGGGGACTATCAGAAGGGAAAGTGATATTGATACTTCACTTAATTTCCACCTTTTTGTTTGTCTTTTGAATCAGAAGATTGATTAATGATTGATGCCTCCGAGGGCTGGAACTCGGGATGCTTTGGTTCAATTTCCTGTCTCATCATAGCATTCCTGTTTGGGATCAAACAAATTAATTTCTCAAGTTGGGATATATTTTAACCCAGGCTTATCCTGCAGCCAGCACACTGGAGTTCCTTACTCTGCTTCAGGTTTTTGAATCCTATGGCGAGCAGTGCAGCATCTGGCTCTGGCAGAATGTATCTTTTTTGGTCCTTTCTCATAAACTAGTCTTTACTGCTCGCTGTGCCATCTCTTGTACTTTGAGTTCACTTTAATATAGGGGTGTCTTTTGTCATGTGTTGTGGACCAAAGAAAGTCACTGAGAAAGGATATTGAAGGACTATGTGAATGTGTATACTTGCAGCTTTTCCTAAGCACGAGCTATGGGTTGCAGTGTTGGGGAGGGAGGTTCAGTCCTGCCCATACCCAGGACTGGACAGAGTCTAAGAAGCTATTGAAGACAACGTCAGTAGCAGGGAAAAAACTACACAAGCATTCAGGTTTGAAACAATAGCGTTCACTACATCCTTCAGTTTTTTTCTCTGCCAGGTAATTTCTATTCTAGCAGACCAAGTGATCATGTATTTCAGATGTCTATATGCTGGGGGAACTGATCTCTCTTGGATAGAAACCAAGAATGGAATTAGGGCACCTGCATTGGTTCATGGCTTGCTGAGCCTGCTGGGCAACCTGTAGCAAGTTGCTCCACTGGTGTCTATTTGTACTGCCAGTTCTTTGAGGCAGCAGCTTTCCATGGGATGGTTATGTTTCTTTCGGAGCCTCTGGGTCAGTGGTCTGCATGCCTTGCTGATCAGTAGGTAAAAATATAGAGCATGTAATACTCTGGACTAGCTGAATCTTTTCCTTCTTCCCAAGGAAGGCATGACTGCTTCATGTGGTCTCAGTCTGGTATCCCAGTCTCCAGGAGCCAAAGTTGGGTACCACTGCTTTAGATGCTGCCATTAGGCATCTATCATCCCCAATTTTAAGAGTGCTATCCATGCACTTTCTTTTAAAAAGAAGGGGGGGCTGTGGTGGGGGATGAGCTCTGTAAGCCATTATTTCCCCCAAGAAGTAAAGATTAATGTTTCTGCGTAGCCTCTGTTGTTATTCAGGCAGCTTTAGAACAGCTGTCCTAAAAGTGAAACAGTGGGTTGTCACTTCTAAAATGCTGGTGCTGTAAAGACAAGGAAGGAAAGGCAGATGTTTATCTCCATGTTTATACCAAGTTTTAGTGCATCAATCACTTGGTGCTATCAAGACTTGTGGAGGAAAGATAACAAGATTCATTGGTGGCTGTTGGGATAACCCACCCGGTGCATAAATATGTTAGTAAAACTCCAGGGAGTCTTGGTCTATCAAAATGAAATAGGCAGAAAGGAGCGCAGGCCTCCCAGCTGCGGAGCGGCTGAGTTCTTTGTGGGAGGTCAGTTCTTCATGATCAACGTGAATTGCACAAAGCTCCTGGTGGCTTATTTTTTTTTTTCCCCACATTCAGTGAAGGAGGGAGAGGCAGAAATTAAGAAAGTGCAGTGGAGGAGGAGTAAAAGGCAAGGAATAAGATGTGGTTTGCATGTTTTCCATCCTCCAGTGTTAAATCATCAATGTGACCATGGCAGTTGGACTTGCAGCAAGCTGCTCAGGTGATGCTGGAAAGGGGAAGTAGGGGTTGTGACAGGGAAAAGACTCAGCCGAAGAACTTATGAGCAGTTGAATAATAAGGAAAAAGTTTGACTTGTGATTATTTACTACTCTTTAATTATCAGCAGAAGCAGATGATTCAGAGCATCTTGGGGAAAGCACAGCTGGGTTTTCCCTTGCTTCACTCCAGAGAAAGAGGAATGCCGTCTCCAACTAATTTGGTTTTGTTTCCTTTGCACTGATTGGCCTTTTCTGATGCTGTTGGTGTCATTTTGAAACAAAACACAAGCTATGATCATGATGTGTCTGTGTAGTTACTAGTGTACAGGTGTTGATAGTCCAGACAATTGATTCTACTTCAAAGTTATCTGTCATTTTTGGCTGACATACTTGGAGTTTTGCATTTCGTATGATTCAGAGCTGAGTGATAAGTACTCATCTAATCATAAAATTGGTCTGGAACCAAGCCCAGTTCTCTCATCATATGCAGCACTTTGGGATTCATGGAAAAAGAAATCCCAAAGAATGATTTGAGCACCTGTGGACCAGGTGGAACAAAGACTAGGCAGGCTAATGCAGGGGCTGGTCCTTGTTAGAAGCAGATACAAGTGTGGACTTCAGTGCTGCAGGCTCACTCCTGCACTGTAGTAAGCAAAACATGCAACAGTTTCATCTATGCTAAAATGAAAACTGTATATGAAACGGCTTCCCTTTCTGCTGTGTGGATACAAATGCATGCATGCCTACCTGTATAGGCCAGTAAAACCCTGGGTCCAAAGAACAGGCAGAAGTCCATGAGTTAAGCCACCTGCCTACATATACAACCCAAGAGAGGCCCCTGAGGTTTCAGTTTTATGCTCACACATTTGAACTTGGACTGCCTGCTTTGCAGCAGAATGCCCCCCAAAAAACATAATTCAGAGTGGGAGGAACCTCAGGAAATCTCCAGTCTAATCTCCTGCTCAAAGCAGGGACAGTTTGAGGTCCAGCCAGGTGGATCAGAGCTATTCCCACTTGGATCTTGAAAACCTCCCCGGATGGAGACTGCATAACTTCTCTGGGCAACCTGTCCCACTGCCTGACTGCCCTCACAGGGGGAAATGCTTTTCCCTTGTGTCCAGGCTGAACCTCTTGCGTTTCAACTTATGCCGGTTTTCTGGTCCTCGCACCATGCCCCACTCTGACGAGCCTGTCTCCTCTTCTTGATGAGCTCCCTGTTGGCTCTGGGGGTTACTCTTGAGCTCCCCAAAGCCATCTCCTCTGCAGGCTGAGCAGGCCCTGCTCCTGTAGCCTTTCTGCAGAGGTGCTCCAGCCCCACTCTCCAGGCAGCTCTGCCCTGAGCTTGCTCCACTTTGTCCAAGGCTTCCCTGGACTGGGGGTCCCCAGACTGCACACGGTATCTAACAAGCACTGAGCACAGGGAATAATCACTTCCCCTGATCGCTGGCTGGGCTCCTGTTCCTACACCCTGGGAGGCTGCCAGCCACCTTTGCTGCCAGGGCGCAGGGCTGGCTTGTGCTCTGCTCGCTGTCTGCCAGGACCCCCTGCCTCCTCAGCGAGCTGCTCCCCAGCCAGGCAGACGCCAGCCTCTATTGAGAATTTGGGCTCTTGTCACAAGAAGCAGATCAAAAACACAGCATAGTTCCTGGACTTGCCCGTGTTACATGTGTCCAGAGATGAGGTTGCCTTCAGGCACCCGGATGCAGAAGATGAGTTTCTTTGAGCACTTAGCAACTTGCCACTGTTTGAAGCACAAGTGTGGTTTAACAAAAAACAAAAGACCCCTCTTAACCCTGAGTGAAATGTGCTATGCTCAGAGTCAATTCCAGTCTAGGGAGTTTTTTATTCACCCCTTTTCTCCTCTTGAACAGGATGTCTTTAAGAACACATCTGGTAATCCAGGAGATGTCTCTGAGTCTTAAACAGCAGCTACTTGATGTGATTGTGTATTTGCTTCAACATAATAAGAAATTCTCCTTTGCATCCACTTGTTACTGACATTGCTTAGAAGTGACACTGCATGTGCTTCCTTCCTTTTCTCAAAGATGCTGTAAAATTCTCTCTCTGGTAAGTTAAAAAGCAATCTTCCCCTTAACTTCTGAATGACTGAGCTAGGTGAGGATTGGCTGCAGGGAAACCATCATCCCTCATGCTTAATTGAACCAGTGCATTAGACTGAACAAATTTCACTTCAGTAGTGTTAAAGCTCCATGGGTGTGTTAGCTAGGGTTTATCCAACTGGGGTTTTATTACTTTGTAATTAATTTTTATTAACGCTTTAATAAAAAGATGACCATACAAGACTGAGAATGGGCTTGATGTTTTGTTGTGTGTGGTGTGTTTTTTTTTTTTTTTAAACACTGGCGTGCTGCAGTTGCCCTGCTACAACATTAGCAATGGGCTCTTCCCATCAGAAGAGCTCCACATACTGTCATGGGACCAGATGATGAAGCTAATGTGCTCTGCTTTGCCTTTGGGTGAATGGACATGCCTCTAGCTCCAGATCTGTGTGCAGGGTTGGAACTCGGCAGTTCCTTTCTCTGGTGGGCTGCAGAAGCTCTGTAGCCTCACCGAGCACAAATATTTAAATAGCTCAAGAAGAGCCTGTTCTCTACTGTCAGTCATCCCATAGTTTGCCTAGTCCAGCTATAGATGACTCCATTTTTAGTGACAAATTTATGCAGTCTAACAGAATCAAAATATATTTCTTCACTTTTTGTTTTCTGATCTGTTTCATCTTTATAATTTGTCACACTCCCATATTTACTCACTACACAGACCCTTTCCTTTCTTTGATTTCATCCCTTAGCTATTTGTATGCCGTGCTGTTTTCTTTGCTAAAACTATTATTTAACCATAATGAGGTTACCAGCAGTACTGTTTTAATGAACAATGGATTTCATGGCTGGAGGTGTGTCCTCCTATAGTTTTGGTTTCTCATGGGGACTGAAATGATTCCGTGCATTCATATCTGATGTCTTGCTTTAGTTATGCACAATCCAGCTTTCCAGCTGCTTGGAGAGGCAGATTGTGACTAACATTTAACATCTTTTATAGCACTGAGGGATGTAAAGTTAAGAATGGGAGGATCTGTTTTATTTTTTCATTCTCTTATATTTTCATTTTTGGTCTCAAAGGTGCTATCCACCTACCTCTAGCTAGCTGGGAAGCAATGCTCTGACTTAAGGTAAATCTTAGCTTTGGGTGCTTTGGAGTCAAGAAAAATCATGTGGCTGGAAACTGAAAAGAAACACACAATTTGGCAATAAATAGACCTGACATGATGGAATTATTTAAAATGAAAATGAAGTCCTAATTATCAGGGACAGCTGATTGAAAGATGCTCAAGCTTTTGTTACCACTTTCCTGGACATCTGCAGGAGGAACTCCATCTGCTCTGAGTTTCGGGTCTGCATCCAAGGCCGGACTCGCTGCCCATATGCTCGGCGAGTCAGGCAGCTGGCCCTGGAGGCGGCTTTCCAGAGCCTGTGCACCGGGGAAAGCCACCTCCGGGGTGGCTGAAGCTGGCCTGCCCGACGCTGCCTTCGCGGTCGGAGGTGGGTGAGCCGCTGAGTGCCCGATGTTTACAACTGCTCCTGCACCCAGCTATAAAGCCTAGCCTAGACGTGGCTGTGGTCCTTCATGCAAAACCAGAGCAGAGGTACAGCTGAGCAGACTTGCTGTGAGACACAGCTGTCTTCAAATTGAGCCAAGGCAGGAGGAGGCTCAGGACAAGTCAGGACTTGGCAGATTCATCGCAGCGTGCCAGCTGGCCTCCTGTGCAGATGGGGATATCTGGGTTTTGTGCTGTGGGACTGCTGTAAAGACCTGCAAATGTGAAGCAAATTGAGTGCCTTTATTAGTTAGGGAAAAAGACCAGAAAGGCAGGACTCGTGGGTTCCCATGCTGCTGCTCCTGTGTGGTCACAGGTAATGCAATTAACTGCTCAGTGCTTCAGTGCAAGCCATCTGTAACATAAGCATCATGATACTTACCTGCCTCTGAGGGCCATTTACTTAATTAAATTGCTGAGAACTTCAGGTAAGAGATCGTTTAAACAAGTAGTTCTGTGTGCAGTAGAAGTAATGGAGCTTGGTTTCCAATGGCTTTGTCTTGTGGTTCATTGCCAGCTCTGATTGAAACTTTCCCCCGGGGCCAGGACTTCACGAGGGTTTTCTTGCTCTTTCTAATTCTCTCTCCAGGATTCACAGGTGTTCAATAAGAGGTAAGCTTGGCCTTTCCTGTAGAAAGGGCGCTCCCAAGGGATGTTTCTTGGATATCTCTTTTCTGCCCAGCTGCCTGGCTTTTTTAGAGATTTTTCTGTGTTACTGCAGCTGTAAAACGTGCCAGTAGGTTCGAGCGGTGCAGCAGGAGGGGAGGCTGGCAGACACGTTCACGTGCAAACTCACAGGGCAGCTTGCAAAAGCCTTGCTTGCTTTGGAAAGCATGTGGAAACCAGAGCATGATAGCGCAGACCTATTGCTTAGAAGCGGTGGAGGAGCCGAGACAGGCAGTGAGGTTCAAGTGTCTATCTTGGGCACTGTTAGAAAGAGGTGGTGTGATCAAGGCTTCTAAATCTCTTGGACATTTTGCTTATCTGCTCCAGTGTGATGCTGTCCTCAGGATGCCCACACCCCTTTCTCCTTTTTAATCATTCCCTTTGCATCTAGACACATTCCTGTAAGGGAAGTGTGGTTTTTGGGTTTTCCTCAGTGCTTAAGGCCAAGGAGAGCCTGTCAAAACCAGTTAGCTGAGCCCAGGTCTCTTGTGTTGATAGCTCTGCTGCAACTCCCCTTGCTGTAATTCCTTCCTGCTGACAGGCTGCCTGATTGGGAAGAGTTTTGTAATATTTTTCAGCTGTTCCGGCTTTTGTGCACGCTGCCTTCTGGGACTCCCACAAACAGACTGGAGATAATGCAGGTGCACATTGGCACCCCACTTTAAAATGATGAATGCATTGCAAGTCTAGGAGGGTAGCTGGGGAATCGCTCACTGCAGAGAAGGGTGGCTGAAGAGAGGGCTTGAGATGGGGATCAGGGAATGGGGAACATACCTGGTGGCCTCTATTTGAATGTGAATGTGTGTGAATACACATATCGCTGCATCTGCACCCTTTAGGCAGTACTCCTGCTGTGATCAAGTGCGTTACCAAGTTAGCTCAAGGAGTTCACACTTTCTCCCTGTTACAGGCATCGTCTGGGTGAAGCACAGTGAGAAGAAACTGAGATGTATTTCTGTTTCCTTGGGTTCTGCTCAGCTGAAGCTGCGAATAAACTGACTGTATGGTGTAAATGCAGAGTAACATCACTTACTGGTGGAGGAATCCACGGGTGCAGGAATTACACTGCAGATGCAGAGTCTGGCTTTTAGGCTTGCAGCTGCAGAGAAAATGAGCAATGAATAGGCAGTTAATTGAAAGCTAAAGTAGCTATTTACTGACAGCATAGTCTTGCCTTTTCTCCTATGTGTAATCCGTGTGAGATCATGCAAAGTCAGCCTCTTTGACCCAACTTGTTTCCAATATTTGTTTGTTTTCCCTTTTCCAGCTGAATTTATATGCCATGCTTTTCATTCTTTCTTTTTTTTTTTTTGTATGCTAGCTCCTTGGCTCCTTGTATTGTTGATCCTCACTATTAAACTGCTGCTGTGCATCAGTGGTGGAAAACTGATTCTTTCACTGAGACAGTTAAATCCTGCTAATTGTTGCTCAACAAATAATTGCAACTTTAGAGAATAGGGATGCAAGAAGGAGGACTACTTGGATAAAGAAGGGTTTACAGGTCTGGGCAAAAGGAGTTTTAAAATTCTTTTGGGATACCTAAAGTAAAGGTTGAGTCAAGAAAAGAAGTAAATATTTGTGGGATCTCATTGATTGAATGGGGCTACTTAAGTCTGTTTAAATTCTTTGCAAGGCTGAGGGGTTCATTCCTTGAAAGAATAATGTGGTTAATAATGATGCTCCTACTGGCTGAGTTGCTGACTGGTAGTTTGTACCTGCTCAGCTTTTTCATATTTAAATACACTGTCTTATGAATATGTAGTGTCAGTGCTTTCATTTAGAAAATCACATTGGTCAAAAGTGTAGAACAGGAAAGCATTTTACTGAGAATACGAAGTTTTCTCATGTGGGAGATTACAGAAAACAGCACAATAACACTTTAGTATTCTGACAATGTAGCTGCTGATGGCCTCTGACTCTAAGAGCTTCCTATAAACTAATGCAGAATGTGATTACCGAGCAGAAGCCCTGACAATTGGTTTGTGTGTGGATACAGTATTGACAGTATCCTACACACAGCCAATAATAGGGACTGCTTGGGATCAGTTGCCAGTAGAGCTGGCTGGCATTTTTTTCACTAATATTAAAATAATTAACAGTATGTGAAAAGGTTTTTTCCAAACAGTTAAAAAAAATTGGAGGAGAACTGAAATGAAATACAGCTCTCTTGCTGCTTATTTAGAAGGTTCATGCCCCGTTCACAAGCTGTCTGCAGATAGAAAGTGGGGCCAAGAAGAGCCTTCCAACCCAGTTGCCAGAAATGGAGGCAGGCAGGGCTGTGTCCACAGAGAGCCATGAGTATACTTAAAAGAAAGGAGGTTGTAGAGCTGAGAGGAAGAAATTGGGGTACTCTGCTTCCATCAGCCTGCTTGGATGCCACTTGTCAGCTTCACTAGGCAGGTATCAGTTAGATTCTGCCCCCCCAGTAGAAAATCCCTTTTAGATGCAGAAGGGAGAGAAGGAAGAGGATCTGAAAATGATCTATGGAAAAACTCATTTTAAGAGTGTTTCCACCTGCAAATTATTCTGACACAAAATTCCCAACTAGTTAGTAATTTTCTTCAAATATTTGAAGAGCAGTCAATCACAAAAAGTGTCTTAGGAAAGGATTTTGCTTTAATGAGGCTCAAAGTACACAATGAGGAATGTTAGAACAGCTCTTTAACTGTTTAATATCTGGACACCGTGCTAATGAACACTTCAGAAATGCCAGAAGCATAGCATAGACTTGCATTAATATTCTATTCTATTTACATTGAAGAAGTGTCCAGGACTTAAAACAAGGACCCAGTGTGGTAGATGCTAGACAGGGGTGGCTTATGCTTGGAAGGTACTCATGGTTGCAAGTAAAGCCATGAAGGACATAAAGGGAAGCGAGGTGGGAGCTAATGTGGGCAGGGTCACCAAGGCGTGCTGGGAACATGGCCCTGGCTGTTGAGCCTGAGGCATCCTGAGTGATGCCCCAGGTAAGGGGAGAGGTGAGACAAAGTGTCAAGATGCTCACAAAAACACTGGAAACCTGACAGCAACAGAAATCAGAGATGGGCTATTTAGAGTAGTTCTAAAAATGGATCCAGAGATGTTTATGGCAGCAATTTCATTGCTTGGAAACATGGACTTTTAATATCTAAGCTTTGTGTAATATATGCAGTTGCGTCTCCAGGGAATTAAAGCAGCAAGAATTATTTGGATTGCCTGCATATATTTGTATTACTGTTCAGAAGCTGAATCTCCGTTTGTGTTTGTGTTGTTTTCATTAATTTCCTGGATTGAAGCTGCACCTGAAAAATGTTTCAAGCTGTTTAAGGGACAGGCTTTTATTTGGTAGAAGCATTTTGCAATTGGTTATTAAATCCCTTTGCTGTCTTAGAGCTGAGCCTCCCTTTGGCTCTGCAGGCTGGACAGCTGGATTGGAGAGTGCCAGATTGCCCACCAAGTCTGGAAAGATGAATGGGGAAAAAAGTTTTCTTTGTAAATAAACTCAGTAACTTGGCAGAAAACTTTCCCTTCTGACTTGCTTGCAGCGTCTCTGCCTTGGAAGCAGCAAAAACCGCTTTGTCCTAATTTGAATTTGGTTATACTCAGAGCAGGAATAGCTGCATTTGGCAGTTATTTATGTCAGAGAAATAACCAGTAGCTTCGGAACAGGTCTCCATTATGCTCAGAGCTGTACGTCTACCTGGGAGCATTTTCTCCAAATTCAGTGGCCTTTAGATTGCCTGGTTGTGTTAATGTAACTGCTGAACTCGGCTTCACGCAGGAATCCTGGTTTGGAAATGGACATCTGAGCTGGTGGTGCTGGGGAGACATAGCCCCAGTCTGCACTCCAGGGTGATGCAGGTTATCTGCAGATAATTTGGTCGTTGTATTTAATCTAATTGCTGTGTGCTGTGAGTGAGATTGCTTTGAGCCTTTGTCTTAGAAGAACTGTGCATTTTCACTTTGCAGGGAAGGAAGCCGGGAGAGGTCAGATCTCTGACTGGGACAGTGCCTGACTCTTTCTTTCTAGACAAACCAGTTTTTCCCACGTGATAAATTCTTGCAGGTCACCTTAATCAGAGGGTGGTTACCCTACACAACAGCGGACTTCTGGCAGTGGGAAGCAGACGTCGACTGGTACGTCTGTCCTAAGAAATACCTTGTGGAGCAGAGATTGCCTAGGCTGGCAATCTTGGTGTGGTTCAGTACAGGTTTACCTGCTTGGGTCTGCTTGCAGGGATGAGTCCTGCACCGCATCCCGGAGAGGAAAACATCACTCAGAGGCTGGTTTAGAGCTGCACTGAGGCCCCAAGGGCACTGCTGCTTACCTGTGTGCTGATGTGCCGGGGTCATCAGGGAGCGGGGAGCCTGGGCTGCCCTGACTACCCCATGTTTCTCAGATGCTGCTGGAGCTGCTGAGTCTTTCCCATATTGCTCCTTTCAGCTGCATCCTGAGTGGGACCCCTTTCAGCAGGTTTAACCATCCTGCAGGGAAGCCTGTTGGGATGTGCTGAATTTAACTCTGCCAGACCTCAGCCTCATGCATTTCAGCACAGAGCTGCCGTTATCTGGACAGCTGGGATCTGCTGACCTGCTGTAACTGGAGCAGCTAATCTTATTGTGGGGAAAAAGGCCACAGACGTGCCCTAGAAACTTGACATAAAGCAATAAAAAAAAAAACCAAACCATAAAGCTTTTAATAAAAGTCTGGCCGTGCCATGGACTCTTGATTACTAGGTGGCCCAGCAGTCTGTCATGTACTCATCATGTAGCTGCCATGTGGGGCCTTGCACATAGGGAAGGGAAATATTTTGGAGAACTTATAGGTATCTAGTGGAATGTGGTATCAGGCAAATGTCTGGCCAGCTTTCATTTTCTTTATTTTGCCAGCTTGAGAGAGACTAGGATGGCTCATCCTGCCCAAGATGGGGGAAATGAAGTGCTCTGTTCTGTTATTAAAATAAGTCCTCCCTGAAAATTGAAATGATGCAGCATTTTCTAAAGATGGGCACTTCTGGACACAGTATACAAAATAATTAAAACCTCAGCCAGTTAAATTAAAAAACCAAACCACTAATTATTCACCAATGTTCTAATAAAGAAATGAAGGTCAGTTGTAAAGAAGTCAAGACCACTCATGGTAAAGCTTCTGCTGCACTCTGGTAGAAGAAATGCCCCATACCTCAAAACCACCACTCTGGTAGAAGAAATGCCCCATACCTCAAAACCACTTTTCTTTTTTTTTTTTTTTTTTCCCTGGAGAATATGCTTTCTTCTCAATGGTTCCAGCTGGATGGAGCTTTATTGTAGTGCTCAGAGGACCTAGGTTACAGTTATGCATCTCTGATGGCAGAAGACAAGCTGGTTTGTCTTTGGCTCTCAGTTTTATATCTATGGCAAATGGCCATGACCCAGCCTTGAAGTATGTTGGGACTCCCAGTGAAGAGCTGTGTTTAGGAACAGAACAGGGTGCTTATTTACTGTGTATCTTAATATGAACTTAGTATTTGTAAAACCGCTCAGCTTGGTCAGTCTGGTCCTATTCAGGGACTGAATTGTACCCTTGGGAGAGGACCACTGCTAAGGTCCTGGCAGGGCCAGTATTGGCCCCCATGGCCTCGCACATCAGGAGGCATCTTCATATAGGTACCACCACTGTGACAGTCTCAGTGGAGTCAGAGGCTCACTGGGAGCCCCTGGAGGTATGTGCCTTCCAGAAGCTGGTTTTGAGCATTCAGTGACCCATCAGATATTCACCCATAAAGATGGTCCCTGCAAGGCGGGTGGGAAGGAGGAGAGTGGTTTAAGGAAGCTGTGCATTGCATCAGTGGAGCAGGAGCCGGGTTACTTGGCCTGAGACCTCACACTGCAGGGAGCTCTGCTGTTAGGCGGCCATGGAAGACATCAATGTATGGGCCAGAATAGGCAACACTGCATCCTGGATAGCCATGCAAATCTAAAAAGCTAGGATTTGGGGTTTTGATTTGAAAATCTGCCATGTCCCCTTGAGTTCCAGTGCTTCCAAATCAAAACCTTGCTCGTTCAAACTAAACCCTCAAATTGTTGATCCTAAGCTGCTACAAATCCTACTTCTCTTGATGGGGAGCTGGCTTGGCTCTGGCAGATTTGGCCTTAGTTTTTGATTCTGTTCACATGTGTGCAGCATTAACAGCTTGAATCGACGGAACAGCTGAGGAGCAGAGGTTACTGTTTCAGCTCTCTTGCAAATCCTATATCCACAGCCTGTGACGTGGTGCTACAGCAGCATTTGTGCTTGTTTTTTTTTTTTAAACCTGGGAAGTACAACCTCCTTCACAAAATATTACCAACAAAGTAACTGCTCAGCAAATTGGCCTATAAATATCACCTACTGAATGTGACAAGGGATCTGCAGATGCTGTCTGCGATATTGTCCTGGTTTCGGTTGGGATAGGGTTAAATTTCTTCCTAGTGCTGTGTTTTGGATTTAGTATGAGGAGAATGTTGATAACACACTGATGTTTTCAGTTGTTGCTAAGTGCCCTCCTAGTCCAAGGACAGCTCCCGTGCCTACTGACTGAGCTAGGTACACAAGGTGGGAGGGAACATAATCAGGACAGCCAGTCCAGCTGGCCAATGGGGTATTCCATACCATGTGACGTCATGCTCAGTATATGAAGGGTAGGCGTGATCCAGGAAGTACCGATCGCTACTTGGTTATCGGTCAGCGCGGGTGGTGAGCAATTGCATTGTGCATCACTCATTTTGTATATTCTATCATTATTATTTTCCCTTTTTTTTCCCCTGTTCTATTAAACTGTCTTTAACTCAATCCATGAGTTTTTCTCACTCTTATCCTTCTGATTCTCTCCCTGTCCCGCTGAGGGGGGGGGGGGGGGGGGAGTGAGTGAGCGGCTGCGTGGTATTTGGCTGCCTGCCAGGGTAAACCACGACAGATATGTCCACCTTTCCTGTCTCAGATGGGACTTCAGCTTGCTGCAGGTGAGCTGCTGTAGCCAGTTAAAAGGAAGGGTGGCAATAAAACAGGAGCAGTCTGTACAGTGGGAGCACAACCTCGAGAGACTCATGGCCTGGTTGTGCCTTGCCATGGGCCTTTGGGTTGCAAATATTACCATACAGAACCACCAAAATAAATTTTGGAACTGAAGGGATGTGTGGCCCAGGTGTGTGCAGCAGACAAGGGGATTATTAAGGGGACATGTGCAGGAAGGCGATCTGCAGAAGGAAGAGGGAAGGGGATGTTTGGACAGGGAACAAAAAGGTCTGGAAGAATGAGCAGAGTGGATGAAATTTCAATGAAAAGGAGGGATCCAAACCCTGAGATTTATACTAATTAATAGAGACTGTTTTCACTCTACCTCAAGGATTGCCTGGTAGGGTTTTAAACTCCTTGGGGGGAGTCAGATTAGACAACTGGAACAATTCCTTGAGGTAATGAAAATCCACAGACCAGGCAACCTGTCCCAGAGGGCTTCCATTCAGATGAGATCAAGAAAAGCAGTGCAGTGTGGGGAAATGTACCCAGGTTACCAGCAGAGCTGTGAGCACTCCCTTACTCCCTGGCTCTCCCATTCTGCATCCAGTCCTCCCTGCTTGCGAGGCAACTGTTTGAATTCGCTGTAGCACTGAATGCTCTTTCTCAACTCTGGCAAAAAAAAACCAACAATAAAATCTATTTTGCTATTTAAAAAGAAAATAACAATCTTTCTTCTGAGGTTGTTCAAGCATTCATTTTCTGAAGATGCAAGCAGCCTGTCTGTTTAAAAACAGAATGAACCCCCCACTTTTTTAAATGGAAACCAAATAGCAATGCAGTAGAAATCCAGCAGCACTTCACAGTAAGAAAGGGCAGCTCAGTGAGAGGTGCTGAATAATGCTAGAACAGCAAATAAGTGAGCTGACAACAGTAAGCCCAGAGAATATGCATCACGTGTTGGACTCTGTCTTACTTGAGAAGGACTTCTTACGTGGGGAAATGTGCAAAAAGGTATTTGCGCATATTTCAGGAGTGCTGCTCAGTAAATGGTTTTGAACCAGGTCTGCCTCGCTACTGGATCTATAGGGAACCTGGGACAGTGATGGAGGGACTCTGACTGGATGTTTGACAAAGCCATTTTTAACTGTGTTTTGTTCTTTTAGTGTATGTGAAAAGTGCAAACTTTCCACAGAAAAATGTAGCACTTAATCAAGAAAAGGGGGAAAACCCAAACATAACTAGAAATAAATGCCCTCAAAATTCAAATTTTTGGTAAAAATGGTTCAATCTGAAAGGATGCCGAAATGCCTCTTGAGCTTTGTAGTTCTTGTGCCTTAAGGTCCCCTTCTTCTGAGGCCTGCAGTGCTCACCCCTAGGATGGGCTTGTAAGCTGGGCTGAGTCCATGTTGCACTGTACATGATTTCACCTCCATTATCGCTCTTTCCACCAACATTACACGGGGCTAGCCTTGCTGCGGCACTTAGCTATTACGCCTTAGGAAGAGACCAGCGTTTTTAAAGTCAATTACCTCTTCTGCCACAATGCTTATATCGAGTATTACCAACAGCTGTTTTTCCACAGAGATATCTGAAGTTCGAGTGAGGAACGAACATCCTTTGAAATCCAGTCCTCATTGAAGAGTATAAACTTTACTGTTGATGCTGATGGCAAGATGGTTTTCCCCTTGCTAGGCTGAAAGTATGGCACTAAAAGAAATTATTGCATTCTCAAAGAGCCTGATTCAAAGCTCACAAAGATTATTGGAATGATTCTTGTCTCCTAATGAGCTTTAGATCAGGCCTTCATTAGGTTAAGCGACTGAATGAAACATTGCTGAGTCTGTGTCTCACTTGAAACTTTTTCGTGAAATATAATAGAAAGTTCTCCACGCTTCTATTTGTTAAGAAGATGGACCTAACCCAGGCTATTTCCTTAAATTTATCATTGGCAATATGTGCTAAGTTCTTGGTGGAAGGTCTAAATTACCTTTGATTATGGTAAGATTTTTTCACCTTTAATTAAATATAGATGGAAGTTCTTCCTTAGTAATTATTCCTTGGGAGAATTATTTTAGAGTGGATACATTTCATAAAAAATGTTTCGAAGGGATTCAGTCTTGGCAGAGACAGGAGTGATGGGAGCGAAGTGGGACAAAAAGTAATTTTATCACTTGATAATAAAAAGTTTTGTCTGATTTTCAGAGTTAAACTTATTGTGTTCTTTGGTGCTGAATTAAGTGTTGCTGAATTAAGTGTTGCTGAATGAAATATTCACACAAAGTACTTGGTTTCAAGGAGCTTCTGAGTAAGTTCTCGTGCACAAAAGGCCCCTACTTGGATTTGTTCTTTGCATTGGGATTGTGGTCCAGGCTTTGTGTCCTGGGCTCTGCAGATACCAGAGTTAGACCCCTTCCAGGAGTGTGCAGTCTTTATGGAAAAAAAAACAACCAAAAAAACAAAAACAAAACCCAAAGATGCACCTTCACTGTTGAGTTTTTTGGCAAGAAAATGAGTTCATGCAGAGTTCTGGGTAGTCATAGCTAGATTGCAATGAGTATCCGATTAGGCTAATCATTGTTATCTTCCCCTGTAGTGTGGATAACACAAAGGCAGTGCTGTCATCTTTCCTGAGTGGAAGGTAGAACAGAAATACAGGAAAACTAGATGGACTAAGTTTTGACAGGAAAGCCTGCAGCCAAATAGAGGATTAAGGCAAGTTCTCCAGTCTTTAATTTAACAGGACTGGCTTCTCTTTCTACTGTTTCTCTAAGTGTCTTTGACTCTCTTTTTCTGTCTCCTGCAAAGGTTTGTGTACTTTGCACCTATTTTAGAAATCCAACAGGAGGTTGTTTTTTCCTGTTTTTAAGTCTACTCTGATCAGTTACAGCTGTGTTAAATAAGGCTGCTTCTGCTTGGCCTTATGATTGTATTCTAACTTGGCATAGAACAGCGTTCATCTTCATGGTAAAGAGCAATTAATGACTCCACACAGCTCCCTAAAAAGCATGAAGTAAATGTAATTGTCCTCATTATGTTGATTACAAAGCTAAAGGTATATCAGAACTTTCTAGTTGAGATAACGAGGCCTTAATATCACTCTGTGCAGTTAGGTGCTGAAGTAAAAGTTAACCTTGTAAGAGAAGTTTCTTGCTAACATCAGTGGGAATTGGGAATTCTTCTCAAACTTAGCTTGTGTATGTTGACATTTCTCTGACTCTACAACTCTTGTAATGTTGATATTGCTGAATTGTCCAAGGCTGTGAGAAAGGCAAGTTGAGATCAAATCCAGAAGAGTCTGTTTCCTTGTCCTGTGCTGGGGTCTTGCTCTTTCTTGGCCTCAAAAAATTTTATTGATCTTCAAGTACTTTTGTTGCTAGACCAAACTGTATATTTAAGCTGCTGTCTTGCGCTGCTGTGCAACTGGTTTTGAGTTTCACATAGTGTGGGAGATGCTGGCTGAAGCAGTAATACAGGGAAACCTGTGAAGTGTAACTATCAGATACAAATATCCAGCAATGGCTCTGCAATGCAAAAGTGCTAACGTTTTTTGTTTAGAAATATTTCGTTTAGTATTTAATATCAGTCTGTATTCAGCTGGGATGTGTAAGACTTCGCTAGCTACGGGGTGGACATGGAGTCTGTTACAGGCACGATGCCAACAGACATGCGAGAGCCCCCTTTGGAGCTGCTTGTCTTTCTGCGTTGAGTGTAACGGGAGTCTGCGCAATGAGCTCAGAGTGGACACCGAGCATTTAGAGAACTAAAATGATCTCAGATGAATTCTGTCTTAACAAGTAGCATCTACTGTGGAAAATGAGTAGTGACTTCTACACTCCAAATGACCCAAGATCTCTTAGAGGTTGTATCCACACAGATCTTCCCTGAACTGCCGCCACAATCCTTGGAGGCAGACTGTTACCAGTCGTTCTGTTAACCCTGAATGCTCTTTTGTTTGTTCCCAAATTTAAAGGGTAGGGCAGACTTCTTTCTTAAAATCTGCAGGTATGGTTTCCCTCACGTAGATAGCATTTTTCTGTGCGGCAGTTTGATCTGGAAACTGAGGATAATGTTTTCGTACTTGCACAAAAAGCTCATGAACACTTAAAAGCCTGTGCAGTCTGCAGGCCTCTTCTTGACACATCTCTCTTGACAGGTGAGATGTGCTTCCTTTTGGACCAGCTGTTTCAAAGGTTTTTATTCATGTAGTGGATAGCTGAGGAAAATCAACTGCTTGAAAGACAAGAAAGAGTTTGACTTCACTCTCTGATCAGGAAGAGGAAGGGCCGTTCCGTCACCATCATATCTAGATCCTTGGAGATCTTCCTGTAACAGAGTCCAGCTTAAATCACCTGCTTACATGTGGAGTTGGAAGAGAGGGGTCATCAAAGATCTACCAGCTCACTGATGTTTTCTCTTCCCACTCTCATTATTGAGGCTGACAGCAGTCCAGAAGCAGGCTATACATCTTCAGGCTAGGGATGGTACTTTTCCAGCATTGCATAACACTGCCATGTAAAGGTAAATATTAAAGATATTGGAAATAAAGTTGGTACTTGTTATGAATAAGCAGTTCTGCTCATTTTTTAAAAGCAAATCCATGCTTGAGCTGACCTGTGATAGACTTGCTTGATATTTAATAAAAAAATCCTCTCTGCTGAAAAACTGGACCTGTCATAAACCTTGTCACAAGTGTCAAAGACTTAAAAAGCACAAACTTGCTGTGCTAACCCTGCTGTTTACTCTGTTAGTACATGGTTACCTAGGAAAAATGTGCCCCAGGTAAGGTAATTTTTAATGCAGCACTAATCACAGACTTAAAATATTCCATGTATTTAAAAACAAAATTATAATTGGTATCTGAAGCATGCAACTATGTACTTGTAAAAATTAACTTATCAATGATATCTTCTCTCTAAATAATTTTTTTTTATTTTAAAAAAACAGCCTTCACTGCCTGAAATAAAAATACTCTATCTGCTAGGTAGGACTTACATGGTGAATTAAACCTGGCATTGGGTCAAAAAACATCACCTTGGACTGGTAAATATTTCAAATTCAGGTTCTTTTATTTCTAGAGATAGTAATCGGAAGGCATCTGTACTAGTGTAGCATAGTTTCATAGATGTATTGGAATGAGATATACAAGTAAAATATACCCTTATGCTGAGTTGTAATGACATCCACAGGGAGTTTCTTGCTTTAGCTATATTTATAAACATAATTATAATGAGTTATGATGTGCGTAGAGGAGACCTTGGAGTTGTGTTTATATAGCCGAGGGTATGGAGACATACCACAGGACACACCTGTCCAATCAAAAGAACTCAGACTTTGCTTATTTTGTATAAATCACATGGTAACAATCTGCAGGTGAAGGACACCTGGCTACTTGGTGAATGCATTGCAAACTGTCTGAAAAAGCTGGTGTGCTCAAATTGAGGAAAAGGTGGATGGAGATCACCTTGGGGAGGCATATGACAAGTGTTTTGCCTAGAAATACTCGATGTGCCAATCGAGCGCTCCCGTCTCCAGTGTTGCTCTCTCTGCTTCGTTCCAAAGCAGAGAGGTGAGTACCATGGAAGAGCTTTCAGCAGTTGCAGGGGAACCATTTTAAGCAAAGCAGTATCTTTTTCCCTACCTGCCAACCTCAATTCACTTTGAGTACTTGGAAGAGCAAATTAAATTCGCTGTTGCTAAATTCTCCTTCTGTAGCAAGGGTCAGGAAGGGCTTTGGGACTTCATGTTTGTTTTAATTGCCAAAATGTCTTCTGTACAAATCTATTTGTGGGAGGTGAGGAAAAGATGAATGAGGTGGGGATGTCCATGTGAATCGAGGTTTACAATGTTGTAGCTCTTAGTGTCACAACCACAGGCTTAGTGAAAAACCCATCCGAACCAATAGGCCATTTCAACTCAAAGAATCTTCTGAATCTTCGTATTTTTTTCAGATATATTGGAAGACTAGTACCTTTTCCCTGCTCCTAGTAAAATGTAATTATGGCAAAACCTTTACATTATGATCATAAACGTATGTTGTTTCACCTGAGTACTGAAAACTGACAGTTTTCTCTGCTCTTCTCTGACCAGGAATAGCACTACTAAGCCACCAATATTGAGCTCAGAGTAATTGCTTTTGTGAAGAGGTTCTCTTGAGCGTGCAGAAAATGTCTTGGGAAAGGGGGCATTGTTTTGGGAAATTGTAACTGTCCTCTTTCAAGGTACCATCAAACCAAGAAGGTCTACATTTGTCATTTCCTATTGAGATAACGCGCTTAAGTTGCTAATGGGATTTGTTTTCAAATATGTTTTAACAGACTTCTCCAAAGCCTCTGCTTCCGCCTTAAATACTGCTCCAAAGCCCTGTTTGCTGGGTGACAGTAAGCTGACAGGCCAATAGGAAACAAAGGCTTTATCTGGCATGGATTATGTAAGGGGCATTTCATGGCATATATTGTTGGGGGTGAGGAGGAAATATATCCTGAACGCACTTCATGTTTTCATTGATTAGTTTTGTTGTTCTCAGAGGCAGGCAGCAACATAAAAAATCTGCTGTATGTTAAAATGCCTATAGCACTTTCTAGCAGTACTGAGGCACAGCTTTTGCTTTGTGGACTGGATTAGGGTGTCTCTTTTCCAAACTGCATTATGCCGAGAACATGTTTACTGGGCAGAGAAATGCTGGGGAGAATGCTTTTCCATTCTGGTTTAGAAATTTGTAGCTGCAATTTAATTTTTCAAAAGCAAAGACTGGAAGCACAGAAGGAAATATCTTGACGCTGTGTGACTTTCAGGAGGTATGAGCACCTGCCCTATGCAAGCCTAGTCCTCTTCAGGTCTTAATGAGGTGTGTAGCCAGGATCACTGAAGACTTCGGAATCTTGAACAATGAACGTGGCTTCTATGTTACTGAAGATTTCAGGTGACTACTGTAGCGCTTGTTTTTTTTCAAGAAAAAAACAATGGGAAAACAAATCAAACAGTCCTCATCTCAAATGAGGCAATAGCGCTAACTACAGTTTGCAAGATGCTCTCTTCTTGGAATATAGGGTCTGAATTCATACCAGCTAGCAGCAGTATCTTTTTGGTGACACTAATATAAATAAAGCAGTACCACTAGAGCTCTTGAGATTCCAAGGGTTTGACCAGCAGAGTTGAGGGGGGAAGGGATAATGTGACTGACATACAAGGAATTCTTTATATTCAGAATTTCCAGCCTGAAGCATACATAGGTTTTCATAAAAATATCAGATCCAGTGTATTTGTTATCCAGGCAAGCTGCATCGCCCTCTTAGTGAGATCCTGTTAGCCAGATCTCAGTGTATCTGTTTTCTTTCCAATCATCTTTGACTTTCCCTGTTTGTTTTCCTCAACTGACAGTTCTGTCCACCAATTCTGTAATTACTGTCTATCATTTTAAGTGATGGGCTAAGGGCCAATATTTAAGGTCAGGGCCATGCACATCTGACTTCCCTTGAGAGAAGAACTGGTTAGGTAGGAAGAATATTGATTCACTGAGTAGATCAACAAAAAGAAGGAAATTTTTCACATGCTTTTGACCTAATGGCCTCTAACAATCTCTACTTGAGACAAGTTAATGAAGGGGTAAATCATATGTTGTATGAATCGTGCATCAAAATACAAACAAGAAACTTTGAAAAAGCAGCCCAGAGGCTAGCTGCAGACAGCTGAGAGCGTGTCTTAGCTGGGGGTTAGACTAGATTTATAGAAAATTTCTAGATTTATAGAAAATGCAGAAATGAGTGAATTTGACCTCTAATTCAAAGTGGAAACTGATTCACCTTGTTGGCTACTTTAGTGGATCTGCTTTTTAAATAGGAGCATATAAGTGAAAGCAGAATTCACTTTTTTACCTTAAAATGTATGATCTAATTCACATTGTCCTGGTTTTGGCTGGGATAGGGTTAAATTTCTTCCTAGTGCTGTGTTTTGGATTTAGTATGAGGAGAATGTTGATAACACACTGATGTTTTCAGTTGTTGCTAAGTGCCCTCCTAGTCCAAGGACAGCTCCCGTGCCTACTGACTGAGCTAGGTACACAAGATGGGAGGGAACATAATCAGGACAGCCAGCCCAGCTGGCTAATGGGGTATTCCATACCATGTGACGTCATGCTCAGTATATGAAGGGTAGGCGTGATCCAGGAAGTACCGATCGCTACTTGGTTATCGGTCAGCGCGGGTGGTGAGCAATTGCATTGTGCATCACTCATTTTGTATATTTTATCATTATCATTATTATTTTCCCTTTTTTTTTCCCTGTTCTATTAAACTGTCTTTATCTCAACCCACGAGTTTTTTCTCACTCTCATCCTTCCGATTCTCTCCCCATCCCGCTGGGGGTGGGGGGAGTGAGTGAGCGGCTGCGTGGTATTTGGCTGCCTGCCAGGTTAAACCACGACAGTCCTTTTTGGTGCCCAACGTGGGGCTCGAAGGGTTGAGATAACGACACATCTGACCCGAATGGGTTAAAACAAATTTGTTATAAGCATTCGTTATATCAGTTTAGTACTCGATGTTCACAATGTTGACTTATTTGCTCTCAGAGTTTTTGGATCTGTTTTTGGAGTTGTGGCATATAGCACCTTACTGGCTGTCTATACTGCTGATTATCAGTTTTTGTGTGGGGCTGGTCATCTCTGGGAAATGGATTAAGGTCATTGCTTTGCTATACTGTGTGACCTGGCTTTATGTTATGATAAAATTATTGGTCACGAGCCTGTACTCAGCACTGCCATCATTCCATTCTTCGGGAGCTATCTTTTGGAAACTATTAATAATTACACTTCTTACGTCTTCACCTCAGAGGATGAATTTAGTGGGGAGACAGGATGGGACACTTTCTCCCACTTGTTCACCTTCCCTTCCATATCTTCAAAACTCCTTTTTCTTCTATCCTCTTCATGAAGACGTCCACAATATTCCCTGAGAATTTTGAATATCCTTGGGATGTTCAAACAAGCATGTTCATATTGCTATGTCTCCTGAATGTGGTTCAGGCCTGGTTTAGAGTTAAACAATTATTCAGGAATACTGTCCAGAGATCAACCCCAGCAATAGACACGGTGACTACTCAAACCTCCACGACAGGCACTGTAGCTACTCAAACTCCGCCAACAGTCACTGCAGTTACTCCAACCAGTGCGACAAGCACTGCAGCCACTCAAACCCCGGCAACAGTCACTACAAATACTCCAACCCCTGCGACAGCCACTGCAGCTACCCAAACCCTCGCGACGGGTACTACAGCTGAACCAGAGGACCAACCGTCGCTGGTATCCGTCGCCCCTGTACAGAAGAAGAAATCTTTGAAGCGGAAGTCAGGTCATGTAGAAAAGGATGATGGAAAGGCAGGGCCATCACAAGGAGGGGAGGAGGAAGAGGAAGAACTCATAAATGAGACGGAAACCACCCGATCGTTATCCCTGAATGAGTTGCGAGATATGCGGAAAGATTTCGGCCGTCGTCCAGGCAAGCATTGTTACCTGGCTGCTCCGATGCTGGGATAATGGGGCCAGTAGCCTGGAATTAGAGGGGAAGGAGGCCAAACAGCTGGGATCCCTTGCTAGGGAAGCGGGCATTGACAAAGCAGTCGGAAAAGGGACACAGGTCCTCAGCCTCTGGAGGCGACTGCTGTCAGGTGTGAAGGAAAGGTATCCCTTCAAGGAAGATGTTATATATCACCCAGGCAAATGGACCACTATGGAGAGAGGTATCCAGTACCTGAGAGAACTAGGTGTGCTGGAGGTGGTTTATAGTGACCTGGACGACGTCCGAACACCCAAAGATCCAGATGACGTCCAGTGCACCCGACCCATGTGGTGGAAGTTGGTACGGAGCGCACCAGCATCGTACGCCAGTTCGTTGGCAGTACTGTGCTGGAAAGAGGAAGAAGCACCAACGGTGGATGAGGTGGTTAGCAGACTTCGGGATTTTGAAGAAACTATCTCCTCCTCCCTTGTCTCGGCTGTGGAGAAACTGTCCCAGGAGGTCCAGCAACTCAAAGAGGATATGTCCTATTCTCCACCTGTACGGACCAGTATCTCGGCCATTAGGAGTCAGCGTTTTTCTCCTCAAGAGAGAGGATATAGAAAGTACACACCATGGGGCACCCTGTGGTTTTACCTGCGTGACCACGGAGAGGACATGAGGCAGTGGGATGGAAAACCTACCTTCATCCTAGAGGCACGTGTACGTGAGTTGCAAGGAAAAACAATCACACAAGGGGGTTCTCCCAGGAAAAATGCTGCTCCAGTTGTCAGGAAAAACCTGTCTCACGACGGTCCAGTTTCCAGTGAACAGTTCCCCAGACAGAGTAGAAGGGCTGATCTTACTTTGGACTGTAATTGCAATGAAGAAATTCTTGACTCACGTTTGCAAGAAGTGAGAGATGGATACTATGACCAGAACTAGAGGGGCCCTGCCTCCAGCCAGGTGGAGGAAAGGGACAACCAGGTTTACTGGACTGTGTGGATTCGATGGCCTGGCACATCAGACCCACAGGAGTATAAGGCTCTAGTAGACACCGGTGCACAGTGTACCCTGATGCCATCAAACTATAAAGGGGCAGAACCCATTTGTATTTCTGGAGTGACAGGGGGATCCCAAGAGTTAACTGTATTGGAGGCCGAAGTGAGCCTGACCGGGAATGAGTGGCAGAAGCACCCCATTGTGACTGGCCCAGAGGCTCCGTGCATCCTTGGCATAGACTGCCTCAGGAGAGGGTATTTCAAGGACCCAAAAGGGTACCGGTGGTCTTTTGGTATAGCTGCCCTGGAGACAGAGGAAATTAAACAGCTGTCCACCTTGCCTGGTCTCTCGGAGGACCCTTCTGTTGTGGGGTTGCTGAGGGTTGAAGAACAACAAGTACCAATCGCTACCACAACAGTGCACCGGCGGCAATACCGCACAAACCGAGACTCTCTGATCCCCATCCATGAGCTGATTCGTCGACTGGAGAGCCAAGGAGTCATCAGCAAGACTCGCTCACCCTTCAACAGTCCCATATGGCCAGTGCAAAAGTCTAATGGAGAGTGGAGACTAACAGTAGACTACCGTGGCCTGAACGAAGTCACGCCGCCACTGAGTGCTGCTGTGCCGGACGTGCTAGAACTTCAATACGAACTGGAGTCAAAGGCAGCCAAGTGGTACACCACCATTGATATCGCTAATGCCTTCTTCTCCATCCCTTTGGCGGCAGAGTGCAGGCCACAGTTTGCTTTCCTTGGAGGGGCGTCCAGTACACCTGGAACCGCCTGCCCCAGGGGTGGAAACACAGCCCTACCATTTGCCATGGACTGATCCACACTGCACTGGAACAGGGTGAGGCTCCAGAGCACCTGCAGTACATTGATGACATCATCGTATGGGGCAACACAGCAGAAGAAGTTTTTGAGAAAGGGAAGAAAATCAAATCCTTCTGAAATTTGGTTTTGCCATAAAACAAAGTAAGGTCAAGGGACCTGCACAGGAGATCCAGTTTTTAGGAATAAAATGGCAAGATGGACGTCGTCAGATCCCAACAGATGTGATCAACAAAATAACAGCCATGTCCCCACCAACTAGCAAAAAGGAAACACAAGCTTTCTTAGGCGTTGTGGGTTTTTGGAGAATGCATATTCCAAATTACAGTCAGATTGTAAGCCCTCTCTATCAAGTGACCAGGAAGAAGAACGATTTCAAATGGGGCCCTTTGAGCAAATTAAACAGGAGATAGTTCATGCAGTAGCCCTTGGGCTAGTCCGGGCAGGACAAGATGTAAAGAATGTGCTCTACACCGCAGCCGGGGAGAATGGCCCTACCTGGAGCCTCTGGCAGAAAGCACCAGGGGAGACTCGAGGTCGACCCTTAGGGTTCTGGAGTCGGGGATACAGAGGATCGGAGGCCCGCTACACTCCAACTGAGAAGGAGATATTGGCAGCATATGAAGGGATTCGAGCTGCTTTGGAAGTGGTTGGTACTGAAGCACAGCTCCTCCTGGCACCCCAACTGCCGGTGCTGGGCTGGATGTTCAAAGCGAGGGTCCCCTCTACACATCATGCAACCGATGCTACGTGGAGTAAGTGGGTCGCACTGATCACACAACGGGCCCAAATAGGAAACCCCAGTCGCCCAGGAATCTTGGAGGTGATCACGAACTGGCCAAAAGGCAAAGATTTTGGCATATCCCCAGAGGAGGAGGTGACACGTGCTGAAGAAGCCCCACTGTATAATAAACTACCAGAAAACGAGAAGCAATATGCCCTGTTCACTGATGGGTCCTGTCGCCTTGTGGGAAAACATCGGAGATGGAAGGCTGCTGTATGGAGTCCTATACGCCAAGTTGCAGAAACTGCTGAAGGAGAAGGTGAATCGAGTCAGTTTGCAGAGGTGAAAGCCATCCAGCTGGCCGTGGACATTGCTGAACGAGAAAAATGGCCAGTACTTTATCTCTATACTGACTCATGGATGGTGGCAAATGCCCTGTGGGGGTGGTTGCAGCAGTGGAAGCAGATCAACTGGCAGCGCAGAGGTAAACCCATCTGGGCTGCCGCATTGTGGCAAGATATTGCTGCCCGAGTAGACAACCTGCTTGTAAAAGTACGTCATGTAGATGCTCACGTGCCCAAGAGTCGGGCCACTGAGGAGCATCAAAACAACCAGCAGGTGGACCAGGCTGCTAAGATTGAAGTGGCTCAGGTGGATTTGGACTGGCAACATAAGGGTGAATTATTTATAGCTCGTTGGGCCCATGATGCATCAGGCCATCAAGGAAGAGATGCAACATATAGATGGGCTCGTGATCGAGGGGTGGACTTAACCATGGACTCTATTGCACAGGTTATCCACGAATGTGAAACGTGCGCTGCAATCAAACAAGCCAAGCGAGTAAAGCCTCTTTGGTATGGAGAATGATGGTTGAAATATAAATATGGGGAGGCCTGGCAGATTGATTATATCACACTCCCACAAACCTGACACGGTAAGCGCTATGTGCTCACCATGGTGGAAGCAACCACCGGATGGCTGGAAACATACCCTGTGCCCCATGCCACTGCCCGGAACACCATCCTGGGCCTTGAAAAGCAAGTCCTATGGCGACATGGCACCCCAGAAAGAATTGAGTCAGACAACGGGACTCACTTCCGAAACACCCTCATAGACACCTGGGCCAAAGAGCATGGCATTGAGTGGGTCTATCACATCCCCTACCATGCACCAGCCTCCGGGAAAATCGAACGATACAATGGACTGCTAAAGACTACGCTGAGAGCAATGGGTGGTGGGACATTCAAACATTGGGACACACATTTAGCAAAGGCCACCTGGTTAGCCAATACCAGGGGATCTGCCAATCGAGCTGGCCCTGCCCAATCAAAACTCTTACGTACTGTAGATGGAGATAAAGTCCCTGTCGTGCACATAAGAAATATGCTGGGGAAGACAGTCTGGGTTACTCCTGCCTCTGGCAAGAGAAAACCCATCCGTGGTATTGCTTTTGCTCAAGGACCTGGGTACACTTGGTGGGTGATGCGAAAGGATGGGGAGGTCCGGTGTGTACCTCAAGGGGATTTGATTTTGGGTGAAAATAGCCAATGAACTGAATTTTGAAGTCAACTGTTACATGATATTGTATATTATTATTTCTATGATATAGCAGTGGTATAGCAGTGAAAATCACGCAGATTAGTGAAGAATGAACTAACTCCGATGAAACTGAGCGAAGTGCAACGATGATAGAACTGGACGAGCGCAGCAGTACCGAAATGAGAACTGGCTTCAGGATGCAACGGCTCAACACCGCACACCATCTCTTCGGCCCTGAAAGACTGTTATAACAGATGGAGCCCAAAGTCATGGACTAAATGAACTCACTGGACATTTTAGAGGGATAGTCCATAGACCGAGGGAATGATATCTGTGCGTGCATATATATATATGTGTGTATATATAAAGAAAGATAGTGGTGGTTAATTGAAATGTATTAAAAAAAAAGATGTGAGACCTAAGCACGACGTAAATGGTATGGAATAAGGGGTGGATACTGTCCTGGTTTCGGCTGGGATAGGGTTAAATTTCTTCCTAGTGCTGTGTTTTGGATTTAGTATGAGAAGAATGTTGATAACACACTGACGTTTTCAGTTGTTGCTAAGTGCCCTCCTAGTCCAAGGACAGCTCCCGTGCCTACTGACTGAGCTAGGTACTCAAGATGGGAGGGAACATAATCAGGACAGCCAGCCCAGCTGGCTAATGGGGTATTCCATACCATGTGACGTCATGCTCAGTATATGAAGGGTAGGCATGATCCAGGAAGTACCGATCGCTACGTGGTTATCGGTCAGCGTGGGTGGTGAGCAATTGCATTGTGCATCACTCATTTTGTATATATTATCATTATTATTTTCCCTTTTTTTTCCCCTGTTCTATTAAACTGTCTTTATCTCAACCCACGAGTTTTTTCTCACTCTTATCCTTCCGATTCTCTCCCCATCCCGCTGGGGGTGGGGGGAGTGAGTGAGCGGCTGCGTGGTATTTGGCTGCCTGCCAGGTTAAACCACGACAACATAAAGGGAGAACCTGTAACTTATTCTTCCCTCAAATGGTATCTTTTAATTTAGAAAAAAATTGTCACAGTTCCTTTCCAGTTATTTCTTCCTTTCCGCCATACGTGTAACCCTGAGCAACTATACTTTTCATCATTGGGTAATAGCAACAATTACAAAGCACTAAAAATTTCCCAAGCTACTCAAAGAACATTGCAGATGTTGCAAAAAAGCATCCCTTCCTGCCCCTTAAAAAACAAAACCAAAGATGGTTCCATCATGCCACTAGTTACTGGCATTTAAGAAGGTCCTAAATGAGTTCAAGTGTCCATCTCCCATCTGGAAATCTTAGTCTGGAGTCTGCTGGTGTTTGATTATCTGAAATCCTTGAGTTCTGTATTTGTGTCCCTGGTCTGAATGAGTGATGTAGAAATGTCAAAGCAGCTTTTTGTATGATGAATAGTAATAGGGAGAGAAGCAAAATAGTGATCCAAAAAGACCTTTAGATGTCTTGGCCAAGTTTAACTTTCTTGGCAAATCTTAGCTACGAATAACAGAAACAGCCTGCCTTGCAGAAGGAAAAAAGTGCCATGCAAGAAATGCCCTAATCTTCTGGGTTATCCACTTTTATCCTTGAACGTGAATAATTTATTGTCAGGAAGCTGATTTCACTGTGACAGACAACCATTTGATGAGAAAGCTCAGTATTGGTCCTTTCAGAGCTATCTGAGTGCTTCCTGTTGCCATTTTAGGGAAGAAATAGATGGAAAATGGAGAAAAGCTCAGGCTTTTTTTATAAGGGAGCCTAACAGAAATGCTCCTACCTTCTTTGATTATTTATTTATATTTTTTAAACTCTTAAGAAGCTCATGAGATGCTGCTGACTAGCAGAACACTATTGCTGTCCACACTTAACCATATAAAGACAGATGAGCAAAAAAGTGTTAGTCTGGAAGGGTTAGAAGTAAAGACTGATCTTGTTCTTTGCATACACTGAGTGGTTTTATCATTTCTAGTTTTATCTCCTAGTACCTCTTTATCTCCTGTTGTCTGTCTTATCTTTCTCATTCATAGCACACCAACTTTTTAACGAGCTAGTGTGGAGCAGACAAAGGGGTCCAAGGCCAAACCTTAATCTTCAGCTTGGGTGGAAAAGGGAATAATTAAATGCTGAAAAGGTGAGGGCAGTTTTGACAAACCTCTCTAGGAAAAGCTTCTGACAGTCAAAACCACTTGCCAATGTGGCATGGCATGGCTGTGCTTTCAGTGAGGGGAATGTTCAAAAAATCTTGAGCAAGGCTGCATCCAAATTTCTCTGCTCAGGTTGGATGTTGCATGGAGAGAAAGTGAGCCCTTACCTTAAAAGGCAATGTATAAAATTCTGGTTTTCTGCCTCATAGAGGCAGATGAGTTAGAGGGTTTTGTGCTTTTTCACTCATGCTCCTGGAGGATGTGTGCAACATAAATATTTTAACACTTTGAATGGCTCCTGTTCTATGGTCAGGCAGTGCAGGAGGAAGCTAAGCCATGATTAGGATGGGATTTTCAGTAGTTGTGTGTGTAGGGGAAAACAGAAGTGGGCTGTGACACAAAAACTGTTGCAGATAACGTTTCCCAAGTGATACCAGATTTGGGGTACCAGTCAATACCTCAAGGGCAGGGCTGCCATTCAGAGGAGAACCTACACAGGCTGGAGGAGTGGGCCAACAGCAAACGCATGAAATTGAGCCAGGGCAAATGTGAAGTCCTGAGCCTGGGATGGAATAAACCCCTGCAGCAGTATGGGCTGGGGACAAACTGGCTGGCGAGCAGGTCTGCTGAGAAGCACCTGGGGGCCTTGGTAGGCAGAGAGCTGAATGTAAGCCAGCCATGTGCCCTGGTAATGAGGATGGCTAACAGCGTCCTGGGCTGTATTAACAGGAGCACAGTCAGCAGATCCAGGGAAGTTGGTATCCTCCTCTATTCAGAAATCAGATACTGAGGTTGG
This sequence comes from Calonectris borealis, assembly GCF_964195595.1. Lineage (NCBI taxonomy): Eukaryota > Metazoa > Chordata > Aves > Procellariiformes > Procellariidae > Calonectris > Calonectris borealis. The sequence goes on along the minus strand of NC_134318.1, from coordinate 32,078,640 downwards.
CTGGGGGTTTTCATAAGGGAAGTACTAGAGGAAGAGCTCCTAAGTGATAAGTTTTTAAACATCCAGTCTTGACCAGTGTGAACGGCCACTTCCATTACCTTGCGTGAAGCACTTTGGTAGAGACAATGGAGATTAAGAATGGGCGCAGCTGGCAAATGCCACCCTAGATCCTCAGAATGAAGGATAGTCTGCTGGCTGGGCTGCAGAGCCATCAAGGGAAGGAGGAGCTGCTATAGGAGGGATCAGGCACATTAATTGAGAGAATCAGAGGCTGGTAACTGGCTAGAATCACTGGCTGGTAACTGGCTTGGTAGACCCCTGGCAGCGTGACTCTATACAGCTGTGACCCCCCTGTGTCTGGATATGCAGAGGTGGGCCTCTACAGTACCCATACTGGAGACACTTACATGATTTTGTGTCAAAGCAGGAGTTTCAACAGAAATCTGAATTCAAGTGTAAAGTAATTCCTAATTGACTGAAGTGTGCACAGGGAGTCAAAGGTGCCCTAGAGCAAAGCTGACACCTTGCTTTCTGTTCTGGCAGTTTAGGACCACATGTTCTAACTGAGCCAGCCTGAAGATGTGGTGGGGCTGGGGACGTATCTGGCTTGGTGGAGGTGTGTTCAACTCCAGATCTATCACCTGTCCCCACTCCTTGGTGATGAGCACTGGCCCACCTGTGAGTATACATGAGTGACACAGCCATGGTTTTGCCTGGACATTAGGTTTGTGACTGCTGTAATCCAACCTTCCGCTGCCAGCTCTTAGATGGAAGATACGAGGTGATTTTTGTTCTAAAATTAAATAGCTTTGTTCCACTGAGAGCACATCACTTCCATCTCCCTTAAAGGAGATTGAATTTCTCGGGGAATCTGCAGCATTACCACTCTGTCGTCTTGTTACCCTCCCCATCTCCATCACCAACATCTGATGTGCAAATGTGGAAAGCAGGGCTTGGGTTTGTAATGACTATTTGCTGGCTTTTTTTTTTTTTTTTTTTTTGCTCTTCCCTACTCTGTTGGGAAGAGAAAACATGTCTTTTTTTTTTTTTCTTTTCCCCTTTTGCAGAGTTGCCCCACGAAGTGGAGTAGGTCAGATACCTCCTGCTCATACACCCCACAGAGGTGCCTGAGCAAATGTAAAAGGAGCTGTACATACTGAGTAGGAGAAAGAAAATCAGCTCAAGCTGCTTCTTGGCACTGTCCGTGTTGGTTTGAGGGTTATCTGGATTCTGATGCTAACTCCTCACAATGTCTTTGGGCAGTAGGGAGGATGCTTGGAAGAGAGGACAGAATCATATACCTACTTGATTAGGCTTGTCTCCACATCTGTCCTCCTAGGGAAGTGAAGGGGACAGGTTTAAGGGAGATCCCCAACTGCTGAAAAACTTGAAGGGTTTAGACTAGCTGGATTAGGACACGCTAGTGTTCAGAACGAACCAAAGGACCAGTCTAGCTAGCACTTGCTAACCAGTCATTTCTGACTCACTGGCATGAAAAAGATCAGGTTATAGGGTAGCTTTTGTCATGACTAGAATTAGGTAAAATTCATCTCCCTAGATCCAAAGAAGGATGATGTAACAACCCAATTTGCATCATCATACGCTGTCAGCGTGAGTGTTAAAAATGAAACTAGCCAAAGCCTGTATGGCATAGGTCTTAAAATATTTAATCTATAACCACAGAGAGCCAATGTGGAAGGAGTAGCAATAAGCAAGGAAGTTAAACTTCTGAAAAGGATCTAGCACTTTGCCGGCATCAATGTTACAGACACAACTCCTGTAAGGGCACGGCAGTCCAGCTCTCAAGGTATGCCTACTGCAGTGCCAAGCAGAGGTACCTGGAGGTAATGTGCCCTTCGTAGCATGATACGGAAATTACACTAATTATTCCTGCTTCTTGAAAGGGCTAATTAGCTCAAGAGTAGAGTCATGCAGAAGGGCTACCTACTTTCCAGGGTCTTAGTTACCTTCTTTTCACCTGAGGCCATTTGGATGTATTGGCTAAGTCAAGCAGAGTGGGTTCAGATACCTCTATATCATCGCACATTGCCCTTAGCAATTGTCAGCTTTCAGGAAAAGAACAAACAACGTGTAATTAGCTTCATTTTTTTTTTTTTTACAGACTCTGATTTCACTGGCTGTTGTTGTAAGGGAGCGAAGCACAGCGATCTCTTGGATCTTGCCTCTTTAAATTCAGGATAGACAGCTAGCTGCATCTTTAGTGGGAGACGTTTTGTCTCTGCCAATTACTTCCCAGCTGGAAAGAGTATCCAGCAAGCAGTTACCTTTGCTCATATTGAGTACTATTGGGTATTTATTTTAATTTTTTTTTTTTTGTGGTAATGGCTTGTTTCTTCATACAGGTGTATGGTTTCCTGGGAAAAACAAAAATCATACTGGCCATTTAGGTAGTTAAATTAGAAACAAGTTTAACAGTATGGCTAAGTAAGCATTGGAACAAGTTATCTAAGGATATGGCAGACTCACTGTCTCATGAAGCCTTCATCAAGATTGGTACTTCTCTACAAGAGATTTTCTAGCGCAAAGGAGCTGTTGGGTTTAATGTGAGAGTCTGAAGGATGCTCTTTGACCTGCATTATAGAAAAAAGCAGATACACCATTATAATAACCTTAAAGTCTGTGGGTCTGATTAGATTTCAGTGGTTCAGTAGACAGTGAGAATCTCAGTAATCTCCTGTGTGTCCAGTGCTGGTACCACTGAGAGCTTGGTGCAGGGACTATGGAAGTTTCTGGAACAATCAGCTCTTACGTAAATATGAAATAACATTAGATGAGAGCTAGAAGTTTTACATGTGTTTTTGTAACTTCTTTTCCCCTTGTGCCTCTCAAATGTAAACTGCTATGTTTTTCCTTCTCCGTCTTTGCAATGGTGGCCTGTTCCTCATGGATAACTCTTTCCTGAGTGGCTCTTACTGTCTCGTTACATCATCACCATGTCACGATGTTGCATTTTGACAACAGATGTGATTGTGGAGGCAGAAAGGTGCGACCTTGGGGAAGGATGAAGTAGGCTAGAGAGAGAAATACAGGGCAGGGGGGACGACAAAGAAGTGTAATAAAATATGACGCTTCAAAATGATATGTTGTTTTCTGCCTTCAGATATTGCATGTACTTGAACCAGATGTTTAGTGATCTTTGCTAATTTAAGAGCTTCTGAAGGGGAATAAGGACACTGGTTGGAGCTGAATTGGTAGCCTTTAAGTTCTAGGGCTGCTGTACAGTGAACAGTTGCTTCATTCCCTATTTTTATTACATTATTTTTAATCCCTTAAAACCTTACCTCATGTTTTAAATGACAGCAACAAAAAAAAAAATCAGTTCTTCAGGCTGATGTCTTCCTGTAACTTCTGATTGGAAGTACCAACTAGAAGGCAAAAATGTTATGTTGCACGAAACATTTGAAAAAAAAAATCTGAAAAACCTATTTCTTATGTATATTTTAATTGAGACAAGTGTAGATATTTTCATGAATGGAAATAGTGAAGAGCTCAGTGCTTTGGAAAAGATATGACAATTTAAAACTTTTAAATTTCTCTTCTTAAAAAATATGGAATTGTAGAAAAGTAGAGCTGGAAGAGATCATGAGAGATCATGTAGCTCATCTCTGCCCTGTGGCAAGAACAACTTAACCTGAAATGTTTCTGACAGAAGTGCATCCAGCCTTTTCTTCAAGATGTCCAGGCTACTGAGAATAGACGCTCCACAGAAAGTCTCAATAACCTATTCTCATGCTTCATTGCTATTGCTGTACGGAAAGTTTCTCTTAATATCTAGCTTGCATTTTCTTTGTAGGTATTACAGGCTATGATTCCTGTCGTGCCCACCACAAACCTGGAGAAGAGTTTGTTCCCTCTGAAACAGCCTTGCTCAAACCTGTCCTAGACAGGTTTAGGATAATGCATTAGGATGCTTTTAAACATTTTAAACACTTTTTTTTTTTTTGTGAGGTCTTAAATTCACAACCTTAAAAAGACGTAGTATGGGAGAAGAAAGAAAAACACCAAGAAATGAGCTGGCTTGTATAGCTCAACAAAGCCAAAAGTAGAGACCAGCCCTCCTGACTCCAGATTTGATTCCTTGCCTGTTACACAGGTCTGTCTTCCTTACCTAGAAAGTACTGAGGAACGTATGAGGCACGCTTGTCATTTAAAGCAAACTGGTTTAGGGACAGTCCATTGGGCAGTTTTGAGTCCAGGTGCTGGTTGTTCTACGCAGACTGCGTGAGAGTTGAGCGAGCGCTCTTTGCTGCAATAACTCTGATAGATGGGATAGGGAAGGAGGCATGTAGCCTATATATGGTGAAGAGAAGCACTGAAAAGAGATGCTGCTAAAAACCTAAAAGCTGTCTCTGAAATCCCATCATTTTTTATTGCATAATTAAGCACTATTGCTGACACATCCTCCCTTATGATTCCCTTTAAGTTGGAGCATCTGGCCGGGTGTTGCACAAGAGCCCAGTTTTCTTCTCCCTATACAACAGAGTTTTGATTAATTAATCATTGCTTCTGTTTGAATAATACATTAAAGATGCACTTGAATGTTCTGGGGAAAAAAGTAAAATAAAAAAAGAACCAAACCACCATAAAAAGAAATACTATTCTGGCTTGTGAAAGGACGTGCTCTTCAAATGACAAGACAGTTGTAAAGGTAAATGTATTACCAGGCAGCCTGTATTTCTCTTCCTGCTTGTTTATTTTCTGTGCATTTGACTTGGTGACAGTCACTTGCATCAGCAGGCTGTTAAGTCACAAAAAATATGAACTTTAACACAATAATATTAAAGAATGGTACAGTTATGATGAATAAACTTTTCAAGTCAGTGTTTTGCTCTTTTTTTAAAAAAATAGAAGGAATTATGAAACTTGCATATTATTGGCTGCTGTCCATGATTATTCGTGGCTTCACAATACCTGCTTCATGCTGCTATGACCACAACAAGTTGGGTAGTTGTCCTCCTAAAAATCCTACTATGGTTTCAAAGGTGCAGGGTTTGTTTGCTAGGCACTGAACCTGCTGCTTCACAGCAGCTATTGCTGGTCCCATGTTTGCGTAGGGACCTTAATTCTACCCTCCTATATCCTCCACAATCTGGAGGCAACGAGGCAAAGCTTCTGAAAGCACAGAGCAAAACCACTTTGTATCCGAGGGCCAGGCTTTCCTGGCATTGTGCTCTTTTCCCAATATCTAACCACGGTCAGGATTTTCCAAGGAAGACATCATCCAGCAGCTGCTATCGTACTGCATGCAGTCTTTAATGTTGGGGGTTCTCAGTTCTTGAAAATCTGGATGTTAACTCTTGGGCTGGGATTCTTCCGAAATGCTCAGTGTTGGCCTAAGCTTGCCTTCAAATAATTTGAGCTTTCTGGAGTTGCTCGGTGTTTTCCGTGGAAAGCCAGAGAAGCAGGATGTTGACATTGGGTCTGGCATGTTCTGTGGCTCTGTTAAATATGACTCTCTGCAAGCCTGCTGCATTGACACTTTTGAAAGAAGTGTTACGGGCAGATGAGATAACTTGGTGCTGAGTACCTGGGTAATTCTGGTTGCTGAAGAGTTGGGGTGCGGAAAGAGCTCACTTACAAAAGCCTGGCTACGCAAAGCCAAGGCGGCCTCTGAACCTAACCTCGAGAGGCTAAGGGTTCCCTTCTCCCTAAGGGAAGGACTGTGGGGAAGCGGGGACCCAATGCAAAACTCATGCCACTGTTCCCGTGCGTCTCACGAGTGGCGACAGCAGCACGGTACAGGCTGGGGGCCTGATTTGGATCTGCTTCCCTGGGTGACTGAGCAGGAGAGCTCTCCGATCTTTGCATAGACCCACTCTGCTGTCAGGTGTGACGCTGCCAGAAGCCCCTACTCTGAAAGCCAAATGACCCCTGTGATCTCACTACATGGAGTGGAGGCACTGCTGGATTTTTACCCACGGAGGCTCTTGCGAGGGCTTTCCTCCCCTTCCTCCCCCTTTAATCCATTTTCAAGTCTAGCGATGCCTCATGTTTACCCAGCAGGCCCACGTGAAAAGGTCAGTTTTATTTCTTTGACCTTTTTCAGCTCAGTAAACATTGGCAGCTGGAGGTCCTTGCTGTAGACATGTCAGCTGCAATGAAATGGTGTTGCAGGTAGTGACATGCATACAGAGCGTCTCTGACCTCTGATGTTTGCCCATCAACACAGTAGTCATCCCAAAATCTTAGCCACTGCGAAAGCATCAAGACTGATTTGCTTTCAAAAAACTTGTGGGTGGGTTTTCTTTCCCTTTCCCTTTGGCATTGTTTCAGTTTTTCCCCTTTTTGAGTTAAGATCTTCAATACATAATTTTAAGATTATGAATATTAGTTACTACTAGTGTGTAGCCCTGGGTTTTATCCCTGATGTGTTAGTGCCAGTTTTTTAGGATATAAGGAATTTTTTTTTCCGGAAAATTAATGTTTTCCTTGTTTAATTTCTTTCTTAACTTTTTCTCTGAACTGGGAGACCATGTCTGGGACCTGCATGGACTAATGTTTTGGTGAGGGTGGAGGGGAAAGAGAAAAAGAACAAGGTACCCACTGAAACTTGGATTGTTACCTTATAACCAGTGTCAACTAGAACCAATTATTAAAATTAATGCCACTGCTGTGGAAGTACAGAGGCAGTGTGAGCACCATCAGTAGCGGAGTTTTGTTCCACTTCAGTTTCAGAAATTAGGCCCTGCCCTAGCAACTCTGGTCCCTCTTTGGACCTTCTTTCTAAGATGGACGTTAAACTGGTACCTGTGTCTCTGACGCCGAGTTTAATCTGTGGTCATGTATTACCATTAGCCACTGCTGCAAATCCTGTAGTCCCATCAGCGGGAACATTTATGGGAACCGATAAGAAGCAAGTTGTCATGTTGCATTCAAATTGCAAGTGCTTCTAGGTGGAGTGATACTACACAATTCCTGTTAGACAAGTGATGTTTTTCTACCCATCCTGTGCAAAGCTGAACCTCATTTACCTTTGATTTCTGATGAACATGAATATCTTTCCTGCCTGAATTATATCCAACATTCAATCTGCAGTGTTTTTCATCTTCTGGAATGTAGCAAAGAATTTGTTTTGATAAATTTTGATAAAATTTTGACAGATTTTAGAGCTAGATTAGTACCATAAAAACGTAGGAGTCGGTGTGTCTCTAGGTGAAAGCCTCTGCTCTGTATCAAATTAATGATTTGTTACTAAACTTTGAAAAAGCACAATAACCTTAAAAGTAATTTCTGGGTAATGATAGGAAAACTCCTGGGTACTCTGTAAATCCTTTTGTCCCTTGTTAATACCTCATTTTGATTGTTGCATTTTTAATGTTTGGATTAAGACAGTGACATGCTCTGATCATTTCTGTTGAATGCGTGAACATCTGTTTTCTGTTGTGGTTTAGTGTTGTTTGCTGTTGGCTGGAAATGAAAGGAGAGATCAAATGGTTTGAAGTTGGCTTTTTTTGTTTTTCAAAGTTGTCTTTGTTCATAAGCTACAACCCAGGAACTGAGCAGCAATTCTAATTTTGACTGACAAGCAGTGATGGGAAGGAGGATAACGTGAGTGATGATACATTAGCCGTGCTAGCTTAGCAGTGAGAGAAAAAAAATCTTACGATCGCTCCTTAAAATTGACCATGCTTTACCTAATGGAGAGATGAGGTTGCAAAAAGAAGGTACTTCATTATGCACTGAGCAATCTGAGTACGCTGCGTGCAGGTTAGAGACCTGCTGCTTGCCCAGAAACTGAAAGGTATTTGGCATCTGCAGCCTGGTGACCCGAGGGCGAGGACATGGGTTCTTTGACACGTGCCAGCTTGAAGTCGTAAAAAGTGAAACCCCCTGTGCCTATGGATTATTGAAACCTGAACAGAAGCCAGCATCCTTTTAACAGGTCATAGTTTGTAGGCTTCCTCCCTTGCCCCTCCTCTCTTCTTTGAATATTTTGGGATTTCATATAGTAACTTGATGGTGATTACCTTGTGCCATTAAACAATAATGTCAAGGAAAGGCCGTTCCACCCTGTGTATTTAATGATATATGTTTGAAGATGAATAGCTGGCAAGCATCGGTGTCTAGGGAGAACTTGGAAAGCTCAGGGTACAGAAGTGGGTGATTAAATCATCTGAAAGTATGTACAATTAATTGCTTGCTCTGTGAGTGAAGTACTTTTGCAAGCCTGCCGAATATTGTTTCATGCAATGTGCTGTATGCAGCTGGCTAAAGGTTTCTTTAAATGCTACCCACATCTCTCATACTTGAAGGGACTGTGCTGTCAGCTCTGGAGAATGGAGGGATCAGTCTCTGCTGCACTTGCCCTGAACAAATACCCTTGTAAATGAAAATACCTCTTCTGTGTTTAAAGTTAGGCAAGTAAAATCTGCCCTACTGTAAAAGCTAGTGCCACAGCTCCCGCTGGGCAGAGAGAGATGATAGAACTTCCAAAGGACGAGCCAGAAAATGTCTTAAATGTTTTTGTAAGAATGGATGATTTTTCCCTCTGTGAGTACCTCTCTTACTATTGTCCGGAGAAAGTGTTAGGGTGACCAACTTAAATTCCTCAAGTTTATCTTAATTTCCAAGAGATGAAGCCTACCCTTAGTGAATAACAACCTTCCTGGACAGACAATAATTTCACTTAAAAACTAGACTGAAGGAGAGGAGATGGTAAGTACACTATCTCCCCAAGTCTTGAAGCTGGGGGTTTGGTGCCAGAGTCCTGCACAATGCAGTCTGATGTCTGCACGCTCCATCTGCAAATCACTCCTCATCAAGGAGGTTGCTTCTGTGGTGTGTTTGCTAAAAGTCACATTGGTCTCAGTTTTTTTTCTTCTCATGCTTAAGGAGATTCTGACTTTACGTTGTGTAATGTGTGTCTCAGCTTACTTAGGAAATTCTTAGCGCTAAGATGATATTCAGTCTAGGTGTTCACAAAAAAACCACTTTCCACTCTGCACGTGTCGTTGCACCATCCACTGCTGAAATGACGCAGCGCAATGCTGCTGCTGCTAAAAGAGGCACGAGTACACTACGTCCCAGTACAAGCAGCAGAGAACCTGGGGGAAGAATGGGATAAACATACTGGTGGTGTTACATAGGGATGAATTTGATCTGCTTAGGCCCTGTTAAAACAAAGGGAGGAATTTGCAGAGGGAAATAGCAATTACCTCAATGAGAATACGGCCAGGGCATCAGGATTAACATTAATGAAAAAATGCAGTAGGATGAATCTTTAATGATCCTTGGTGTTAGGACCTTGACTTTACATCTGACCTGAAAGGTAACAACTCCTGAGGCATGACACAAGGTGGCTTTGCTTCAGTATTAGATGAAAAAATGCTGCCCTGTTATTTTGTAAATAAAAAATCCTGCTGGCTGTCCCTACACTGCAGAGTACTGGAAGGGTACACAAGGTGAATTACTGCCACACCTTCTTTGACATATTCTAGTCCTAGCTGACAGCAGGACATATATGGTGCCTTTGCTCTGTCCTGGGCTCGCAGTTGCACTGTGTTCTTATGGCAATGTTCCCCGTGGGCCTGTTTCTAAATACTGTAACATGGCTGAACCTGGTCACACTTGCACTTGCAGATGTGTAATTCATTAGCCTTCGTCTGTCCATGCTCAGTGGCTGTTGAGATGACTTTTGCCACCATATCATCAGTGTAAAACCTCATTTGCTCCCATGGTCCACAGGTTACAGAGATGTACCAGTTACATTGCACTGTACTGGAATCCTGCTATCGCAAGTTTCCAGCCCTCTGTGGGGGAAAAACAAAGTTGTAAGGAGCTTATTTTTCACACAGGCAAGTTCCCATTTAATATCCTTAAGAAGGTAATGTGTAGAAGAGCCTCAGCTTCTCTAAGCATTGGACTGCAAAACCTCCTCTATTGAAAGCTTCCTTGGACTTGATCAATTCATTTGTAACCTCTCTAAGCATGAATATAAATGTTGCTCACCTGATTAGCCTGTTTTATAGCACTTCAAAAGCCTTGATAAAACTGGTCAATGCAATAAATACCTAATGAGCACTGAGCCTCCTTCCTTGACAAATAAATAAATAAAGCATAGCACAACCTCTAGGTAATGCTTTCAATCAATCAGCATAAATCCTTCTTTGGCTGCAAAAATGAAGCCTGAGATGATAAAATGCAGTGGCTTTGGACGTGCTACACTGACTATATTATTTCTTTTCCCCCACAGTAATACAGTCAAACACAAGTCACTTTCTTTCCTCTTCCAGTTTAAATGCAGTTCACATCCCCTTCTAGTTTGTAGCACTTGCAGTGTTGCTATTTTAATTTTTTAAAGGAATGTGGCCTGCTGATACTGAGTTTATTGGACTATATCCCTTTCATGAGGTACAGTCAGTGATGGATAGGTCGAGGCTCCAAAAAGGAAGCCTTTTATTTGCTTGTGGTCCTGTTGCCACTCCTTAACTCTCACACCCCAACAGCCGCTTACACAAGTAATCTTGTTGGTACTAGCAGGTTTATTCTTGAAACGCATATTTAGAGGAATAATATACCGAAGTGTTATGACAGCAGAGGATGCTGTCTTGATAACTGCTGTAGGAAAATATTTAAGAGAATGCTGAAGAACGTTGTTGGAGAATGAAGAGGATACTTTAATGTTCATCATCCCTCTGATCTCTTCTTAATATGGCTAGGAATGACTACGGTGCAGGTAATCTAGAAGCAATAAAGGGTTCTTGGCATGGTTCATGATAAGGTGATCCACATTACCTCCTATTCCTTGTATTGACCTTCCCTGGTCATTGCAACATGCATTGATGCATTTTGTTCTTTCATAGCCGCTCAGGCTTATGGAAGATTTATTGAAATCCGGTGTGTGTTACAATTAAACCACCATAAAAATGGCTGTGACCATTCCTGCTGGTGATCTGAAAGATCTGCTAAGTCGGTCTAGCTGTTAAGGACTCTAGCAGTGAGAAATAAAGTATTGGGTTTTGAGCAGAGTGATTTATATCCCACGCTTGATTTGCTTGTGTTTCTCTAAATTCCTATTTTAGAGTGCCTGCAGCACACTGGCTCAGTCCTTGATATTCCTATGACAACAGCAAAAATGTGGAAGATTTTAGGCAAATCCCTCTCAGGTTAGAGTGCAGCTTCAGCCTGTTCCCCTGCAGCCACCTGTACGTTCACAGTGGCACAAGCAGCAGTAAAAAAACCTCTGCAGTTCCACTGAATGTGATTGAATCAGATCTTTGTGAAAGCAATGAAGTCATCCTTTGGACATTTTGATGCCTAATAATGGCTGTGAACCACTTGTTTTTCATAAGCACAGAACTTGGCCCTTCTCTGTCTTCTTCAGATCCTACTGAAAATTCACTTCTAACATCCGTCTTCCTTTGCTAACTTTTTAACTTTGCTAAAATTAACAAATGTTTTCTCAAACAAATAGGTCCTGTGTCAGGTATAGGAGCCTCTTAAAGATTGCAGGTAATGTCTTGAGTTTTACTCAGCATCATAATATATGGACTATGAATGTCAAATATCAGTAGTAAATTTGCAAGGCTTTTTCTGGCAGCTTTTAGGAGACTCCATGACTAATCCAACCTACTGCAATATGACTAATTAAAAAAAGAAGTAGCAGACTTCCAAGTAAAGCTGGAAGAAAATACTCATCTTTTCCTGAATTTTTCCACCAAGAATGATGTTGATCTGGCAACTTCCAAGGTTTCTCAAGTTCATTGAAGTTTCACCAAATTGTTATAAATCCCTACACATCAGCAAAACAAAAAGCTCTATCTTTAAAAACAAACAAACAAACAAAATAGCGTTTGAATATGAGGGGAAAAAATTGTTTCAGGTGGGCAAATTACTGTTTTGTCACAAAGTTTTTGCCTCAGTAAAATACATGAAAAAATGAGGGGGAATGTTACTGGGTTTTGCATTGATTTAACAAAATTGTTTTTCACACACACAAGTATAAATTTATATAAATGTTTTTATATACATATATACATACATGCATAACTGTCTAGAAAATCTAGTAATTTTGCAGGTCAAGAGTCAAGCATATCTGTCTCTAAGAAAAGGAATCATGTGTAGGCTGGCATGGGTTTTTGTTTATTCTTCTGATGGCACTGAAATTAGCAGTAGGAAAAATTTTGTGTATGTGCTTTGCCCTTTTCCTGGGAAATCATCCTGGTTAATAGCCTGCCCTTAGATGGGATGAAACGTAAGTGCAAAAATATTCTTTGGCTAACAGAGAAAGTAAAGGGAAAATAAAAACCTGTCACATAAGTTGTAGTCTAATGATGGATTCTATTTACTGTACGACAGCTTGTCTCTATTCAGGCAAAAGCGTACCTTCAGGCAACCTTTCCTGTAGCTGGGGCAATCTGCTTGTCTGGGTCAGTAACGCAAAGACTGTCACTGTTTGTCCTGACCATTCTGATGCCATCTTAAACAGGGTCTGAAATTCCCATCCCAATCCTTAAGAATTCAGTTTAAATAGAAAACTTAATTTTAAAGCATTTATTTTATGCATTGGTGTCTTTTTGCTTAGTTTTGTGCCAGTCTTTGACAAACACTGGGGATATTTGAGTAACTGTTTCCCTGTTGCATAACACATCTTTCTTGCTATTAATATTATGACATCTATTATCTTTGTGATTAAAACCCATGACAAATTGCAAAGCAGTGCATTGTATAAAGAGTAGCCTTTTTTCCTCCTTAATGGATGTAAAAGTAGTGCCCAAACTCATTATGTAGGTAATGGTTTTTGGGCCCAGTGACTTGGCCAACATCAGAAGCATAAATCCTTTCCACCTTGGTTGTCCGCGTCAATGATGCATTTAAAATTTACAAGAATTAATTTTCTAGATTCACATAAGCCACTTCTGTTGAAGGCCACCATCTGCTAGTGGCTGGATGCTCAGGGCAGTTCTTCCTTAGTGGGCAGGCCTTTTAGTCAGGAAGACCGTTCTATTCAAGATTTACCGAAGGTTTCCTTAAAAGAACATTCTAGCTGTTTTGGGAGATTTTGAAGACCCCTTTCCCAAAGCCAAGGTTAGTGTGTCAAGAGTCGAATTTGGTTTCCAGTCATGATGGACAAAGGAAAAACAACCCAGAGACTTGTGACTATTGTACCCATTTGCTGGGGTCTGTCAGTAAATAACTTTGAAGGAATGTGGGTTTTTTTGGCCAGCCTTTGGAAGACATGACAGGAGGAGGAGAACAGGTGTCTGTCTCACGCTCCTGGAGGATTCTGGCAGAGGTGGAGTCCTGCAACATGTGCCTTGTTATCTGAACTTCCTGGCACGTGTGTTCAGAGTGAACACGTTTACTTCTAGCAAACGAGCAGGTCACCAGAAGATGTCATGGTCAGCCCTAGCAAGCTAATACCTAGCAGCCCGGCATGGCCAGCTATCCCGACAACAGCAAAGCAGGGTTGCTCCCACAGTAGAAGGAACTGGAATGTTAGTACAACACATGGGGATAATTTGCATCAAAAGTTTGGAGAATTGAACTTGTTGGGGGTGGAGTAAGTAGGGAAAAAGCCGTGCTAATGAAAACCTCCCCGATGGTGGTCTGCAGACAATCTGATGTCCGACAGTAGGCGTAAGGATACCAGCACTACGGCACCTACTGAAAGGATTAATGTGGGGTAGGATTTTCTGCTGGAGGATGAGATGATAATTTAAGGACTTGCACACCCTTGATGTTCTCATCTCACTAATAAATCAGGTTTGAGCTACTGTTCCAGTTTTTGATGCTGTCCTTGGAAGAGGTTATCATACAGTTGCTTAGGAGGGAGCATAATGTTTATGACTACACCACCTGAAGTCCCTCATGGAGCAAGTTCCCTGGAGATCCAAATCATGCAAAGCTAATATTGCTTAGCTAGTGATAATGTCATGCTGCCACGCTGAGTTACATGGATTGCTGCGGCAAGTGCCCGACTGATTAATTTTAATTCAGTGTAAATAGAAATGATGTCAAGGAATATATTGTAAATAAGAAACGGCTCTACGTGTGAAGTCATTAGTGGGGGCCCGATGAGCCGAGACGGCATGACCACCCCATTCCTCAGTCACGTCTGACAGTATTGCTGAGGGAACGAGTGATTCGCAGCTCAGCTGTGAAACAGTGCAGCAAGCTCCGAGAAGGCCTGAACAGACAGAATTTCTCTCTAGACGGGTGGGTGTAAAAAAAAATAGAGACGAGGCCAAAGTGACGAGGAAAGGCAGTGACACAGGAGTATGAAGTGAGGTTCCTGAGGCTGATGGAAAAACTTAGTGGCAGAGTCTGTGTCAGCGCTGCAGGCGCTGCCTTCCTCTAGTGATTTCAGAGAGAGCTCAGGGCAGTTTATGTCCTGGTACCACCCAGACCTAGAAAGGAAAGCTTAGTGCCGCTGCCTTTAACTGATGAGGGAGCTGAGACAGGCTGAAGGGAAGCACCACCCTGAAGGGAGCAGGGCTCCCGGGTGAAGCATGGTCTGCTCTGTTGCTGCAAAACGCTCTCATCTCTGTAATTGAGGCGGTTCATAGTTTATGGAGGCAGAACCCAAGCGTGGCACTCCTCTGCTGGGTGTGCTCTGCTGTGGATGCCTTGCTTAGCTTTGTTTATGGGGATTAATTCCCCTATTGAATTAACCCATCAGCAAAATTATTTCCTGTAACCCCAGGGTACAGAGAGAAACAGGTTTATATTGCTGATGAAATCAGCTAATAAACTGCTTCTATTCCTGTAGCAAGGAAGTTAGGCTTGGTTATAATTTACCCCCCAAAAAAGAAAAAAATCCAAATATATATGTAAATGAAGTGAATCACTTAAGCTCCTGTCAAGTTGCCAGTTTGAACCTACTTACTGTGGGCAGATCTCTCTTTATCATAGGAACCTGGCTGCTCATTTTGGACTCAGTCCACAGACTTTCCTTTTTGCCTCTCGGGCTATACGTAAGCAGTTAATCACATTATAGCCAATAAATGACTCCAAGTTGGAGTAGGTCATTAGATATATTTTTTTTTAGTAGGTCTTTTTTTTTTTTTCTTCTTTCTCCAGAGCATTCTGAGAGAAACTCTGATGTGAATATTCATGCGAATACTAAAAGTAGGCAAGTGAGAAGATGGATCTGTTATTTATGTTTGAGGAAGAAACTGTAGCCTTACTTTTATCGTATTGACTTCTAGTAATTTGCATAGTGGACTGAAATCACTTAATTATGTGGGTTATATGAAGAAAAGGATGGCTGTCTAGCTAGAATGCTGGGTTGGAGTTATGAGCGCTCTGTTCTGTGCCGTACACCTTGTTTGACCTGGGCAAGTCATTCTTCTTTAGTTTTTCCATTTGTGCTAAATAGGGACAGTAATTACCCACTTCACAGAGGAAGGCATGTGGCTGAAATTAATTAATGTTTATAATGTACTTGGTTTCCCTAATGAGGTTTGTAGCTTTGTTGCTGAATACAGTTTTTTCTGGGTTTTGGCTTGTGTGTGTGCATGTGGCATGCAAAGGTTGGCTCCAGCAGAAAGGGTAGTAAGATGCAGTCTCAAGAATAAAATTCCTTGGCATTTATATAAATGCAATTAATTGCTAAAGATTTTAAAGCATTAATGCAGCTGGTACTGGCTTTGCTACTGAAATGTAACTGCTCTGTGGAAAGCAAGAAGGTAAAATAACAAGGCTTATGGTGTTTTTTAACGGGAGGGGTAAAAATTGGAAGATGTTATAAATCATATCAATAGGCACGCTAAAAATCCTATCAATAGATATGTAACAAATACTTAAGACATATCTTCGGGTAATGGCCAGAGGATTTATTTTTAGCTGGATTTCTGTACCATCTGTAATCTCTACCAAACTATTTTCTATCAATTACACAAATCCAGTGAAACCTAATAAAATGCTCCAGCCTTCACAATGGTTTCTGGAAAGCAGATTTATGCAAATCTGCTCAAGAGTGAGGTCTTAGTGAAAAACATATTGCGATGAATGAGTTGCCTTACGATGTCACACAAAAATTCTCGGTGCGAGGGCCCACTGCAGCAAACCTGCACAGGCAATGGTGCATCGCAGCCAGCAGTACTCAGTTTTAGCAGCAGGTTAAGTTAAGCAGAGGCCTAAATCTTGTCAGTGCAAGGGAAATTGCACTGGAATTAAGCATATTTTTATCCAGTTTGCCAGATTGGGATGATATCAAGGAGATGTTCAATGTAAAGAATGTGTTTAAGTGCTTTGCTGAATCCAAGCCATAATGGCTGAGATCCTCACCTTTCATTGATATGATGGGTAGCATCTACCAGGTGAATTACTACTCCTCTCCTTGAGACACTGAGCTTTTGAGCCAGCCTTAACCATAACACAGATTTTCAGATGGGTACTCTAGCATTTTCTGTTGAGTCCCTTTGATGCTGTTAGTGAATCCTGCTTAATTCATCCACCCAACGAGGGCTCCAGAGAACTCTTGCTTTTTCATCCTGGAGTGGGTTTTTATTTTCTAATAACTTCTCCCTGAATTTTGACTCTGATTAGCAGTGTGCCTGTATTTTAATAAATGATCTTAAAGAGCTCCCTTCCGTCTTCCCCCAGCACTTAATTACAATGTGTAAATATGCACACAGCCCTATTACTGATGTTAATCCCAATGCTGATAAAGCCAGATAGGAGAGAATAGAAATGAATTGGAATAAGGATAAGCACAGGTCTTTCATTAGCCCAACTAAAAGTAATCACAGATCTCTTGCTGGTAATATACATCTTCCAGATAGAGTACTAATAACTTCTGGCAGTGCTGTGCTCCATCACAGAGATAACTTCATTGTAATACTGCAGTGATCTAATGTTTTCCAGTTGCTGCTTTTCCCTCCTTTCTCTCCTTGATAATGTGACCTTACAGATTTCGAGCCTTCAAGCTACACCTTGTGTAGTGTCAAGGCTCAGGAAATCTGACAAGCTTTTTTATTTGTTTGGTTCCACCATGTTTGCCTTAAAATTGTACAGAATTCAGGGCAATAAATGTGTATTACATGTGCCTAGGGTAATGTTTTATACAGCATCTGATATTGTTGTAGATGTCTCATTGATAGAGAAATCAACTACTCCTTTCTGCTCGAGGAACCTGAAGTGCTTCCATATATGTTTTGTGTTAGCTATATATTATGGCTAGTCTTTTCAAACTGCGGTACCTAAAATTAAGCTCTTAAGTCCAAAGTTAGGGCCAGACTTTCATCCCCTGTGTTCTTTTCAAGGGATACTAAACTCCATAAATAAAACCTGTTATGTACTTCTAATTAGTAGAATGAAATTCTGCTTGAAATGATTAAGAAAGTTGCTGGGACACAGCTCATGGGAACCTGTGGAAGTTGTCTGGGTTTTGTGTTGTGGTTTGTTGTTGTTGTGGTTTTTTGTTGCGGGGGGTGTGTGTGTGTGTGGTTTTTTTGTTGGTGTGTGTTTGTTTGTTTTTTTTTCCAGCAGTGGGAGTTCCACCTAGAGGTGCAGCTGTATGGGTAACTGATATTTTTGTTTAGTCATCTTAAAGGCAAACAACAGGGAGAAGGGCATTTTATGCATTGATGGAGAAAGACAACTAGGGACATAAAAAAGCTGAAATGTCCTTCCCTCAAAATACTTGATATCCAGTTAAATACTTTTGTTCAAGATGGATCACTAGACTCAGCGTGAAGTATTCATCATCAACATGTTAATTAGCAAACCTAAAGGAGCTTTCAAGGCAAAGAAGTAATTCTTACTACACAAAAACCACTCAACATATGCCATTTACATGGAATCCCGCCTCTATTTTTGGTATTTTTTGAATACAAAAAGAGCAAACAGTTCAGCTGAAAATGGATCAGTGAAATAACTTCTTGTCACTGCATGTTTGGTCCAAAAAACATTGTCCGTGAAAAATTTGCCAGCTTGTACTGACAGCCCAGTTCAGAGTCCTTTAGAATACCTCTCTCAGGCAGCGCTAGCTTAGAAATACCAGCGGTAACAAAATGAGCAAGTGCAGCTGCATGGTATCAAGCTGTAAGCCGTGTGGATGCGCTCATCCCAGTACCATGTCGTGTGTTTGGCTCATCCCCCCACCTCCAGCTGGTCACCTTCATTCCACACCACTTTCTGACTAAGGAGATATTGTGGGCTTTGAGAATCTGACTGATCCTTTTGGCTCTGAGGGTGTTGTATTGTGTGATGTGCCAAATCCCGTCAGCACAGGGTTTTGCCGCTTTCTCCCTGGGGAATACTTGTGATCATGCCGTTTTTCCTTCTAGAGATGTTAATTCCCACCTCTGTCACTAAAGCAGTTGTTACGCTGTTACTGAGAAACACTGTCATTTTGAGTAACATATTTTTGCCTGCAGATAAAAGCCCTTTCTGTGAGTTTGTGTGAATGATTTCTGTAAGTACTTGTGTGTGTGCAGCTGAAGAAAGTTGCCTGAACAGGAGGCTGAAGAGTATGTACTGAGATACAGTGTGTGAAAATCTCTGAGACCGACAAGGTCCAGAGATGAGTGGTCTGTTCTGATTTACAGCTTAATAAAAGGTGTTGAAGTAAATACTAGTTGTGATTTTGTGCCCCAGCTTGATGCTGTATTGGGGAAAAAACAATTATTTTATAACAGCTTGACCAATTTTTTTTTTTTCCTATGTCCACAACACGTTTAGCCTTTCTGCCTGTGTGAGTGTGGTCTCATGTGCTTGCATTAGATTCTCACTGTTTTATGGACCTGTCTCCCTTTTCTGGCTGCAATAAAATATTTTCTTGTGGTCTCATGAAAGCACAGCAGGGCTTGGTTGCATGACTACTGCTTAGTCATAGCATCACACTGAGTCTTGGCTGCTTGCTTTAGATAAAATGGTGCCTGGTATTTTATTCTTGTTCTAAATTAAAAAAAAAAAAAACAATTTGGAGGGATTTGTGTCTAGTTTGTAAACAATTTACTTCAATTACAGTTTATCACAGCATTTACAAAACTTGCACACTGGAATGCAATTTAATGAATTATTAAAGACACCAATCTTACTCTATGATAAACATGAACTCGTAAGTATCAAGAACTGAAAGAAAATCATAAAAGCTGACTTGTATTTAACTAATCCCAAGAATTTAATACCAAATTTTGTCCATGTCCATCCAGTTAGTTTCTGTATAGTGGTTGCAAAACTCAGTCCAGCGGAAATAGTTCTGAAATTGTATGGGATTTTAAATTAACTTATTTATATAGCACTATATTAAAATTTCTAGAAATTGTCTATTTCAATTTTTCTGAAAAACTTCAGGACTTTTCCCATACAGCACTTACAAATTGTGCTGCTTCTCTTCTGGCAAGAGCGATAATAACAACATCAGTAGGTAAGGTGTGAGCTTGCAAAGAAACAGATGCGCAGAAAATAAAAATCTGGTTACTAAGAGACATCTGTTCAACAGAGCTACGTAACTACAGAAAAGTAGTTTTCTGGTGCGAGACCTGGGGATGATTCGGCTGTAAGACAAGGGGTTGGAACATCTGGCCTGAGATTTCCAGTTCACAGTGAGGCTTCGGAGCTGCTTACCATGGGCAAGTCAATTATGCCCAATAACTAAGGGCAGTTAGATAATGTGTACTTTGCACTGTGATGTCTAAAACTGGGAGCACATGGCAGGTGCACGTCTGTCTTGTAAGCAGTGGGCTAAGTAAGCAGCTCTACGATGTCCTCTCCTGTGTCTTTCATGCAGGAGCACCCCAAAACAGCACCATTTCCGCACACTTTTACATGGGAGACTTTCTACAGCTCAATGCATGTAAGACTACAGCTCATGAAGTAGAACCCAAGCTAAGCACTGCTAATGCGCATGTGAAAATATATTTGGCCATAAAGATGATACGGACACATGTGTCCTTCTCTGAGACTATGAAGTATAAGGCCCCTTCTGAGAACCATAGTCTTGTGTTTTAACCATTACTGCATTTCAAACTAAGGATTCAGCAGAATCTCCCACGAGACTCATAATGCTTTGCTGGCTAATGGCAATAATTTATCTATCCATCTTAATGTGCAAATGATGAGGCTCAGGTAATAACAGCACCCTGTTTGGAGAGGATGACAGAAACTGGGGATTTGAAGTGCAAGCTTATGGTGCTGATTATTGATTTTTTGTATGGCTGATTTTCATTTCCATTGCTTAGATTTTTAGACTACAAGGTTGCCTAAAAATGAGACGAGGATGACTAGCATGCTTGTGTTCTGTTATTCCAATGGCCCTGTGAATGATGCTGCAGGTCTGAAGATAGTTTGCTGCCTACGGACAGTTACATTCTCAAAACTTGCCTTTGGAAGAAAAGGGGGCTCTGGCATTGCTATATAGATTCTGAGGTGATTTCAGTCTAAACCAGGGAGAAAAATTACTTTTGATATCTGATTTTAGGACTGTGATAAGTCTTGTGTCTGCTTTACAGGCCAAGAGCTAATAAATGTCAGTGTTATAGCCAGTGAAAATATCATGGAATGAAACACAAAGAAACAGTCCACAAATACAGTTTAATTTTCTGTTTGGTGTTGCTGCCCCGTTTTCCTTGAACACCAGCACTTAGAAACTCTTCATCTCACTTTATCTTTTGAATGATGCTTGAAGAGTTCAAAGTCACCTAGGAGATGTGATACACCAAGTTCTTATTCATTTTATATTTTTACATGGACATCTCCATCTTTTTGTTTCCAGATATTTAAAGCTATATTCCTTCAAAAAAGGGAGAGAGGAAAGACTTTGACTAGGTTTGATTTTTTTTTTTTCCTTTGAGAAACAAATTTTCTTCATTCCCTTAGAAAGAAAGACAACAGCTGCCGATAGAAGGTGATTCATAAGTGCAATGACAGGCTTGCAGAAGCTAAATTTGGACAGAAAAAAATGACACTGTCCTACAGTTGGAATGAAAGGTGAACCTATTTTTTTCATATAGCTTTCTCTATTTCTTTAGTACCCTGCATAAAATGAGATTACTTGTCCTGTAAGTAGAAAGCAAAGAAGGATAACATCATTTCTGATTTAACACATTAAGGCAAGGTGGAAAAACTTAGTTCTCCAGTCACAAATGTTTTTAGTTGCCTAATTCACCAAGACACCAGTGAGAACCAGGAACTGAAATCCTACCAAGGGTCGGGGTCTCTGTTACTCTGGTGGTTGGAATAACTAATGATACCTTGGAATAGATGACTGTTTGAAACGTTAAGAATTAAATAGCTCACAGGAGAACTGATTGTGAACCCCCTGCTGCAGGAGATTTTGCTGTGTTTTTTCATGTTTTGTTGGTTTGGTGTTTTATCTGAAGGTGGAGGAGGGAAGGATGGAACAGTTCTAAAGAAAATGGGTAAGTGGAGAAAGCAGCCGTTTGGAGTTTTTTAAAGCTGTTGAATAATTCAATTTGATTTTTTGGGGGAATAGTGAATGAGACCGTGCCTTTTTAATGTGAGAATAGATAAGTTCGGTTGAGCTTGAACAGTGCTCTTGAAGGGAGTTTAGATTGCTTATTTCTATTCTAGCCAAATCATCAGCATTTAAAAGCAATTTAAGAACCTGCAGTCATAATAGTCTATTTACTTAAGAAGAAAAAAAGAAAAAAAAATTAAATATGGCATTTTGTTTAATAAGTAGAAAGTATTTTATTTAATTGCAGAGCAGTTGCCCTCAATCTAGAGACTGCTGATAGGGTATTTGCATAACTGAGGCTATAAGTCTACACTAAGTGTCCTTTGCATATGTAGATATGTTTATATATTGTGCTGGTAAAGTACTCTCTAAACACATACGGCTGTGTTGACAAGACAGGGATTTGCACTGCTGTGATGGAATTAGCGCTGCTGTACCTTGACCAAGTTTGACCACAATTAATATAGCTGTTAAGTGCTTCTTTGAGGACCTCTGTCCATGCAGGGTCACATCGCTGGTCAGTGTAGGCAGGCAAGCAGAAAGATAAACATACCTGAGAGTCTGGACTACAGCTCAAGCTAATTTCAGTGCTAATTTCCCATCAAGATTCAGAAGATGTATATGTTTTGATTTGCACCTAAAAAAACCAACAAACTCTCAGTTTTGAATTGTAACACCTGATTTTTTTTTGAAAGCTTTTCTCCTGCCTGTTGTACGGGTTTGGGTTTTTTAGTTTTCCTTTGGGGGCTTGCCTTCCTCTTCCTACTCCATTTTCCGATATTTATCTTCTATTCTTTCCACCAAGTAATACAGGAAAGAGTTTTTGAAGGGCAAAGAACAGTGAGTAAAACTTTTCTATTTCCTGTGAGTAGTGAGACTGTCATTTGGTATGAGATGCAGATTTTTGTTCCATACTATCTTGACCTTTTGCCCCTCCCTTCCAAAAAAAAAAACCCCACCCCAACAATCAAAAAAACTAGTGAAATCTTTACTGTGAGTTGTTGGTTGTACATATGGAAGGTGGAACTGTATTAATCAGCTTTGCTAGTCATCTAGAATTGAAGCCATAGTTTGCTCCTCTATTAATGCAAAGTGCTTGTCACCGTAAGGCTGGGTCCTATTGTTATCTATACATGGCTTTTTTTCAAAGTACTTGAAGGCAGAACTTAGAACTTTGGTCCTCAGGAAGTGAGAAAGAAGAAAGTGAATTTGTTATCCAGCAAAACAGCAGTATCTCTATGAAATGAATGCACATCTCCAGAAAACCCATGGTCTACTGCCCTTCCTGCCTACCAGTCTTTCAATATCGGCCATTAAAAGCTTTAGGGCCAGATTAAAAAAATAATAATAATTGAAAATGCAGATCACCGCATAAACAACATGCTCATGCAGTGCCATGTCTAATTTGTGCATGGAATTAGTGTAATTGCCATTGCAAGCTGGGTAATTGGGTGTGGAAATTATGACCATGATTTCCTCATCTGCAGAAGCTGCAATGAAAATCGTTTGCGCTTTATTTACTTAAAGTGGCCTTTTCCACAATAGCTTATCCTTTGGTGCAGATGAACTCAGTGGGATCGATCGCTCTTTGCTGTGGCAGCATGCGGTTTCAGAAGTCCAAGAATTGCGAGCACGGTGGGTCTGGAAAAGACAACTGAATATCGGAGAGGTTTTCCCCTAAGCAGTCAGTGCTGTTCAACCAGGAGCTGCTCTGTTCCCTCCTGATTTTTTGCACACATCCTCCCAATTAAGAGAGAGAAAGGTGTTTTCTTGAGTAACTCCAGCTTGTGTAACTTTTCACCTGTGAATGATGCTGGCAGTTTAATGCTTCCTATCGAAGAAGAATGAAGACAAACATCACCATGTTGCCGCTCTCTCACCTGGCAGTTCTTATAGGGACTAACCCTCCGGGAAGGAGCACGGCAGGGGTTTGCAGAGGCTGGGGGGGATTACCGGGGGTTTCCTGGGTGCAGCGGCATCAGGCTGCCATTTGTGCCATCCCGTGTCTCCAGCGCTGCAGCGGCCGGCCGGGCTGAGCTGTGCTTTGTGCAGCTGACGGCAGGGATGGCATTCAATTTGTGCCTTTCTCTGCCAGGCGTAGAGTTCCTTGTCACTTCACTAGTTTGACATGAGCAAT
This sequence comes from Calonectris borealis, assembly GCF_964195595.1. NCBI lineage: Eukaryota > Metazoa > Chordata > Aves > Procellariiformes > Procellariidae > Calonectris > Calonectris borealis. Next base: position 32,055,115 of record NC_134318.1, on the reverse strand, counting down.
TGCTTTGCTTTCTGCATACAGAGGGAGGAAGGAACAGGGAAACCTGGGAGGAAACAAACAACAAAAAACTCTTTGGCTCTGTGACTCCGGGGTGCCTGCCTTTTCCTAGCAAGATCGGTATCGGTGAACGAGAGTTATTGCCTCTTCATCTGTTTCTTCTCAAGCAAAATGTTCTGGTTCATTTCATGCTGATATTTTCTGCATCTTTTTGAACTGTGCTAGAAATTTAACACGGAGCTAACACTAAATAACATGTTTTCTCTGTGAAGGAAATTAAAGCCAAAAGACCCAGGTTCTTTCTTTGGGAAATAATGTGACATTTTCTTTTTCAGCCTGGTTTTGCTTTCATCATCTTCTAAAATGCTTAACATTCTTTTTTCTATTGAAGAAGAAAGTGGTTTAAAAAGAATAAGGATAAGACAGTTTTTATGGAAAGATTTTACTGGTTTAACGACATGTCAGTCAGTTACAGCTGAGTAGTTTTAATTGTTAGATGCATTTGTGCAGTGATAATCCCTTTTAAAATTATAGGAAGCTCATTACTTAGAGCTGAATTTTTTTTTGAGTTGTCACAAGTAACTCTGTAGAGCTGATACCTTTTCACACTGGCTGTAACTTACCCCAGAAAAAGGAGAAGCCACTGTGTGGTAATGCTGTGTCTTGGTATTACATCTTCACTGTTCAAAAAAATCATAATGACAGCTTTTAAGTTCATGAGACTTTTTCGAGATGAAAGATGTAGATGTTTGTCTCTGCTTCGTGAGATTTTTTTTTTTAAGTCATAGTTTCTATCTTTCTAACACAAATGGGAAAGCATGCTTTTTTATTTCATAAAATTGCAGATAAGCCCTTGCTGTAGTGTCAGGCAACTTTTTAGTACAGCAGATATTGTAAGACCCGTGATAATATTGAGGTAGCTTTCTCACAGTAAAGGTTGCTTCCCCAGTCACTCCACTATCAGGTATGTGTTCTCCGTGAGCATGGTGCAAATAGCATCAGTGTTGTCCTTTGCAAATTAGGAAGTGGCTTTCATTAGTTTTTTTGACAAATTTAATTTTACTAAGTTCAGTACTAACAGAATTTCGTTCTTTGTTTCAGTTTGTGGACTAGCCTTCAAATATATGCATTAAACTTTCTCTGCAGTGGAAAAAAAAATAAGGGAAAGCCCTTGGAGTTTATAAACTCTTTTTGGGTCTCCTGGGCTTAGTGCAGTTTGTGGGGCGGAAGAATTGCAGCCCTTGGGCACGTCATCTCTTTCATTTGGGCTTTCCCAGTTGTGTGTGTTTCTTAGTGAGGCAAATCTTTCAGTGAAGGACATTGGAGGCAATAATTCATGATGTTCTGCTGCTTTCCACTGGCTAAAGATCTGGTCCTTGGAGCGCATTATCCCGGTTGTAGGAATTTCTCTGAATGTCTTGCCTTCCCTGAATGATATCTCCAACTGGTGGAAATTATCAGTGCTCCACTGGAAACCTATAGAGTGATACCAGTTTGTCTCCTACCTCTTTAATCTCTGTGGGCAGTATACACTGCTAGTGGTGCTTATGGTACAACACTGAGCTACCTGATTAACAGCAAGCCAAGGGTAAAGGCTAATAATGTACTTTCCCTACTGAGCCTTATGGGACAGGCAGCTGAGGATAAAGGTGGTAGGTGACATGATGAGAATATTTTTCTTCCATAAGACCTATTTATTCAGTTGCTTAGGTAGCTCCAAGGCAGAAATACGGAAATACCATTCTCCCTGAGAACAGGTGTTGAGCAAGCAGAAGAGATGGTGGGAAAAAATTGTATGTGCTTCCCTGGAGGCACGCGTGTCAAATGTAAAACATAAGTCAAAGGGAATGGAATATAAAGCTTCATTCCATACCTGTGTCTTGATAAATGGCTAACTGTAAGTGTAAAACAAATTAGTTTAGTAGATGGGTCAGTAAACTAGTGACAGGGCTGAAAGTTTCTGTTAGAAGTAATTCAGGAGGATTCTGTGCTATAATAAATGAATCCATGACATTTTTCTAGTGTTTTGGGGGGGTAATAGCTTGCAGGTGAGAGAGGTATTGAAGCAATGTACAGCTTTGGGGCAAAATTCAGATCTCTAAAACCCCTTCTTAGTCGAGGCCAAGGGCAGATCGGTTTGCTATAGGATGAAGTTTAATAAGGTTGAGTGGAAAGATCAGTGGACTAGAATTTGGAAATGCAGTGCTGGAAAATCAGAAATATGTTAAGTGGGAGAGAGATGCTTATTTGGCTGTAAGTTTGCATTCAGAAATAAAGTGTTTCTTTTGTAGGAAGGAAGTATCTGAGGGTGGAGAAATAATTTTCAAGCTGTTGAGTGCTTCTGAAATTAAATCTCTAAACCAACGCTCTAGTGCCCCCAGACTTGCCAGAGCTTCAAGTGTCTGGATCCCTTGTCAGACTTTAAGGGATGAATCTTGCCTATAGAGCTTGGGGATCAATACTTTCTGTATTTGAGGAAGGAACTCATATGATGTTAACCAGAAAAGAACACCCAGAAATCCTAAACCCCCAAAGTTTTCAGTCTAAAACATTTGTATTACAGAGTCTGAATTTCTCAGATGAGCTTAAAATATGTTTCCTCCAGCTTTCGCTGTTGCATTGATACAGCTGATGAAACAATACACTTCTCTACAATGTGTTGAGAGGAATGGGCCATTTTTCTATGCAACACCCTTCAGGCAGGGTGGTTAATTTTGTTGATAAGCACTAATAGTAATTTTTTTAAAGTTACAGGAATTTTGAAAATGACGGTTAATACACCGCTTTCCATTTTTAACAACCTTAATAAGGGATATGGCAGAAGCAACAGGGAGGCTGGGATTGTGGGCTAGTTCCAGGATCAAGATGAATACCCCATAAGGAAATCCTCCTTGGACCTGTGTGTCGGTCTGCTTTTGTTTAATGTAAGAGCTGGGGGTTTGGCCCAAAGCATAGCTAAAGGAGTTGAAGGAAGTGATGGAGAGACAGACAAAGGAGCTTACACTTTTTTAGAGATCAAAGATACTCTCACTAGTGGGAATAAGCAAACCACTGCTGTTTCTTATCATCATGTCTGGAAGTCTAAGAGGACATCTGATTCCACAGGAAGATTTTAATCATTGTCGTTCCACCTGGAAGACAGCACTGGTCAGATGTCATAAAAAATGGTCAGTGATTTGGGTGCTGCAGTTCTGGTAACGGGCCTCCACCCAGTAGCCCTTTGTTCTTGGTTTTGCCCTCTGCTGAGAGAGGAAGTCAGGAACTGACTTGGCTTCTTCACTCCAAAAAGACTGTGTGAAAACCCTAAACTTAAGCAGTTTATAGTAAAATGAGAATATCTCCTCCTACATTCCATTTGACAGTGAATGAGGAGGAGAAGGAGGAGAAATGAAGATGAAGGTCACCAGTCACCTGGGACTACCGTGCCTGTCCTACACTTTCTGCCAAAGCCTTGAGGATACAGGCAGAAAGCAGCTTAGGTTTGTTATGCTTCAGATAATAGGATCTTAGTCACACATCTTAGTGGGTTAATAAGATTTTTGTGCGTTGGTTTGTAATATGCTTTGACTTCCCCCTCCTTTTGAGTTAGCTTCCTGATAACATGTATGCCAGGGGAAAGAGAAGATGTGAGGTGCAAGTTACCATCCTGCCCCTTAATTTTAAGAGATGAACCCTCTGCAGGAGATAGGGATGGGCCTTTCTTTTTATTTCATAACTAGGAGGCAGCTAAAATCTAGTTCTCTTCCTGACAAATAGGAAGGAACCCAGATCAGAATGTCTTGTAATTACAAAGTCTTGATTGTTTTATCTTCCTTTTATTCTGTTTTATCCTCCTTTTATCCCCCTCATCCTTCCTTGTCTTGCTCAGAGTCCTGAAGGGGTGCAGCTCCTATCCCTTATTGCTTGGTGGAAAACCTCCACCTGTTTCACCAGATCTAATCTCTCCCCCTTTTCCCCTCCAGCATGGTTAAAAAATATAGTAAGGGAAATATGAGACTGGAGATTGCAGGGCAGGGAAAGGTGTAGGGGGCAATGAGGGCCTTTATAAAGAATAAAAACCTTGGTGGTTTTTTTTTTTCTCCTTATCTTGAGGGGACTGTCATTTTGGCCACAGTGCTGCTGAAAGTATCTCAGGCCTAAATACCTTCCCTAAAGATATTTAGCATTAATATGTCTTAACTTATACAGAAGTTATAAATAATATGGCCCATTGAAAGATGGAATCATTCGTTTCTGTCCCTCCCAAAGGCATAGGAATGTGAATGTGCTTTGAACCCTATGGAGGTAAATATCAGATACACTCTTTGTATATGGAGGGTGTAGGTTAATACAAACAGCTCTCTTTGCATTTCAGTCAGTGGTGAGTCTGCAGCTGGTGCAGGTAACTCATGAGCTAGCTCATGTGCAGCTGATTTGATCTTTTGGCTGGAGGCTCAGTAACAGGTTTTCTGTCCTGCATGGGTCTGTCTTTCCTCCAGTCCTGTTACAGTCTTCAGCTTTTTCTATGTGTGTGGCTGTGCTCTAAATAAGATCAGGAGAATGAGAATAATCTAACAATTTTGTCCACAGGAAGTTTCCCTAATCAGGTGGATATGTCTCGCCATCACAATACTAATTTCAGGCTGCTAAGATGATGGACTATGAATCCTATCTTGTGACCAGGGACATTTGCATTATTTTGACATAATAGACACAATTTTAGTCTTTCTATGGGTATTTGACCATGCAGCTCCATTTTAAGGTTTCTATGATCTGCTGCTTGAGGAAGTTTGCATCAGTGCTGCAGGCCAGCAGATGTTCTCAGTTTCGCAAAGTTTTGTTTTGCCAGCACTAATTTCATGGGGATCCTAGGTGGGAATGCAGCAAGAGGTCCCGCTCAGTGGGTGCAGCTTTCCAAGGTGCAAACTTTATACATTGTTGTTTTATCAATGCCTGTACTGGCCATCAGAGTTGATGACGCCAGTGGGAGCTGGTTCATCTTTAGCTGGTGGTTGTAAATTGGATGGGGGGTGGTGGGAAAGAGAAGAAGAAATCACCTGTAATTCATATTTTAATGACAAGGTTTTTTTGGTGTGTTTTTTTTTTTTTCCCCCCAAAAGAACTGGGGGAAGGATCATCCTTTGAATATATCTCACTTCCTTTAACAAGTTGTTTTTGACTAAGTCCTCCTCTCTTTGCTAAAATACAACAGTTTTCATTCTGACAGCATCAACCTGTTCTACAGAATATAGAGTCCCAGTGAGAATAGACCTTTAACAGGAATTTATATCCCAAGTCTGAAATGTGCACTTTATATCTGTTATGATCCCTAGGTGCCTGTTAAGGGATTACTTACATCTTACTATCCTAAGTTTCTTTCCATAAACAAATGAAACCTTTGAGTCTGAGGTTCAAGGAATATGCTCAGATGAAACATGGTTTAACAACTCCTTGGGGAGAAACAGAGAAGGTGGGAAAGTGAAGAATTGATGACCTATTAACTGTTTCAATTTCCCATCTTGAATTATTGACAACATGTGACATTACAACCTTACAAATTACTGTCTATAAACAGCTCGGAAAATATGACCTTTGCATTACAATTGGTCTCAAGATACCTTCCAGCTTATTACAAACAGCTGCTGCTGGCATATTTTGTTGCAGCTGGAGTGGGTGAAAGAATGCAAGGAACTGAAGAACTTTTCTTGTATAATCAGACAAATCTCAGATGACAAAATGTACTGGGTGATGGCTGAAATGTCTCTTTTTGAGGCTGGGCTCACTCCTCTGGAGTTTTGGGGTCATCTAAGTTTCAGTAACAAAGACATCCAATTAGTTAAGGTTAGTTGTCCTTATGTTCTGCCCTGTCTCTTTCTAGCGCAAGTGGTGATTCTGTTCATAGATGCTAGAAAGCCCTATGTTTCTCTAATTCCTCCTACTTCCTTGACTGTGATGACCAGTGAGTGCAAGCTGAATGGATGGTTTGTCTCATTTGTTCATGGCAAACCAAGTGCACTAAATTCTTGCTTTGTTTTGTTCTTCATGTGATTAACACACAAACTAAAGTAAGTGTTGTGCTGAATTTGGCCCTGACATTTCTGCTGATTTGGGAGAAGCTGAGAACACAAGGACTTGATTTTGCATCTTTTTTTCTTACCGCTACTGAGGAGTAACAAGTGACCAAATTAGTGTTGGCAGCCAGGGAGCTCATAAGGCACTTTCTGAATCCTAGGCTTGACCCAAATTAATTTCTAATTTAACTTCATTAATAAAGGGTTGCCATAAGGTGAGACCTACTGTTTTTGTCTGCAGAGTGATGCATTTTATTGTCATTTGTTAGTGTAAGATGTGTAGGGAGTGCTAGAAGAGTGTTTTTGGGGGAACCAAAAAGTGTTTGGAAGAATAGATGTCCCCAACACAATATAACAAAAGACTGTGCTGAATAAAAATCATCTTTGCACCAAGCTTGTTTGTTTTCTCAGTTTCTGGGAAACATAGAATCATAGAATAGTTTGGCTTGGAAGGGACCTTTAAAGGTCATCTAGTCCAACCCCCCTGCCATGGGCAGGGACATCTTCACTACATCAGGTTGCTGAGAGCCCTGTCCAACCTGGCCTTGAAAGTTTCCAGGGATGAGGCATCCGCCACCTCTCTGGGCAACCTGTTCCAGTGTTTCACCACCCTCATAGTGAAAAAGTTCTTCCTTATATCTAGTCTGAATCTACCCTCTTTTAGTTTAAAACCATTCCCCCTTGTCCTGTCGCAATAGGCCCTGCTAAAAAGTTTGCTGCCGTCTTTCTTATAAGACCCCTTTAAGTATTGAAAGGTCGCAATAAGGTCTCCCCGAAGCCTTCTCTTCTCCAGGCTAATAACCCCAACTCTCTCAGCCTGTCTTCATAGGAGAGGCGTTCCATCCCCCTGACCATTTTTGTGGCCCTGCTCTGGACCCGCTCCAACAGGTCTATGTCTTTCTTGTGCTGGGGGCTCCAGAGCTGGACGCAGTACTGCAGGTGGGGTCTCACCAGGGCAGAGAAAAGGGGCAGAATCACCTCCCTCGACCTGCTGGCCACGCTGCTTTTGATGCAGGCCAGGATACGGTTGGCTTTCTGGGCTGCAAATGCACGTTGTCGACTCATGCCCAGCTTTTCATCCCCCAGTACCCCCAAGTCCTTCTTGGCAGGGCTGCTCTCAATCCCTTTATCCCCCAGCCTGTATTGATACCAGGGGGTTGCCCTGACCCAGGTGGAAGACCTTGCGCTTGGCCTTGTTGAACCTCATGAGGTTCACACAGGCCCACTTCTTGAGCTTGTCCAGGCCCCTCTGGATGGCATACCTTGTGTCTGTTAGTATAGTGTTATTCATCACTGAAGATCAGTCAAAAAAGTATATGTTCCCATCTGTATTTATGCAAAAAGACAGTAGGATTACAGGAAGGGGAATAGAAAGCTTGAATTTGACTCATGCCCTAGAGCTAGAGCTAGACAGGGTGGAAGCTGTGGTTTAAGATTAGAGCAGGTCAGGACCTTATGAAGTCCATCCCTCCATGCATTAGAGGACAGGGAAGAATGATTTCAAGACCCAGGAGTTCATCAGAGTAAGTATTCCCTCCCTGCCTTCCATAACAAACTCTCTTAAACTCTGCATGCTTGATGTGTGTAATAAAACCAACCTACATCACAGAACTGTTGTTAGGAATGATCAATTAATGTTTTCAGGGCACTTTTGGGACCTAAAGATGAAAGGCACTTATGGTCATAAGTTTCACTACCCTGGCTGCCCCAGGATGGAAGTTTTACTTTAAAGATTCCATTTCTTCCCTGGGGTGAGAGGGAGGCAGTCTGTTATTCAAGGACATCATCCTTATCTCTGTTGTAGTTGCCTTGTGGCCATGCAACATCACTCAATAATTCTGTCAACTAGTATCTTTTGCTTGTGACAGAGTGCTAAACAGTGATTTATTGCTTGAATACACATTGCTTTCATGAAAGTGATTTGTTTAAACAACAGTAAAGTGCTAAATAAATTATTCATTGCATGCTAATTTTTCACTTTTATGTTCTGTAGTGAGCTCCAGAATAAGCAATCTGGGTATTGTGTATACCACAAGAATCCCATTTTTTTGGTTGTGTGTATCTCCCCACCCCCAGTCTTCCCCCAGCACATGGTTTCTTTCCCAGGGAAAGACCTCTAATTTCAGCCTTTCTGAACGTTGTTGCCTTTTGTGATATTTTTTCTCTTCATTCTTTCTTCAGATGGAGTTGGATGAATTATGTTCAAGTGGAGGCTTGGATTACTGGTTTGGGAAATACTGTGTGTGTTTGGAGTTTATGGGTATTTCTAAATCCTTCAGAAACTTCTGGATCTTAACCAGGAAGGCACCACATAAATATAGCTTGCAAAGTAGGATCCTAATGGCTGAGTGGCACGTTTTCTCTTCTTGCATGCTCCCTCTTTTTCTGCGAGTGTTGTATGCTGCTCTCTTGTAGCTGCCAGTGGCTATGCTGGAGCACTTGTTTGCACCTTAAGATCAGGTGCCTGAGAAACTCCTTAGAAGCAAGTTTTTACTTTTAGATCTGCAGGCTTTCCAAATTTCCTTCAGCACTTAAAATCTTTGTCCCTTGGCAAAGCCCAGAGCCTCCTGAATGTCTCCGAGTGTTTCAATAGCAAGCCTGAGAGCAGGCCAGGTGCAGAACAGCTTAGTGCTTTTCTCCGGTTGACCCTTTCACCCTTTCTGGGTGTCCACTCTAAATCACTGGCAGTGACTGTGTGTTTAAGCAAGAGCGGCTGATTGACAGCGAATATAATAGGGCATAAGAGAAGAAATTCCCTTCCAAGTAGTTTAGGGCTTCACCCTCCTCTGGTCTTAATTCTGAAATAATCCCCCAAAGGCCCATGTGTGTATTCAGTGAAATGAATAAACAGAAGACTGCATTTCCCTCTTGAAACATGCACAGAGCTCTCATGCTAATGGCTTTTAAGCATTAGTGCAATTATAGTGTGTAATCGATTCTTTCTATACCAACTTTTGTCTTCTGCAATGAAACCTTGTCTCTTTCTTAACTGTTTCCCTTTGTATTGAAACATTTCAAGATGACAAGCAGTTTTTTCCCTTGTTTTTGTCCTCCTTCTCCTCTTTCCTGCCTACTTCTGTCACCGGAAGAAAAATCTATTATTACATTTACTTGGGAACCTGAATATTTCTGCTTTTTTTCCTACAGTAATTTACTCCCTGGAATTTCCTTGTACTCCTTTTAATTTATCGGGTTTGGGGTTTTTAGTTCATTAATCACATGTGGAGCTGCTCAGAAATATTTCCATGAAACAGATTCTCATTGAATGAAAGGGTAATTTGTGAAAATGGATTTCAATGTTGGAAAAAGGGCTCAAAGAAGGGAATTAATTCCCCTTTAGAAGTTATTCAGCATGTCAGTGGCTAAAGTGTTTTTCTGGAATGTGGTAGGCCTAGGTTTGGGTCCATTTTGGAGCCAGGAGAAGCAGTAACTCAGTGTCTTGACCTTTGGGCTTCAGCTATTACAGAAACACAATTTCCTTCCCTCTGCTTTAGTGGTGGTAGTATTTTAAATTCTTTTTAGACCGTAACAAATTCCTGTTTCATCCTGATGACAAGCATGAAGACTGGGACTATCTTTAAAAGATTGGAAGGACAGAGATGGCTCATTTTGCCTCTCTCTATTACAATTGGTATTGTTGTCTCCTCTAAAAGTTGTCACCATGCCAGGGACCCCTGTAAGCTGAGTATAATAGAAACTGCCATACATCTTGCTCTACTGATTGAATTATACAAGACTAAGAAAGGAAATACTAGTACCCGTGTTTGGCAAACATTGAATTTCTTGCCTACAGGTGGTTTTTATAGATGCCAAAAATATGAATAACTATAAACAGATTTAGACAAATTCATGAGGGCTAAAGCTACCTATGGTAGCTGTAAGAACAAAAGAATTGTCATATTTGGCCATATTCCCTCTCCAATAGTGGCTAAAATTGCATGCCTGGGAAAACTTGCACAAACATTGTGCTAGATAGGTTTTTATTTACTTAATTGACCTCAGTGCACATATTTTCCCTGAACTTCTCCTGTCTCCAAAGTTAAGTTTTCAGTATCCACAAAATACAGTGGGAAGGAATTTCCCAACTCATGTATATGTAGTATTTTGAACCTCCCAGTTTCACTTGCTGTCCTAGGTCTTGTGTACTGAAAAACAGTGAATAATCAATTCAGGACACTCATGACTTTGCAAATGTCTTTCATATCTCCTTTGTTGTCTCTTTCTTGGATTGAGAGTTGGAGTAATTTCTCACTAAAAAAAGGCCTTTCCACATCTTTGATCATCCTTGCTTGCTTTCTCTGATCCTTTTATTATTAGGTACAATAGTGACAATAGTTTTTGAATTAGGAAGACTATAATCTGATGGCTGAAAGTTAATAAGGGGAGAAAACACCCTGTACATGGACCATTTTTAATGCTTTCTCTCTAAACTTCTGCTATTGTCTCCTGTCACAGATGGGATAATGGGAAATATCAGACCTTTTTTCTGTCCATTGAAGGATGCAGAAAAATGAAGGGATTTTTACTTTACGGATTCTTCATAACAAAGACTGTGATGATATGGGGACTTGGTAGCCTAGCTTGTAACCATGTGGCTGTCCTTCTCTATCATCACACTTTTCTTCTCTTCCTTTACCTACTGATGCCTTTATATAAGGAAGTCTGTTGATCTGCAATCCAGGTGGAAAGCAAATCACAAAGTCTTCATATCTCCATAGTGCTTGGTACTTGCATACTTGTTAGAGACCCTGATACTTCCTGACTGGTATGAAATTGCTAAATAATAATACGAAGAACAAGATTTGTAGCAGTAATTTGCCCCAAATAATGAGTTCTCTAGAGTTTGTCTTTTTTTATTCATGAGCAGCCTGTAAAATTCTTAGTCATGAATTATTCAGACTTATTTGTGAATTTATTTGAAAACATTTCCTCACATAGCTGCCTCACCAAACAGCTCATTGAGAATATTCCTGTGTTCTGTTTGTGTTCGCCCTTTTTTTCCCCAGTCCTAAAGTTCTGTACTGGAAGGAAGAGTAAGTTCTGTACTACTGGGAAGGTAGAGATGAAGAAGGGAACAGATAGGTGTTGCCCAATTATTTCCAATCTTTGACTGAATGGTGCATACTCTCAAACACTGCAGTCTAGCCTGAGAAACATGGTTTATTAACACATAATGCATAAGAAAGCTTCAGGTCCTTTAGCTTTGTGCTCAATTATAGCAGACCAACAAGCTTGTGAAAACTTAATTTAGTGTTTCTTTGTTATTGACTTATGTTCCTGTTAAGTAGGTGATGGAAAGGGTCTCGAGAGTTTAATAAGGGATTCACGGATCACTGCACATTGAGGTGTACTTAAACTGTCTTGATGGTGGCTGGATATTTGTTTCTCTCTTCCCAATTAGAAGGCAGTGTGGCAGTTTCATCAGGAGAGTCTTGTGAAGGATAGTTACACCATTACCATTTTTTTACATAGCTATGTATATTACAATACCTTATTAACAAAATATTGTTGTATTGAAGACTGCTGGTGTTCTCTGCCTGTGTGAGACAGTCCCTATGCCTAAACACTTGCAGCTTATAACAATAGAGCAACCAAACTGCACATGCGGTGTTTTGAGTCCCAGAAGCTCTGAATGTGTTGCATGCTCCTTGCGTGGGTGGAGAGCGCCACAGGAGAGAGAAGACTGTTGTGACTACCCTTTTCTCAAATTATGGCACATCCTGAAGATCAGGTCGTAATGTGGAGTGTGTAGCTGGCACATGACTGAAACTAGAAGCTTTCTATCAGGTCATTAGTGCTAATACGGGACTAACGTTGGAGTTCATGAAGACCTGTCTCAGTTATCCTACGCTGGAAATTAATATACTCCTAAGGCTGTGGCTTGAGACAGAAAAATCCGTGTTGCTGGACAAGAAGTTAGGACAGAATAGCATCCTGAAGGCCTTCATTGGGTTGCAGTGAGGGGCAACATTCCTTTTTTTCTGGGACTTCAGTGGTCAAAAAGAGATGTCTGAGCACTGCACTTAACAATCTACACAAGAAACGGATTCTCAAACTGATTCAGAAAGCTGGTGCTAAGTGGTTTGCAGTCAGGTATTAGAAATGTTTTATCAAATATACCATTTGCATCACTTTCAAATGATTTCAACAAAATGTTGAGTAAGGAGCCTGTACACAAGTAATGCTGAGAGCTGATGGTGTGCAAGTCAGGAAAGTGGACTATTGACTATTGACTATTTTTTCGTTCTGTGGCTTATCCCAGGATAGCTGCAGTCTTGACTGAAACAGCTATACACATACATGCAAAGCATGGATGTCTGAAAACATTAAAGCAGAGGTGCTGTTTTTGCCTCCATAAGCAAAGGCCTGTTGCAATTTTGAAATCAGCACTTGAATCCTGTAGGACCAATCTTTCTGGCACAGTTTTAGGTCAGGTACCATTGTAAAAATCAGAGCTCAAGAAGTTATAGGGAGCACCTTTAAAAATGTGATTGTGTTCTTCTGTTTGAAAAATCTCTATCACCGTGGACCTATAAAAGTTGGTTTTTTGAATTTAGTACCCTGTTGTGCTGTGTAAAGTGGAAAGCATTTGCAGAGCAGACCTGGGGGTGGTGGTGAGAATACAGCTGATAAAATGCATCCAAGATGAGAGCACTGTTGGTATAAAAAAGATTGAATTGGATTATCACAGACCGCTTTGTGTAGTGGGTCTTCAATAATGGTGATCAAATCTTGAACACAACGATTGTTCCAGTCCACGTCCTTGTTTAGCCTAGCTTGAATAAGTATGGACACGCTTTAACATAGTGCTCATGTAGCGTTCCCAGGAGTAAATTTGCAACTGTCAGTGAGTAGTGTGAAGTGTTACAGATCCCTGACCTAGTGTGCCATTAGCTAGCTCAGGTTCTGGTTTCTGTGTAGCTGTGGCAGAAGATAGCTCAGTGTGGGCTTACTTGCTTTCTGGACACACATCGTTAGCGGCAGACGAGTTACACAGCCACAGAGTGTACTTCCTTCCCAATGTGTTACGAACCTGATTGGCAGCAGTGTGCAGGCTTTCATTCACTACCTTCCTGGCCAGCTAGTTCAGCACTGTTTGAGACTAAATATTTTTTGCTAGGGGAGAAAAGTCAGGTTAAAGGTAATCCTTGCATCACATTTGGAAGTGGTGCTGCAGTAAAGGACGAGCTTTGGCCGATACCCTGTAGGAGCCTTGCTAGATCCATTTGTAGAGCAGTTGAAAACAAGGTCAAGACAGAGATCTAAGCCAGTACTGAACCTGGGTCAGAAGTGCAAGGAAGGGTGTGGTGAGATAGCATGGACCAGTTGAACATGAGCCAAGGTAGGTCTGGGAAAAAATTAGCCATGTTTATCCTAGAATTTCTCCCAAGATAGCAAAAAGCCTCCTAGGGCCTAAACTGGCAAATTCACAGGGCAGTATCTTCTGCCCAGCCACTGATTTCCATCTTGAAACCTATAGATGGGCCTTCACATCCCAAGTCTTAAAAAGCAATCACAGATCAGGAGTGATTAACAAAATGTGTTTTCCTTGAAAATGCTGTTTGGGTTTGAAAAAAAACATAATGTGTCCGAGATGCGGATACCCTGTCCTTCCTAGTAGCTACTGGGAACTGGTTTCCTTTGGGAGATGGATGAGCCAGCTTTAAGTACCTCTTTTGTCCGTCTGTCTTTTCCCGGGTGTGTGTGCTAACTCACCAAGCCTTCCGTCTGTTTCTTGCCTGCTGGGGCTTTTCCACTTTGTGTAAGTAGTAACTCAAACAAAACATTTTTGGTGCTACACCTTGTGGTTAGTCTACTCACTGGGGATGTGGTAAACCCAGGATCAAATCTCTTTTGCTCTGAGCTATCAATGCAGAAGTGATGAAGTTTTCTCTCCCCTTCTCTTCCCTACCTGCCATGGCAAAATAACCCACTTCAACTGCTGATCCTAACGAAGAACAGACTTTCTGAAGCCTTGCATTTCTGTGCAGTAGGAAGGGTTATCTGTATTCACAGCAGAGCTGGCGTGAGACTGGATTTTCAGCTCCTTTTCATTGTACCTCTAGTTTGCTTGTTCTTTTTTTCTTGCTTTTGTTAGCTTGCATTGATTAGTAAGTGGTATAGAAGGGAGAAAAATACACAGTCCCAGAAAACAAAAACAAAGGAAGAAGTAAAAAAAAGACGAGACAATATTTTTCATTTCATTACTGTGCTTCTTCACAGCCCCTATTCTGACATTTAGAACAACATAATATGCATGTCTCTGTTCATTAGGTTCCTCAGTACTACATAGTGACAGCCACAGAGAAAGAAAAAAAAAAACCACCAAGAAAAAACGCAAAAGAAACAGAAACAATCTTAAACATGAACTAACCTTTGCAGGCTAAATAACAAAGAAATGAGAACAGCAAAGGAGAAATATGTTTTCTGAAAAAGTAAATAAAACCAAAATCAGGGCCTTGCATAGGTTATTCAAATATCATTACAAAGGGGAAAAGAGGATACTGAACTTTAGGGCAGAAATAACTCATTTTCTGCCCAATTAGTTGTTTGTTTTGTACATATGCTTGAGCAGATCTTTTGCTAGTATTTGAACCACAGTAAGTGACACAGGGAGACTGCTGAAACTAGAGATAGGCTTAAAGATACTCGGGAGATGATACAGGTCCGCAAAAATTAGAAAGCTTCCTAAAGGAAAGCCCTTATGTGTTTTGGAAATAGGATGTCTGCACCAAGTGGAGATATCTAAGCTATTACCCAGCAAACTGGTGCATATGTATGCCGCAACATGGTGTCGAATACAAATATTAGCTTGGAAATGTTAAATGTTAAGATTTTATCCTAAATTTGCTAAGAAGCCAGGATATAACAATATTATTTTGGGTTCTGGATGTAGCTAGTCTGCAACTAACATGCATGTCTGGATGGGTCCAGGGATGCCTCTACAGAAGGATTGTTAGAGCTATATCAAACAGAAGTATGATGGAATGCAGCTGGGTTCCCCCCCCATCAATTCCAAGAGAACTACAGATTGTGTGGGTTTTACTGAAATTTCGGGGGGCGGGGAACAAAAGAGACATTTCAGCTCTCTGGAAATAAAGTATTTTGATTTCTCATATCAGCATTTTTAATTTTTTGTCATTTCATATTCTTTTTGGGATGTCAATCACATATTTTTTTTTCTTCCCCTCAAGTGAGGAGATTAAAATTCTCAATGGAAGTTTTCTTTCGTGGAAGTTTTGAGATTTGTGAATTTTCCTCAGTTGGAAAAAAGTAAAATCTGAGTAATTTGTGAAAAATAATTCTCAGTAATTACACACTGTTAATCTTGGTATTCCACAAAAATTAGCCTGATTATGATTCTTAGGTTTTACAGATGGGGAAGGTGTTTCTTGATTCTTGCATGATCTTTCTCAAGATTACATCAACCAGCAGCAAAGAATGGGGAGAAAACCCCACTATTTTTCCTATTTACTCTTCTGAGTTTCTACGCCTGCTGTCTTCAGGTCTGCTTCTAAAACTACCAGATGTCAAAATATTCATTAGGGGAATATTCATTAGAGTCATTTACATCTCTGGTTCCTCTGGCAACCAGAGGAGGAGAGGGCCAAGAGAAGACAAGAAGGCTTGGAAAAATAAGTAACTGTCCTGCAACTGTCCAGCTGCTTTGCAGATCCAAGGGAGGCTCGAAGCCGAGGGCGCGTTGCAACTCCCACGTTGTATGGAAGGTCTCCATGCAGGCTGGCGCTGAATCTCATTGAGTTCACTGCTACCTTTCATCGGGAGAGTAGATATTCAGAAAGGCTTTATGTGCACACCCCTTCCTCTTCCTTTTTCTCCCCCCACTTAATTTTTATTTATTTGTTAAGTAGGGGATTTATAGACCCATTCAGAGGGTGCTGTGAGGGATGGCAGCAGCACGGTTCTGTATCTGGAGCAGACAGCTGCCCTGCTGTCACCGATAAGCATTCCTGGGAGGGTAGAGATTGAAATTTAGCACTTATAAAACCCTAATTGGCACAAGCCTTCGCGAAGCATATGTGCCTGCTGCAGCTCTACCATCTGATGCTCGGCAGGTGGCTGGTGCATTGCGCGTTGGCTGCCTCTTCAAAGAGGGACCCTCCAGGCTAGAGGGAGGCACCCCCCGGCTGGCAGTGGGGTTGTGCGTTTTGGGGGACGGAGGGGATATCCATGTCCGGGTGCCCTGAGGAGCAGAGGAGGGATCATGCCTGTTGTGTGAACCGCCCCCATCGTAGCGGGGGATGCATGTTGTCCCCGGGGCCAAGGCAGGAGTCACTGTGGGGCTATTTCAGGGGGACGTGCCACTTGGTGGGCTGGGGTCACCGTGGATCAGTCCCCAGTTGCCACGGAGCTGGTGTTGCTGGGGTCCAGAGTTGGTGGTCAGGGTGCCTGGGGGTGCTTGCCGCTGAGGGGCCATGGGGCAGGGCTGGTGGGGGAAAATGTGAGGGAGCCACTGAGGAAGTCGGGACCTGGGGACAGAGCGGGGGACACGCAGGAGTTCAGGGCCGGGCTGGGCCTGGTGCTGGGGGGAGCCTTGGGGCAGGCCCCTCTCTGCTCAGGGAACCTCAGGGCCGCCCTCAGCACTGCTGTGACCATGCCCCACCTGCACCTCGGGGCGAGGGGCAGCGCAGGCTGGCGGCTCCCCCATGGGGCAGCGGGGCAGGGCCTTGCGGCCAGGGCCTGTCCCACACCCAGCCGGGGAGCAGGGCAGGCCGGGGGCAGCCCTGGGCATCAGGCACCTCCCTGGGGATGCTCTTCCACGGTCTTCATTTCTCTGTGGAGCCGTTTGTGCACTGAGATACAAAGTTGGGGTGTCTCCCCCCGGCCTCGTCTTCTGCCTAATGGGGTTTGCATTTTAATAGACTGAGTTTGCAGCCAGTTATTTATGGATAGCAGGATGAGGCTCTCATTTTGGACATAAAGCAGTAAGTGGGCATAGTGGGAGGTGGGAGATTAAAATGGGAGCAGATAATAATGGAGGCTGCTTTTCTTCTGGAGGATGTTTGGCGATGGCTGGCCCTGGTAAACCACTGTTTTTTCAGGTGCCTCTCCTGTCTCCCTTATCAGCTGCACGCGACTTGTGTTCATGCAGCCTCTCTCTGCACTATGAGGGTTTTAAGAGTTGTGCTATAGAAACAGAAGTCTGTCAGATGTGTGTGCTCTGTCCCCTATACCTTCCTCTATTGCAGTAACCATGTGCTTGCTTATGTCCTCAGCTCCCATGTAGCCATGCTTTCTGCTCTGCCTCACATGCTGAGTGTATTGGAAGGAGACAGTTCGCAGTGTGGCTGGTTTGGGGCTATTGGTGTGTAAGAGGTAGGATGGCTTTTGCCTTTGGAAATGGCAGTGGTGAGGTCTGTTCCTCTCCCCCTGGTGCAAGCAGTCACGTGGCTATTCCTCTGCCATGCTGGTGCCCGTTTGCACAGAGCTTATAGGGGCTGAATTACCTCCAGTCCTTTGTTTCTCTGCCAAATTGGTTAAAGTTGGCTATGTTATCGAGGGAGCAGGGGGATGTGTATTAGTGTGCCTCATTTCTTAGGAACCCAGACTGAAAATAATAATGTAGAGGTATATAGATCAGGGGTTTTGTCAGATAAGAAGTGTTGTGCCTCTTTAATTTACTGCAGTTTTAATGGGATAGAGAGGAGGATAAGATATACAGCAGCCTGGCAGGGAGAAATGCAAAATAAATTAGTAGCAATAGTAATGGTCTGGTAGCTTGTGTCCCAAATGTAGGTCTTGTTAAAGGAGCCCATCATCTTGAAAGTCAGTAATTTTTGGTTTTTTTTAAGATATTAACAAAAAAGCAAGCTGAAATGTTTTGCTGGAAATTCTTTTTGCTAAAATTGCTTTCCTCCCCCCCGGTAGAAGAAGTCTAAGATAAACAGAAGTGTCTGTTTTGGCAGGAGGGAAAAGCTGTTTATCAGAAGAGCTAATAAAACTTCTAAACCTGGAAAAACTTCCATTCTGGCTAAATCTAAAACTTTTTACTGAAGTCATAGAAGTGTTGGTTGTTAGAGGCATTTGGAGGTCCCTAGTTCAACCTCTTACTCAAAGCAGGGTTATCACTGGCTATAGATCAGGTCAGACATGACTCTGTCTAGCCAGGTCTTTAAAACCTCCAGGAATGGAGGCTTTACAGATGTTCTGGGTAGCTTGTCCCAGTGTTGAACTATTTTCCTTATGGAGCTTTTTTCCTGATGTCCAGTCTGAGTCTCCCAGGCCAAAACTGGTGATCACTTGCTTGTGTTATATCATCTGCTACAACCAAAAAGAGTTTGACTGGAGACAGGCCAGTGGGTTATCTGTGCACCACAGCTGTGAAAAAGATCAGCAGTTTCAGTGCTTGTGAAACAGAGCAGAAAGTAATCACTGTTTCTACTGCATACAGTAGATCTCATCTTGTATCCTGAAACATTGTCTAGCATGTAAGCTCCTTCCCACTGCACTTTGCCTGGGGTTAAGGGAAGAACCTGTTGGCGATATCATGCAGAGGAGCTGAGCAAGAAGAGGTCCGATTGGCTCAACATACATCTCTGCAAATACTTCCCATGTCAGTTTAGGCAAATGCTTTTAACAATTCATTCAATTATGTTAAGCACCCATTAAAGAAATCCTAAGCCCTCCCTGGGGTCATTTCAGTTCTATGAGATTGTAGTTGTTTGAGACTAACCACGATTTCTTCTTTTGCCTTCAGGTGATTCTAATTCTGACAAAGCTGTATGACTACAACCTGGGAAGCATCACAGAGAGCTCTCTTTGGAGGTATGGAGATAAATTGAGTTAATAATTACCACCTCACTTAAATAGCAAGAGCCTGATACAATTCTTTTATTGAATTTAATTGGATTTTTTTTAAAATGTGCTGGAAGGTTTGTAGCTAAACCCTCTCTCTCTCTCCCCCTCTCATTTCTATTCTTTCACACTCAAGGACAAAGAGCCTAAAGTCTGATTATCTTGTTTCAGCTAGATAACGTATCTCATGAACATGCTATCATTTGATTTCCCCTTTCCGATCTTATTCAGAATCAAATCAACCAATTGTTTATAATGAAGGATCTCATGGGTATCTACTGCCCAAATGATCCTTATGAAAAATCAGTGCTACTAAGACTGGGGGAATACCTATGAGCGAGTACTCAATGTCTGTTTATTCAGAACTGATAGTACCAGATAATTGATTTCCACTTGTGCAATGCTGACTTACTAGACTGATCTATAGGGAATGCCTTGATACTTTGATGATTTCAAAGCATATCATGCACTCTGTGAACCAAAGAAAAGAGTTGGGCCATGGTCTATTTCTTAAGGCTGTTATTTGGATTCAGTGAGAGCAGATGGTGACTGTTTTTATCTCTCTGAAAAAATGGATGTAAGGGGTGTTTACTTCATGTGTCCCTAGTGGTAATTTCATGAGCTGTAACGGATGAAAGGGAGGTTTTCTTGTGGTTCAGTCTGTGAAACTTTGATGGGAAGTCTAGGGGTTTTGTATGCAGGTCATTGATGGAGGTGGACAGGCTACTGTCTTAATACAAGAAAACTTTGGGTATTTGAAACTAAAACTTCTTGTTAGGGTGAATTTGTTTTGATAAACTTGTTTCGGAAAGGTGTTTTGTTTCCAAGGAAGAATTTTGAGTCAGAAATAGAACAAATAACCTTTCTGTTCAAGGAACTGAGCAAGGTTTTAAGAGAATGACAGAGGAGGGATTTGACATGGAATATATTCTGAACTCAGGCTAGTGCTCTACCCACTGGCCTGAAGAAATAAAACAAACAAAAAAACCCCCAAAACAAAAAACCCAAAAACATAAAGTAAAACTTCTAGGATTTGTTCTGAACAGCAACAGGAACACTCAAATGTATTAGTATTTTGTGGGGTTGGATAAATGGTTTCTCATCCTGCTGTGGGGGGATAATCACATCTTTCAATTTCTTATATGTTGCTGCTATGGCTTGAGATCAAAAACTATCCTATTTTCTCTACTGCCTTTGTCTTTACTATGGTGTGCACATCATAGTAAAAGGCCTTTCAGGACTGTGGCTTTGGTAATGTTTTTCTGAAGGGGGTTTGGGCTAGAGTGTTTAATTTCTCAACAATTTTGAGAAAGAATATTCATAAATATGAAATATATTTTTTGTATTTCCTCATTTAACCCTGAGAAATATTCATCTCTGTTTCATCAGTCATTGGGGAAGGTATGGTGTTTCACCATGTGGAGACATGTCCTTCCCCATTGCTGACAGTGCTGAAGAACTGCTTTACTCATGTGATGCAATGCAGGGTTGTGTTGAGATACTGGTTTAGGACTGAAAATAGGACAGCCACATCAGAGTGGAAAACACACTTCTTGTTGAGGTGTATGAATGTGGGCACAGAATTGTGCCAACGACCTTATGCTGTCTGTTTCAGAATTGGTTTCTGTGGAGCGTGCCACAATGGTATAAGTTTTACCCTGATTAAAAGAGAAAGGACTGTGGGGATGTCACTGGAGGATGTACCAGAAGCCGGGGCTTTGGCAATATAGCAGTCCTAGAGCCAGTGAGTGCAGTGCACTTTTCTGGACTTCAGACAGTCCTAATATCAGAACATGATTAACAACATAGTAATAGCCTGATTGTTTCATCTAGCCCAGTATCCTATTACCAAAAAGCAGTCTAAGAAAGAATATATGAACAGAATTATCATATCTGACACTTCCTCCTAGTCTTCTCCTAGCATTCATTCTTAGGATTGAAGTTTAGGTCCTTCCTCGACCTTCAGTTTAAGGTCTATCAGGATCTGAATAATTTTTTTTTGTTTTAGTATTAATAGTATTAATTTAGTATTAATATCCCATGAGCACACTTTCTTAACTTTCTCTTGGAGTGTGTTAAAATTTTTACCACCTGTGACATCTTAGAGCAAGCAGTTCCGTAGATTACTTGTCTTACTTTGAACCCATCAGCTTCAGGTTCCTTGGGCACATGTCACTTGTCAGGACTTGGTTATAGTTGCATGGCCAACCATCCAGAATCCCTGGGCAAATGCTTTGTTCTGGGAAATGTTGAAGGAGAACCAGGATAGCTAAAATCAACCCACTTGTCTTTGCAGTGCTCTATTATTCTTGATTGGCTCTTCAGTGCTCATGACTGCTCTGAAAGTTGCCAGTGCACTTCATTGTCATTCTTCGATCCTGTTGCCTTGAATAAGCTTCAGGTGGTTACATTGTGCTCTGTCCTGAGTCTAGCTCTGCTTTTAGATCCCCGCTCACCATGCAGGCATGCCTTCAAGTCACTAATAAATATCCCTGTGAAGATCCCAGGACAGCTTCTCTGTTCTAGTGTGATGGAAAGAAATGACAAGATGGGCATATCTTACTACTTAATGCACCTGACAGAGGTTATTAGCTGTTGCTTCTCCTGGCTGCTTAAGTGACATGTTAATTTAAATCTCCCTGCTTGTGTAAAAAGGATACAAAAAAAATAGAACTGAGAGAAGGGGAGAAACATATCTTGCACTTTAATTTATTTCATGCCTCTAGGTTTGATGCTGGGGAATGGAAGAAAGCATGATCTCGTGTCTGGTTTGATTTCTGATGTCAAGAGTTCTGTTTCTGAAGGATAGAGGAGAAAGACGGGTAGTTCTGCAGGTACCCACAACTGAAGAGGAATCTCTGCCTTGAATACGTGACAAAGAAATACCACTCTCGCCTCCTGTGCAGAGTGCGTTCCCAAAAGGTTGGTGAATGATGAGGGGCTGTTTAGAAGCACATCACAGACACGAGTCATTTATGCTATAGCTGGTTATAAGCACATCTGTCATTTGAAGGTGTAGTTGTGTGATTTAAGAAATCTTGTGACTGATGGGACTGTAACCATATATAACACAACTATGCCATTGCCTACAAGATATGAATCTGTCTTCTTTATAAACACACTACTACCACTAGGATGGCATTTCTTTGTAATTTTTCAGCCAGTTTAACTACAGCTGGCTGCAGCACTAATGGATGGAGATCACCCTTCTAAAACTACCGATGAATTAAGAGACCACTAGCAACAGACATGAAGGGATGAAATACAGTAAGAGAAAAGAGACAGGGAGAATCTATACAATCTTCTAGAATGCTAAGGCTCTGTGCTCACTGAGCTTCGGATGGCAAGTGAGCTGCTGCTGCTTCTGTACATGGTAAATGAGATTTTGCATCAGGCTGGGCCTGACTTTAATTACGCTGTTATCCTCTCAGCAGACTTTTTCCACAGTTTTAGTTGAGAGCTTTTTATTTACTGTTTGTTATTCTTTTTATAGAAGAGGAAGAAAATGGAGGAGAAAAGATTATCTGTCACTGAGCAATTAACTGAGTGTATTGGATTTATTTCTCTTCCTCTCCTAGATATCTCTCAGATCGCAAAGAGGATTAAGCTGTGAGAGTTAGGAGAAGATGTTTTTTTACCACTGGAGTAAGATAAGCTTACGTTTCCAATAAATAAAAATGTCAGAATAGTGACTACAGTATCCATGAGCTGCAGACAGCTGTGGGGGAGGACTAATCTTTTTTCTGTTTGTGTAAATATGATGCTCTGGAAAGACGTGTGTGCAGGACACTTTCCCTCAGGGCCTTGAGAGGCTGACAGGCAATGAATGCTGCCATTCACCTCTTTGCCTTCTTATAGCTCTGTATTTGGTCAGGAATGAGTAATTTCATGGAACTTGCTGTAAAAATAGCAGTAATTAAGCTTTGCTTTTCAGCCAGAAAATAGGAAGATGTAGAGTTTGCTTGTTTGAGAGCATTTACGTTCTACATTATGATCTGTTGCTCTGTTAGTTATGGAAGTTACTGATGATACTCCCACACTCCAACACTGTGCCTGAACTCTGAGCTCCCCAGTTCAGGAGTGCTTAACACTTCCAGCCTGTCCTTCACTGCTCCTGGCTTCTGCAGTAAGGAAGCTTTAGCATATATGCCATAAAGAAATCTCAAGGACTCTGAAAAATACTTATACCTCATAGATCTAGCTTTAACTTCCCATATATAAAGCAGGAGATGTTAACAGTTGCTTTTTCCCCCCCTCCCCCTGGAGAATTCCTTTAGAATGGATTTAGCTAACTGGCATCTGCAGTATTTTGAAGATTGCCTGGTGATATATATTACAGAGGTCACAGCAAGATAAAAACTCTCAGAACTCCAAGGCCCTGTTTTCTAACTTTTTCATGGCCTTTTTGTTTAACTTTGAACTAGTGTTTTAACCCCTCCATCAGTTTACTCATCCCCACCTTCCAACACCACCAATGCACATTATCCTGCAACTCTGTCCTTTCAAGAAGGGAAATTGGGTATGTAAGCCAGAGAAGAATCAGATCCCTCAGAGCATCTCCGCCTCTCAGTATAGGAATAACTTTCATTTATTCCATGGGACAACTTGATGAAATAAAGAACGCGCTGTCCTTACTGTGTTCTTATCCTCTTCTGCTCTCAGCCACTGCTGGAGACAAGATATTGGGCTAAGGTAGACCAAGATACTTGGTACTAAGGTCTAAGTACCGTTGTGTTATGTCTGTATGTTGGGTAGTCCCATAATCACCATTATGCGTCGGAGTGTTTTGGTGAAAACACTTATCATTGGAGATGAGTTTGCATTAGTATGTCAGATACTGAAAAGGAGCGATGGCCAACAGGAATGTATTCTTTTCTCTTGCAGCTCCTCTAGGGATGGAAGCCTCAGGGAGAGAGGTAGATGTAGATTGAGGATCATATCTGAATACAACCTTGCAGTATTAGCCAGATGATCTCTGTTAGACATCTTTCTCTTCCTTGAATCCTGTTGCTTGAAAAGTCTTGGCTGTGAGTTGACCCCAGCTATGTGGTTATAAATACTATAGATGCTTTGAAGCCTCACATATTTATGTTTCTGCATGCAATTTTCTGGCTCCCTTGCTAAGTAAGAATGCCCTCTCTACAGAATGGAGCTATAGCCACCCCTGTCACCTTCAGTATTGCTGATGGGTTTGTGAAGATTTTCTTCTCTAGACTGGAGAGTTCTTGCAACAGGAGACTTGAAAGATTGTCAGTATTTGCTTACATCCTTTGAGGGGAATTTCCAGGATATGTCTGTTACTGTATTCATCATTCTCCTGCACATTTTATGCTGGTTCCTTACTTCTGTTTTGAAGATGGGCTGTTCTCAACTTGCATTTATTTTCTACCTGCTGAGCCACATTAATAAGGTCATAACTTGTGGTTTAATGACACAGCGTGCTCTGCAACAGCAGATTAGGGTCTTTTAGCTGAAGTGGGTAGGAGAAGCAAATCCATATGAGAGGAACTGACAAAGTGAGGGGAAGGAAAGTCTCATTAAGCACATTTTTACCAGCAGTTTTGTGGGAAAAGGGAACTTGAAAGGGACTATTTGAAATGCTTTTATCTATAAATATGGTGCTTCAGTTGCTCAGTGTAAGTCACTTTTCTTAACTGAATATCAGAGCTTGAAAAATGCTGCTACATTATCTCCCATGGGCATTTAGTGAAATTTTAACAATGACATTTCTGTGTGTCTTTTATTTGATTTTTTTTCATTTTCACTCCTGCAAATGTATGAACCACTGGCTGCTCTGTGTATAGTTGCTGGAAGGCATCTGGGGGAGAAGGGAGAATGAGTTTGCACACTCAGGTATTCACGTAGGAAGCAGTATCTTTTTACGGTTTGATCGCAGCGGGAGGTCTGCTTGCACTGGCAGCAGGCTTAGAACATGGATTTTATGCACTGACTGAGTGTGGAGCTAAGTGCAGCCTTTTTCCTGTGTGATGGGACACTCTATTCAACCATCAGGACCCCTAGGGACCTAGCAGTTTCTATAGCTATCAATTTTTTACATGAGGGGGCTCATTTTACCCTGGTGACTAACAGTAATAAAAACTTCTAGCACAGTCAACTCTTCTAGTTGGTTGCCAAAGTGTCCTGGGATGTTTTGCCTGCTATCAAAAAGAGCACCAATAAAGCTGGAAAGAGAGGGGAAAAAACAACCAAGCAATCAAACAAAAAACCCACCCAAAAAGACCAAAAAAGACCTACCTAGGAAACAACCCACAGCAGATGCTTAAATAGATCCTAATTTAGCAGGAAACTTAAATTTTATTTAATTTTACCACATTCTTACCTTTTCTGAGGAATGAGGGCCAGTATAACCCTTGCATTTTGTGGCATAATCTCTGTCTTTATTTAATCAATCTCAGGTAAGTTTTGCTTGGCATAGCTTGAAGAATTGTACCCTGATATTTTCAAGGATCAGATTTGATTGAGGATTTAGTGATGTGCTCCTCATTGCCTGGTCTGCGTGGATAAAATATTCAGCACTGTGCTGGTTTTGACTAGGATAGAGTTAATTTGTTCCATAGCAGCTTTGTATGTTTTGGATTTCTGCTGAAAACAGTGTTGATAATATGGGGTATTTTTGTTATTGCTGAGCAGTGCTTACACAGAGTCAAGGCCTTTTCTGCTTCTCGCACCACCCTACCAGTGAGTAGGGTGGGGGTGCACAAGAAGTTGGGAGGGGACACAGCTGGGACAGCTGACCCCACTGCAGGGGGAGTGAGCGAGCAGCTGTGTGGTGCTTAGTTGCCGGCTGGGGTTAAACCGTGACAAACACTAATGACGGTGCAGATTTATTAAGCATATTAAAAATGCGTTCTCTGTTGAAGTCAGTCATGAAATGTAGGAGTGTTATCAAGTAAATCAAAAAGAACCTCAATCAATTTTCTGCATGAAAAAACATGTAAATAAAGATAATGAATATTAATACTGACATATATTATTAATATACTGTAAATAACAGATGCACAATGTTCATGCTGCTTATAGACATATAATGTTTAAATGCAGTTTGTCATTCTTGTTCTGCAAATTAGAAGATGAACTTGCACATCTGTTTTCTAGACTGTACCTGTTTGCGCAAATGATTCTGGTAAAACATAGCAGAACTATCTCTGGTTCTGGTCCACGGGGTTCATCTGTCTGTTGTTGCAGACAA
This sequence comes from Calonectris borealis, assembly GCF_964195595.1. Classification (NCBI taxonomy): domain Eukaryota; kingdom Metazoa; phylum Chordata; class Aves; order Procellariiformes; family Procellariidae; genus Calonectris; species Calonectris borealis. The sequence continues at coordinate 32,029,042 of NC_134318.1, read as the reverse complement.
GCTAGACTGGAGCTGATATATAAGAGGAAAGACAACAACAACACAGTAGTTACCAGTTCATAAATAGAAAGCAAAATACCCTTTATGTTCTGATATTTCCATCCTTTTCATATCTATGCAGTCACTTTTCCTTTTGCAAAGCTGGGTAAAATTGTACTTATCTTTTCAGAGGGATATATCTCCACTAATCACAAAAAGGAAAGAATGTATTTGGGGCTGAGCTTGGGTAAACAAAAAACTACTCCAGTTGAGTGAGTTATATTAGCCTGAGATCTGAACTCTAAGGTCTTCAGATCCAGGTCCCAAATATTTCTGCGTCTGCACCTTGGGAATTATCCAGGCAAACATTCAAAGTTTAGTGTTACAACAGAAGGAGCCAGACATGTTCAACAGGTCTCTCTTGAAGGACTTAGTGAAACACCTGGGAACTATGTGCTGTAAAAATGCATATTTAAATATATATCAATGGTATGTTTGTTGTGCAGCATAAACTGACTACTGTTTACACCAAAACACAGTGGCTTGCTTGGAAGTGTCCTTTTTTTTCTGATTTCTGTAACCTACCAAATAATAATTGGACAAAACAGAAAAGGAGAAATAAAGCGCACAATTAATCAACTTGTTTTTAATAGTGATAGCAAAGCCAGCTTTTGAGTGTGATCCTGCCAGTGGCTCCTGTGCCTTGGAGCACAATGTAGTTCTCAGCAGCAGTGGACTCTTCTTTCTCATGTCAGAAGCTTAGTGACCTGTAGGGGGGAGAAATGTAGGACATCAGTGCACGAGCAAGGAAGGTTCATTTTGCCTCTTGTCATTAGCATGTACCGTTGAGGGCCTATGTGTACTCAGCACTGAGAAGGTTCGTGCGTGTATGACAGGGACAACTTGAGGGACACCAGATTCCTGGTGAGCAAGGAATTAGTTTGTAGCTCAACTTCCCCTTATGAAGGCTTGGAGGAGGCATGTGGGGATTCAGGAACTTTTCTATCCTGGCTGGCAGCCTCCCACTGCTGTTGCAGAGTAATTTCACTGGTGAGATGCATTAAGTGGTGGGTGAAGATATGTCCTGTCAATTACGAACATCAATTGTAACGCACTCTAAACGGATACAGTGCTTTGCCAATGGGAGATAAAAAGCCTTCCTTTTCTCTTTCACCCATTATTTCCCCTTACCCCTAAATGAGTTTCTTCTGTAAGGAAGTTGCATGCATTTCCCTAGCATGTATTTTACTGTGTGCTGTGCAGTTGGGTGTGAAGATAAAACGTCTTTTCAATGATCTTGCAATCTAGATAGATAGTCTATTGTCCTGGTTTTGTCTGGGATAGGGTTAAATTTCTTCCTAGTGCTGTGTTTTGGATTTAGTATGAGGAGAATGTTGATAACACACTGATGTTTTCAGTTGTTGCTAAGTGCCCTCCTAGTCCAAGGACAGCTCCCGTGCCTACTGACTGAGCTAGGTGCACAAGATGGGAGGGAACATAATCAGGACAGCCAGCCCAGCTGGCTAATGGGGTATTCCATACCATGTGACGTCATGCTCAGTATATGAACGGTAGGCGTGATCCACTAAGTACCGATCACTGCTTGGTTATCGGTCAGCGCGGGTGGTGAGCAATTGCCTTGTGCATCACTCGGTTTGTATATTCTATCATTATCATTATTATTTTCCCTTTTCTGTTCTATTATTATCTCAACCCATGAGTTTTTCTCACTCTCACCCTTCCGATTCTCTCCCCGCCCCACCAGCGGGGGGAGTGAGCGAGCGGCTGCGTGGTATTTGGCTGCCTGCCAGGTTAAACCACGACATCTATCTATGAGAGATGCTGAGTTGAAAAGTAATAGAAATTGAGAGATGCCACATATATTGTGTATTAAATGATTTCATAAGGAGAGATAGAGACTGATATCCAGTCTTCCCAAAGGCAAAATTCTTGCAGAAAGGCAGTGGTGTTCGTTCTACTAATTTGCTTTTACTGTTGTATTTCCAGACTCTATGTACATATCTGTGTATGTGTTCCCATTAATTTCCTTCTGTTTTTCCTTCAAGTCTGAGCTCGTGGAGTCAGGTGACTGTTCACAATCTCAGCTTTTCTGGTTTTCACATGGTGAAGAGAAAATTGAATGGCTCCAATGGCTGTAGAGATGGGAAAGCCCAAACATAGATTTTTCACACTTGATTCCTAAGAGCTTTTTTCTTCATCGCCTAAACTAATTTGGCTGGAAAGACAAATCAGGATGGGACAGCAGGGGAATCAGAATGGGGTGGATTCCTCCGTGAACTGAACATGTAAATGCTGCTTTGTCATACCGAAGGCTGAGGTTCAGATCACAGCTCTGATCAGGCCAAGCAGAGCCTTGAGCCTGGCTTTCCTGTAAATCAGTTGAATGTTGATTGTTGGCTTACATGATTACACTGTCCAGCAATTAAAAAAAAAAAAAAACAAACAAAAAAAACCTTCTTTCTGTTCTGCTGGTGAACAAAGGCAGATTTTGTTTACTTTTGATAAACCTGGAGGTTTTTCCTCTTTCATGGTGGTAATGCTACAAAGTTGCTCTCTCTCCTAAGGCAGAACAGGAGGAGAGGAGACACTCCCTCAGAGTTAACTGGGAACCAGGTATTTCTCATATATAAGGGAGAAACACAGCTAGGTGGAAGGCACACAGACACTACAAGGCAGTCTGAGGAGATGGCAGGTTCGTTGTCACTGATTAAAAGCTGCCAGTCTTCCCCAGCAGGCTGTGACTGCGGGTCTTGAGTCCCTGAGAGATTTTTGTTAAGCTGCAGGCTTTAAAATCTGCACAGCACTCAGCTGCCAGTCTGATGGGCACTGTAACCTCTGGGGAAAAAGGGACTGCAATCAAAATCGGACCAGCATTGTCCTTTTATATTTGAATACAAAACCTTTTTTAAATAAGCTGAAAGGGGAACAGGAGGCCAGAAGAACTGTGTGCTAAATAACCCTTCTGTAAGACAGGAGGATAAAAGGAAGCTGTAAGCAGGTCTAAGCTCCCATTGTGCTTTACCAACAAATCACTGTGTTCTTAGTGATAGTTCAGGTGTGTTTACATTGTCCCAGGCTGTCTCAGCTCCGAAGGATCAATCTACAAGGCTGACAACCACACATTTTTGGTCTCCTCTATTTCTGCCCTTGCTTTTAGGAAGCAACATATCTTCTGTTTAGAGTTGTGGAATGAGAACCACAGCTGCGAGTCCTAGCCTTCCTACATACAGCTTTAGGCAAGCTTCTTCACCATTGCATGTGTGAGTAATGGGGTTATGTTACCTGTCCATCTGCAGTAAATGAGCTGAGAGTTTTGGATGAAACTGGCTAACAAAAACCAGTCCTGGAAGAGTTAGAGCAGAAACACAGCTGCATAAGCCTACAGTCTCCATCTATGGCTGAAGCCTAACAGAGATTTGGCCTGTGTTTGCCAAACCAAACTTCTGGTATATTCTCTTCCAATACCTAACAGGACCTTGAGAAACTCTTGGATATCTTTTCAGGCAGGGTGGATTGTCATCTTTGGGTCAATTTATGACATCTTTGGATTCTGCCAGAACAGAGGCTAATCCTTGCAAAAGGGTAAGAAATGAGATTGAAAACCATTCCTTTTAAATAATCAGTTCTCTTTCCAAGGAAGGAAGATCAACACAGAAGCTGTTTTATGACCATAGACTGCGTGGCATTGCTAGGAAGAGCACTGTAGGTAGCAGCAAAACAAAATCTTTATGACCTCACTTGTAATAGTTGTTTCTTTATGAAGATATGAAAGAATCTTTTTTCCTAATTGTGTTTGTAACTTCTCAGCTCCTCTGTTCTTGTGGTTTCTGGGAGGTAAGGGAGGCAGAACTGCAGCCTTTTTTCCTCCTTACTCCATGGTAGCACTGCACTTCCACGACCAGTGGAAGCAACACCCTTCCATACTATGGAGTAGGTAAGAATGTCAAGTGTTTGCATAGTTCTTCCTCAAAATGAGTTTTTCTTGCTAGAACCTTCAAGAGGTGGTCTGCTTTTTTTCCTAGCCTGCTTCCAGCAGCGACCAATAAATGACAGCTATTATCAGTGTTAACCTCTCAATAAGAAACCTACTACCTTTGGGTTAATTTTTCTTTCTTGCCCCACTAGAGAAATCAGCTTATGTCCTGAAACATGAGTTCTGATGACTTGCCATATTAACATTAATACCTACTTAAAAATGTAAGTTTTATATATTATAGACTATATATTATAGACTGTAATAATATTATATATTATTGGCCCTTTCCAGTAAGCACATCTGTGGCTTGCAAGACTCTGACCTCGTTTTGCTGTGAGCAGTGTGCATTCCAGGCATCGTGGAAATATAATTTCTCTTCACTTCCCTGCCAATGCTGGAGTAACGATGTGCGCTATTGTTACGAGGCAGCATAAAATTTAGAGGCTAGTCACGATGAAGATAGTAAAAAAGAAACTTAAAGACCTCAGTAAATTTCCCTTCTAAGCGTTCCCTTTTCAAAAGTAAATGGTCTTATTCTTTGTAATCTCTCTTTGTATGTTAACAGCTTTCACAATACTAACTCTTTTGTAAGAAAAGCACATTACAATCCCAGTCTGCTTTATCGCTGGTAAAGGAGCTAAAGGAGGAAGAAGCCAATATGTTTTTTTTATTTTTTCTTTAAAGTCCAGCACCTGCTCAGCACACATGTACTGTAAATTCAAGATGTGGATGTTACTCAAAGAAGCAAGTGTGATGTCATAAGTTTTAATAGCCTTTGATTTATTTTCCTAAGTGCTTTATTAAGATGATGCACAACAGCATTTGGAAGCCAAATGCAGTGTTAGGAGAGACTTGGAGGAGTTATTTTCAATCTCCTGACTTTTCTTCCTCAACACAGTAATTTGTTTGATTGGGGCAGAAGGGCCCTGGATTCAGAACAGGGATTCTACTTCTTATTTATTGTTTCTTTGTGAGTTAATCAGCCCAGTTTGTGATCTGAGCGAGTAGGAGTATGAATGAACTTACTGTGATACAAGAGAGCTGCATGGTTCAGAGAACAGGATACTGGCTGAGGTTGGGAGATTTGTGTTCTGTCACTGTATGTGTTTGTGGCTATTAGATGATGAAATATTTGGTTAGGCATAATCAAGAATCAGCGAATTCATGTGTATCAAAAGTCAGCTGCAAGGAATCCTTTCCTGGCAAGATATTTCTAATGATATTCTGCAAGGTTAGTTCTAGGTGCAGTGATATAGGGCATTTTTGCCATTAGTCTGGTAATAAATATGGTATAATTTCCAAGTTTTATGACAGGCAGGGTAGTGAATCATAAAGAGACCTGAGGTAGTCACAGTGAGCAAATGGATTACTTAGTAAGCTGAGCTCACTTGAAGAAATGTGTTTTAGTCCAACAAAGCATAATAGTAGGACAAGGGCTGAAGGTTGTACTTACAGTACTATATGCTATCTACTTACAGCACGGTGAAGAGCTGTGATCGGACAGTGCATAGGGGCTGGACTAGGCAGAGAATTGAACATCATGTCCCATTGTGAAGGGGCCAAAATGGACTGCTTTGATCAATGCCTATGTAAGCTAAGGAGCCAGGAGTTGAAGTTGTAAAGAAATTAAAAGTATGAAATGTTTATTTTAAGACACTGATTTGGTATGAAAGACTTTCTATGGCAATGTACAATTGTCAACAAAACTCTGCACCCAGGGTGGGATTTCTGGGCAGAATTGAAATAGAAATGTAAAGTGCAACAGTGCATTCCACTGTTTAGGATGTTTCTATGCTCCAGAAACAATCTAAATATGCCTACAAATGATGCCATCTGTGGCCTAGAAAGTCACAGAATTCCAACTGTTGGAGGCTGGGAGAGTATTTAGAGGAAATACGAATTCATGCTTCCTGAGGTCTTACATAGATATCTGTTGTTAATCATCATCAGAGACAGGGTACTGAGCTAAATGAACTTCTACCCTGACATGAGATGCCCACCCTGATGTTGTGGTAGCACAGAACTCTGTGTAGGTAGATGTACTCAATGGCAGTCTTGCTATTGTGATGTAGTTGCATTGCATAGCTAAATTTGCTCATTTCTGTTTTGCTAAGATTGATTATTTTATGTTAATTCATTCTAAATTACTCAATTCAGCACAAGGCTAACTTGCTGAAATGTTGATTTGAATTAAAGAATAGATATAAAATTAAACAGATCTGAAACATCTCGCTAGGTCATTAATATAGCAAATACTTGAAATTGCAATTGAACCAAGTTTGCTGTTTATTTAGAGGAATAGTGACTTGGGAGGTGAAACAAAGGAAAGAAAATATATCATGAATGGTAGAATAAGGTGGGCAAAAGATTGCTCAGGCCAGGTAAAAAATGACAAGTATTGAAGAGACGTGGGGGAGGAAATCTAGTTTTTGAAGCAAAGAAGATTAGATATGGTTAAGGTTAGAGGGGTTGCATGAGGAGTCAGCTGTTCTGCTTGTAGAAACTGGTATTAATTCACTGACCTGAGTCAAACTGCACCGCTTCCCACTAGCTGTTGATCTGCTCCAGAAATGACTTCTTGCCACTGATACAAAAGCAGCATCACCCTTCTTGTTTTCTTCTTACTATTGATATTATTTTGTTAGCTGCTATTACCGCTTAGCTTTTTAGCATTATCAAAATGCAAAGTAAACAGAAAAGGTGGTTGAAAATACGGTAAGTGTAGCTATAAAGTCTATTCAATCTATGTCCCATTAGAAAATAATGGTCACTATTGTAATAAGTATAACTTCTTGTCCAGCCCCTCTATTAACGTAATTAAAAAGGCATTGGGTTTGGCACTTGGCTTCTCTTACATTCAGTTGCTCTTTATTGTTTCAGAAGAAATCTGCTGAGTCAAGTGGTTTAGAAAGAAGATGGAATAAACCTCTCAGAGTAAACAAGGCTTGTTAATTTGCAGAATTTCTGATGAAAATGCTTGAAAAAAACTTGTGTAGGGATATAATAGCCTAGTTTTATGTGTGTGGATTATCTCTGATGTGCAGTAACTCCTGGAATGATGGTTAGTGCTCTAAAAAAAAGGGAAAAAATGTTTGGTTTTTTTTTAGTTTGGTGTGGGAGAAAATGAAAGATCTAGAATTATTAATGAAATGGATTCCAGTGACAGAGGAGCTGTACGAAGTGTACGAAGGGCTATTTTGGATCAAATCAAAGATCCGCTTGACCCAGAATCTTGTCTTCAATGTGAACATGCAGCAGATAAATAAGAAAGGGTATAAGAACAAGGCCAAGCATTTGTGATACTTTCCTGATGTAGCCTTTCCAGCTAATACTGACTTCTGGCTCCGGGACTTTATAAAACAGCAGAAGTGTTTAATAGAATTGTTTATTAGCCCTTGGTGGATGTGTTTATGTGGGGGTTATTTTTCCTTCTCAGAATGTATCCATCATTTGAACCAATATAAGCTTTTAGCATCTAGAATGGTGAACAGCTGAAAAGCACCAGGTGGTTGTTGGTCTGTGTCAACTGCAGTGAGAGCTGAATTAATGCTTGAGAAGTGAGAAGTTTTCTGTGCCTTTAGCCATCCAGTTTCTTTTCCCTACACCTCTTTATATATGTGAAGTCCTGCTGTGTGATGAAAGCAAATTAATCCAGCTGTATTTTATCTTATAAAATGAACTTGCCACTCCCCATGTTGGATGGAGTGCCCTATGGAAATGAAAAAGAAGTAAATGATACAAAATTGTACTTGTGTGTAGCCTTTAGGGCAAGGAGCTCTGTATGGAAGATGGAGAACAGACTGTTTTATTGATTGCTCTTTAAGCATTGCCTTATCCTTTTAATGAATGGAGAAAATAAAAGGGATGATGACTTTAGAAAGCTCCATTAAGCAGCAAGGAAAAATTCTGGTTCTTTAGTAAACTTGTGTTGTATAGATTTGTACCACGCTGCTTACTAGAAAAGGGAAGTATGGAAGAATAAAGTGGTGGTGGTCCTGGATGATCTTCAGCTCTGTATTGCTTCCAGGCTGGCCACATTTTTCCTACAACCTCAGAAATATTTTTTTTCTTCAGAGAGGTGGCAATGACCTTGACTCTGAAGACCCAGCTACTTGGGACACATGACTCAACGCATCAGTAACACCTATTTAATTAGTGTACCTGAACATACAATGGAGACCTTATTGGCTTGTTAATTAGTTTAATTTTCTGAATGAACCTAGTGATGACTGCCCTGCCTTCTTCTCATTGAATGTGGAGAATTGAATCTACCTCCTCCTTCCTTGTTTGATAGATCGACTTCCCATCAGAAAGAGCCCCCCCATAAGTACCTGCAGAAATCTTGGTCAGAAAGGAAAAAGCAGAGGGAGTTAAAATTCTAGCAAGCTGTGTCCTCTCTGTTCTGAGAATGAAATCTGAAAGGCAGCCTTAGCTTTTGTAAAGCCTAGATATTCACCATCTGATAGGATGAGTCAGCCTCTACTGGCTGCCAAATATCTATTCACTGATGGAGAGGAAAGTTGGGGAAAAGGGGAATCATGTATTTATTGCCAGCATTACTCTCAGTGGCTCATGGAATGATATCAACACTCACCATGTCTACCTGCCTTTATGCAGGAACTCCCCCCCTCTGCTTAAAGATTGAGCATTGATACCTAGTCTTGATGAAAGGATTTCTGTTACTCTGGAAAACAGAAAAAAGGTCGTAGCTCAGTCTGGCACATAGGGAAAGTACATGTGAGATGTGTGATGTAAATCTGGCTGCATAATTCCATTCATTTTGGCACCCGTTTTATTTTACATAGGAACCGATGTCTACCAGCTACACTTAATGAGCTCAAATCCATCCAGGAAGCGGGAGAGGATGCTGAGTGAATCAGCAACATCTCTGATGCCTTAGAGCCTTAATTTACATTTGTATTTGGCCTACACTTGACAGTCATCATGTACATGTCTTAACAATATCTCACTGGGCATTGTCATCCTGTCCTCCCACATAGGTTTGTCCCTTCCTTTCCTTCTTAAAATGCTGCTTCTCTGGCCTTCCCGCTTCTGTCCTTTCCTTTGTTAGTTTCAAGCTACATAATACATTTATATTTTCTTATGTAACATCACATAAGAGCCCAGAACTTTGCTGAATGCAGATGTCATAAACATTTGTCTTCTTAATCAGTAAACCTCTAACAGGCTTTTATGTAATTATATATGACAATTATACAGACACTCCTGTAAACTGTCATTAAGTCTGTGGAAAGGCTTGTACAGATTTCAGTACGCTTTGAATCAGTTTTTCCTATCCAAAGAGACAGAATGTTATTTTCTGCTTTGTTTTGTCTTTTCTGTGCCATCCATAAGTGCACAAAGTTCTTATAAATTGAATTATTATTTGTAAAATGGTATGCTCCTTTCTGTTTGTTTGGGCACCTACCAGTAGTGTACCTCCTATGAAAGCAGCCCTTGCAGTAGGACTGTTGCAGCTGAGTTTCTAGCAAGTCAGGTGGATACAGCAGACAGGTGAGCTCAATGCAGTGGGGAAGGAAGTGTTGCTGGCACATCAGGCAATGACTCACAGCTTGCTGCCCTACTTCTTGGAGGAGTTCACACCATCTGCTGTTGGCATCTGATTCCTAGGAGAGATTTTAAATATGTGAATAGGAGCTAAAGTTAATAACAGAGATTAGTGAAACCAGAGGGCTCTATGGAGAATCAAACTCAGTTGCCTTAATAGTATGAATAGGCTTATTGTCCAAGGGATTGGAGATGCTAAGGCAGAGGTAAATTCTAAGGAAGAATTTGACTGAGTCTAAAGGAATCTTTCTTTTTTTAAATATCTGATTGGCAGCTGTTGTGCTGTGTCAGAGAAATTAAATGGGTGCAGGTGGATAAGTTTGATCAATGGCCAGCTAAGGCTGTTGTCCTTGCTGATGTGTTATTGGGATCACCATGCCCTCCCTGGGACACAGAAAGGAAAAAATTCATCAGGCATCCCACAGGAACTGTTAGACTCTCCTGACCAAGCCTAGCTCCTGCTCCTCTGCAGCAGGGTGCCACGGCCTCCCTCTTCCTCTGTGGTGTGGTTCTGTGCAGTGGGTGCAGGTTGGTGCCCTGATTTTTAAATCACCAGCTGTGCCTGATATGTGGCTGTAACATTGCTGTACAGCTGTGGCAGAGACCTGTGGGAGATGAATCTCATCTGCTCAGATCATGAGCTGGCAGTAGTCCTGCTAAAAGGCCCAAGCTTGCTGCTGCTAATTCACTGAGCTCACAGAACAATTTGTTCAGAAACTCAGCTATATCTTAAATATCACTCTGTAGTGTCTAAATGCAAAAATAGTAAAGCTAGGATAAACTGCCAAGAGGCCTAGATTCTTTGTAGAACAAGGCTGGCAGCATAACTCTTCTACTGACAGAGTCCTGCAAAAATGAGATGGTTACACTTGAGGAGATGAACTTGCCAGCCTCTGAATCGGACAGGACTTGCCAGCACTATCAGCTGAGTTAATGCCCAGTGGTAGAGTAAGGACGATGCACTGTGAGTGTTGCCTTTCTGCCAGAGTCACAGAGTAGATAAGTAATAATGTCTTCATTCAGCATAAAAAGGCTGTTCCATTAGTTGAAATAATAGACTAGGAGTGGGTTTGTCCGCAGAGAGAGAACAGAGATCTAGTCCCAGTCCCCAGGCAGGGGTGTATGTGACGTACTTACTGTTTGTGTTCCAGTGCTGTTATTTGCTGCACCCTAAGCTGACTTTCTGGGATTAATAATTTATTATGCTTAGTTACTAGTGCTTCCCCTAAAGTAAACTCTTTACTACTGAGTTGCCCACCAGCGCTGCAGATCAGATGGTCTATCAATTGCCACAAGAATCACTTCTGCCTGTCTTCACTCCTAATTTTCTAAAGCAAACTTTACCCTTAGCTGCTGCTTCATTTCCTGCATCTTTTTTGCTCTGTCAGCCAAAGATGACTATTCCAGCAGGTCCCAAAGGTGTGGTTCCTTAATTCCCTGGTTCATTTTGAAATAATTCCCCAGCTGGTACCGATCACTGGGATGAATGTAGGTATGCTGATTAGCTGCTATGACAACTATGTCTAATTAGCTGAGCTAGTATCTCCCTTCCCGAATACCCAAAGGAGGTGTTTTGTTTGAAGGTTTTATTTAGATGAGCTAGGAGTTAATCATTATGCATAAGTCCAGTGGTTGAAGGCAGTTCAGCCTCTGATCTAGCTCAATAGCCTTAATTCACGGAGAGGCCTCGTGTTTCAGGGGTGACAATGCAATCACTAGAGTTTTCTATTTGTCCCTCTCTGCCTACAGAATAAGATTCCTTTTCCTTCTCACCTTGCCACAGCCCTCAGAAGGTACATTTGAGCTCTTTCAGGCTCAAATACAGAGATGTAACACCAGGCATTTTGCCCTGGCTGTCCATTTCTTTTGGATAGTTGATCAACATCACATTTGGGAATGGTGACATGAGTTAAACATCTCCTTCCCTCTGAAAAGAAACTCAGTAAAGCAAATCTGGGACCTAATCCACAGGAATTTCCCAAAGCATTGTAAATGTCTGGAATGTAAAAGTGGGAATGTAAGTGTTTCATGGTCCCAAGACTAGTCATATTTCCACTTCCTGGCCAATAAGAGCTCCCAGCGTTGATGGCTACATCTGTCCTGCAGAATTCAATTATCTTCCTGAGTCTTGGCCTAAATATAGTCCCAGTCTTGGGATAGTGGTCCCTTCTTTGGTGGCTGTTATTTACAGAGTTTGGGAATGTTTGTCCCACTTAGATGCCTTCCTGAGGGATTTTCAGGGCGGTTTGAACTAGTTTGGATTGTAACACAGTTCCTCTCCTGCAGACACAATTGCTCCTTCACCCTTGAGTCAAAGCCCTTCTCTACCTGATTCTGTCAATGTCCCTTAATGATACTTAAGTGCCATTTAAGAGGTAGCTTTTCCTGGGCCATCTTTTCTCCTTGTTTATTTCCTCCGTTCTCTTCACCAGCAGCTTCGCTCTTAAATATCCTAGTCTGTTCTTATAGGAAACACTTCACAAACCGAGTCAGAACAAACTATTACAGAACAGCCTCACATCTATCACGTCTCCTATACACCATTTTGAAAGTCCTTTATAAAAATTGTTAGGAGCTCAGAAATCCAATAAAACCTGTAGTTTTTTAATCATTAATAACTTTAGGATTTTTTCCCATTAAGTCTTAACATGAAATTAAAAAAAAAAAAAGAAAATCACAGAAGTTTTATTTCATTCTCTCCAACAGTTCTGTTCTACTCTCATAAATAAAACATTCCTACAAAAATACACTTATTTTAATATATTCTCATACTGCCACCCAGCCTGAGTTTCTTGACTCTCAGCAACCTCACGCAGTGTTGATAACTTCATGGGACTACTGCTGTGCTGTGTGTGCGGATGAGTCAGCTTTCCATTTTCAAAGTACTTTACTTTTTTTTTGCATCCACACATTTCTCATACAAAACCTAGCTCACTTTCTGAGGTTTGTCATGGCCCTCCCTCAGAACCATGGTTGGCTCCATTGCTACAAGAAAACCTGTCGTCTTCAGCTACTATTTACTATCACCTGACCTAAACGGTTCTATAGGTACAAGGGCTTTCCTTGCAGAACCTCTTCATTGCAGTTTTTGTTTGCTGATCCTCTGCAGTGAAGCTAGAAGAGCCAGTCCAGTCTTAGCTGCGCTCTATACCTGATTTTTGTTATCTTTATCTTGCTGATAGTTGAGATTATGCAGGCTATTCCCTTTCCTTCCCTTTTATGGACCAGTAAATCCTTTTTGTTACACTGGAAATGTGCAGAGTTTCATTTTTATTTTAATGAACTGCTGCTGGAAGAGTCCTTCCCTTTTTGAACCCAATCACTTTGTCAGCTTGATTAGTCAAATTGCTGGTGAATCTATTACTCTCCTCCATAATCATGAGTGTAGTTGCATTATGAAACATCTCTTTCTGTCCTACACACAAGCAGAGTTCGAAGGGCTGAAGGAGAGCATCACCCCACAATAATAAGTAATATAGTGGCTCAGAGAACTCTCTTCAGATGGAGGAGGCTCCTAAATTGAAGTTTTGTATCATTTGAGAATTACTGTATCTCAGCGTTTGCCTTGCTGTAAAAAGATTTGATTGAAACTAATTTCAGTATTTTGGTGGTTGCTGCAATAACAGCCCCAGCTGTTGTTTTAATGCTTAGATAGCTACAAATGCATCAGTACTTTAGCTGACTATTTTGCTATACGCTGTCCTCTCCTTCCACCAAAGCCTGGACCTTTCACATCTCAGGTGGATATCTTTCCAGAACTAACTAATCTGCTCTTTCTGATGTTCTGCCAGGACATTCGGTTCAGGAGCTTTTCTGAAAAGTTTTGCTTTGGCAGGTTGGCATTTTCTAAAGTGAAAACATGTGTCTGAAACATTTCCAAGTGACCCTGCAGATGACTGAATTGAATTTCAGTTTTATTCCTGAACTTTCAATGTGTGTGAGGGTTTTGTTTTGTTTTGTTTTTTCCCGATCACCCCTTCTAGGCAGAAGCACAAGCCTGTGAAATAATAAATATTGTTCAGGCAGTGACAGTACAGGTGTCAAAGATACTCTTTGAGGCCTCCCCAGGACGCCTGGAGAGCTTGGGAGTTGACAGGGGAAGTTTACACCATGATGAACCTACTTGGCTGTCCGGAGAAATAGAATTTCTGTTTTATGAGGAATTTTGCATTTCTGAAACTGTAGTAAAACACGATAGTGAAAAAGACTGTGAAACTTGTCACTAAACGGATGATGTCATTCAGCCAGTCAGCTGGTTAGGAAGGTTGGATATGTCCTTGGAGGATGTTTTGATTCTACCCAGGAACTGTCACCTGATGTAAAACATCCTTAGGGAAAACTTTATTTTCAATGAAAAAGTCTACTAGGACACATTAAATTCTTGTATGGGTGGCATAGTAACAGGAGGTCTTTATCTCAGTGGCTGTTAAGAATGAAAGGCTCATCAGCAATGTGGAGACACTACAAGATCTCGTGTCACTGTGTGTTCTCTAGGGGTACTGGTTCAAAGATTCAAATGCTACAGCTTATTTCTTGCTTTTTGTTTGTGATGATGCCAGCTGTCACCAGCTGCAGGGTACAGAGAGGGTACAGCAAAGCAGGTGCTTTTCTCCCCTTTTTCGGTTAAACTTGCTTTGGGGTCCCACAGAATATTTTTCTGCCTTCCAGCAGGATAAGTTTTGCTGCCTCCGAGGAAGTGTGAACACCAGGACTTTTAGCACAAGAAGATTCTGCTGAATCCATGGGAGTAGGCATTTTCTGAGTCTGCTGAGCAACTTCAAAGCTCTGATGTGTGCTTCACGTCAGTTAAGTGGCTATGCACCACTTTTTGCATGACAGTAGGTTCATCTTGAAGCTCTTGTAAGTAGTGAAACTGAAGAACTGAGGTCTTGATTCAATAGTGGCAGGAGTACTGTTTTGTGTCCAGTTTTGGTCAGTCTTATTTCCAAAAGGGTATGTCAGAAGTAGGGAAGGTTCAGAGAAGAGCAGTAAGGATGGGCCAAGGTATGGAGTGATTTGTGTGGAAGGAATAATTGAACTGACCAGGAATCTTTGGTCTGGAAAGTGACAACTAATGGGGATATGAAAGTCTCAAAGCAGGAAGGCAGGGATTGCTTGTTCCTTCTCTTTTCTGTTACAGGGATTAGACACCATAAAATAAATATACCAGAAAGCAAATTCAAGGCAGAGGAGATGTGTTAATTGCCTATGCTAATGTCTATTTGAACTCTCAGTGGTAATGTAAGATTGGAACTGGGAAACTTATCTGACTTGATCCTACATTAGATGTTGCAGTGGTATAAGCCTGGGAACCTGTGACCTTATGAGGCGATCCCCTGACAAAGACTATGTAAAACTTGAGACATTGTGCTGCTAAGGCCAGCTCCAGCAAGGGTAGAAGCTTCTTCTGTCTCCACATAGTGGTTTGACCAGAACTCTGTTCTGGCGAAAACAAAACAAAAAAATGAGTACTGCTTTCTGTCCCACCCAGAGCAGGGAAGGCAGTACCTGCGACATGTGATCCACTCAGCGCTTGTGGTAATGCTACTGTGAAGCCTTTTAATAAAGAAAATACTTTGTGGAAGATCTGTCTGGATGACTGCTGCAGAGCACTTGTCTTCCTAGGCAGGACCAACTCCAGCTATAGGGGAATTGGGCTACTGCTGAGGGTGCCACTGAGACAGCATTACAGGTATCACCTCTCTGCTTACCCTGCCACTGCCCTGGAAAGTTGATCTGCCTCTGCCAGGCACAGGAGCAATAATAAATCCTCATGGGACACATGCACAATAACCCTTCTCCGTAGCATACAAGGTTGTTCCCACTGCATTCATGTTGCTGCAGCAGTTAGAGATGAGAAGACTGACTTGTCAGGCGCTTGCCTAAACTCTCCCAGCTCTGCCTTCCCTACTTCTGTGGTGTGGTCTGGCTCCAGTCCAGCCCCAGTCCTTGAACAGTGGGGCAGGAATATTTCAATTTCGCCCAGGTGTCTGAGCAGCCTTTGGGCTATCTGGTAGGGAGGCATCAGTGAACCTTCTCTCTTGGGCACCTGACACTTTTCTCTTTTGATTGACATGCCTCTGTTGAAGCTGGCTTGAAAAGTGTTTGCACTCGAAACAAGTGAAGCAAATTCTAATTTGTCTGGAATGGGCCCTCCTGTTAAATGTTAAACTGACCTTTTCAAGAGAAATTTACTTGATAGTTTTAAGTGAAGCCCTGCTTTAAGCTAAACCTGTCACTACAACATGATTAAATTCACTTAAATGTACATCAGTTGCACATATTATTAATGGAAATTGAAATCAGCCTAAATGGTAACCATAAATTTTAAAACAGGGGGAAGAGGGTGAAGATAGAAAAAAACCACACATGATGTGAAGGTTAAGGTGCCTTATTCACCCAAAGATTAGGTGGGCTGAACAGGGAACTTTATTCTGAAGCAATGAAAAATAACTGACTACTTTTTTGTGTATTTACAGTGCTCCAATTCTAATCCACTGAAGAAGGGGGATTCAGTACATTTTTGGCAGGGTGTTGATCTGTGGAGACCTAGAAGAATTGGTCACAGTTGTCTGGTCTTATTTCACCTGCTACTGGACCTTTAAGCAACAAATTATCAGATTTCTGGCAGCCTGTTTGATAGATGGTGGAAGCATGTGTGTGTGTAGATAGTGCTGAAAGTGTGTTTTTGGGCATACCTGTCATACAGGAATGTCTGCTCCCCAGTTGAACTGCACATTTACAATCTTGCACCCGTTCTTGCCTCCTTCCCTTCCCCACCATGCAGCATGACAGTTCCAGTGTTTGGCTATTGTGATGACTGTTACTTAAAGTGTCTGTTCTAATTGGGCCCTAATAAATCAAAACTAAATTGAAGACCTTCCGCTTATGGGCTTTTATCAGTGAGTTTCCATCAGGCAGAAGGACAGAACTTGGCAAGCATCTCCCAGACAAATGTCCAGGGACTTATGAAGGTTCTTTCTGAGAGTGTTACCTTCATGTAAGTGTGTGACCTTTGTCATTCAAAGTGCAAATTTGAACCTTTTGTAATTAATAACTCTTGTTCCACCCGACTTGGCTTCCACACAGGTGAAATTAGCATGGCTTTTTCCAGCTGTTTTGGGACATAGAGTACTTCCATGTGGCACTAAATAATACGCCATAAATATAGCCAAATAAGCTCTTGTTTGGGTTAGGAGCTAAGTAGGCTGCATTGCCCACAGCCTGGAAGTAAACACTAAGATCTTGTCTGTCCAACATATGATGGATTATCTTCTCTTCCACTAGTGCTACCTCCACTTCCCATGATAGGAATTTGAGTGGGCATGTATAATATATACCACCACCTGCCCACTGTCCAGCAGAGGACACATTGCAGCCTGATTGAGTCCATTGCACTAGTAGTTGCATGATTGTGTTAGCATAGAGCAGTAGTATGCCTGGGAGTGACCGGACTCTGTTGGAGGTAGGTTGTGGGGGGCTGTTACGCGGCTCTTGCGGTCACGTGAGATTTGGGGGTCAGTGAAGCTGAAATTTTCTGACTTTCTCAGCACATTGGAAGACACACCTTTTTTAAGGGAATTGGTGGTGGCTGAGGATGATAGGTCTGTTTTAAGAAGGTAAAAGGACTTCTCAGGTACCTGGCTGAGTTCCTGTTGGTAGCATTATTTTAATGACTGGATTGTATAACTGATGGCTTTATACACCCACAGCTTTGGAAAGACCTTTCTTATAATTTTAATTCCAAATAAATTAAAAACAGATGGCTTAGGGGGAAAAAAAATCTTCTGGTTGAGTTCCATATTTTTTTTTTAAAGGCACTTGAATATAAGTTGTGAGTAATAGATGAATATGGCCCATCAGTAAGGATTTTAGCATCAAGGAATCTTTTCAAGATGTTTCAATCTGCAGTCTTTATTTTATCACAAACAGAAAGTATAATTAATACAAGATGTTTTTGCAATGCAGGGCAAAAAGATAACTTGATCTTGTGCAAGATGTTTCTGATACGGAATTTACAGCCTAGCTTTAACTTTCTTTTTATCATTTACCAGTAACATAAAAGCAAGATCCCGTTTTATCTGTAGCTGGCACTGACTTAAAGCTGACTTTCAGAATCAAAGAACCAGAAGAGCTGAGCTCATTTCTAGACTATCAGCCTGCAATTCCTCTACGCACAAATGCCAGTGGATCAGTGTGCTGATAGACTGTTTGAACACCTCACCTTGACCACATCTTGCTCTATTCTTAATACATAGCACGTGCTCCTGACCATTTTTTTCTGCAGGGTGATTGGGAGCATGCATTTTCCTCAGGCCTAGGAAATGGTATTAATCTTCTGCTGTGTACTTTCATTTCATTTCCTGTAAAAATTCATCTTCTGCTACTGGAGTTGACCTAAGGTTAGATGTCAAAGGAACAAATTACTGTCACTTGCTTGATACCCCAAGAGTAGCTATAAATAGCAAGCTTTATAACCCCACTGATCCTTGAGATACATAGTGATAAATATGCTTCTACCAACCAAGAGGATGGCTCTGGGTGATGTATATTATTTGAAACTGACACAAAATGGTACAGCTGCATCATTCAAATAGTTTTAAAAAGGAAAAAGGTAACACTGATAGTATTTGCCTGCTTTAAAGCATTAATTGGTGATTCTTGGGTAGAGTAATCCAAGTAATCTACTAGCACAGCTTTTAAATCCAGCAACAACGAATTCTTTCTTAGCTGATGATGTAAAGTAACAGTCTAGCTAACAGCTTAGCCTGTTCACTACTAGGACTCAGAGAATTAATTGAAACCTTTTCAGTGGAACAATTTTCTGCTGGGAAATGCAGCGTTAGTCAGATAAATCTTTTGCAGTATTTTAAAAATGAAATCTTGACAGAAGACGTCGGAATGATTTGAAACTGAAAGTGTGTTTCATTTTGATTTTCTCCGTGTTTCATTTGAGCTTTTTTCCTGTGGGGTGACAGCCAGACTGTATTATCAAATATTCAATTGAATGGATAATGATAACGCTGGTACTAGTGGGATGAAACACACTGAAATTTTGTTTGTTTGTTTGTTTTTTACTTAATCTCTTTCCCCCCTCTATTCTTATTCTATCCAGATTTTGGGAATTATGATAGTTTAAAACAGGGCAAAAAAAATTTTGTTAGCATTGCCTCAGGGATGGGAATTCTATCTTCCAACTAACTTTAATATAAATTAATGCATGAGGCATGTTTTTAGCTGGTTTTAAAATGCTACTGGTGCTTGGGAGTTACTCCATTATAACAACTAAGGGGCTTGGACAATGATTTTGAAAATAATGTCTTGGGCTGTCTGGATCTTTTAAGCTTTCCAGCTGTTGATTTGCACTGCCAGGGTAGAATGAAGATTGCATATTGTGTTGCAAATGCTTGGATGGTGCTAGCTAGAAAACCTCTTCTGCAGGGTATGTACTAAAAGCCAGAGAAGACCTGCAACATTTTTATGACACAATAAAACTCCATCTTACTCTTAATTGGAGATGGGCTAAAGCAGTTTTCTGGATCTATAATGTGACTATGGATACTAACATAGCTCTGCTGAGCTAGTATAGCAAACCTTGTAACTGAGCTCAGCCTGCTGTGAGGGTTTTTTTTTTGCCTGGCAACACCCACCTTTTCAACAATGCTGCAATGACCTCAGTGTTATGATGGGGTGGGGGAGTGTAGGACATGTATGGTTGTCTCATCTCACTGATTAATGGAAAAGCTTCCTATTGCTCTGCCCTCAAGCTACAAAATCCATTAACCACCCCTTGGGGTGCCTGAAATTTATTCTGGCCATTACCATCAATTAGAAAGTTAATAGTGTGATGATTACTGGGCTACAGTCCTAGCTATTTGTGTGATTTACACCAGACTGGGGTGGAAATGGGAAGATGCAACACTCAAAGAACCACTTTATAAGCAACAATTTGGCATTAAGAGTGCAGTGATGTCAGTATGCCCCGTGTAAACATAGGGCAAGAAGAATCATTAGTCATTCTCAATTCTTCTAATTTAAAAGGCATCTTTTAATTTAAATGTAAGGAAGAACAACTTTAATATCTATCACAGCTAAGCTGAGATTTTTTTTGTTGATGACCATAAGCCTTGAGTCAGGCTGGGCCTATGGGAATGGCTTCATTCTGAGTTGCAGTGTTACCTGGTGGAGAATACTCTGATTTGCATCCTAGCCTGCTTGTTTGTTTTGCCAAACAGGTCAGGTGGACAAGGAGATCTTCCTGACTGGTGCTCTTCTACTTGTAGTCCACTGATCCCCCCAAATTTCCCTAAGGTAGCAAGGAACAATCCTTTCTTCAGGGTCTGCTCCTTCATTGAAAATAATGCTGTGATGGCAAATGGAAAAAATATTGAAAAACAGTGTACAGTGCTTGGCGTGTAAATAAAGTCAGATGCACAAGTGTAAATAACGTATCAGCTTTTGGTATATATTAATTAGCTCCCAAAAACTAGTGGTCCTACTGGAGTTACTGATCCCTTCCCACATGCATCCAGGCACCTGTGGATTGCACTAGTGTTTCAGCCAGAGTGCCAGTAGTGCCATCCTTTTGATTCTTTCATGGAGAGGGTCAAGCAGAAGTCTTGCTTTGTTGGCTGTCCCTTTGTTTCACACTGCAGGCTTTCACCTAACATTGGATTAGAACAGTTAAAGTAGTTATGATTGCTAGCCTCCCTACACTCTTCTTGACTTTTGCTGCTTCTGTCAGTGAGAGGCTGGAAATGAGTCTTTCAGGCCACTGGAAGATAAGAAGCTGGAAGGGAGACTTGAGAGGGAGAGCTCTGGAGAGTCATCCTCTCTGCTGCTCAAGCAATGGAGGTGAAAGCCCCAGTTCCTTCTACTGCCATCTTACCTTGCCCTCAGGGGCAACAGCCAGTCTTGCTGGGGGTCTGTTAGCCAGGCAAAATAGGTGGTAAGTCCACAGTTACTTTGCCAGGAATGCAGTCCTCTGCCCTAGACATCCCATCTCCTTTCCCAGAGTGAGTTCTGCAAGTGGTCATTTAGCACAGCAGTGTTTGAGAGGAGTTCCAGAATGTAGTTGTGGCCCCCAAAATGGGCTTGTCCACTGCAAAACCCTGGATTTACAGTCCATTCCTGCAAAACAGTGCCTAGAAAACACTTTCAAGGCAGAATCCAATCAAATCTCAGTGCGTTATTTTTTGCACAAAAGATTGGGAATTGTACACTTGAAAGAAAAATCTTCATGTCTTGCATTCTGACAGGAAAGATCCTTCTGATTTTCTGGAAGCAGCTGCTTCCAAGCCAGGGCGAGTTGGTCGTTGATGCTGTCCAGTTTCATGTTTACGGTGGTGCATCTCCATAGTAAATACTTTGGATTTACATGAGAGTGTGATCAGGATCTGACCTCTGATTAGCAGGTGGGGAGTGGGGAATCTGAATATGGATTTTATCAACTGCCAGAAGTTTCTGTTCTTAGCTTGCTGGCAGGAGAAACCATCGTACTGAGCAGTAAAAGGGGGATTATTGGCCAAACAAGACAGGACAGATATCTAAAATTAGAGAAGCAGTTAAAGGGGGAAAATAAAAGTGCATCATTCCCATCTAATCCAAATTTGATCTTTTTTTCTGCTGAAGTATTCGATCTTCCTCTTTTCTTTGGGTATCCAACCTTTATGCAGCAATTTCTCTGAAGCCTGAAGGTAAAAAAGCCCATCTCTGCAATATGGTAGAATGTTACTTCTGTTGAAAAAGGCAATGGCATCAGAAATTGATATAAAAAAAGCCCTTCAATGCCAGCTTGCAAGCACAAGATGCCTTTGGACTGTTAAATGTGAAAGTTTGACCTGAGTTATGCTGTCCCATGGCTAGTTCGGTAAGATGGGAGGATCTGAGGGATATTATGCAACAGGATACATGTGTCACCAGAGCTGAAGCAATTAGATATATCCACATTGGTGTTTTGGCTTTATCTCATTTTACTTTTGATTCTTTACTTTACTTTTGATGATCTACTCTGCAGACTATCTCTTCCCTAGGTTTTCGTTTCCAGTGAGTTTACTAGGTGTCTCCAATAAGAGGCTGGGTGAGCAACACGGACTAGTTTGTTCTAAAGGTTGTTCACTGTAGACAATACAGGTGTAATTGATCTCTGCAAAGAATACTACGCTTTAGCAGAATAGATGTGAACTAGTCTTTAGCAGTTCACAGAGGGACAAGGTTTGCATCATAGCAAGGACGGTGTAGATCAATTCAGGTGGATCATTCTGATTTCAGGACAGGAGTGCGTAAGCCCATTTAGCACAATTCTTCCAAGCTTTCAGGTGATAAAAAAGCACTTGCAGGACTTACAGGGCCTTGTGCTCTGCTTGGGCGATTGGAGAGACTTCTAAGTTTCTGTTAACTTTCAGTCTTGCCAGCCTGGTCGGCATTTACATGTTACCCAGATTATTAGGTGAATTCTTCTTTTCCTTGTCAACAGTCATGAGTCTTGCTGCTGCCTAACAGTGTGCATTATTAATAGGTTTACTCTCCTGCATTGGTCAACTGGGAACACTTGTGTGTTCATCATAATTGACTGTTTCCCTTCACCTCTCCCCTGACCTAGATAAGAGTAAGAAATAACCTCACCCTGATTACACGGCTTCTTTTATCCTATATGACCTGTCTTCTGTCCTGTTGGAAGATTCCCACCATCATCATGCCATGACTTCTGAAGCTATTGACCAAGTTAGTTAACCTTGACAGAGGGATTGAAGCTAGTTAACCTTGACAGAGGGATTGAAAGCCTCAGGCATATTGAACTACTCGTAAAACTTTCCAAATTGCAAAGGGTTTTCCTTCTCCTTGGCATTTTGAAAGGTTTGGAAGATGTGTTGTATGGTAAAAGGTGCGGCTTGCTGAAGCCGCAATGGTTGGGTTGTACTGAAATCCATGTGTGTGCACAGCCCAACCCCAGATAATTATAGGAGTGTGGATGGCTATGAAATGGTGACCTATACCTACAGCTTGCATCATCAGATGGACGTTTAGCCATGTGGCTACAGATTCTGGCAGGCCCTTTACTAAATATATGCAAAGGAATGGATGGTGCTTACTGTGGATATGATAGAGACAGAGGGACAGGTATCTCTGCTTAGGTTGCTAACCTGAGTTGCTAACTCTCAACTGAAATAGCGGTGAAGGCAAGTTAGCCAAATTTATTTTTCTTCAACCATTATTTTAAGGGGAAATAAACAACTCGTCTGGGTCACCTACAGATAACATCTCCTGGCTCTCCCCCGCCCCCCATTTCCTTTCTTTCTGATTTGGGTAAGACTTGAATAACTATCCAATGCAATATGTAAACTCTGGTTTAGATGATAAAATATGAGCTGCTTCTCCTGCTTGTCACATCTTTAAATTATTTATAGCAATAATCAGCTGAACTATATTAAGCCAAAAATTGCAAGAAATTTGAGTGTGTATAGTTCTGTTCATTTAGATTACTCCAAATAAAAGTTGATTAAAAAGGAGAAGAATAAAATTGAATTAATTTAACTGATTATGCAGAGAAATGTCAATTTCATAGTTTCCTATTGTTTCTTTGTGATTTTTTTACCCCCTCTTGTCCTCCAAGTCTTTTTGATGGCTTCTGTAGGTGGGAAACTTTATTTTGTGATGAGAAAATTCTTTCCATAGGGAAAAAATACACATTTCTGTAAACTCACGTAATAATTCATAACTTCATTTCTAGTAAAATCTACAGCCACAACTCAAACTGGAAACAAGACATTTTCAAAATGGAGGGTTAAATCTGTTTTAAAATGCACATTTAAACTGTATTTAATTTTGTATTTCTTTCTTTTGACATTGATATTAAGGCTCTTTCCAATCCTTATTTACACACACAAAACGCCAGAAAACTTATGCTGTCAGGATGGAGTGGGAAGTAGGTGGAACATTTGGCTCTGTCACAGGCTTCTTAAACGTGGGATTAGTTATCTAGTCTTTCCCTCTGTTTCCCCCACCTAGAAAGCGAGAACAGTAAAACTTGCCAGCCTGCTGAGGGCCTCATGAGAAAAAAGTCATCAGAAATGTGTTCACTTAGGGAGTAAGATGTGTGGGTCCCTTGAGTTTTGAAATCTTTTCTTTTTCTTTACCCTGGAGATGTCTTTAAAAGTTAATTTCAACCTGCCAGGGTAAATTTGAAGTGTTTGAATGCTGTGACATGTGCAGTGCCATTACAGACATTTAAAGAAATGCTAACCAACTCTTTGGCTTGTCACTGCTGTCAGACCACTTAACACTGCCCTCTTGAACCAAACTCTTAGGGAGGAAAAAAAAGCCTCTCTGAACTAGCTTCATTTTAGCTTAATCCCTGCTTAAAGCAAATGAGCTATAGCTAAAAATCAGCCAAGATTCATTAATAAAGTGAGGAAGAGGAGGCCAGGGAAGGCATAAAGACACAGTATGGTTGGCCCCATGGTTGGCAGAAAGGCCTTTAGCAGAGGCAGTGTGTCAGGGACATGAATCAGTTCAGTGTTGAAAGGTCTGGGCTGCTCAGCGGGATACAGGAGTTTTAAATCAAAGTCCTGTGTCCTGCCTTAAAAAGTCCATGGGAAAAATTCCCCAGACTTTCTAATGTGATAACCTGTGTGCTTGTGGGGGGACTGATAGCCATTCAGAGTGTGACTGCAGGAGAGAAACTTGTACAACTGAGGGCAGGGTCTGCGTCTTTTCTGCATGGAAACTGTGTCCAAGGACACAGGATTCACTGTGTTTACATCTTGCAATTGCTCTTCAAGCTGGAGATGTAAAACTCCCCTCAAAACGTGTCAGTCTCTATGAGCTAGGCAAACAGTTCCCATTAGAAATGGGCAAGGCCTTGGGGAATTATTTATACAATGAGTTAGAAAGACAACCAGTGGTGAGAAGCATCCAGGTAAAGCAAGAGTAACTTTCTGTGAAAATAAAGAGTGGGATAAAAAAACCCAGTTCTTCCCTGAAAGAGAAGCTGAGATCAGACATTATTACTTTCTGGAAGAAATACCAGGGTTACACATGAAGGAGTTAAATCAAAACAGGCATCAGACCAAAAGTGACGTCTGTCAATGGTTTGTGAAAGCCTTAATAGGAAGAACATGTGAACTTAAATGGTTAGCTGTTGAAGACGACTTTGACATTACTAGCTTTGTTAAACATGGTGGCATGGCAAAAATCAATGGGAAACTTTAGTACTTGGCTCTAAAACCATAAAGGAAGGAGTTTCAATTTAAGTGATGAGGGAATAGCACCTCAGCCTAGAAAGATCCCCAGAAAGAAAGAATGCAAAAGTCAACAACTCTATGGCAGGGTTTACACACAGACTTAAAACATTGCACACAGGAATACAAATACACTCCAGAATTCCCAGCTCCAGTATTTTTCATTCAGATCTGAAAGATCATTTTTAATGTCTTAATTATTCCTTTATTCAAAAACTTGTTCAGTGAAAGCCTTTTGCAAGTGCAGCCTGTGACTCCACAGTTCTGCCTTCTGTGATCTGAAAGCCTTCTATCCAAAAATCTGCTCATGTAGAGATTAATACAATAGCAACTGGCAAATCTCACGCTCAACTGGCCAGTCCCTTTGGAGGCAAACCAGGTGGCAAATGTAGTTATGCGGGAGGTTGGAACAGATGATTTAATAGTCATTGCAGTTTCTTACTTAAAATACCCGACTTCTGCCAGGGGTGAATTCATGTGCAGAAGGAGAAACAGTCTAGAGCCCATTTCTTCACGCCGCTCCTGGTCATGACAGGCTGCCCTGCTCTGCTGCTCCCTAACCACATTACAGCTTCTGGTCCTGCCTCCCAGGGCTGTCTGCTGCTCGGACAGCAGTTAGAGCAGCAAACTAAACTGTGGAGGAAGGAGGGTGAGGGCATGATACATAGTCAGTCTTCTCATGGTGGAGGTGGGGGAAGCAGTCACATTAGAATGTGAAAACCAGGCATAACTGGTGGAAAAAGAAAAAAAAATTGTGAATGGTGCCAATTAAAGTGATTGCTTCATAATGATGTGTGTTGTAACAAGAAACTTCATCTGTTAACATGAGTCTTTTATGGGAAGAAAGCTGCACTCTAATAGGCAGGAGACATGATGTTACAGTTTAAAGTCTGCATGTAATGTTTTTCTTTTTTCTTGTGGAGTGTTCCAGAATGATCTTTTGCAAAAGAAATCTTGACCAAACAGTCAACTGGTTGATTCTTCAAGTCTTCAGCAGCTTATGTAAAATAAGTACAAACAACCTTTAATTTTTAACAAAGGAGAGTAAACAGCAACTTGCTAGGGAATTTATTTAATCTATATATTCAAACTGACATTCATCTGAATTTCAGTCCACGCTTCTTGAGAAAGAAGAAAATTTCCATAGGGTTCATGTTAGTGGTTGATTCAGAATGCCTATTATAATTGTGAAATATTGGTAGGAATGGATTGAGATATATTCATGACAGTAGGTGGACTAATAGAATTCAGGGACTTTATTTAAAATGTGCAGGAGTTTATTATAATACTGTAATAGAAATGCCATTTACCCTGACGGGAGGAGAGGGAAAAGCCCTGTCAATGAATAATAATGAAGTTATTTAAATGTCAACTTTCTTGCAAATAGTTTGCAAAATATAAATTATTCTACATGTTTCCAGGGTTTTTTTAATTTATTACTCAGGGAAGTCAGAGCTTCAGTCCCACAGTTTTGGTATTTTTTATACTATCAAATGAACTAGTAATAATTAAAATGTTTATCTTCTTGGGTGTTTGCAGAAATCATTCTACTGAAAAAATAGGGAGTCTGATTCTAAACAGCTAGTGGCAAAACTTGGGATGGATTTAATGTAAGCAATTACAACTAAAATGGTGGGACAGGCGTGAAGTTCAGAATTGAGTTTAAATACTCTGTTTCTGAATATTATTCTTTTGCTAAGTATTATCCGTATTCCAGTAACATCCACAATGTCCTAACACATATCTTTTTTTTTTTTCATATTTAGTTGGACTTGCACATATATCAAACCTCTCTGCAGACCTTCCTATTTCAAACTCATTTGGACTTATTTTGACTTAGCCTGTAACTGTACCAAGCCAAAACAAAACAATTTACACAGGGATTTAAATTAATTTGATGAAACATGTATAAACATCCCCCTCACCCCAAACAATTTGAGAAACTATTGCAACATGGTTGTCTACACAAGAGCTAATAAAATAGGGCTTACTGTTCACTCATTTACATATAGCTATTTCAGTAGCTGTGGCTTTTCAGCAGATGGTTCAGAAGGTTTAGAGTTTCATTTTTGTGTTATCAGCTCTACAGATCCTGGGTTTAGTCCTTTCAGGTGATTTATCCAGCCATTTGCTTGCTCTGCTCATGTTATACAGATGCACTAAACTGAGTTCTCTCTGCAGAGCTTCAGAGAAGCAGCCTACCACACAAAGTGTGGGAGATGTTGGTTGATACATATCCGTTCCCCTTCAGATAACTGGGATTGAATTTGTTGATCCTACACTGTCATTACTGCCTACACCCTGCTGAGGTGCATCTGGCTTTTGCAACACTTCCAGGTTAGGCTGGCTTCTTGGATCACCAAATGGCTGATACATTTTCATGGGTTAGGAGTCTCATGCTGCTTTATACATCCATTTAATAAGACAAATGAAGATCTTATTATCCAGGCTGCTAATCAATGCCTGCTTGTATACATATATATAATAGGAATAAGATGAATGCAGGTTGGTGATGCCCCTGGGTTAGATCCCAACAGAGGCTTCGCGTGTACACAGTGTTTCATTTGACACAATTCTTTTGTTCCACTGATCTGTGTGTGTATCTATCACCATTTTTATTGTGTTAAAGCACTTCTAAGTGCCTATCTGCTGTTGCATAACATTTACCTCCCTGTTAAAATTATGGGTAGTTATAAAGTGGTGTAAGAGAAACAACTTGTAACTGGGCAGGTAGAAGGACTGGCTATTGCTCATTTAGAACATGATAATGAGAGTAAGGTCTAATAGTAGCTCCTTTGATTGCTTGTGTATTTGTTCATCTGCAAAAAATGATGTTTTTCTAAGCTTTCCAATCTTTCAGTTGCTTTTATAGATGTTGACAGAAGCACACGCTTCCATCTGGATATAACATTACCTGTAAATAAAGCTATGAATGCAAAATAATTGCCTAGAGATTTGAAGTAAGAAATGGCTGGCAATTCTGACTAAGATTACCATTTGCAATAGGCCTTCGACATCTGTTTGCTTGTGCTGTGGCAGAGGTACTGGCTGCTTTTCTTTAACCATTTCAAAGCAAGTCTTCACTCCTATCCCCTTTTGAAGGGTCCCATTTTGAAATCACTGTCACTGGTATAAAGAAGAGCTGCATTACTTCATGAATATATTTTTTGCTAACTCAGCAGGTCAGATTTAGTCTTTTCATGTCTTTATCAGCCCAAATTTCACAAAGGATAGGTTTTGGCTTTTAGGCAGACTGCAACAGAAATATTAATTGGTGGTGAGGTGGACAAGGTAACCAAAGTGAACCAGCAGTCCATGGCAGGGCTGTCTTCAGCATCCTGCTGCGGCTCCCTTCACCTCAACACTGGAACATCTCTGAAATATTCAATAACAGAAATAACTGTAACACTGTCTTCCTTCTCAGTCCACTGAGGAAATAGCTTGATTAGTTTATATGTGCTCCTGAGAGAGATGACCTTATAAAGGGAAAGATCAATCAGTAGATGGAGAATTTGATGTTAATGTTCTTACCGACAAAGGTCATATATGCACACAGGGGTGCATATGTTTATTGAGGGAAAGGAAAAAGCTATGCTCGTAAACCATAGGTTAATTGTTACATGACCAGGACAGACACATGCGAATGCTTCGATAAAGTTCCTGAATAGAAAGATTCAACTTTAATGCAAATCTACATTTTAGTGCCATTCATCTTAACGGGTAAAACCCCAAGCTGCTGCCTTCTTGTTTTATTCATGTACGGATTGCAAAATCTGAAATCCTAGAAGCTGTGGTATGAATCATAGAATCATTAAGGTTGGAAAAGACCTCTAAGATCATCAAGTCCAACCGTCAACCCAACACCACCATACCCACTACACCATGTCCCTAAGCGCCTCATCTACACGTCTTTTTAAATACTTCCAGGGATGGTGACTCACCACTTCCCTGGGCAGCCTGTTCCAATGTTTAACCACTCTTTCAGTAAAGAAATTTTTCCTAATGTCCAGTCTAAACCCCCCTTGGCACAACTTGAAGCCATTTCCTCTTGTCCTATCGCTAGTTACTTGGGAGAAGAGACCAACCCCCACCCCACTACAACCTCCTTTCAGGTAGTTGTAGAGCGCGATGAGGTCTCCCCTCAGCCTCCTCTTCTCCAGACTAAACAGCCCTAGTTCCCTCTGCCGCCCCTCATAAGACTTGTGCTCCAGACCTTCACCAGCTTTGTTGCCCTTCTCTGGACACGCTCCAGCACCTCAATGTCCTTCTTGTAGTGAGGGGCCCAAAACCGAACACAGTATTCGAGGTGCGGCCTCACCAGTGCCGAGTACAGGGGCACAATCACCTCCCTGCTCCTGCTGGCCACACTATTTCTGATACAGGCCAGGATGCCGTTGGCCTTCTTGGCCACCTGGGCACACTGCCGGCTCATGTTCAGCCATCTGTCAATCAGCACCCCCAGGTCCTTTTCCTCCGGGCAGCTTTCCAACCACTCTTCCCCAATCCTGTAGCATGGACTTCTTGTGGCCGAAGTGCAGGAGATGTGCAATGTAGGTGTGGAACCTTATCCAGAAATTTAACACCCTCTGGGGGAAAAAAAAAAAAAATTGTAGACATTAAATGTCTTAAATACCTTCACGAATTTAACCATTATTTCCCAAGATAGGAGAGAACCTGGAAATAATGGGTGCCTAGGGTTTACTTTAGAATGACTGGTTTTGGAGTGATTAGCAGAAGGCAAAAATCATGTTACTGCTTGCAAGTGAAGTTCTATATGGACCCATTTGTACATTTTAAAGACAAGATGCAGATTTATTATTTGCAAGAATATGTTATACTTTTAAATGTCTCTGTTACCCAGATACATGTCACTTTCCTGCAATTTGTGGATACCAACTGTACTGGTTTGGGCTAATTATCTAAATCCCTTGGATATTAGGACATAATTCAGGCAAGCATGAGCTGCATAATGAACAAAACCTCTGCTGATAATTGATCTTGGTTCCAGTCACATGTTAAGAGTAGATGTTACAGGAACTTTGCACAGTCTTGTTTGTTCACTTGTTTTGTTCTTCCAAAGACATGTAGTCAGTGTCTCTGTGGGCAACCCTCATATCAGAAATACGTTATTTCCTCTACTGAATGGTGACTCTTAAAGAGAGAATAAAACACATGTGTCCATAGTCTCTGCTAGTCCATGTGAAAAAACCCAGATAAATTGTAGGTGTAACGCTCATGTAGTTAGGTTTCAAAAGGACATCGATGTTTTTCACAGAAAACTTAACTCCAATTTCACTGAACAATCAGCTGGAGCAGCTACTTTGGAATATGCTGAGAAAAGACTTAACAAAATTAGTCTAAGCTTGGAGTATACAATGAATTGATAACTTTAGTCTCTTGCTGTCTGCTATTTGGCATTTCTGGCAATCATTATCATGTTCTATATGCAGAATTTAGCATTTCTTATTGTACATGTTTATTTTAAAATGCTTTGGGAAAATGCTGGTTTAATTTTTCCTAATCTAATTTAAATGCAAATTATAAGCACTCACATGATGCTGTGTGTATATAATTAAGTATCATTATATACTACATGAATCATTCAAAAAGCTCTAGAGAGCCATTCCGCTATGTAAAGCACGACTTATATTGAAAAGCCGCCAAGTGACTTGTGGTTTTGTGATTAAGTGTTTGTACTTATGAAATATCTCTTTGAATTGTAGGTCAACAGATTATGGGACAACGTATGAGAAACTGAATGATAAAGTTGGTCTGAAGACTATTTTGAGCTACTTGTATGTTTGTCCAACAAACAAACGTAAGGTAGGTGATAATGTGGTTGCCTCATTTTGACTTTTTGATGCAATTTCTGTCCTGGTGATGCCTCCCAGTTTCCTCAGTATATGTTACTATTTAAATGTCCAGAAACTCTCTCTTTCTGTTTCCCTCCCCTTGAAAAAATATGTAGCTTTATCAAAATATAAGCCAGCTTGTACCACCTGTATTAACTACCAGTGTACATATTTGGTGATAGGCAATCATTACTACTGGTGGTTTTGTGTAGAAACTGAAAAGTAGTTTAAATCATCCTGAAATTACTAGCAATTTCATTTCAGATTTCCTTATGTGTTGGTCCAGAAAAAAATGAATGAAAATAAAATCAAAACGTGATTAAATAAATGGCAGTGATGACACCATTGTCCTCTTGACTTATTAGCTGTGAGGCTACAGTGCACACGTAGTGGGTGGAAGGCCCAACTCCAGCTCTTTACCAGAGGGAATGTGAACCTGGCTAGAGTAGTTTTCTCTCCTTGCTTTCTGTCCTAGTGGATAGTTCAAGTTATTACAGGCAAAACTGAATTGCATCAGTAGAAAATGCTAGTGAAGACTCACCTCTAAAGGAGGCTGTGTATATTTGGGCAGTTGAGGTCACTATGATGCTGTTTTCATTATAGTGAAACATTTACGTATTCTTTAAGATAGACATAAAAGGAAGAGGGAGCTGTCCTAACCAGAGAGGACAATGCTTAGCTTTGTTCTCTTGTAGTTCATGTTTAAGTCTTTGTTCAAAAGAAACAGATGCTTCTAGGTATGATTCATTTGACCTACCAAGAAATTGACCCTAGGATGATACAAATCCTGTCCTAATGTCCTAATTTTCTCCAATCGACTGTAAGCAGAAGTCCGTACTACCAGCAGAGGTGTTGACACGTGGCAGGGTGTACTTGATCCTACCCTCTGCTCCCCTACCTGAGCCTGTGAATAATGTTTTGTTCATAACCAAGGAACCTTTGACTGATGTTCAAGGACTTTCTTCCTTCTCCTGGTAAAACAGTGTTTGCAAACACTGGAACATAAAACTGGAGTGGACTTTTGGGTTTATGCATTCCACTTCCTTGCTACAGGCACCTGCCTCATGTGATCCTAACAAGACAACTATCAAGTGCTTTCTTGATGGTACTCTGATTAATGGATTGTAGCTGTGGAATTCCAGTCCTTACCTATTCTGATGAATTTACGTTTTGCTGGAAGACCCTCAGAGAAAAAGAAGTTGGCTACCTCTTACCTTTGTAATGCCACCTGATTGATTCCTCATACCTACCTACATTGCTATGATTATACAAGACTGGAAAAAGGTGTAGGAGTGAAGAGATAAATGGTTGTAATCAAAACAAACAAGAAAAAGTGTGGGTTGAAGTCTCCTGATGAAAGTCAGATTAAATTGGGATTAAATGGTCCCAAATCAGTGGAGAGATGTCATCTCATTGCAGCTGACCCCTGATGAAGATATGAATCTTTTCACTAGAAGCTAAAGAATTAAATTATCAGATCACTCAAATGTCCTTCAGGTTTGAGGTTTGAAAGTTTGGTCTCCTGGCACAGAAACTGTGCTGTGGAGGATATATATATAAACATGCCTGATGTTTGTTGGAGAGTAATAATACGGTTCTCTAGAACTAAGAAGGGTTTAAGCTGTGCAAAATTTGCATGATCCCTTAGCTATTGTGGTGCAGAGAAACGTAAGAAGAAACTAAGGGTTTTGCAAGCATGTTAAGCCAACTTAAGTGCAGGCTGACTCTGAAAATCCTTCACCACTTCTGGTTGCACCTTCCCACTCCCTTCCTTTCACTGTCACCCTTGTTTGTGTAGCCATCTGGTGAGCTGGATCTGAGGACTAATCTGCCTGAAACCTAATCCCTTTCCAGCTCAAAAAACAAACAGATGAAAGGAAAAAGCTTTCAGGTGGAAGGGTGGAACTGCCTGTTTTGGCAGTAGACTGCACTAAAGTTGGCCTATAATCAATATGGGACAGTGCCAGAGGAAAGCTGCAACACCTGGGTTGAAAGGACCTATGTAATGGTCTAACATTGAATTTTCCAAAACTTATTTCAGCAGGAGCAGAATTAGGCTTGCAGGGAGAACTTTTGGAGGCCCTGCTTATGATGTCTATTTCTGTAGAACATCAGGCCATTCCTCCAATAAACATTTTTTAGGCACCTAGCTAGTCTCCCGTGATTAAGAGGGCATTTTCATATTGTAGAGCTATATTTTCAAATCTTTTTTTATATTTTATATTTCCACACTAAAAATACTTTTGCAGTGAAAGCAAAAATACTAAAATTCAGGGTCTTTATCATACCTGCTGTGGAATAGAAAGCAGAATGAAACATACCTACAAATTTTGCAAGTAAGAACATTTTCAGCAAAAACCTATGGATCCTGAGACCTGTTCCCCCCCCCCCCCCCCCCGAAATTCTGATAATACTGTGAGAAACTCTGGTTACTTTGAAAGTTGCATCATGTTTCATTAATGTGGGCCAGGTGGGTAGCTGCAGACATTTTTTTTAAATGTAGGACTCAACTACTCTAAAATTCATAAATTTTATAACACTCATACTGTTTGTGTGAAGGGTTTATACACTGCTGCAGTTAATACTGGGCAAATGCTAACAGTGTGTGTTCCCTAAATATTTGTTATATGTGGTTATATGTGTTTTTTCTGACTGCACCTGCAGCCTTCCATGTTCTTTGTTCCGCAAGGCATTCCTTAGCAGAGAGAAAAAGGCTTCTTCAGTAGTGGAAAAGGAATGTTGCATTTGCTGTCTTAAAGCTATTGGACAAGAGACCTTGCTACAACAGTGATTCATGAGTGGGGTCAGCAGGTACTTAACTTACTGAAGCTGCCTGCTTTCGAAAAAAAAATTCTTTTAGCCCATGCTTAACTTTTAGGATTAGTCCCATTGAAACAGAAGGTAAATGTTGAACTTTGCTGACTCAAGACTGATTGCTTATAATGAAAAAAACAAGTGTATCC
Source organism: Calonectris borealis (assembly GCF_964195595.1). NCBI lineage: Eukaryota > Metazoa > Chordata > Aves > Procellariiformes > Procellariidae > Calonectris > Calonectris borealis. The sequence goes on along the minus strand of NC_134318.1, from coordinate 31,995,444 downwards.
TGTATGTAGTCATCTGTTCCTTGCAAAGCAGAGCAGTTGGAACATTGAACTGTAGAATGCATGTAATTGGATTTATTCAAATAATTAATAGATTTGTTCATGAATTTCTGATGATTTTCACATTCTGGAAAAGAGCAAACAGCAACATGTGTTGAATAAATTGTTTGTTATAATTTATTTGCTCTTTTCCATCTAGAAGAAAAATCTATCTATAAATACACAGGATTTGCAGAGCTTCCCACAGTCTATGAATGCCAATTTCCTTCTAAAAGCTTCCGACTTCCAATTCTTGTCTCTTTATTGAACAAAATTAAATCCTTTAACCAGACATTGCAGGTAATATCATATTACAAAAGGGTGCTTTGAAAATAAAAATGAGCACAAAGTCAACCGTTATTTACAATTTAAACTGATGACCTATTGCTATTGCTTCATATCTTTCTGAATTACAGTATTTTCTTATGGAAATTATAGAAAATGGTGAGTAGCATAGCAATGTATAAGCCCTGGCAATAAGAGAGGTGGTAACCCTATTTTTAGTCCAGTATTGTCTCCTTTCACTGAATTACTGTACTACCTGGTCATATGGCCACCAACTGGTGACACAGATCAGGGGAAAAAAATTGTAACACATGGATCTTGCCAAAGACACAGAGCCTGTTCGAGTATTTGTCAACAAGTCTCCAGAAGACAGAATCCCCAACGTGCAATAAATCCCTAGGTTTAGGTATGCCAACATTGGTTTATTTGTTAGGTTCATAGAGCCTTTTGTGAGGGGAAATAAAACGATTTAAATGCTTCTACATGAAGAAATAGTGTTTGGGAATAATGCACTGGTGGGTTAAAAATTGAACTAAAATAGAAATCCAAGTTGATATCTTGAAAATCCATTTTTGCAAAAATTTGTCATTCGCTTTCCTAGAAACTCACATGCACTAAGTTTTACGGTCTTTCTTTATAAAAGCCTTTCAGATAGGTTGTTTTTAAGCATTACGTGGAAAATCATAGACCTATGGGAAAAAAAAAAGTGAATGAGTGGCAGTGGGGATTCTGCAATTGGTTTAACTAGAGGTTTTTGACTCAAAAAGTGCTGCTGGCTAATTTAGACACTGTATCCTTGTACGAAGCACACTGTGTTCTTTGCAAAGAGCCAGTTTGTGCAGCCCTTCGTTCTTTGTACTTTCAAACCCTGTGTATCTGTATATCTCCAGTTAATTAATAAAATGCTGCGTGATAGTATCTGCCAGCAACTTTTATGCTATTAATAGGACTAGTGCATCAGATATTTCCTATGGGTATTAATTTTTGTGGGTTTTATTGTTTGTTTTATTTTTTCTTACCCTTTCTTTCTGCAGGCCTGCCTTGCATTTTCCCTTTATTCCTCCAACTGTTCAGATTTTAATTGCTGTGTGGTACAGTGTCCTCTTTTTTTTTCTCTCTAAAGATGAATGGATTACAGATGCCTTCCTCTTCTTTTATATTTAGTGGTGATTAGCACATTTATCACAGCATGTTAAGCACTGTCCTGTTGTGTGTGTAGCTCCAAGATAGCGGATATTTATTGTAAATATAATTGCATGGGTTTCAATGCTGGCTAGAACCCTAACTACTTCAAATTCATTTCTATTAATGAGTTTTAAGTGAAAGGAAATGAAAGGAATGGTGGCCCAGACTTCTGTTGTTTCTAGCATTGGGTGGTGGTGGTGGAGAGAATACTTGGCAAATGTTTCTATCAGTCAAGACAGGAGATTTACCCTTATTGGCTGAAATGGGAATGATTGAGTACTACTTTGTATCTTGTGGTGTTAGAGGAGTTCATTTGCTTCAGGGAGGTTCTGTTTTTGGAATGTAAACTGCCTAGTTGTATAAAAGGTAAGACCCAGAACTGCATGCTTTACACTGGCCTTTGCACCTGATCTCCTGAGAGTTGGGGAAAATGCCTGTAGAGATGAACAGCACCTGACATTGCTGTTTCTCTAGAAGCTGCTACCCTCAGTTGCTAAAATCAGATTGGGAACACTTCTGAAAATCCTCTCTCTGACCTGTCTCGCTATGGAAGCTTTCAGAAGTCTGATGTGATGGCAGGTCTTGATTTTTTTACTCAAGGAAAACCAGTTATTTCCAGTGATGTCCTCCTTGTAGGCCTCTATAAATCTTAGTGTGAAGACTATCAGTTTATATTGGAGAGGTTAGAGCTCAGTGGAGCTCTAAGCACACCTCACTGTAGGCTGAGCCAGATCCTGTGGCTGTCAAGGGATGGCATCCTTAGCAAATTAGGCACAGTGGGAGACCCAGGGTCTATGGTCGATCAGTCATGCCAATAGCCCAAAGTGCTATTGCAGTCCACTCTTGCAGAGATAAAATCAATTATTCTGTTGCTCTCCTCTTTTCATTTGGAAGGAAAGGTCCTTGTTAGCTGCAGGCTGTGAGTGCAGCCTTCAAAGAGGCAGTCATAAGAGACCAAAAAGGCATTGTCTCACAGATGTGAATGGTGGTTTGTTTTGGTTTTGTTTTGGTTTTTTTTTTCTTTGTTTTTTTTTTAAATGATGTAGTGCCCAGGAGATTTCAAGAAGATGTTTAATGAAAGTCTTTTCTTACCTTTTGAAAGGGAGCAACCACCTTGTACTGAAGTTTTGCAGATTGAAACATAAATTTAATCAAATGAAAACTTCTTTTTGGATTAAACGCTGTATAACATAGGAAGGTGTATGAAGAAACCCCCAGATTTGTTTTAAATGTCTCCTACACTGTGACCACAGATAACAATTCTTCATAGCCTCATCTTTTACTTCAGAGAGAATATTTTGGAGGGATAGAGTCAAGAGAATGTGGGGTGGGATTCATCCGCTGGTTTTGCTGATCTGATAGGCAGTTTGGAGTAGATAGCACTACACGTGTCTTTTCTCCAGTGGTCTTCCAGCAGGAGAACATAGGGTTCTTCCTCACTTGTATCTTTTCTCCAAATACAGTGGTCTAAATCTGTTTCATTCAACAGTTTTGGCTTAAGATTTCACGTCCTCATAGGAAAAGAGTTGAAATCCTGAACCTACAAGGGTCGTAATTATTATCTTGGACTGCAGAGGTGGTTCAATGGACTTCTGATAACACTATACACATGTAAACAGTTCACTACCCACAGGAAGGGGGATGTCCCACCCCTCAAATTAAGAAATTTTTCAGTTTCTGCAGTTCAGCAATAATGATGCAGTAAGTCTACTGGTATTACAAGCCACCATCGGTAGTAACTGGGAAGTCTTATACCCTTATAATAACACATATATTACAATTTTTACTTCTGCTTGTAGATCTTTAGATTGAAGACTAACGCTTCTACCTGTGCACCAGATAATCAAGTACAGACTTGATTTCCATTCCAGAAGACTGTCTTTTCTGCCTCTTACCCCATATGAAAACAAGGATAAAACCAATTTTTTTTTATTCGTTTAGAAAGGTAGATTGTTCCTCATATCTTTTGGATATGATCTAACACAGCTGCAGTTCGGTAGAGTTTCACTGGAGTCAATGAAGACCTGTAAAGTGGCAGTGACTGAAAAGCTGGTGCTGTATTGTTAGCCTTTAATACTGAGTTCACAGGAAACCAATAATTAACAAGCATTTGGTCCATGTTAACAAAGTGAAGGCAGAGTCTCATCTTTCAAAGTGAATATTTTTACTTTTGAAGTGTCTGGCAGCCTTCACTATCAAACTTTCTGATTCGTGGCTATAGTATATGACAGCTCTCACAATAGCCATTACACGCAAAGCCCTTGCCATTATTCTACATCCATATGTCTTCTTGGATATGAAGTGAAATCAAAGCCCATTTATTCCACTGCTGCTCTTGTAAGCCTATCAAAAATAGTGGCAGTTTTGACATTTTCCCACTCAAAGTAGTACTGCAGATGCCGTTGTATCTCACAGAAGTCTCCAAGGGCACACTGAGTGTTGAAACTAATGATAGGGAAGCATAAGCCATGGAATTCAGCTTTAGAGCTAAGATTCACCCAGGCTGAGGAGGGTTTCAAAGGTGTTCTTTCCATTCTGACTCTGACCCCTGTTTTCTACAAACTGGACAGTTAAAATCTATGCAAGATAATCTCTTGTTGAATGTCCTTGAATTCTTTTATCCCTTTTTAATTTCTCAGAGATTTACCAAATATTCTGGAACAGATGATAACCCTTTTAGCAAGGGAGGATATATGCCAGCAGCTTGGAGAGCAGAGATATGTTGTTAGTTGCAGCCCAAATATAGGCAGCTGGGATTGATGGTAGTGCAAGAATGTGTCTAACTACAGAGCAGACCTGTCTTATTGTCAAACTTGTAGCTCCATCCATTTCCATAAGTAAGACAGGTTGTTTAAACCAGGAAAAAAGCCAGTTGCCATAATATTGATATGAAAAACTAGCCCCAAGCAGTTGAAAATCAGCTTGTTCAGTGTCCCATAAAGTTGGACTAAAAATATGTACAGCAGGGTTGTTTTCATTTACCTTCTGGATTTTGAGCCATTAAAGGTACGTGCCTAAATCTCACTTTTATATCATTTCACTGCTGTGTTGTGGTAGGAACATACTTCTTTGGTCACGAAATGTGGGAATCATCTTGTAACTATATGACTTCAGAAGTTGGCCTTAAAGGGAAAAATAGCATGATACTGTGGCATAACCATATGATGGCTGGTTTGTGGGGGATTGGAACTGATAATGTAAAAAATAACAAATGTATGAATATTGACCATAGGAGCTCTGAACTCAACCCTCCCTTGCCAGGCCTGCAGCAAAGTCATATGTAGTATCTGTTAATTAGCAGATAGTGTAATCTGTAGGGCATGTTTACCAGTAGATTGCAATTGCTCATTCCTTCTGTAGTCTAGATATGTTATTATGAAGAAATGAATGATTAAATGACAAGATACTTCAGTGTTATACCTTCCGTCTAGCTGTACTTGGAGTACAAAGAGAATAAAGGGAAGAAAATAAACAAGAAAAATACTCTTGATTATGAAACTTCTGATTGATAAATGCTGGTAAATGCAGAGAGAGGGGAGTGACGGCAAAGATTAATGGATGTAATTACAAACTTGTCTACTGCTAAGAAAATGTGGAATTTGACTTTTATGCAGATAGCATGAGAATTGGAGACCAACAAGTGATGACTCATTTCGAGAGCAACAGGTCATTGCGGAAGCAGCCAAGCTTCTTGGAGAAAATGGGAATTATTCAGTGTCTGGTATGGAAAAGATATTGCAGAACCAATAAATGATCTTTTTCCTTTTAGTTCTACTAAGTGAAAGATTTAGGTTTCTTGTTGCAGGGACAGAGGGAGATTTCCCAGAGCCAGAAGAGAAAAAAAAATCTTGAGTCAAAGATAACACAAAACAGAGAATTCAAAGGTCAAAACTTACTGAAAATAAGTCACTGTAATCCGTATTTTTGTCTCTTGAGTCTTTGGATTCCCATCCCTCAGCCTTTCTCATTAGTAGCAAAAAAAAGGAATTAAAACATTTAGGAAGGGCATATAACTTGGAGAGCAAGGAAAATACAATGCCTACTACAGCTTGAGAATAATTGCATAGAGAGGCTGGGGGTAGGAACACACAGAATTATCCTTCTGTTTACCATGACTTCGCTTTCAGATGGGTACAGGTCTCCCACAATTTTGCACAAACCCAGTTTTCCTGTGGAGGAGTCTCTTCTACCATGTTCAGAAGTACTGAATTGTGGTCAACGGTTCTTTAAAGGTAGGATTTTTTTAGGGATAAGTGACAGGAAAGGAGAGAGAGCTATTGAGGAAGTGTAGCAGTGATAATGGCAATAATTGGAGGCAGTGCTAAGGGCGGTATAGAGAGATTGACATTAACTGATGAGACCAAATTATGTTCATAAAGAACTATTGGAGGAGTTCTTGCTCTGTATTCTGATACAGTGGAGCAAGCTCTAGACCACTGTTTCCCAAGCATTTTTTTCATCAATAGGGGAGGGTAATCAGACCATGGTGAATGTTCTGGGCACACTCGTACCGTCACAGTGTTTTTGTGTACGTTTGCTAAAAAGGATATGTGAGGATTTGAGAGAAATACTTGGTAGTAAATTTTCAGTGTGGCCAACTGTTCCCATAAATTTGGGAGCCCATACATTGTTTTGTTGCTTTTTCTTAAACTGCCAGTGCAGTTAAAAAACTGGAGGTGGTGGAATATTTTCAAAAGATAAGAAACGTTTAAATTAACACATTATTTGACAAGAAAGAATCAAATTTACAAAGTGTTCTATTGCATCTAGAACGTTATGAATAATGGATTTTGCTATTTAGAGAAAGAAAAATTTCATGTTTATTGAAAGCACTTATTCCTATTCAAACCATTTTTTTTTTTCTGCTGAGGTCATCCAAGGCTTTTCTGTCTTGAAGAGATTAATGTTAAATTGACAATGTTTTTGAGATGAAAAGCTAAAATCATTTTGTTTTGAAACATTTCCACTTTTAAATTCTTAAGAGATTTACCAAGATAAACGCTACTGAAAACAATGGAACTTAATAATGATACTTAAATTACATTTTTAATCACTTTGCTGATTCTTTCATTGTTAAAAGTCTGCCCTTAACAGTTTCAATACAGTAAAACACTGAATTCTCCTCTGCACATATGTATTTAGGTCTTTGTATGCCTCTTCACAGTCTCCAGTCCCATGTGCCTAATTCCTTCATCAGAGGAAATAAGGAGAATTAGAAGGGAATTTTGTGGACAACAAATGGCAATGGAAACAAGAGGGGAGAATGATACTAGAAGTTTAAGTAATTTACGATTGCTGCGCAATTTAGATGTAGCAAGAACTTTAAGACAGTAGTCCCTTGGGAGGACAACCTTGAGGAATATGCACAAAGAAATATGAGAATAAACTGTGATCTGGTCCTTGCATCCCAAATTCCCTATGTGTAGGCATTTCTCAGGGTTTTGTCTCTCCTGCTGAATGATGAGATACTTATGTGCTTGTATCAATAGTTTTTTTCCACCAGACAGACCAAAGATACAGATAGAATGCAATGGGATATATTCTTCATGAAACTGCACAGTTAACAACAGAACCTGCCTCATTTCTTGATGACTAATCTTGCTCCAAAATTGGGAGGTGTATCCAGGCAAGATTAAAAAAATCACCTTTCCCTGTTTTAGGGCTCCTTTGGACAGCAAATTGCACAAAGTTTGAACATTATTTTGGCGTGTTGGTTTTTGGTTTTTTTTTTTTTTCAGCCAGAATATGTTTTAGAGGATTTAGCCTTGAGCACATGGTGTGGATGCTGGGCTCTCTTTGTCTGTTTGCTTGTAGGTTCAACACTTTCTGTGAACTTTACTCTTGAGCAAGTTGTCTACTCTAGATGTAGCTTTCTGGTGAAGACTAGAAGTAGTTCCTTAACAATAGGCATGGCAATGGGTTTACAGCTGTTTCTGGACATTATGCAGGACTGAGAACTTAATATCATATTATTGTGACTTATCCTTCTGCATCAAGCCCAAGTTTCTTCTGTCCTATTTACAAGTTAAGAACTTTGGAGGTAGAGATTTTTTCCTCCGTGTTTGAACAGCATCTGTTTCTTTGGGTTCTGGTACACAACTTGTCTACCGTTTATTATTGTTACTAATGGTAAATAATGAATGTGATAGCATAGCAAACCTGAAGGACAGCAGTCTGTGCTTAGTTTTTGGCACTTAGGGAAGAAATGCAAACACATCCATATGCCCTCTCTAATGTAATGTTCTTCAGCTCCCAGAAACTAAAGAACAATTGCAGATGAAGCAAAGGCAGCCAGACAGTATCAACTGGGGAAGAAAGCGTAACAGTTTCTCTGCCTACGTCTTGACACCCTCGGTCATTTATGGATTTTGTGTTAATAGGTACTTGAGAAGAAATACTGTTAGTTCTAGTTTATGAATGAGATTAAATGGTATGTTTTGCTAAGGTCAGGAAATAATCAGCTGCAAAGACAGGAACTGAACCCAGGGTTTTGGTTGAAATCCTAGCCACAAAATCATCTTTTCTCCTAATTCATGTAATTCTGGAAGATCTGATCTCCTCTTATACCATTCCTTTCTGGGAGGGAATCCTAAACTGCATCCCATCCATGCAAGTTTTTACCCTTCATTTGTATTGCTAAAAAAAAAATAAAAAATCTTTTCACCACAAAAAAAGAAAAAAAGAGCAGAAGGGAAAGAAGGAAACATCATTCAAAGCCTGCTTTGGAGAAGAGTAGCATTAGGCAATTGCAGAGGGATAGAGGAAGCTTCAGTCATCCAATGTAGCAGTGGGCAAAGTTGACAAATCATCTGCTGCCCCAAACCCCTGTGTGTCTAACACTACTGCAATATTCCTTTTTTATCTTAAAAATAAATAAATTTCTCCCACACCTTTTGAAATATGTCCGGCATTTTGAACTTTGGAGCTGAGAGCTATCTTCCAAGTCATGTCTCTTGTTAAAGTGTTTCACCGTTGTCTTTTTATAATACCTCTACCAGCAAAACTCTTCCATATGTTCCAGGATGTCAAACCTTTCCTTTTGCTACTGTTTCAAGTGTGTTACCGACATTTACAAACTCTCACAGGAGCATTCAGTCAATTACCACCAAAGACTCCCATTGTTCCAAGGAGACTGACCTTTCCCCTTGGGCACCAATTAAAATCTATTACTTTTATTCCCATAGTGCTTGCTGTAATTGGAGCTCTGGCTCTTTGCCATGTATAACTTGTGTTTTCGTCTCCTTTTCTTTATTACTGAAACTTTGCTAAAGATAGCAAGAGTGAAAATTTCAAAACATATGTATATACTTTGGGGAAAACAACATAATTTTACTGAAGCTTTTAAATTCATCTCTTTCATTTGTCATCAGGAGTATAAGAAAAATCCAACTGAAAGAATAGATATGTTTCACATGATGGTATGGCTTGCTTGCTTCCTCTTTTTGTTTTCTTCCTTCAGCTAATGTGCTCCAATTATTCTACAGCAGAGATTTGCCAGCAACTGAAGGACAAACATGCTGTGAGCTAGTACTTAACGAATGTGCTCTGAAAGTTGAGGGGAAAAAGGTCTTAAGTCTTTCCACCAACTTATGTTTCCCCTTTCAGTTTGAATTTGTGAGGGTAGAAGCGACTGCTGATCGATTATGGAGGGTTTTTTCTTTATTGAAGATGTCTGTCTGGAGAGCTAGTCAGACATCTGCCAGAATATGTTTTCTGTGAAAAATCAGGATTTTGAAAAATGCGTTCAGGTGTCTGCTTTTTGTCATGTCTTCTTGTTTGGGATCTTTGAGGTTTTATGAAAACTTTGTATGTTCAACCTATTGCCAAACCCTCAGCACTTCTTAAGGAAAAAAGTTATATGTTATCTTGCTATTTACCACAGAAGGCAATTCAGTTTTAAGACCAGCATAATATACAGGCTTATGATATAGATGGTTGGGTATAAAACAGACATTGGTAAGTTGTCCAGAGGTTTCTAAATCATTACGATGATGAAGAATTCTGAAAAATCTAGTGTCTATCAGTGTGCACAAGTCTAATTACAAGAGAATTTGACTTGCTTGGAAAATGGCCATGTTGTGTATAAGCCAGTATAATACCTGCCAGTATCTCCTGATAGTCTGATAACTATAGAGCAAATTCTGGTTCCTTTTGCTTCCTGTTTTTGGTATAAAGCAGTCCGTTTTGTTTGCTTATTCAGTTGTTTTCCTCAAGTCTTTTAATATTCTAGTAAGTTAGTGGACCATACTTTGACATTTTTGTGCAGAATGATTTCCATGCCTTCATGTCCAAGTCAAATAATCATCAAGTCCTTCATTTACCAGCTGGCACCAAATAACGTTACACGTGGTGACTTATCTAAGTCACAGGTGGTTCTAGGAATGTGTGTGGGTAAGACCAAGAATTAATTTTTGCTTCACCTACAAAACGCTGTGTGGTACCCTGCATAACTAGAATTATGAACAATGCTTTTCCTGGGCCCATATTCTTCCTTTAGTGGAATTTGATGAAACATTAAATTTCCTTCCTCACTGTGACTTGAAACTGTCCTTTTTTTCCCCCACTAGATGGGATTTAAATGAACAAATCTGTGAACAGCCACTGAGTAGCTTCACTGTTGAGAAGGAACAAGAGATAAACCTTTCTTCTCTGGTCCAAGGAGGATCCCAGGTCCTAGGAAAGAGTTGCTTGTGCATTTTGGTTTCACATGTACCTTTTATCTTAAGGTTTCCATCTCTCTGCAGATCCAGAGAACCACTTTTCCACTGTCTTCCCCAGAACAAGACTACCAATAATTGGAAATACTGACAGTCCTTTATATCATTCTGGACTTTTAATGCTCTTTCTGTTTGCTTGTTTTCTTTTGCCAGTTCCAGAAGGTTGTTTTAGTTGTGAATCAGACTCAAGATTGATTTTTAGGTCTAATAAACCTGGAAAAATAAAACTTTCTGAACTGGGGGCTTTATTAACTGCAGGAACAGATTTGTCAAGCCCTGCTAGATACTATTTCATATATTATGGGGAAATAAAAAATATCGGAAAGTAAAATAAAAAGTATTTTATAGAAGGGTTTGAAATTTCCCTAGGGATAAACTAGAACCCCTACCTATTTCCATTTTTTTTTTTTCTTCCTTCGCTGGTCATTGGAAGAGGTAAGTAAAAGATTATGGCTTAGGAGGCAACCTCCAGGGATGAATGCAAACTTTCTATCATCTGAAGCCAGCAGGAGGCAACTAGGTTTGCATGATAAAAGAGGCAGTTTATCATCTGTGCCATTATGAGTTTAGCATTCCAAATCCAAAGCCACACCAGTTAATTATTAAGTCTTTTTGTATGGGGGATAAAAACAACCTTGATTCATTATAGCCAACATAAAGAGAAACTGAAGTATTGAGGCTTTCCTGTATTCAGGCTTTCCTAAGAAGGCTAAGAGGTAGAACTCACCTCAGCCTTTTTGCTTGCTGAAAGTTTCCTTCATAGCTGAAGAGAATCATTGAAGATGATGGTGGAGGAAAAAAAAAAAGGTCCAAGAACCTCTTCCTAATGAACAATAATAGAACAAAATATGTCATAGGCTTTATGGAGTCAAGAAGCACCTGACCTGAGGTTATTGGTGTCTAAAGAATGTTTGACTTTGGCCTGAAGCTTGTAGTCACATTGTTTTTTTACAGAGGCAGTGTCTTCACCTTCTGTAAGCCTTTGTAGCTGGGTTAGTCTGAGTTTGGGTTTTTCCTTAACTTCCACATCGTTTTCTTTGATACCAAGCTACTGCTCTGACAGCTACGAAAAGCCAATGTGTAACAGTTCTCTGGAAACAACTGCCTTACTCTGAGAAATTTTCCACCCTGTCTTCACACTGCAAACCCTGACAGGAGGTGTCACTGACTGCACTGGGAGGGAGGTAGCAGATACTAGAGGTTTGGACTTGGCACCTGGGTTCATGCCATACTAAGACAGATATTCTCATTAAAGCATTTTTAAATGTCTTGGGAGTGTATGTACCATTTTCCTGATTTTGCAGGCAGCCTGAAAATTAACTCTGAAACATGTGAATTGCCTTGTATTTCCCGATGAGCTATTAATTCCAGTTCTAGGTAATCAAAAAGTCCCTCTTCAGTTTTAACCTTACCGTGAATGCAGGTATGTGATGTCAGTAAGTTAATAGAATATATCTAAGCTGATGGGTAACCCTGATCCTTTTGCTATCTGTTATACAGGTCATGTATTGCAATAAACATTTTCCCTTTGCAGCAAAATGAAGTTGGAAGGGTCATCCTTACAGGCAGAATTTAATTTCCTGGAAATTAAAATCATCTGAGGTCAATTTGGCATACAGGTAAAGCCTGTAGCCATGATCACTAGTTACACTGGATAGGTGTGCTTTCCTTCCCACAGTACCTCTGCAGCTCTAAATAAACAGCAAAAGAAGGTTTATAAAAGCATTTCTTTCTCTCCTACTGGTTGGTAATGATCAAGCAGTGTATGTTAACTGGCTAGCAGCATGTACTATGCTTGTCACAGCAGAGACCCACAAACCCAGAGGCAGCAAAGTAAAAAAAGGTGTATGTATTATTTTTTTAGCTGTGTCAACCTGCCTGTTGACTTGATCCTGTAATTAGAATCATGCCATTAGCTGTTCATATCGAGGCTGTGGTTACAGGTGTAGTGAACAAGGGCTAGGAATTAAAAAAAAAAGAAAAAGAAAATACTGCAAAGCACTAGCAGAGTCATGAATAAAGAGGTGAGTAAAAAATGTCTAAGGAGACTATGTCACTTCTGGAGTGTTCCAGATTCCAACACTCGTCCACTGCTCAGTCTGTTTCTGTGATACTAGAGCTGCTAAAATCATGCTTCATACACCTGTTCTTAGGTAAGTATGGCTCCCTCCTCAGTCAGTGTCTTTCAAGAATGAGCCTAAGCCCACTCTGAGGGTGAGGTTTGCAAACATGCTGAGTGTGTGCTAAAAGGAAACTCAGGGAGAAAACAAACCAATTCTTTGTCTGGGCCTCAGGATTCCCTTGCTTTCAGTGAGGATGGTCTAAGCTAACAGCATGCGATTGATCATCACCGAATGGTTGAGGTTGAGCAGAAAAGTCAACCACAAAGTGGCCCTTTGAGAATGTTGATGGTGTTTGCAACCAGGCAGGATCTGCAGGCAGTATGAGTTTGGCTGGTTTTTCCATTTGGACAACAGATGCAGTGTGACAAGTTTGTTCAGCAATACAGGCTCACAGAGCTAAGTCAGAAGGACTCAAGGTTTAGATTCTTTCTTTATCTAGCTCCCTGAAGACACTGTGGATATAGCCAAATCTATATATAGTTATAACTTGCTAGGGCACCTCCTATCACAGAACCACCCATGGGTTGATGAGGAGGATCCCAACATGAATAAAGATTAGGCTTGGAGTATGTCTGTCTTGTAGCTGACTCCTACAAGTGATAGGCTGGCACAGCCCAAGGTAGCTTTCAGCTAATTCAGCTATCGCCAAAAGGGGCACAGACTTCAATATAGGTTAAAACAGTCTGTCAGGAATTTGGAATGCTTTCCTTATGTGGCTAAAACCTGTGTCGCTGCATCTCAACTGATGTCAGTATTCAAGTTAACTAAATTATATTCATATCTGTAGGAGTCTTACCTCCCCAAAACAGTGGAGAGGTGACTTTAAGAAATGTAAGAATCTTTAATAATCTAGAATTTAAGTAATCTGTGTTTATTTCTTTACCTGCTTCCAACATGCCACATAACTTTGAAAAAGCTGTATTGATGCTTTGCACTTCAAAGTGCCAGGTCTTGGCCTCTGCAAAACAGAAATGTATTTCACTGAGAAATTCTCAGAGTTTCTTTGGGTGAGGTGCTGCATAAGTGCAAACAATTTTTATTAATAAGTCAATTCATGTGCATAATAAAAAAAATAGGTTCCCACTATAAAGAAGGTTATATTATTCAATACATCTAAATCACAGCCACAGTAAAACCCATAGGTTCTGTTTGGAATTATAAGAACAGGTGCTACATTATACTATATACCCCTGTACATTATTGCTTTGTGAGAGATATACAGTCTATACCACTCAAGATGGGAAAAATGTCTTTCAGTAAAAGGCTAGATGCACTAATATTTTATGAAAATGTGAATAAATGAAGCAGATTCATCAAAAGGATAATGAGAAAACTATTATTTTTGCTGGGGTGGAGGATAGTTTAAAAATAAAAATCAGACCCCTGAACAGCATCTCTCTAGGTCATCTGTTTTCAAGTTCTAAGCAGTGGAAGGGCTGTTCTCTCCTTAAAATGCAAAACCTCAGGGAAAAAAAAAAAGTCTCATCCTTCTAAAAAATCCATCCCTAAATGTCATAAAATATTACTCAGTAATCTGTCAAATCATTCACACTGAAGGCTGCTGTGGTCCAGTTTGAGTTTAATCTAAAGTGAAATTAGCCCATGCGTTTCTTCCTTCTGGGTCAGACTTTCATCCCACGCGGGTTCTTTCCCAGGGGTTCTCCAGGGACAGCGTGGTCATGATGAGAGGCAGCATTAATGCTGATGAATGTGTAATGGGAGAAGTGATTTTCAGAGGCACAGAGGGTCAGGCAGATACCCAGCTCTCAGCAAGTGCCTTCAGTGAATACTCTTTATATGCAAGTCTCCTTTTTAATGTGTTTCAACCCAGAGAAAATGTTCCACCTCACTGATTTGTGGAGAGCAGCAAAGATAAGTTTTTCCCTTGTTTGAACACGTGGAAGAGCTCCTTTTGCCCTTCAGTCTGTCAATATTTGTCACTAGCAGGTGGACATGTTTTTTTGGCTATTTTTGGTGCTTTGGCAACCCAAATGAGCAATGAATCTCTCAACTAGATTAACAGTCTTATGCATGACTGCACAGGAGCATGTCTTGCTTCCATCTCTGGACCGTACTTCTTGTACATCAGCCTGATCATTGGTAGTGTCTGGGGCCAGGAAAATCAATGGACCTGATGGTTAAACAGGTTACCACCACATTGCAGGGTAGTGAAAGGGTGAAGAGGTTTCCAGTAGTCACCCAGTAAGTGAGAATACAGTGAGTACAGGGGTTGTAGGTTAGGTTCACCCTGGCTGAAGCTGCCTCTGTTCCTCTCAAACTGTTGGAGGATCCAACACAGAGAAGGGATATCCAGACCCACTCCTCAGGCAGGTAGGAAGCATGCAGGCAGGCAATCCTTGAGGTTTTAACAGTACAGAGATCACAGAGCAAGCTTAGCCTCCATCTCTAACTTCTTTTTTCACTGGCTAGTAGCCACCTGTGAATAGTTTGGCAGGGAAGGGTGCCACAATCTTCATTGTGCCTTTAGAGCTCTGCTTCCAATTGGTAACAAGGGGTTCATTTACTACCAAGTGCAGACTGTGCTGTGACGGGCACATGCACAGTAGAGATTCAGATCCCTTCCCAAATTATTTCAGTGAAACATCAAACAATCACTGGAGAATGACTGTTCTGATCACGCTGCACGTTGGAGGTGTTCTTAAGTGCTACCATTAGCTCCAAAGGCCTTTTATTAATATTCTTCAAAATATTCTTCTTCTCTTTCCAGCCTTTCTTTCAGCCATGCTTCTTGGAAAGTGCCTACCCCATCCCCTTGGTCCCAAAACTTATTTTCAGTACCAGAGCTCTGTGAAGGCATCACAGATCATAATAAGCCTAGTTTAAAATGACCAACTGAAGTGTTGAAGATATATCATTAGCTAGACTAATAACCTGTATAAGATACTCCTTTTCTTCATCATCCCCCCCATCTGTAAGCCCCTGCATCCCTTTAGCATAAGAGCAAAGAGAGCTTCAAACCTCATATTTTCCAGACACAGATAATCGCTGCCCTCCAGACCTTGCTTACCCAGTTGTGTGTCTGTTCTGTTTTCCTTCTCAGTGGTCTTGGATATTTTCCTTTGAAAGCAAGGGAGGAATCTTGGCATCATTCAGGGAACAGAGAGAAGAAAAAAAAAGCCCAGGGTTTTTTATGCATCTGACTTATTTTGCTCCTGATGGCTAATTGCTCCTCTCTTCAAAGACTTGCCAAGGGAAAAAAAATTGTAAGTAAAGAACTGAGCTATAGCTCATCACTGCTACATCGTTTGACTGTCATTTTTGAAAATTTCCCCAAGTAGCAAAAGCTTGGCACCGATCAGCCGGCACTGCTGGCACACAGCAAATTGTGCTGCTGTTTAGACAAGCAAGCTGGGGTGAGAGAGCGCTCTGTGGGGTGAGAACATGCATTTGTGAGGGTAGATGTGTTTGGTGGGCTGTGTTGTAGATTTGTTCCCATATTTGTTTACATATGGACTGAGAAGCAGAATCTAAGCCTACGAACAAGGAGGTTTTAGACTGAAAAGAGTTGTTCAAAGTATCTGTAGCTTGGATTTTTCTGAAAGACTTTTCACTGTCAATTCTTTTTTGATCAGTGGTGTTCCGCCCCAAACAAACACACACAAACACATGCAAGCACATCTGAAAACACCTGATAGCCAGTCTCATCTGGTATAAGCTAACAATGCAAAGTGTTTTATGCACTAATTATCTAAATCTGTATATTAAAGGATTACTTTATCCACTCCTGAAATTAGATTTGAGTAGTATTTTTAGAGGACTACTTTTTTTTTTTTTTTTAGAAGAGGGGAGGCATGGAAGATGAAAAATACTGCTTTTCCAAGGGTGGCACAGTCTTTGGGAAAGACAACTTCAATGCAGAATAGAAATAGTAATTAAAAGTAGAGAAAAAGAAGGAATCTGAAGGATCTGGTAGGAAAGATAATCCTAAGGGAAGAGAGAATGTCAAATCCAGGTTTCTGAAGTGCATGCTTTATGGATTTTATACACTGTAGATGTGTTCAATGATAACCAGACTGTTTGGCTTTTCTAAAGCTAGGGAAAAAAGTGAAGGATTTCAGAAATTTCCTTCTGATGAAGATAAGAGTTTTCTTTTTTAATCTTGAACATTTCTAAGAAGCAGTGAAATAAAAATAAAGAAAGTTTCCATTTCTTTTCTCCATTGTACCTGAAATCTATCGTCTTCTAGGACAGAACATATTTGGGCCTATTTAACAGCATGTGGTGAAACTACAAAAATGTTTGTGAGGAAAGGAAGAAGGAAATCATCTCTTTCTGAAGCTGCAGGGGAAATTTAGGCAGAGAGAATGTAATTAGCCAAGCTAAAAAATGCCTGAGAGAACAGAAATTGCTAGCATCGTTCCTGCACAGTGTTTTCACAACTTTAATGAATGCAAGTGGTCAGCACAGTAGTTTTAAGTATAGTCTGGAGGCTTGCAGTAAAAAAAAAAACAAACCCAAACCAACCATACCCAATAACTACAACAAAATTAGAGGTACTTTTTGGGAAGGGGACTTTACTTATTTATTTTAATATTTGTCATAAATATGTAATCCACAGCTAGGATATCTGGGGAGAGTAAATATATTTTCTGGTCATTCAAAGGGAAATTTGCTTATACTTCAGTGTTCGGTTAGTAAAAGCATTTATTGTGTCTTAAAAGCTGCATTTAGATAGGACTTTGCATATGTGAGAGAAACTACTTTAATATGCCCACCAATGTTGTTCCAGATTCAGGAACATAAAGAAGGAAAGGGAGGCTTCATCTCTGCTACCCCACCACCTTGAGGTGACCTTGCTTCTTACAGTATTAAGAATATGTTTAAAAACGGTTTGTTCTATGGCCCTGAAATGTCCCTACGCTATATAACAATGTCATGTAATAATGTGAGTTAAAGGAGCTACAATAAAAAGTAGGATAGGAAAGCAGGAAAAGCAAAAAGGAATAAGAAAACCAAAAGTTCTTTATGCAATAAGATCTCATTATTAGACCATAGCCTAGTTAAGCTGAGTAATAATCAGAATAATTAACATGTTTTGCTCTGATTTTAATTGTGATTATAGCTGGTGTAATTTGAAAAATATATGTTTGATTATCATGTTAAACAAGATCCTTTTACCCTTCTTAAATTTCAGTTACTAATTTAGTACAATATTAAGGTCTTTGGTAAAAATAAGAACAAGGTCCATTATAAATTAAAAAATTAAAAAAAAGGATGTACAGGGAAGAGTACTAAGTGAATTGGAATGAAAACTTGGAAAAAAAGAATCCAAGCCTGTCCTGGGAATGGTTTACATGCAAATATATCAAAGATTTTCATAAGCCATGGATCTCATTTTTAATCACTATTCCACTGTTTGAAAATCAGCCACATAGGCTCTCATTTGATTAACATTCATTTTACTAATCTTAGATCTTGATCCAAAATCTACTGAAGTCAATAAAAAGACTCACTTTGTATGCAAAATTAAATTATTCTTATTAGCATGTCAGAAGAGCTTCCTCTTGCAGTACCCCACCATAGCAGCATGGAAAACCAGAGCACAGCAAAATATTTGGCAAGAAGGTGATATTTTCTTTATGAGCCTGCGGATGAACTGGGCTCACAGGCAATGTACTGGACGTCATCAGATCCTCTAATGTGTCATTTCAGTAGGTGTTAGAACCTGTAAAACTTTGAGGTGTTTCAGTGGTTACCCCAATAAGTGTAATTTTTTATACTTCACTCCGATTTGTACTCAAACCCCATATATATGCCCACATATTTAACACGTAGTTAATGTATTAGTTTCATATGCTACTCAGATACCATTGTGGTTTCCCTACCAGAGATTGGTGCATGATCTACTGTATTAAAAAGATAAATAAAATGAAATATATACAAAATCCTCCTGGTAGTTTTGTAGTCAACAATGTACACATATCAGGAAATCAGTACTGCAGTCAACAACAGTTAATATCCTGTATATCATTCCTAGGTTGTTCTTGTACACCTGACATCCACCATAAAACTTAGTCAAGGGTAACCATTTGTGAAAAGGATTTATGATGTCTTGCAGAATAATCTCTATGCTGATGCTCAAAAGAAAATACCAGTAGCATTAGCTGAAATGAGAGCTTTAAAAATGACGGCCAGCCAAGCAACTGGGCCCGAGTATTCACTATGTTATCCTGTTTACCCGTGCGCCCATTCACACATTTAGGTACCTCTTTGCTGGCTTGTGTGTGTATTGAAGTATATAATTTTTCTATGTGTATTTAGAATTTCTTTTATATCTGAAAGAAATTTGTTGCAATTATTCTGTCTGTATTAAGTTCAAAGTTGCTACTGTCTTCTACATCCAATATTATGTATGAGATAAGACAAGAGAACTACTGTGGACTCTTCTGCCCTTAACATCCATGTCTGAATAGTCAAGATCAGACAACTGATGGGAAGTCTAAAAAGGTCCAAAAACATTAAATAATTTCTCTACATCTGTATGACCACTGGTGAAATGGGAATCTGAATCCTAGTGTAAATCCTAGCCTTTTGTCCTATGAATTGACAATGCTTTTTTCCTCAGAAGGTTTCCGATTTAGTTAAAATGCTCCTGACAACGTATACATTTGCTAAATCAATGGAAGGTCAGCAGTATATAGGAGGTTGATGGAGGCCAAACAAAGGAGAGCATCACACTTGTGATTAGATTCAATCACATGTGACTGCAATTCCTTACGCTTAATTTTTCATTAAATAAAAATCATAAGTTATTTTTTTATCAAACTCAGCTGAAGGGAGTATTTGTGGATGATGTATATTAATAGTTAATGGCATGACTTGCACAATGGTAACGTAAGTTCTTTACATAAGTAATTTACTCAGTGCATTCTAGAGAGAGATGTAAGTAAAGTGTGACTGTGATGGAATACGCACACATACATACATACATACAATCATACTGATGGAATACACACACACACATACATACATGCAATCATTCATATACAGATATATATGAGCCAAAGGAGAAAGGGTGGACTTCTGGGTCCTAATGATCAGCTATCCCAGCCCTCTGAGCGGTATATCAAATTTTCATCCCACAGACATTACAGAGTAGAGGAGATGGAAGTTCTGGGATGGTTTTGCAGTTGTGAGTTTGGTAATGGCTTCCAGTCATTGCAAGATTGAGCTGACAGGCTCTACAACAGTATGGCTATGGTTTTAGAGAAGTCTCTTCTTGCTCATTTCCTCCTAGTCAGGGTTTAGACTACGCACTGGACTGTGAAGCGGTATAACACCATTTCTGACTGCATGCCATTGAATTTCTTGCAATTGAACTGCGTGTCACTCTCGGGTATGACAGGTCTACTGGGTGATATTCTAACCTGCAGATGAAAAGACCCAAATGTATTATCCTGCTTGATGCTATTTTACTTCACCATAGACGTCATTTGTGTCTTGTGAAGTCACTGAAGTTAGGATCTATGAAGTTCTATAGATGTCTAGCTCCCCTGGCTTCACAGGAGTTAAATAAGAGCTGGCTTCCTTCTTTCCTTTACAGTGTGGGTCAAAGTCTGATGCCGGCCTAAATTTGTGACAAGGGGGGAACACAGATGGAAAGTGCTCTGAAGGTCTCCTCATTTCTTATCCCTCGACAAGGTTTGGGAACTGTAGCTTTTCTCATCAGAGTGTTGTGTAGCCAAGTATTAAAAGCTATAGTAGTTGCTCAGATACTGCTGTAATGAATAGATATATTCATAGATATATATAGCTGTATTCTTTACTATTAATTTAGTAGTGGTTTGTCTGTATTCACCCACGCTTAGGTATGCACTGAACTTTGCTCCCCTCTGGCTTCCCCTTCATTGCTGTTGAGTGAGCCGCATGCCTGATGTTCTGAACCAGCAAAACTCAGTGTCTGCCTTGCTGATTTCCAAATAAGTCACTGCAAGTGCCAGTCCATGGGGACACTGAGTCCTTTTCTGTGAATCGGGATTTATTTGCTTTTGAACTATTAATACTAGAGAGGAGGAGGAGGAGATGTCTTCCTCAGCTGCCTTAAGGAAGTCATTTACTATTTTAATATGTTGCTGTGGATTAAGAGGACTGCTGAAGGGCAGAATGGCAACGTCCTCTTTGATCCAGATGACTGGCTCTGTAGGTGGTGGTCATTAGAAAGGAGAAACAGCTCCATCCATCCTACGACTCCAGCTGCAGGGAGCCATAAAGCTGGTTTATATTAGACCAGGTTTTCTATGCAGGTTGTGTCAAAGCGCAGCCAATTCTTTTTGCATTCCTATTTCCAACATGCTGCCTTTCCTAGCTGTCTACAGGGCTAATGCTCTTATTCAGGCTTTCAGCATCTCATGTCTCAATTATTGCAATGTCCTTTCCCCTGGCCCTGACAAATGTGGTGTGGCCATCTCTGGTTCATTCAGAATGCAGCTGCAGAAATCAGACATCTAGTTTTCTGCTTCAGCCATATGACACATCTTTTTGAAACGCTCCCCAGCTTATTACACTAAAAATAGGTCTACCGGCCTTTGCTTTCCAGATCTCACTGTCTTTGCCATACCTCACTGCATATTAGGAAGTCAGCTACTGCCTCCGATTAACCTGTGATGCTAGTCTCCACTTCTGCTTGCAGCCTTTTCAGTTAAGTGCCCTTATACGATTTCTCAGTATGCCCATCATGCATGGGAGGAGATGCTTTCTAGGGAACATCCACTACCGTATGCCAATACTTTCCTTAAACAAAAGAGGGAGTTTCCTCTTTTTTTTTTTTTTTCTTTTTCTTCTCTCATTCACACTAAAACCTTGATCATAGTTGGGTTTGGACTCACTTTTGGCTGCCTTTGATTTGTACCTTTGCAGGTACTGTACTTTGTAGTTCTCTGTGGCAAAGACCACTGTTTTGTTGATATTTGCATGTTAATTAGAGGAACAGACTCCTGAACTATGATTGGGCTGCTGAGATGCTGAGTTAACACAAGTAATAATTAATGAAGCAGTTGAAAAAAGCTATACAAAGTAATGAACCAGACTCGGAGCAGACAGTCATCTGTCTGCTGGAACAAAAATGAGAGAAAAAAAGATGGTAAAAGTGAAGAAACCAGAGGAAGGAAGTAAAGGATGCAGTCAGATGGGGGAGGGATTGAGAGGATTAACAAAACAGGATTTACAGAATCTCAGGTAGGGGGTTCTTGCAAATCAAGTTGTTATTTTTTTGTTTGATGGGCACACAATGCATTAAATCATTTGCATAACATTCCCAGGCCCTCCGGCTTAATCCTTACAGTTCTGAAAGATTCTTTGCTTGGGGGGGATTAAATTCTCTAAAGAATATAGGGCCAGGTCTACAAGGAGGGTTAGCACCAACTCTTTTCTTCTTTTGACTGTGGTGGGAGTTAAACACCTAATTAGGACTTAAATATTTAGCTTTCTGTGGAGTTGGGACTTTGTTCTTTTTTATTGTATTTATGGAAGGTTGATATTTCATTTGTCTGAAATAAGAGAGGAAGGAAACATAATTTAGGGTGAAAAAACTTGTTTGATTTCCTTCTGGGCGTCAGTTCTGGGGAGAATTAAACATTTTCTGATTCATTTTTATTAAATTGCTGAAATTTGCAAAACAAAGTAATGTTTTCGGACACATGTGTTTTAAACATTTCATTTTGAAGTGGTTAAAATAAAACATTTAGGCTTTCCTGATGGTTTTTCCCCTGAAAATGTTTCAGGTGAAATTAGTTTCTGAGATTGCCGGGATATGTGACTTTACAGTGGTCCTCCTGAAACTTCAGGTTTTTGAAACACACAAAATATTTGCAACAAAAATGTCTAATTCTGCTTGTTAGAAACCAGAACTGTATCAGTCAGCATAGTTATGAGAGATAGGCTTTTCCTTGGATGTCTTGAACAAACCATGTCCAGCATGTGGCTTTTTGAGAATCTGTTACTTCACCTGCTTTCTTCCTGGTTTTGACTTAGATATCTGGCATTATCCCTATTTTGTGAGCAATTTTTCCAGAAAGGAAAATAGGGAATTAACTAAATGACTAGTAAGTCAGGGGGCTGGTCTGAATGAAATCACTCTTGTCACCAGAGTATTTGATGATTTTTTTGTTTACCAGCTGCTGTTCTTGTCCTCGTATGTATACCTGTCTTTATCTGTATGAGCAGACATGACTCTGCTCTAAAGGGAGAGCCATATGTGATTCGTCGTGTCATATGACACAGGATTGTTCTTGTCTCAGGAGGATTGTGCACTCTCAGCTTCTCATGTCTTGTATATCCGTATTGATTTCATCCGCATTCAACTATTTTTAGAGCGAAAAGACAAGACAGACAAACACAAGCAAAAGTTGCAACTGCCTTAGATGTTCTCAAAAGCAGCTCAAAGAAAACCCTATGAAACATTATTTGCTAAGTCAAACCAGCTCTAAATTCTGTCAGAGAGCTGATTATTACAGGGTCTTTCAAATCCTGTCTGTGTAATCCTTTCTCTACTCTGGATTCTCTGCTAATCCTACACCTGCTCTTCCTATTTAGGGATATAGGCAATACATTCTGTTTACATGGCTTTACCAAACTTATACAGGGTGTTTAGCATTTGACTGAGGATACAGATGAAGTAGTAATGGAGAGAAAAAAAATTAAAATTGACTTCTAAAATGCAGCTTGGTCTTTCTAAGATCTGTGTAGTGTTGGCTTGCTTATTTTTAGGTAGTATTGGAGGAATTTCTCAGAGGAATTAAATTTAATGTCTTCGAAAGTTGCTTATACACATAACTATTAACTGTTTCTTCAGTAACTGAATGCTCAGGGGGAATGTCTTAGCGCTGCAAATAGTACCTGCCTTTGGAGGGGTTCTTTTCATTAATATTGAAAGGTCAGGTATTTTTCCCCTTTAAAAAAAGGGAAAAAAGAAAGAAACAGGAGAAAAAGTGCACATACCCTGAAGCTATTTATACTGACTTGGAAATGTATTTAAGGCCTAGCAAGTTAGAACATCGTACATCTTAAAATGTTGACCGATTTGTAAAACAAACATTTTCTTCTTAAAACGCTGGGGTTGCACAGAAATGTTTATGTGTGTATTTGCACACGCACATTCTACTAAATATGGGAATATCTATTATATGAAATAGGTTAACATTATTTTAACTTCTTGTTGTTCTATTAGCTTTTTGCTTTTTATGAAACAGGATTATTAAAAAACAAGGTCAGTGTGGCTTCCTCCCAACAAGTTTTCAGTAACCAAAACTCATAAAGCATATTCTAGAAAGAGTGATGGGGCACCAGATCATCAGCTACATGACTTCTAGTACATGATCACAGATACTATGAAATTAACTTTCACAATGACTGTAGCCTGAACCTCTCCCTTACATGCTGACTTTAAACTTCTTTGCACTGATTTTATACTTCAGTGACAATATGGAATTATAGTCTCAGACATACAATTATATAAAAATAATTTACCAGCTGCTAGGTGAACTGCTGAAGAAATGATTGGCATCAACATCCATGCATGTCCTCTTAACCTGGCAATGCAAAGTGGCAGAACTTAGTTTAGGTCAAAGCAAAAAATGTTTAAACTAAATCTAATTATCCTGCATGTACCAGGGATAAAAGTATGTGCATAGGCAGGTAAATGCCTCAGGTAAGTTGTTAAGCTGAGATGAATTGATTGCAAGTCTGAAGATTTACTCCTGACTTATCCTAGTGTAACCATGATCAAAATTGGGTGACGATTCTTTCAAAAACCATGAAAATTGTGACTAGGTTTTAGGAAGTATTGATTTTTAGTGTAACTAGTTATCCTTGAGAATGGACCACTAAGATGAGGCTGAGTATAAAATTTTCCCCTTCAGGGTAGCAGAATTTTAGGATCTCATATCTCACGATTTGTAGTGAACGGGGTGGGAACTGAAGCTGGATGAGAAATAGCAAGCAAGAGACCTGAATATAATATTAGGAGTATCTAACAGAATAGCTAATAATGTCTCATTTCTGTAATGCTGGCTTTTGCATAACATCGTTGGCCTCTTTGTGGTCATCTCTCATTGTAGAAATAATTTAAGCTCTCTGGGACAAGGACCTCACATTTTATCTGTAACTACAGTGCCTCTGAGGCTGTATAAATAGTGGTCTCATTGGAAGGCAGAGAACTCCATGTTTCCAAAGATATAAAACTTTTACTTTGCCCTTTGAGGTATTGAATCCTATATCTGTCACTACCCCTTTGATTAGCTCTGCTTTTTTGGCACTGTTCTAGAGCTTAATGTCTGGGTCCTTCTGATATTGAAGACTCTCATCTTTGGTGTATAGAGTTAGAGTGGAAAGGAAACAAGGGTAGATTGAAAAGCCCCTAATTCTGATCTGAAGAAGTGCTAATTCTTCTGGGTCTGAAAAAGAATTTTGGGAGATTAAGCAGTCTTGATGCAACCTGACACGATAATTTGCTTCCAAATAAAACCGTATTCTGATACAAATCAAGCTAGCCATTAACCTTTCAAGTAAGGGACAAAACAATCTCACAAGGCATGTTCACCTTGCCTTGTGTAGGCCCGTTATTAAGATTGCAAAGCTATGAGGTTATCATTCTTGACTCCCTCTTGTAATCAAGACCACAGACTCATCAGGAGAACAGTTCAGCGATCAAACGAAAGGTGAAATTCCACTGCAGCCTAAGCCAGTCTATGTCAGGGTTACTGCAGGTCCCCTGTGTCCCCCTTCGCACCCTACTCAATAGTTGTGTTTCCTATTTGTTCTAGTATTGGGGTTATCTGCCCCTGCAGTGAGCTGTTCAGGTTGATAAACCAGCAGGCAGGTTGAGTTGAATGAGTGCCAATGATAACACAAGAGGAGGGGCAAGAAAATCTGCAGCTAGAGGCAGAGGAGGCAGGAAGATCCCAATACCTGTGACTTGTGTCAGACTATATTGCTGTGGCATTAGATTTTATGAGACAGTATCTAAAAAACCTGTTTCTTTCTGCTGGTCCAGAGGGTCCAGAGCTGTGTATATGAGATGTCTGATGTGAAACAATGTGACTGCTCTTCTCCCCATCATCTCCCATCAGAGAAACAGGCAATGAAGCCAAAATAAACTCAGGATTCAAGTTTCTTTGTTCTTCTTCCATACCTGTTTTGTCTTGTTAGTTGATGTCACTGCTGTGAGGGGGCTTGAGAAGAAAAATGTCAATCTGGACAGGACACACTGAGCTGGAGTCTCCTGGAGCTGGCGTTAGCCTTCTGCCAACTCCCTGAAAGACTCTGGAGAGAAGAGCATGTCTAGCAACTACATTCACAGAGGTCAGCGTAGTTTTCCAGTGCCTCTTAGGCAACGCAGAGCTAAATGTGAAAGCTGGCACTGTCCTCATGCTTGGATTTTGCTCTGGCTCTTCTCAGAGCCTTAGTATAAGAAGGTTGAAATCACTGAGTTTTCTGGAGTTCTGCCATTTTACTCACTATCTAAATTGTCCCAGTGACTTTATTAAGCAGGAGAACATGGACAAGGCAGATCTGAGTATAATAAAAAGGGGAAAGCTGTCCAAATCAGCACCTGAATCAAAGAAGAATTTAGTCATCTGACATCTGTTTCACTTGTCAGCTAAAAAAATTATGTAATTAGCTCAGATACATGCCTACAAAAAACTAAAATGTGTCAGTAGGATTACAAAGCTGGAAAGCTATAAGGTTTACATTTTTCTGTGCAAGTGCTCTGGAACTAGGGGGAAAATCCATATGCTCACAACTGCTGACCAAACGCTTATAACTTAAATAATTGTTTGAGAACTGTATATAATCAGATAGCAAACTTCCTAGAGAACTGGTGAGCACAGAAAGTAGACTTTCTTTTTAAAGGTTTTTAAAATTCATTTTAATGGGTGAGAAAAGCTGGCTGATGTTTTAGAACTAATCAAGTGCTGATATAAAAGCTATCTCATCCATGGCCTGTGCAAATGTTGAACATTCACTGGAGTTTAAATCTCTGGTGAATTTTCTGCTGTAGCTATATAGCAGCCTAATATTCCTGTCAGAACAGATTTGCAAATGACCCATAAACCTAAGAAGAAACTAAAGCTGAAAGGATGCTCTGGGCAATATTGTTCTCTTTAGTGACTTTTTGTCTGAATCGGAGTCATTGATAAAGTTTTCTGGATGCAACTTCTATTCAAGCTTAATAAAGAAATCAGGATATGTGGAGGAGTAAATATTGGCTTATTAAGAAAAGCGGTTAATTGTTATCATGTATTATCATATGATCAACTGTTATGAGACTTTACTGGCTTCCATGACATTTGGTCTAGGCTCTGGAGAGAGTATTTTTCAGAATCTCCCTGAAGAAGAGGAATGTCCAGAGGACCAAGAATAGGACATACTATCCATTACATCTTGGCTATGCAGAGTAAGCCAGCCAGCTCTAGAATGACAAATGTCATTATTGAAAAAATTTTACATGAATTGGCCAGTGGTCTTAGAAAACTTC
This sequence comes from Calonectris borealis, assembly GCF_964195595.1. Lineage (NCBI taxonomy): Eukaryota > Metazoa > Chordata > Aves > Procellariiformes > Procellariidae > Calonectris > Calonectris borealis. The sequence goes on along the minus strand of NC_134318.1, from coordinate 31,968,604 downwards.
CTCAGGTTACACTGGCTAAAAACTACATGCATGGTTGAAATTAATAGTCTGTCTGCATTTATACTTAAGGCACTTGAACAGAGTCGAGGGGATACCCGTTTGCTGTTTTATGTGTTCTATGAATTAATAAATAACTTCAGGCCTCCAGGAGCTTGAACCGTCTTGAACCTTGACTCCAGGGAGCTTTGGAGACATCCAAAACATCAGAGAAGGTGCAGGATTCTTTGGCAGTTTCTCGTAAAACCATTCAGAAAGACTTTGTGCAAGTCAGTTTGAGAGAGATATCTGACAATGACAGTGTGTGAAAAGAAACAGTAAACATCTCTGTTATTCAGGAACTTAGGAACTTAACAAAAAGACAAAAAGTATATCAAACAAATTATATATTCTTTAAAAACACAGTTATGGAGCTGGTGACCTGAAGGAACCATTCCACCTCCAACTTCCAGTAATGCGTAATTTCTGCCTTAGATTTTTCCTCACATTGGGACGTTCAGCTGGATGAATTTTAACTTTCTTTTTAAAAGGAGAGAATTGCTGTATTCAAAGATATTCAGAGATTAGGATTGAAATGTCACAAAGTTCATGATTGTCAACAACTCTTTTCGTTGTTGACAGCATGTTTATAGGCTGATTGTCTCCCAAAAAAGATACTTGGCCCACAAATATGTGATATGAAGGACAGTCTTCTATTAAAGATACTGCAGTCAAGCATTTGAGGTTTGGCACAAGCTTTCTTAAGTCTTTTAATGAATGTGCTGTTTAATCACTTTGTGCCTTATCTTTCCATGATTAAAAGTGAAGGTGAGAACACTTGCTGTACTTCGGATATTCAAAGGATAACTGAATGAATGCATGTGAGGTAATCAAATTTTCTGGAGATCATTTGCCGCATAGAAATCAATGGTAGATAGATGTAATTATCATTATGAGATTAATGTAAATTTGATGCCAATTATTTCTAAAGTAAAAATAATTGAAACTTCACAAATTAGTTATAGAAATGTTAATCATTTCTCTGCTTTTGAATGTTAACAATTGGGCACACCATTATCTATTAGAATTTGGGGAAATGGGGAAAAAGACGTCTCTGACACTTTTTTGATGGATCAGGTACAATAGAATAATATCATGAGAGCTGATTAAGGAAATACTTTTCAAATAATTTCTTCAACAAAAAGCCCTGGCAAAGTCTGCTATTTGTCATGTTCCTAGCTCTAATTCAGTGAATTCTGTTTTTTATAGTGACAGCTCAACTGATGAGGGTGGCAAATACCTTGTTGGAGACTCAAGAAGATTAAGCAATTATGTGAAAAAGAATGTCTTCATCACATTCAATAATTATTACAAAATCACACCACTTGTAATCCTGAACACTATTTGATGACCCACTATAGTCAGGAAGAACATCTTTTAGTTTATTGACGTGACAATATAATTCTGTATCTTTGTTTTCAGGGACCTGGATGTTCAGCATATGCCAGTGGCTCTTTTAGGCAGTTCTTTTATTCCCCTAAAACATAACGTAGCCTTAAGAGAAGGTTTCTTCTGCTAGTAGACTAAGGAAAGCAGAAAATTCAGCATGAACTCTGTCTCTCTGTGTGGTTTGGTTCTATTCGTAGCCAAAATATTCCTTTATCAGAGTTAGTGCATCATCTAGAAAAGGATACATTTTTTTGAATGCTCCATTCACCTGTAACAACTGGGCTTAATAACGTATTTATGAGCAGGAGCTGTGGTTAGATTTCATTGCCAAGACCACTAACACTCTTGACTTTTTTGCCTGTGTCTGTTTCTTTCTAACTGCCAGTCCTTGATTGTTTTCTACTTCTGGTTATGTCTCCATAACAAAGCTCTGTCAAGCACATTGGGCTGTCGATTTCTGGCATGTTAACTACTGCATAGTAACTGTCCATATGCTCACTCTTACAGTGTGATAAATTTGATGGTTCTTACTCCTTAGTGAAAGTGAGGAGAAATGTGTACACATGGGCAACTAATGTACAATAAAGTACAGTTACCTTGCCTTGTGGGAATTGACTTATACAGCCATAGTTTTTACTTCTTTTCTAGCCTTCTTAGTACAATTTTTTCATTCACCCACACCCGTGGAGTGAAATTAAACTGGTGTGTTTCATTGGTGTGATCCCTATGTTTTGAGGATCTTAGAACCTGCAGTGCATGAACAAAATACAATTGACACTTTTATGACTTGAGCTGACTATGACAGCAAATGATCCAGCATAGTAGGGATTTCACACTGCTGTTTGGCTTCACCTCTGTTCTTCCTGTTTTTCACACCAACCATATTTGTTGTGAAAGGCTTTTCACTGCATGTAATTCTGGTACCTTTGTCTTAACTGAGTCTAAGTCTGTTCTGAAATTTCACTTTAAAATGAAGTCCTCCTCTCTGGCCTCTGACTTAGCTAAACCCTTTCTGTGGTAAAGTTATTAGATCCTATTCCCTCAGCTTTCCATTTTTTCCCATGCTTGTGTGATCTCTCGGCGATGTGTCTGGAACATGTTCTTTCCATCAGTGGCTTATCACATCTTTTCTTTACTTATGGAATGTACTGGATCTGAAATGATATGTTTGGGGCACTTTTTTAACTTATGCACAAAAGATCTTACAGAGAAATCGGTTGCACTCTATTGTGCTATTGCCCCTTATGGCAGCGGGGATAGTATTCCCAGTGGCCAGAATGGCCTGTCATTTGTTTTTGGCTTGTGAGGTGAACATGGCTCAAGAAAAGCTTAAGAAAAGGCTACCTTTCGTGCTGAGTGCAAATGTAGAACTATTGCTAGGAGCATCCAATCAACTAACCTCATCTGCATCACTGAGCAACTGACGGACCTGGACATTAATATGTGTCTGTATCTGGAGTATATCCTCCAGGAAGTAGTGCAACAAAATGCTGCTAATATATGATCCTGTTTGAGGCTGCCTGAATGGTAAGAAACGGTAGCTTTGCTCTCACCTAGTATCCATTAGGCATTATAGAAATAACAAATGATTAGTAGGCAATTCAAGAGTTCTACAGCATAATAGCTGTAAGCATCTAAGCTCTGTGATCCTCAGAGTCTTTAATATAAGGGTTGGACAGGGTAGAGACAACTAACAAAATACATATTGGATATTAAGCAGCAGGTGGAATAACAAGAAATGGGCAACACTGGAATTTGCTGTGGCTAATGATATAATCATTCCTAACTTATTTTCCCTATCACCAGAAGCAGCCCCATTACAGTCTGAATTGTGTCATTAGAAATACTATTGATCAAGTTCTCATTAGCAGTCATTGGCACTCAACAGCCATTGTTGCATGAGTTATCCGTGCTGCTGAAACTGATACTGATCGTTGGCTTCTGATAACAAAAATGCATCTCCATCTTTGAAGCCAGCTAGTTGACTGACTTAAATTTGTTCCATACTCTCCAAAGTTAGGAGTGAGCTATCACAGGGTTTAACAACCCCAGCTGTTTGAAGCCTTTAAAGCATTACGGGCTGAGTCTAAGTTTCCTTTGTCATCTCATGAGTAATGGCACTGCTTGAAGTCATTAGTGCCTCGCCTTTCAAACATTAATTGAAGTTTGGTGAGCAGACACCCAAATACCTGATGTGAAGTATGATACAGAAGGACAATTCATGCTCTCAGAGAACTTTGCTAAGAGTAGAAGCAGAAGGTGACTTTTGAGTTTGACTCCAGAATGACATCAAGTCACTAAAGCAAAAATACCATAAATTCTAGTGTCCTCTTCAAACAGTCCATTTTAAAACTGCTGCTAAGTATGATTCCTCTCTTTCTTAGCTATTGTAAGATTACTTCTGTATGGTTTTGGCAATCAGTCTAATAACGAGTAGGATTCGATTTAGCAAGATCAGCTACACAGCTAGGAAGGTCATTTTAAAGTACCCACCATCGTCTATTCCTTTTAAAAAAACCTGAAACGAGAGTAGGTTTTTATGCCCCTCCTCATATGCTGTATTTTAAGTAGAAAGATAAGTTCTGTTATAGCAATATTCATACATAAATCCAGCAATGCTTTGCCCTGGTTTGGTTCTAGTAGCTGTTATAGAAGGGTATTAACTATAATGTCTGTTGTGCAAGAAAGCCTCCTTGCAAGCTCCACAGCTGTGTGATTGCTAAAAGCTTTAGTCACACTATTAAAAAGCCAAGGAGGAATATAGATTGAACTTTCCATCAGGATGTCTCTGGAGACACAGACAGGTGACATTCAGTCTTAAAGAAGGCTCTATTTGGAGGTGATAACATTAAAGCCTATAACTGGCTGAGGTACTTCTGCAAAATCAGTGCTCTTAAAAAAAATGGAACCTACTTTTGTTCTCATTGATGAAAGAAGCTATGCACTGGGTGATGAAGATAGAAAGGTATAGCCTCAGTTGGTTCAACCTCTAATAATGCCATTAACTTCAAATCATGCTCTATTAGCCTCAGTAGGCTTTTGCACCAGCTGAAGTTCTCTTTTAAAAATTGATTTTCTGTCTGTATTGGACTAATTGATCATGCCTGCCATGGTGGAATTTGAAGACAAACCAAGAATGCTGATCCTTTGCTTTAGACACTGTAAATGTAGATTAGACCATGAATTGAAGGTACGGTAGTAACAAAATCCCATCAGATTAATGTATCATATTAATTTTGTCACTTTTATTTAAAAGCTTTGAGGAAATGACTTGTTTTAGAAGAGGACAAATTGCATGGTAAGAAAAGGGAAAGATGAGGGTCAAGAAGGAGAAACATCATCAACTCTGGAACGAAGTAGTGGTAGGATAAGAGCACCTTACTTTCTACATTGTCATCTGTCTTGGATGTCATATGGTATGTGCAGGGAGGGAAATGAGGCATGGGGCATCATTTCCTCATGAATATTTTATCCCTCATGCTCTTTCAATATCTCAATATGACCCAGGTACCTGTGTCTGAATAGGCTCAGGAAGTCATCTCTGTGAAAAACGGCTATACTGAGTCTTTGTCAGTTGAACAACGGTACCCTTGCTTAATGTGAGTTGCTTAGATATCACAGGTGGTCTGTGACACTGTAGTTCTGTTTGAGACCCAGCATTAGAGTAACCAGAGAGTAATAGCAGAATTGAAAAATTTAACACAGTAGCTACTTAGATGCATATGTGAAAGACCTTTTAAGAGTGTTACAGAGTGACTCTACATAGTAATTCAACCTTTATACCAAAATGGTAATGAAAAAAAGTGTTTTGTGTTATTGCTTAACAGACTGCACTGAATTCCCTTAACAAAAACCAATACAGAACGTAAAGAGAATTATTTATCAGTGGAGGTGGAATTCTTTTCGGCACATTCGGTATGGATAATTTGAGTTCATCAACTGCAGCAACAAAAATAAAAAGCCAAGCTAACAACTTGGAAGCAGATGCTAATTCCCCAATTGTTCATGCAACATGGAACATAATTTGAAGTGATTATGAAATTAATGCATTAATACAAAAAATGCTTTGGAGAGATAAATGTACATAAAAAGAACTAGCTGTAGACATAATCGGTGAAGCTGTGCTTTATTCTCAGTCAGAGGGAAAAATTAAAACTAAACTAAGGAGGAATTTTAAAGAACATTTCAGAGTTACCATTTAAGAAACCAAAATGAAACAAAGCACAGAGCTTCAACAAAGCCAACGCATAGAGACTGCTTTGGAATTAAAAGGTACAGAAAGTGTCACGTCATATATTTGGGAAAGGAGCACTTGCTTATGTGAGTAAGAAAGAATTTCCAGCTGTATGAGCACATATCCTGGATAAAGATGACTCAAAGCCTGGAGGCAGGTAAATGGTAGAACAGAACTGTATACTATGAATCTGAAGAGACTTTATACTCAACGGTGAGAACGGGAAAATTAACAGACAAGGTTGGGAGACTCTCTGCTGTCTTTGGTGTTTTCTCCTCTAAGTGTATGCGTGTCTCCTGTACTGTAGTTAGCAGAGAAAGAACCTACCCTCCACTGTCCTCATTCACAGCCCAGAGTCTAAGCTTACCTTTCCTGCATTGCACCAACTTTATTTGTAGAATCTTTGATTTTTCTGTACCAGTCTTTTGAAATCAACTTCAATGGCACAGGAGGACAGGCTCAACACGCTGCTTGAAATGTTTGGTCTGGTTTATTGAACCTATTTGTTAAAATTACAGGGGATTTTGTTGCTCACTCTCACCACTGCTGGAGAACTCACCACCAAGTAGTTTCTTTCTGGTTTTCCTCCCCACCTTGTTTTGATGACCATCATAGGGTAGAATAATTATCCTGATTCACACCCTCAAGTCAAGAGACTTCATTCATGCTGAATTCCTGTCCCTGCACTCATTTTTTTCTGTCTCCTCACCTAAAAATCGAGAAGTAGCAAAATCAGGTGTACCATGCCAAAGTTTATATTGATCCAGCAAATGCATGCTCAACTATTATCATCATCTATTGCGTAGATGTGTGTTGAAAGATAGATAATTACTTGAAAGCAATTCCATTTAAATCTAGTCAAAAAAATATCACTAAGAACCATTAGATTGTATAGCCATCTCCCAAGAGAAAAGAGGTGTAACTCTCAGCGCAGGAATTGTGGTGCCAACTCTCATGAATTTGTCAGGAGTCTTATGAAGAGTTGTCAGCTGGTAGAATCAACTTTAAATTGTAAATAATTTGAATTTTTGTTAAAATAAAATTTCTAGACCTCAGAGTTCCACAGAAAAGCTTTAAGAAGTAATGTAAACATTACCTAATGAAACCTCCTTTCCTCACCCCAAGAACAGCCAAAAGGTAAACAAAAATCATAAATTAAATGAGGTTTTTATTAATGACTCTTTGGAGCCAGATTCTTTTTTTTTTCAGGTAGTTAAGTTTGAAAATACTGTCTGAGTCTTTATAAAATATATGAGCAAAATAAATGAAAAAAATCCTTCCACTAGCTGAAAATTGGCATTTATTTTTGCAGACAATTTAGTAAACTTACTGGTTTTTTACTGTATTTAAGTTTTCATTTTCTTTCACATAGGTTCCCTACAATTTCAGGGAAAAAGAAAAGTCTGAAATGTGAATTACTTTTTTCCAAAATATTGATAACTATTGTGAAAAACTGTGCTTTTACTTCCCCCTCACCACCCAGAACAGGTATCTTGGGGAACAACTGAATACTCCAAGTTCTATCTTGTTATACTTTCTATTAAGGTTATACTTTCTTACTTTCAGAACACGAAAGCAGCAGACGCTAAAGGATCTGATACTTGCCTCAGACAGGTATAATGTCACCAGCTGCAGTGAAGTCAGTCCCAAGAATTTTGCCAGTTAGGGCAAAACAGGTGAAGAAAAATAGCAGTTTCTTACCAACCCTATCTGATTCAAACAGCTACTATTCAAAGTTATTACTGGGTTCCAGTGGTTCATAAGCACCAGCCCCCACCTGAGAACCAATGGGCTGGTTTAAGTGCTTTGGGTAAAATCAGCCATGTTTATTGAACAGTTTCAGCTGGTGGATTTTAGGTGAAACAAGATGAGAGCATTTGTAAGGAATGGAGAGAGGAGAACCTTGTGCAGCGAGATGGAGATGAGCAGGTACAGATAATAATGTCCTTGGGACCAGCAAGGCACCTCTGCCCACAGTCTGAGGTGCATGTAGCTTTGTGATGTTCCCTTCCCCTTGTTTCTTCACTTTGGGTATGCTACAAAACACAGGCAAGAGTAAGAGCCTCTGAAATATTAAACAGCGCAGTGCCACACAGGTGCCAGGGCTGGCCAGAGGCAAGTGGCATGGCTTGAAACACTTGGCTATGAAACAAAGTGTTTAGTGAATTGACCATCTGTCCAAGCTTGGCATAACTGTGATATAGCAGAGACCATCAGCAGACCATCAACATTGCTATTTAAAATTGTTTACTATGTTAACGTTTTTTTTAAATTCATGGCTGCAATTTGTCACCGTTCCCATCTTCTTTCTCACTTTTCTGAAATATCCCTGACACAAAGAAATGGATTCCACACTGTAATGGAGTTGCAGGTAGTAGAGGCAGGATGAAGGTCAGGTAGATCTGAAACAGATACTTGAGCAACCTGATCTAGTGAAAGATGTCCCTGCCCAGGGTAGGGGGGTTGGACTAGATGATCTTTAAAGGTCCCTTCCAACTCAAACCATTCCATGATTCTGTGATCTCTAGTTATCATTGCATGCACTGACATAACACTGGGGGTGCAAGAGGTCTCTGTGCCAAAAACTTTGGGGTAAGACCATGGTCTTGTTGCCTCTTGTGGCAGCATTAGAGTGTAATGTTCCTCCCTCCTACCTTTCCCAATTGTTCTCGTTTGTGGAAGGCCAAGAGAGAGTAGGAGATAATTTATTCTTCATCTGTTTTAAGGGCTGAAAAGTGTACAATTTCCTTACCAGTCAGTCCATTTATTCTCATTCCAGTAGCCAGTCTGGTATTACTGTTCCTCTGATTGCACCTCCTTTTCCATGCATCTTCCTTCCTACCATAATAGTTGTGTCTGGGTGAGTCTGAGTCTTTCTTGTGGCATAATCATCCTTAATATAGCATTCTTTATAGAGCATGTATATATGTCTTGGGATAGAGACTGACTGAAGACAATGAACTACCCGAGAAGAAAGCCTTACTGTGGGGGGCGGGGTATGAAAGAGGCATAACTAGGGGAAATGGAAAAATAGGACATAAAAGATGAGTATCATGAGAAGCTTCCTTTATAAAGAGCTTTATTTAGTTTGGAGTAGTCTCCCTTGTAGGCTTGATAAAAGATTCATGCAAAGATTTGAGAGTTCATGAGGCCTAATAAAAATAAACAGACCAGAAATTCCTGAAATTATAAATCTCTCAGGCCAGGTAAATTCCTGATTCCCTGTAGCTGGGGGTTGAAACCAATTGAGCAGCTGTCTGGCCATCAACTCATTCATCTTCACATGTATTAGAGATTTTTCCTGCCCCAGGCTATCCCTGTTTATACCCCGATAATGGGGTACACCCCACCGTCTATATGCAGTGAACACGTGTCTATAAACTTTACAACTCAGGGTGTATCAGTCACCCATGTTGTTAGGCTGTTTTCAGTGCCTTTCAGGATTAAGTTCAAAGCACTTGAAGTTCAAGTACATTTTAGGGATATCGCAAGAAATAGCAAGGAAGATCATGCGGATTGTAAGTTTATCACTAACTTGCTCTTCAGGGGAAAATTGCTCCCTTAGTGTCCCTCTTTTCCCTGACCCTTTTGTAGCTCTCCTTAGGTTACCATACTTTTAGGCCAAGAGTCTCCTCTTGCTTTGATTAGGATTAATGACCCTTAAGGCCCGGTATCTGGGGCTGGAAGATGCTATTGTTTGTAATACGCTTACAGTGCAAGTGGCTTCTTTCTTTTTGTGCCATTGATTGATTAGTGGAGTTTGTCCAAGTAATTTTCCCTCTTGATATGTGCACTTTCCTTCTCTACCACAAAGTTGGTATGAAGATTAACTAATTAATCTCATGAGATTCTTTAATGAAAGGAATGCCTTACTGAGCAACAGAACAAAGTACAGGCAATATGTATGAACACAACTCATTCCAGATCTCTGCAAAGCTGCAGTTTCTTTTCTCCTCTGAGCAAGTAAGACTGTAGGACTGTCTCAGCTTAAAAGAACTTTTTTTCCCTGTTCAGTACGATGCAGAACATCTGTTGCAAAAGAACAGATGATTAAGAATTGAAACGAGATTGCACTGTCCAAAATAAAGTACCTATAGTACTGTAGCTTTCCTGATTTTTTTGTCTTTGTTTCTTTATTTTTTCTCAAAATATAATAATAAAATACAATCATTGTTATGAGCTGGATTTTATTCCAGAATGGAAGTTTCTACTGTATTTTACTTAAGTTTTAAGGAATAGATTTTCAAGCTGTTTTCAGTGATAAAAATTTTTATGTCACATGTATGTAAAAGAAGAGACAGCAGTGTGTAATGATAATGAAACAGGAAGAGGAAAATTTGATTCCATGTCAGGCTACTAAATTAGATCCACACGGGCTGTGGAATGAAGACATAAGAATCTAGAATTTGATTTGAGGGAGATTTGAAAAACCGAGAAGCTTAATCTTTTCATGCTCTTTCCCCCAGAACTGATTGCTCCAGACCTAATGTTTATGCGTGTGATTAGGAGCTGAGCCTGACGAATTCTATTTTCAGCACTGCTACAGGATCACGGCGGGTGAAACTAACCTTGGTGCTTTGGGCTCATACAGCATTTCTAGCTTCCAAAGTTCTTGCTAAGTTACGATGGACCTGTAAGTTAAAAGGAATGTAAAATTGAAGGTGGTATTCTTTGTTGTAAAACTGACATTATAACCCCAGATATTTAAAATTAACACTGAATGGAAACTAAACAGTTTCAGATTGGATAGGCCCAAAGAGTTTGTGGAATCTCCATCTTTGAAGGTATTTAAATATTGACAGGACAAGGTCCTGAAAATGTATCTGTACCTTTGAAGCTGGCTCAGTATGAAGCAGGAGTTTGGAGTAAAAGACCTCAAGAGGTTTTTACCTACCTAAATTAAATAAAGTAAATAATAAATTAAATAATTTAAACTATAAATCACTTTATAATTCTAGATAAAGCAAAAGCTCTGAAACATCCTGCAGTAATCTGTTGTTATATTAATGAAAGGTTTTCTTTATTGTTTTTAGTATTACATTTCTATTTTTGCATAAGGATGACGCAAATAAGACTTTGTTTCCTTTTTTACAGTCCTCATTAAGACACTAGGAGCATTAACTCAAGTAAGGACAAAATGTAGAATCTTTATTTTCATTTAATTCTTGAGTAATGGAAATGGAAGCTGCACTTTAAAAACCTAAGATTTAAAAAGTGATGCTCATCTTCAGGGACTCCTTTCTCCCCCATCTCGTCTTTTTTCCTCCTTTAGTTAAAAGTTATTACCTCAAAACAAAGGCATATATTTTAAAAATTCACCCTAGCTGCTGGGATTGCAGCTTACGCTTGGGAAGTTGACGGTTGATGTTTCTCTCTGTTCACAGTCCAGCCCACAAGCAGTGACTCAGCAGCACACAAAAAACCTGAAGATGTGGCAACTTCTTCACCTTTAATGAAAAAAGTAGTAGTTGAATCTTTTTAGGTCTGGTCCAAGGTGAGGCACTTTTGAGAATGGGGCTTCTGCCAAAGCTCAGCCACAGAGAGAAAAGGCTGTAGGTAGCAACCTGTCCACTTGATGAATGTCCCCACGCCGATGAGCTGCGAGTAATGAACTGGGCTGTGTGTGGGTGCACTGCCCTCTTTTGGCTTTTGATAGAAACAGGATCAGTCCCATCCCAATTGGTGCTTCAGATGTTTTCTGAACTGAAGTTCAGAGTAAGGAGTGGTTGTTATTGTATGCTGTTCTCTCTTAGGAAAAATCCCCCCCGCACCTCTGGACTTTCTTTATATCTCCATTCATATTAAGCAGGATTAGTGGAGAGAGCAACTGAATCACATCTGCACCTACGTCTCAGCCTCATGTTTGCTTTTCATGAGTCTATATCACTTTGACCCAACCCTATACCTGGGACTTTGGTGGTATGAAAGATAATGTGGAGAAACCACATTAAACTGGGATTAGTCAAAGTAGAGAAAGCTGAGCAACAATAAAAGCAATTGTTCATTAATACAGTTAATACATTAATACTGATTTGGGTTTGCTATGTTCAAGATAGAGAAGGTCTCTAGTACTTACTCACTGGCATTCAGACAACAGTCACATATTAATGAAAATCTATTGTTGTGTACCGTGCTTCAAAAAGAAACATTGAAAAGACAGCTGGCTATTAAGATTGTGACTATCACTGAAAATCATAACAGTAGTTGTAATTCTGGAAGTGTTCCTAAACACGAAAAAAGAAGTTTTTGTTTAATTTGAATGTTTAGCTATTGAGAAAATTAAAGCTTTTTCTTTTTAATTTATTACAAAATATTAATTATTTCAGTCAATATGGGAAGGGGAAACAGTGAGCTGCAATGACCTTTTGTTCATCTGGAACAATCAGAAATAAGTTTTTTAAAGCTCACAGATATTAGTCAAAAACTTTTTACAAATTTTTAAAACAAGTCCATTAAAAAACATCTGGAAAGGACTCCAAATATTGTGCTCAACCAAAAATGGGCTAGAGACAAAAAGCGCAGGATTAGACATTTTATAATATAAATGTTAAAGGCCATATTTTTCTTAAATCCCATAAGAGAAGGAAGACATCATGTTCAGCCAAGGTAGCCAATCAATGATCTTATTCAGTGCATAGGGTAACTGGACTGCTCTAGTTTCTAGAAATGTAATTTTAAAACATTGTGTTTGCTGAGACAGCTGGTGGTGTTTTCCATTCGATGCATAGAGGAGTATTCTTTAAAAACAGATGAAATGTCTTTTCTTGTTATTTGTTTTTTTCTGGTTAGCATATGTGTGTGGTGGGGTTCAGTGGCTTCTCAATGCTCTTTGCTTAGCCACTTATAAGCACATGCCGTAAAAATGAGTAAAATCTCTCATACTTTTAGTATTCTAAAACCTTTAAATGGAACACTTTGTGCAGAAGAGCTACTGACATTTCATGTATTTTGTGATAACTTCCACAAGTAGATGCATGCTATTTTCTGGCTATGTGTAAAACAGGGAGGCAGGCATATTCCTAAGGTAAAAATTTCTTCCAAATTTCTCCTCTTTTTTTTGAGATTGTTTTGGACTTTCACTAAATAATGGTATTATTCCGTATAACTGAAGAGGCAATCAGCAGATTTTTGGAGGTGACTGTTTATGCCCCTTTCTGATAAGGGGGAGTTATGCAGTGTTTCTTTTATTTTTGTAAGTTGTTGTTGATACATACATTCACTTTTTGTGTCTGGTAAAACAACCCCAGATGATTCCCATAGATAATAATAGAACTTTCATTGACTGCTTGCTTTTGTGGTCACTTTTGGCCTATAATGAACTTTTTTACTAATACAGAGCAGGTAAATGGACTCTTTTTTCCAGCCACTAGCCAGCTTTTTATTTCAAACCACATTCATCAAGATGCCAAATGCAATTCTTAACAATTATTCTACTAGGAACACTGTACAATCCCAGCTTTCAAAAATACTGGCAGGTGATAATTTTTCTCTCTTAAAAGATAGTCCTTTGCCATCAAGTATTCTGCTGACAAGAGATTGTCTTATCGCTCAATGAGCACTAAATCTTTCATGTGTGTAAACAAGATGAATTCACCATCTGAACCTTTCACCACATCATTTCTCTTACCTTTAAACAGGCAAGATTTGAGGAAGATGGTAGTATCCTACCAGTTATGGACCTCCTGTGGGTTCTGGGGGAAATGATGCTAGAGTTTCCACTGTCCAGATCTGGATTGAGTCTGAACCTGAATTACACTGTCTAGCAATCATGAGTATAGTTTTATTTGGGGGAGACTTGGAGTATGTTACCCTCCATATCAGCAAAGTGCAGACTGATTTAATGAGTTTGGGTTTTGAGTCTTTGTATGAATAAGAACCTTTTTATTCTTAAGTCACTGAGTTATAGTTGCAAAACTTGTCCACAGACCTTTTCCTTGTATTAAAGTGGTCATTTCTACTTATTTCTGAGACCATTCCAAACCAGGTCATCATTCAAAGGCAATATTTTTTTTTTTTTCAGTGTTGAAAGTGTAATTCTGTCACTGAAGTCTTTTCTTTCCCTACAAAATTACTGCACTTTCTCAGTTAACAGGAACTTCTGGCAATAAAACACTTCACAGTGCCTTGATTGAATTATTGATGTATTATTTTAATGGTGTCTTAATGAAATTGCTCAGCAACTAACCTTGTCTTTTAGTTGGCGTTAGAGACAGCTTCAAAACTGTCAGCTCTAGCTCATTTTGTGTTTTCATATAGGTGCTAATACTGTTAGCCAATTTATTTAAAGCAGAGACTTGGGCCAAATTTTGGTGGCATTACTCATGAGTGCAGTTCTACAGCAGTTGATGTTAGCCGATGAGTAAAGCTTGTTAAACATCGCAAAGGCTTCAGTCTCCTCTTTCTCGGCTAATATCCAAGTAAATGCTTGAGTTATTTCTTTTTGGTAATTTTGTCCCTAATCTATTTGCTCTTTCAGCAACTTGCTGCTTCCAGCAACTCAGTCCTGTAAAAGGAGTTGGTCTAATTTGCTTTTACAGTAGTGTTGCATTTATTTCAAAATGTCATGGCCAAAGCAGTTCCTTTCTTCAGCTTGTTTCATTTTATTTCTTATTCTAGGTCTTGAAAAAGCTTAAGCAATGAGCACTAGTTCGATTAGTTAAAAGCAGGGCACATTGCTTGAAATGCATGTGTGAATTGCTGAATCTGGAGAATCAGGATCTCTCTTTACACAATCTTCATGCCTTTTAAATGGCAATCCAAATTCAGAAGTGGTATGTAAAGTGGCAGAAATTACATTTCATTGTGCGGGGACTCCATAGCACTGATGCTCTGGCAATCAGTTACCGTGTAAAAAAACTACACCCCGCATCCCTCTAAAATTACATAACTGGCATGCAAAGAAGCTGGAAAAATTGCAAATATTGAGAGAATTTAAGTAAGGAATGCTCTGCTTTTGTTAAGAGTAGGACATTTCTGTTCTTCTTTGCTGATTTCCTCTTTTGCTGTACTTCACTCTTATGTGTTCCTGTGAGAAATGTGACTTATTCCATGTAGGTCACCGGTGTTGGGTCTATGCATGAAGCATGTAATAGGTGAGGAAGGTGAAGGTTCTTTCAGTAGATTTGACCTGATTTGCATTTCATCCCTATTTCTGGTGAGGTGATATAACTCAGATCTGTGATACATCAGAAGTGAATGAAAGAACATGTGAATCTATAAAATATATATATTTTTTTTCATACTGTTCTATTTCACTGATACTATGCTCTTTCCTACAAAATGTTAGAGAAAAGTTGGTCCAAGTGGAGATATGAGGGGCTAAAATAAAAGACTGAGAGCTGTTCTGGACTTGTTTTGTCTAAGCCACTGAATCTAGCATTGAGAGCAGTTGTATAAGGGTCACGATTCCATCTGTAGAAGCAAAATCAGAATCCTCTTGCAAAGCGTTCCTGGGTTTCTTTGTGAGGATGGCAAAAATCCACATAATTGTCAAGGGCAATCTACCATCAGCAGAGTTAGCACCAAAAAGGGGTGAAAAAAGCACGGACTGTTTAAGATCTATAAATTATGTTTTGTGTTCATTTGTCACATTTTGTGTTCATTTGCTTCTAGGAAAAGCAAAGCAAATTTCTCCCTTTTCAGGGGGTGGATGATTAATGGATGCCTTGCATTTGGTTGCAAAAGCCTGTGTCAACTATTGACTTTTTTTACAGAGAAAAAACCCAATCTGTCTGTAGCATCAGGAAGTGCAGCGTGTGCTTGCTGTGTCTGGTGTGAATAAGCAGATTCCGATCATTGCTGAGCACTGATCTGAACAGAGAGCAATTACTTTTGCTGGGGAGAAGTAGAGCCTTGGCTTATCCTCACTCTTCATTTTTGTTTAACATAAGACAACAATAAACCAGACCAGAGGCACTCTAATGTTGGTCTCCCTTTACTAAGGGCTTTTGCTGCACGTGAGAGGCAGATATGTATGCCTCTTTTTACTCCTGTGTTAATAGCTTTATTTTGTAATGCTGGAATCAGAGGTAGTTTAAAAACTGTCAAGACAAAAAATGATGGGCCCGATTCTTCACATAAGAAGTTGCTAGATCAGCCCACCCAAGTTGATAATGTTGTTATTGTTTATCATTTTCATTCACTCTCCAGTGACGTAAGTAAGGACAGCCATGCTAAATCAGACTGAATCTTAACCAATCCCACTCTCTGTTGAGAGGGAAGTGTCAGATTAGGGCAAGTATATAATTGCATTTTCCTATATATTTTGCCAGAATTCAGCAATTTGTGGTTCAGATTCCTGAGCCAACAGTGATATTTTTGAATTGATGGATTTTTTTTTTTTCTCCAGGAACGTTATCTGTTCATTTTTCCTATTCATATAAATTTTTGACATCTACAACAAACTATAGCAAGGAGTTTCATGGTTTAACCAGGCAAAAAATCATAGAATCTTATAATAGTTTGGGTTGGAAGGACATGTAAAGGTCATCTAGTCCAACCCCCCTGCCATGGGCAGGGACATCTTCACTACATCAGGTTGCTGAGAGCCCTGTCCAACCTGACCTTGAAAGTTTCCAGGGATGAGGCATCCGCCACCTCTCTGGGCAACCTGTTCCAGTGTTTCACCACCCTCATAGTGAAAAAGTTCTTCCTTATATCTAGTCTGAATCTACCCTCTTTTAGTTTAAAACCATTCCCCCTTGTCCTGTTGCAACAGGCCCTGCTAAAAAATTTGCTGCCGTCTTTCTTATAAGCCCCCTTTAAGTATTGAAAGGCTGCAATAAGGTCTCCCCGAAGCCTTCTCTTCTCCAGGCTGAATAACCCCAACTCTCTCAGCCTTTACTCATAGGAGAGGCGTTCCATCGCCCTGACTATTTTTGTGGCCCTGCTCTGGACCCGCTCCAACAGGTCTATGTCTTTCTTGTGCTGAGGGCTCCAGAGGTGGACGCAGTACTGCAGGTGGGATCTCACCAGGGCAGAGTAGAGGGGCAGAATCACCTCCCTTGACCTGCTGGCCACGCTGCTTTTGATGCAGCCCAGGTTGGCTTTCTGGGCTGCAAATGCACGTTGCCGATTCATGTCCAGCTTTTCATCCCCCAGTACCCCCAAGTCCTTCTCAACAGGGCTGTTCTCAGTCCCTTCATTCCCCAGCCTGTATTGATACCAAGGGGTTTTCCTGACCCACGTGGAAGACCTTGCACTTGACCTTGTTGGTCAAGCACATGAGGTTCACTTCTCGAGCTTGTCCAAGTCCCTTTGGATGACATTCTGTCCCTCAGGCATGTCAACCGCACAACTCGGCTTGGTGTCTTCTGCAAACTTGCTGAGGGTGCACTTAATCCCACTGTCTACATCGTTGATGAAGATGTTAAACAGTACCAGTCTCAATATGGACCCCTGCGGGACACCACTTGTCACTGATCTCCATCTGGACATTGAGCCATTGACCACTACCCTCTGGATGCGATCATCCAATCAATTCCTCATCCACTGAATAGTCTACCCATCAAATCCATATCTCTCCAATTTAGAGAGAAGGACGTTGTGGCGGACCGTGTCAAAGGCCTTATGGAACTCCAGATAGAAGACATCCGTAGCTCTTCCCTTGTCATGGCCTCACCTGTGTTTTGTATCTCACTCTTGATAATTTCATCTGATGCTCATGAGTTTTGTATTATGACAGAGTGAATAATTGTTCTCTAAGCATTTCCAGGCCATTCATAGTTTTGTAGACTTTGGTCAAATTGCCTCTCATTTATCTCTTTTGGTAGTTGAATAGTTCATTTATTTGCTGCTTGTATGAAAAAATGTTTCATAGTTTTCATCAATCACCCTTATGTCTATTCTGTGCTTTATACTATAGTCCCTTTTTTTTAAGATGGAGAATGAGAATAGCACCCAGTGTTAAAGTTGTGGGAACACTTTACAGTGGCCTAATAGCATTATTTGTTATGCTGTTTAACTCTTTCCTAATAATTCCTACTGCTATAATTGAGGTTTTTTGATAGGATCTGAGGACTGAGCTTCTATTTTCACAGACCTCTTCACTGAACCCCCCCGAATCCTTTCCTGAAAGGAATTATCTACTCAGAGCCTATTGTTCTGACTGTTATGCTGGGATTGCTTTTCTCCATCTGTTTTTTTTTTTTTCATACAACATCACTGAATTTCACCTGTCATTTTACTGCTCAGATACTCAGTATTGCGAAATCCTTTTACAGATCTTCATAGCTGGCTTTTGTTTTCATCATTCTGAATACGTTACTGCAATCAGCAAACTTTGTCATCTATCTTTCCTTCCTTCTTTCCAAATCATTAATGAATAAATTGAACAGCACAAAGCATTGGCAAAATTCCAAATGAACATTCTCTCCATTGTGAAAATTGGAAGATTTTTCCCTAACCTTTGATGCTGATCTTCTAACCATAAATTAATCTATGGAAAGGCCTTTTATCCTATGACAATTTCAGATCCTTAGGCAAGGGAACCCCTCAAAAATCCTATTAGACTTCATCAGCTAGGTTGTCTTTCCCTACAGGCTCCAAGAACCTGGATAGATTTAAGGTGCGATTTTCATGTGCAAAAGTCATGTTGATTCCTCAGTGATGTCCAGAATATACTTGTCCAGAAACCAGTGTTAGCTGGGAAAACAGTAATATGTTGTATTAGGCACTGTAGAAACAGAGCAAGAAGATTGCTCCTTTGAGGAGCTCACATTTAAGGAAATCCAGCTTGCTTTCTACAGTGAAGTCAGAAATTATAAAAATAGTTTCTTTCTAATCTCTTACTTTAGATATTCTTAGATATTAAAGTTTATGACTTCTAAACTTAGATTCACTTTGTTATTGTTGCTGGTCTTATTTTCCATGCTTTTCCTTTTCAACACATCTGTGTCCACTTTTATTTTCTGTATAAGCAACTGCATCAAGTCAGTGGGTAACAGACTACTTCAAAGCAGAAATTGGCTTCATTTATTTCAAAGAAAATTCTAAAATGTATTTATTCTGTATTTCATATGCTGCAACAACAAAAACATTAAAATTAATTGTACTTTATCTCCTTTCTCATTTATGCTTCAGGCAACTTAGGCAATAAAACTAAGCTATGTGGCTGCAACTACATTAGCATGTAGTGCAGCTCAGTGGAAGTGGGTTTGTAGAATGAAATGGTTGATGTTGAGGTGACATCTATCTGCAATACGGGCATTTTGGAGGCAGAAGTCTGACTTTAGAGTAGTGCTAACCTGATACTCTGAGCTAAATGTCCAGTAGTGGTTGGAGCACATTAGATGCTCTCCTGAAATGTATATTCTGGTTTAGTTTCCTTCAAAGGGAATTCAGTTCCTGTGCTCTGAGATCACTGTGGTAAGAGCCAGAATGTAGTATGTAGGGATTTGCTATAGAGATTTCCCCCCAAAATTTGGGGGTTTCATTTCAGAAGCACACTCCTGGTCTGATCTGAAAGGTTCACATAGATACACACAGCATTTCCCTCTCATTTTGACAGGTTTTTCATACAGGTATCAATTTCTGCTTCTTATCCAATAAATGCTATCTTTTGGTCTTGTAACTCTGATTATTTACACGCAGATATGTTGTAATTAAATTTGCTTTTCTTATCTTGTAAGAAACATGGTGTTCTGACTGTGATATGAGTGATGACTGCTTAGTCAACTCTACCTTGTTTTGTTTTATGGCATCTGTGCAAAGTGATTGACAATGCAGGGTACAACAATGGAGTCGGCAATGCTGTCCCAGCACTGAAAGTTGGTCTCATAGTTAACAATCTGACTAGTGGCTAGAGAGTCAACCGTCAACTCCCTCGCCTGTCTCCAACTCTCTCTATGCCCTTGCATAAATTTGCAGCAGTTCTGCACAGCTCCGCCACATCTAAGATACTACTGCTATTGGCATATGTAGCAAAGCTGATGTGTCCTGAAACACTTCATATGTACAGAATGGCTGGTTGTCGCAATGCAACAGCTAAGGCTTCTGGAGACCGTAGATACCTGGAAACACAGTAGTAATAGCCCAGGGTGGTAGTTAGCAGATTAAAGCCAAAGTCAGCAGTGCTGGCAAGTCTGCTTAGGCACTTAACTTTTATTGATTGAATGAGGAATTAGGTGCTTCAGTGCCTCAACAGTTTGTCCCTCATTTCCCTTTCTAAGAAATGGAGATAAGAGCACTTTCACACTTCAAAAGAGTGGCCTGACAGAAAATGTGTTAAGGCAGTGATGTGCTTGGATGTGACAGTGATGAGGTCAGATGAGTTCCTTGTGCAGGTAGGAGGAAATATGTGAGACTAGAGTGGATCTTGATTAACAACTTGCCTTAGAGGCACAATCCAAAGTCAATGACAAGACTCTTATTAACTTCAGGGAGCTCGGATCAAGCCCATTGATTTGTGCTTATTTCTGCTCTAGTTGTTGTAGTCCAAATTAATGCTGTGCTGTGATATTTTCAAATACCAACATAAACAAAATCCACTCAAGAAGGAAGTCCTAAAAATAGGAAAATCATAATGCTTGAATCACAGTACTGAATTGATAAATGTTAACCATAGGAACATTGTCCCAGAAATTAGTCTGGTAAGAAAAAAGAACCGACTGATAAACATCACAATTAGTATTTGGCTTCAGAAGCTGGACAGGCTACGTAGTGACAGTAGATGATCTATATATTGACATTTTGATTATTAATGTTTTCTGTGTAGCTTCTATCATGCAATCTTCTGTTTAGAAGTCACATCAATGTGACTTGATATGCTTGATGTATTTGAAAGAGTTAAATGAAAATAAGAATGTTTGATTCTAATAATGCATGTTTTCATCACAAGATTTCAAATGTAAATCAGAGATACAAAAGGGGACTGTACCTTTATGCTACAATGGAAACATTACCCTATTTTATGTTAGAGATACCGTGTGGTAACGTAACTGTTCTGCGATCACTCAGGTTATTAAAGTTCAGGGATTTTGAAGAACCCCAAACTTCCAAGTCACAGGCCAAATTGTTATGCTACCAAGGGGTTTTCTAGTGATAGATAAAAACCTCTGGCAGTTACCCAATAATGAAGGACATTTCCTGTGTAGATTATATGTCTATTTACACCTTCACATACAAATAGTTCTTTAGCATCTGGTGTCTATCAAAACTTACGGCGCCTCATAGGTAGTGAGCTAAGTTAGCTATAACTCCACCTGCCTAAATGAAAGAAAGAGAAGGAAATGGAGTGTGTGATATTTGCAATGCCCAAACCCAGACAGGAGTTTGCTCTGAGAAATGCCAGGTGTGGATCCTTTCATTTCAAGCTTGTCTAAGAACAGATCAATGTTTGCCATTTGCAAAGCAACAGCAGCACTAGTACTTAGCAGAAAAAAAAAAAAAGGTAATGATTCAAGGCTTTAATACCTTCCCAGGCAAATATTCTTCAGAACTTTTCATGTTTGTCATTCATGGTGCCTCATTTCCATTCCTTAGGGGTATTACTTTGTTGCTTGCTGAAATACTGGAATGATCTCTTTCTACTGCTCAAACCTATATATTCTCTCATGCAGAGACACATGAGAGGAGTATCTCATTATTCTCTCTGATTCATAGCAATGCAGACCAATTAATACCACAGTTAATAGGGAGAAGTAGCTACTACAACTGCAAGCTGTATATCTTCTGTCACTCCTGAACTAACACTCTCGGACAAAGCTAGGAAGCAACTTTACTATGCGGAGATTATTTTTGATACACTACCAAATCTTTAATTCACAGTACCATAGAAACTGGAGATGGAAAGAACCCAACACGTTATCAAATATGTTCTCCTGCCAAAGCAAGATTGCTTGTTGCAGACAGCAAGGTTATAACATTTCAGGCAATGAAACTGTCATCTTCTCTCAAAATTCTGCCAGAGTCTAACAAACCTCACCGTTAGAGAACACTCTGTGAGTGTGTCTCTCCTCTCTCTCTGTCTCTTTTTTTTTCTTAACACCTAACTTTTTGTCTGCCACTCCAATAGATCATTCACGAAGACCCTAGCAGCCCACTCTGGCTGTCTGGTAACTTAGTAAGTTTGCACTCTGGTGTTCCAAATTTCAGGTTTGATTTTTCAAATAACCTAAGCATAGGTTATCATTTAGGTCTGTTTTTACTAGTGGTAAAGTCATTCTGCCTATTTGATCATATGTTATGTGTTTATATACACAGCTGAAATATACTGTTTTCCTTAGTGAAAGATTGGCTATGCTTAGTTTTGACATTACATTGAACCATTTTGAAATAGACATATTTAATAAGATTATCTGAAGTTCCTAGCTGCTTACTTATTTTTCCATCTGACTCCTCTTCACCACTGTATTTTCATCTTTCCCTTCCATATAGATTATGCTGCTGACTGATCCAGAAGTTGAGAGCAGCTTATTAATCAGTTCTGATGAAGGGGCCACCTATCAAAAATACCGTCTGAACTTCTACATCCACAGTCTGCTCTTCCACCCCAAGCAGGAAGATTGGATCTTAGCATACAGCCAAGATCAGAAGGTAAGAATCGTTGGCAGCGTTTTGCTTTTTTTGCTTAGGCAGAACCTAGGGTTTCCCCATCTCTCTACGTAACTGCTGCAGAGCATTCAGGACAGCCTTTGGGGTGATACCAGGACAGTCTTTGGAAATACCAAACTGGCACTTCCAAGCACGAAACATGGAGTAAGCCTCAATGTAAAGGGCAAAGTAAAGGACATGGGCACCTACTGTGTTCTTGGGCCCTAGCCATCTATGACTGACCTGGCAGCCTGCATTTATTCATCAGTCCTTTTGGCAATATCATGTGACAGGCAATGCGCAGAGAAGACAGCTAGGATCCTTCACGCTAGGAATAACAACCTCTAATGAGGCTTTTTGTCCTCTTATTTAACAATTTTCTTGCTCCAGCCTAACACCAGCTCCAAGAACAGTATAAGACACTCCTTGTTCCTATCTGGTTGGCATATTTTCAAGTAGCCTTTGATTTTTTAAGAGAAAAGTAGTGGTGAATCAATTTCCCTTGAAGTCCAGTTCCTTCAGTATGGGTAATCCATCAGCCGAATAAATATGCTGTGAGATTTGCCTTGATTTTTTGCTGCCCAACTTGAGACAACAAATTGGGATGTGATTGTAAGAGACCTCATTGTTAGAACTTTTTGAAAATCAGGCACATCAATACTCACAAGTCAGTCATCTTCCAGTGAAGGACTTTATAGAGCTCAATCTGTTTAGTTTACCAAAAAGCAGACTGAAGGGAAACTATATTGTTGTGCATAAATATCTCCATGGGGGAAGACAAAACCGATAAGTAAGCATTTTGATCTAGCAAAAAAAACTTCTAACAAGAACTGATGGCTAGGAGTCAATGGCAGAGAAACTCAACTGTGAAGAAACTAGCCATTGGAGTAAACTGCTCTGAGAAATGGCGGATTTCATATCCTGACATTTTGATGTTTTTGAATAAAACTGGAAAAAGACCGAAACAATTTGCTGAGCTCCCAACAGGGGTAAAAGAGTGAAATATCTTTGCATCTAGTATATAAGACTTCATACAAAGTAATTTAGTGGTCTTTTTTTGTTTTACATATGATGAATCTATGAGAATCTGAATCTAATCAATAATCAAAGTATTGGCTGAATTGTTCAGGTTATACATTAATGTAAATATCAAAAAATATGTAATGTAAATGTCATAAAAGTTTGAATTATATGATGTTTTCCATCTGTGTATTTGAATTCATTTTACAAAGATGAAACAACTAATTTTCCTTTAGTCTAAATTAAGCTTGTTGTTACTATTACTGTAAGCCTGAGAAAATAAAGGCATAAGGAAGCTAAATAAGTAGCTAAGGTCACAAAATGGTCTTTTGGGAATTTTTGGTATAGAAGTTCAGTCCTGTGCTTTAAACTCAAAACCAGTATCCTTCCAGGACTGTAGCTTCATATCCTTCCCAACTATGAGAAATGCATCTTGCCTGCCTAATTCTTCCTGTAGAGTCAGTTGCATGCAATGTTTTTCACTCATCCCTCTCACAGCATTTTGTAGAGTGTACTGTGGTTATAATCTGTTCAGAGGAAGGTGCAGATTAAATTATTTCTGGGTGTTCAGTATGTAATTAGACAAGGTCAAAATGTTTCCTTTCCCTTGTGGCTATTGAATTCTCTGGATTGATATGAAACTGAACAGAATCTGTTCTCTGCTGTCTTGTAGGACCCATTGGAATGAAAGTTACTGTGCTTTAGTAACAGGAAATTTATTACATGAGGATCAATGAAACTTTCAGTGGTAAATTTGTCAAATAAAAGTAGGATATAGTAGAAAATTAATTTCAGCTGTTGTGGTATTCAGCCTGGTCAGGAAATAATTCTGAATTAGAGTCCATACAGCTGATGATCATCTAATTTATGGTAGATGGCTACCAGCAAGTATATTTTCACTATTCCATAGGAAACTCCCACTTTTCTTCTACAGAATCCTAAAAAACAATCTGGATATAAGAACAAAGGGCCCTTTTGTGCGTTAACCTGAATTTATGGGGTTGGTGTCGGAGTTGTGTGTATGGGGTGTTTTGGGTGACAGGCTGTATAGGCTGTATGGTAAAATTTTTTTGTGTTACGGCATTGATTAGCAAATTGGATAACTGTTTGTAATTCAATACTGTAGTTGCAAGAGAAAAATCAGATAACACAAGGTCTGTAGATCTGTACAAATTAACTCTAAAATAGAATTTTAAAAATACTCTGTATGGATATGAGTCACAGGCCTGGTTTCTACTTTAAAGCCTAATGGATACATTTTCCGACTTCAACAAGCTTTGGCCAAGAACGGTAGAGGGTAACCAACAGGCAAAGAGTATTAATCAGCTTGGACTAAATTAATGTAACTCAAACTAAGGATCAAGTTCAGCCTGTGGCTAAGTGTAAATGACTCCCATTGGTTTCATGCTTGTATATCCAAAGGCAGAATTTTCTCAGAGTAATTAAGAGGTCCTGCAGGTATTTAGATAATTACAGTGGGAGCTGTGGGGTAGTTTGGAACAAATGACACTGCCGTTTGCTATTTTGCAATCTCGTGCTAAGGCCGTATTTAAGTAAAGAGAACCCATTACTCCTTGGATTCCAGGCACTGTGTGCACACTGCCTAAGAGTCACCCAAGGAAGCAAGGGAAACGTATCTGCATGGTAAGGAATTTACATTTTGATATCACTGACTTTGATGTCACTGACTGAAGAGGCTGTGAAGGTTTTGTTGATGGGGGCCGTAAGGAGTAAGTTGGATTTTGACCAATTAGGATTGTTGCAGTCATTTAATTTTGCTGTTGACAGTCAGGGGGGAGGTGAGAAACAACTGGAAAACACGTTTACATCCTTCTAGCAAGCCACATCATTGTTGCCATCCATTTGCATCTTGTCATTGCAGCAGGGGGGACAAGGAGAATCAGGTGGTGAATAGAGCAAGAGCTGGAGAGACAGGAATCACATTGGGTCTGGACTGTTTTGGCTCTCGGAAGTTGTCCATCCAATTCAGGACTGATGAGGGCAAAGCCAACAGGTAGTGCATGCCTTTCATTGCTCAGTTGTAATGAACAGGAAATGGGTCACACAGCATCATCCCACAGTCTCTTCACAGCCCACTGAGTCTATCGCTATGATAAGTACTACAGATCTTTTTTTATTTGGTTGAATAGGGATTTACTCAATGGTAGGGAAATCTGTGTTAGCTGAAATCATTTTATGTCTCAGTTTCTTGGGTGTTGTGTGTGGGTGAATGTGTTTAATTACTGGGGTTCAGCTGACGAGCAATATCTCATTAAGCTTCAGTGACTCGGTTGCTTTCGTTCACATATCTCTCCCGTGTGTTTCTGCCTTGGGCAGCAGCCTTGAATTACCACTGCTGACAGACCAGTCCCTTATTCAGTCATGACGTTTTCCTGCCAGTCTTGAGAAAAAAAGAGCAGCAAACCATCTGCCGTCTGCACTAATTGCTTCATGATTGCATTCATTGTTCTGGCTGAAAGTACAGTTGTTACGTGGCTGATTCTTACCACGTAATTGCAGAACTACTGCATACTTCTCCATTTTCTGCGTAAGAGGAGTTACAAATCAGGAGGAAACTTCAGACCCAGTAAATCATTGCTTGTGAGGCAAAAGCTTGTTGGAGGTCTTGTACGTATGAGCTCTTGTGGGTTTAATCAGCTTGCTTGTACGTTGAGGGGCTGTATTTTATAGGAGTATTGCTTATGCATTACTATGTAATCTTCAAAAGTGGTTTGCTGTGTAATCAGAGGGTGGGATGTAAGAGCCTCTACTTCATGTGGAGACATCTTCTGCTATTCAGATGGGTCAGACACACAGAGGAATGGTTAGTAATCAGCCATGAATAACAGAGCTATTTGGAGAGACGAAATACAGGTGAAATTGGGAAACACAAGTGAGATGGGCGAAATGCAGGATTGTAATTGCCCAGCTCAGGAATAAACGTGCAAAGGCACTCAAGCGCTGAAAGGCAGCAACAGAGGCTGAAAAAGCAGGTTTAAAATGGAGTTGTTGTTGCTTCTCCTCTCTTATCTTAAATGAACTCTTGAAAAGCAAGGCACCTCAGACTAAAGGAGCTCTGTCAACATAGCACTAGTAAATGAAGAGGTTTACATTTCCTTTTTTTTTCTTATTTTTTTCATTTTTGCCTTTTCCAAATATCTGATTCCATCTGTCTGTCTTTATTTACTGTGTGTGTGACATTGGAGATCAATGAGTTAGGGACTAATACTTGGCTGAATTTTAGCAAATCAGGATTCTGTTGCTTGTGGGACAACATATCTTCTGTCATCACACCATGTCATCTTCTTCGGTTTCCTACAGTAAAGGAGGTCCATTCCTCATGCATTCAAGTGGAACAGAAAGGTGTTCATATATCAGGGATGTCAGAGGAACCCCTCAGAATAGAGATAAGGATGCATATGGCCACAGGATGTCTGTGTGAGAGAACAGGCCAACTCTTAAAAGTACCTTCAGCCCCATCTATCCGCGTGTTTGGTCTAATGCTTCTGTCTGACAGTAGAGTATCTGCCATAGATGTAGCCAGTATTCACTCTTCAAGATGTGATGGACTATTTTGGACTCATTTTATGATTCTAAAACCTTTAATTTCACTGCATTAGGATCTAACTTTGAGGGTGACTCTGCTTGGAAAGGGTCAGAACAGGGACCTCAAGAGGTTCCTTTCAATCTAAATTATTCTGTTTCTATTTACACCCTCTCAATTTTAGTGGTAACAGTCACTGCCTACATAGACCAGAGAAAGGAGAATAAAATCCAGATTTATTTTATCAAAAATTGCATCATAGTTCTTTAAAAAATTGCTGTTAACATCAAGTGACATCATTTTGGGGTGGTTTTTTTTTCCACACTGCTGACAACATTTAGAGGACTGTTCACTTGGGCTAATGTTACCTGAGGGAGGCTAATCCCATCTAAAATTAATGGAGAGGAAAAAAGCTTCTCTAGAGTGGTAAGCATTAGCCACTTTGAATCATCCTCTGGAAAAGCCTATCTCTTTTGACAGACTACAGACAAAACCAGGGAGCTAGTTTGCATAAAGCTAACATTAGCCTATGTGAATAACTCCCCCTTTCCCTACGGCATTACTCCTGCAGCAATCCACACTATTTGTGTTAATATTTAGGGCACCACTAGTCAACCAGCCAGTTTTCCAGCAGACTTGATTCTTTTTGACGCATATTGTTGAAGATGAAAAGTAGTAAGGAATTTGCATGTTAAAAGGTGTTTGTCCCAGGCTTTGCAACGTCTCACTTTCTGCACGGTCTTAGATATCCTTTCTGGGTTACCAGCACCTATGCCAGGGATGGAAAGAGCCTTCCGCACAAAGGCCTTATGAATGCTAACCATTATTTTTAAGACTTCCCATGTGGTTATGTTTCTAAGCAAGCAATCAGTCATGCACAGAAACATTCACGTTTGTAGCTAGGGCTGTGCACGCCATTTGTGTGAAGACCTTAAGCAGAGACACCTGTCAGGCATCCTAATAACACATCTTGCACACAATTCTTTTGTTATCTCTAGGCAAACTGATCAGCATTTGGTGGCAACCAGCATACTGAAAATGAACAAGGGACTCCAAAACTATTCATCTGGCTGTTATTTTATTAGAAGTTTTCCTCCTTTCTCCTCATACAGTCAATTCCTCAGCATTGTCTCAGCAAGAAGAATAGCGATGTCAGATTGTATCTTTTTTTTTCAATTGGCCTTAAGCCAAGTGTACCAACTATGTTGTAAAATATGCTTTCCTAGTGTACCCATCAGTCTTTTACACACCTCACTAAGCATAATGTACTGGGGTAACAATTTAAAATAAAGAATGGAGTTAAAAGCGGGAGGAATTTCTAACATTCTTTCCTCCCCTAATAAATAATAAAAAAGAAAAAGAAAAAAAATCAACTAGCAGAGTGGCAGCCTGGCAGTCCGGAGAGGAAGATACATTTCTGGTCCAGGAGTGTGATCAGTGAAACAGAAGGAAAGTCTCTTGAGCAATAATCACCGCGCTCTTTACCACTGACTCACTCATCTTTAGGCAAATCAATATGTCCTTGCTTATCCATCTGTGTAAGCATCAGCCCTCTGTACCCCCAGAGAACTTGTTCTTTTCCTGCTTTAGGATCCCTGGATGTATACTTATAACTATGGGTAGATCTGTTGTTTTTCTGCAAGATTTTCTGTGCTGTACATAACACCAGTTTTCCTACTTCCATGAAAAAATTACTTTTTTCCTTTCCATCAGAGTTGGACAGTACACTGGATTAGGAGTAAAGAAATGTACTGCATATCACTAGGTCTGCCACTGATCTCTGTGATGTTGAGCAACTCCCTTCACTTTTTAAACAAAAATGCATTTATTTAATGCAGGTATTTAAGCAGTTATGAACCTACCTAGTAAATTTACAACACAACAGAAAGCAAGTGCAGGATACCCTGTTACCTGTTACAGAGATGGTATTTTTTAACAGAGAAGGGAATTAACCTTGAGGACAACATACTAAGTGGAGTGGTAAATTCATCGTCCCTTGGAATTGAGATTGGATGTCTTTCCAAATGATACAATCTAGTTCAGTCATCAGCTGTTGGCCTGAATAATTCTCTCTACTGCTTGAGTTAGTGGTAAAGATTCTGCAGCATCTGTTAGGAGGAGAATAGACTGATGATACTAGTGGTTCCTTCTGGCTTTAAAATATATATGCTGGGCAGATTCCTTTAAATATCTGCTGGCAAAAATGTGTTTCCTGACACTTTTTTAGCACATGAGTTGAATGCACTGGAGACATCATACTAACACAGTTGCTTGCAAACTGCCACAAAACCAGAACACCAGCTGATGTGGCTCATCTGAGAATGTGTACGGAGTTATTGAGGGATACGTAGGAATAAAGCTGAGGGTCATCTCCAGGGTGCTTTGGTCTGATGAACATGCACAAAAGAAATTGATGTGTTGAAACCATGCTGACCAAGTCTACATGACAGCGGTGTGTGGTTCATCAGCAAAAGCAGCCACTGGTATTTGAATGGGCTGTGAAGCAGTATCACTTTATCACTCTGATGTGTTTCCATCAGCATTCAATAAACACCAGTTATTGGGTATCTTTATTGATGGCTTCTGCATGGCATGATTAATGCATTGCTGCAACTTAAAGTGTTCAAAGTCTATGCAGTGTCCTATGAACTTTATTGCTTCAGGGGTATTTAAGCATCTTAACACTGGAACCTACAATTAGATCAGAAACCAGGGAAGCAACTGAGTATCAACCCTGTAGCCCATTTTTGTATCCTGGATCATGAGTCTTATGTTCTATTCTAGGAAGGAAGTACCATGCACGATTTCAGATTATTTGTTTATACAAAACATACTGTTCTATTAAATTCACTGGAATTTCTCTTCAATGGAAGAGAAAAGCCTAGTCCATGGCTTTTCTAAATGAAGAATAGTGTGATTCAGGAAATAGCAGCATACCTCCCAGCCTTTGACTGCTCTGAAGAAGAAATGCCTTGTGCAGTAATTTCTTTAAATTTAATGTACTTTGTTTGATACCAAAGTAAGCTGCACCGGATGCATGTTGGGAACATGTGTGCATCAAAGTCCCTGTTCATTCTTTCTCACTGTTTGAGATGTCTGTAGTGCCACTGTGGAAACTTCTTTCCTACTGTGATAATTTTTCATCCAGCAGGTAGATCTAAGGGCATAAGGGCCTGAAAGATCATAAAGGACTACTGTATATACCTATATAAACATGTTCAATTTTACCTGATGCACTAACCCCACCCTTTTCTGCAGACTGCATAGAGAGCAGAAGAAATGCAAGAGAGGCTTAAATTGAAGTAGTACATCACCGAATTGAAGCAATCCATGTGATGTCTATCCTATTGCTCTTTGCTTTCCTGAAGGTTTTAGATTAGTTCTTAATAGGATCTTTCACAGTTGAATAACATTTGAATAATGCCCCTATGAACAATGAGAATAACGACTGAAACTTTTCAGAAGACTAGAATTTCTTCAAATACACCTGCGGTGGTAGTAAAGTACAATTTATCAACAATAAACTTATTCAATATAAATGAAAGGGGATAAGAAGAAGGGCTTGCCTGCATTTATTTCAAATTACATTGTTGCGTCTTCAGAAAGAGTTGTCTTTATCCAGTTTGACTCCGTTATGTTTATAGTTAAAGCTAAACTGTGCTTTTCAAATGTTGTATTCTTTGGTGAAATTGAGATAAATTTAAAAAAAAATGATACTGAAGATGAGGAAAAAGTGATCTCTAAAAATCTTTATATGGTTTGTCAGTACAAAATCTGTGATTTAGGTGCACTGGTGTTTTGGGGATTTTTGTGTGTGAATAATTTCTGTTTGAAGGGGTGAGGGTGAAACACCACGAACAGGGTTAGTTTTAATCATCTCTTAGAAACACCAGGAAGTGTAAGAGGCAAGAAGTCAGCGTATGTGAAGAAACTATCAGGAGGATTGACCAGTAGCAACCTTCTCAGGGAATTAGAGGTGAATTTGAATCAAACCCAGTGCTTTCGAAGATGTTCTGAGCTAGTTTTCCAGTTGCATGTGTTTTTTTAGGTCAATACTGTAGTGTAGGTTGAGTTGCTTTGGTCTGATCTGTGTCCAGGAAGAATAAGTGGAGCTTTCGTGGAAACTAGAGGTAAGAGAAAGAGAGCTTTTTCTTTTGTGAATATAAGAATACCAAAGTTGGTAAGTCCAATCAACAAATAAACGTAGACTCCATGCTGTATTCCATGATAACTTGTTTAGGGGAAATTTATTAAATAAAAGAAGAATAACGGGAACTACTAGCTTGCTCAAAGTATTTTGCTCATGACACTTCCAGCATGCAATTTAAATCACCCTTTCTTTAGCCAGATTCTGAATTTCCATGCGCATAATGTTTTTTGCATGAGATGAAATCAGTGCATAAAATTGAATATCCTCGTTGGCATAGGAATCACATGGAACTACCACGATTCAAGATCAGTATGTGAAGAAGCATCAGAACCAAATATTTAATCAGAATATCCAATTAGTTTAAATGCTGAATGATGAATCATCATGGGCACTCTGGGTCAGTCATATTTGCAGCAATTTGTATAGGTGTTAAAATGAAACTGAAGCTACGAGGGACTCCACACGTGACAGAAAGCTTTGGCTGGGAAAATTAATCTCTTGAGAACAGAAGGGGTGATGGTAGGTCTTGACTAGTATAATGACCCTTCAAATGGCATGCTATCAGAATTGGTGGGTCATTCAGATTCTCGGTAGTTGGTATGTGTAACCTTGCTTTCTAAGTCAGATGTTAAATGAGGAAATGTTTGTTTGTCTTCTTGGATGATTACTGTTAGTGTAAGTTTTTGGTATGGTGTGTTTGATGAGTATGCTGGTAGCAGAGTTATCCACTGGCTCTGGGGAGCACAGAGGTTGTTGGAATTGGGGAGGAATGGGGACTGCTCTCTTTAAGACAAGTTTGCATTTACTAGCAAAATCTGATTGATGCCATGCTTTCTTACATGTCAGGTTCAACAGCCAAATAAACAATTCAACCGCCTCATAAGAACCAGATTTTTGGCTGGAAAAATCTCAGGGAAAATCCGGTGTTTGTAAAGGAGACAAGTGGTGCACAGTACAATGTTATTAAAGTGCATGTCCAGGTGCAAAACAGCTCGTTTTGTTTGTCCTAAAGATGTGAGTTTATGTCAGAAGATGTCAGCTTCGTAGTTCAGTCAAACCCAGATAGACAAGCAGGGTCCTGTAGGTCATAATCTCATACCATCGGTGATTGCATCAGAATGAATCAAATTTGTCTGATGCCTAGAGAACATTAGGCCCTCAAAGCTCAGATTTTAGCTACTTGTTTTGGAGTTTTTAGAATGCATATAGACTAATTAAAAAAAAAAAAGTAAGAGTGCCGGTAAATTAAAAAGAGAGATGAATCCTCAGTTAGTGTCATTTGGTTTAGCTCCATAGAAGTGAGTGAAGGTTTGATGTTTTATAACACTTGTGACTCCCACACAATCCCTTTAGGAGAGGTGTTTTAAGGATGAATCTGTATACTACACATTAAAGTTTCTCTGTAGTTTTTCAGTGGAGATATGCAACCTTTATCTGTAAAATGGTGAGAAGATTGTGTTCTTTACAGTAAGTATTTGTTTGTTAGCAATATTGCTCACTAAGACGTGTCCATTGGAAGAACTATGGAAGGAGCTGATTACCTTCTGCATTGTTTTTTGATAGTTGAGTTATATAAGCTATGTATAAGACATGCATATATATGTGTTATATATATATAACATACAAGTTAATACCAACTTCGTTGATATTAATACTGGTGTTCAAATGTGATAGAATTTCAGTTCAGAGACTTATAAAACATAAGATATTGATGAACAATGAGAAGAATGGAATCAATGGTATCTAAATATTTTCTGAGTCCTGTGAATTATTGAAAGCTGTTTTTGAAGCCAGTGTAATGTGGAAATCTTATGGCAGAACCATTGTTTTGTCTTACCTAATGTTTCCGATAGTAGCCACATTGTTCCAGAGGAAAGTAAAAAACTCCTGGATTGTTGTGCTGCTTTGTGGATGAAAACCAAAAGTATTAGAAATAATATGGGAAAACCATCTAATTTCCACCATTCTGAATAGTGGAACCTTTTACTGAAGTATGTATTATGGGGAAAACTTGGCCTTACACTTACCGACACCTATAATTTCCTTGTATTTATAATAGCTACTGAGAGCCCCAGCAATCTTTATGTTGTGTAAACACATGCTACAACAGATGATTTCTACTCTAAAGAGCTTAGAAATCTGAGTGAAGGGAAGATGTGTAGGAGGTACAATACATGGGTGAACCAGGGAAAAATGAATAGATCTAGTCAAACGATGGAAGGGGCCACAGCTCTTTTACAGCTGTGAACTAACACACGGGTAGATTATGAAACAATACAAGTGTTCATTCTGTGCAATACAGGGCAGAAGGGCAAAGAAAGATGCTTGGCAGAATGTATCCAGAACCATCAAAAAAATAGAGGGTTTTATGAAACCAAGATCTTGAGAGCTTTCTGCTTTGGAGAGATTTTCCAGAGCTGAAGTAAAGAAAAATGTAGAGATCTTTTTCCTTTTCCTTAGTACACACTTTCCTTTCTAGAATTGATGTTGCAGTCTAGATCAGTTGAGTCAAATAAAATGCCAGTTATTCTTCATGGAACATTTTGGAAAAACATCATTTTTTCTCCCTACATTTTCTGGAATTTTGTTATTTTTTATAGTGCAAACTCTCAAACTAAAGTAAATAAACCAATCAGGTTTGACTAATTTCTGTTGAATATTTTACTTTCACTAAGAATTTATACATGCAGCTTCTTCCTCTTCATCAAATGCTTTGTTTTTTTAACTATAAACATTTCTAAATATTTTATTTTTCTTCTGCATTTTCATTGGATTATAGGAAAGTTATCCTTAGTTTACAAACAATATTTTTTGTTTTTTAAAAATATCTATATATTAAAGAATGTTTCGACTGTCTCAAATTGAGAATGTTATCAACAAATATAGCCCAAAATGCAAAAAAATTACTCAAGTCTAAAGTTAGTGCTGGAAGGATCAGGAAATTAGACAGGAAAGAGACGATTACATGGCAACTATATCCTGCTGTTACCCAGATATCCCAAAGCATGTTAAGATGAAGCTTACACTGTCACTATGAAATACAAGAGCAGCTCTTACGCTTCTCACACAGGTTGGGAAACAAGTAACAGAGAGGGTGAATAGCATACAGATATTGTTTAGTGTAGATAAGGAAGGAAGTTCAGTTTTCAGATGTCAGCTTTCCCTACTCCAGAACATGGTAGTGTCATGTTGTGAGAAGGCTCTTTCTATATCAGGGGATTGTATTGCAGTTAAGAGGGTTTATGTGAATCCCTGCTCAGGCTCAGAAGGTATTTGTAACCTTGGGACAGCCTTTCCTTTTCCCTTGCATTTCTGTTTTCCCATTTAAAAGAGGTAAGTGGTAGGTTTCTACTTCACAGAATATTAGGATTTAAAAAAGGAAAACAAAGCAAAACCAGACTGTTAATGATAGTTAAGTACTTGGGTATTACACAGAAAAATAAACATACAAGAGAAGAGGAACCAAGAAGAGAATTATTCCCTGATGAACAAGGGTCAAATCTGAGAGATCAATACACGATTTGTACTTCATAACAGTTTTGTCTCAGTGAAAACAGAAATATCAGATCACTACTTGGCCCTCAGATGAAAACATACATTGAAATTGTAATAGGTTCCTTTTCTATTTGTGGTTGAAAAAGAAGTGTAGCAAAGAACATTATCTAATTTCAGTCTAATAATGAAAATTGTCATCAGACAGCAGTGCTTGCCAAGAAGATAAAATCTCATCTCTGAAGGGACTACATGCATGAGTCTGTCACAAGAAGTCCCAGAAGAGAGAGGGCTTTTATAACAATAACAAAATATGATGCTGGGTTTAAAAAATATCCATACAAGCACTATAATTGCTAAATGGGGAAAGATAATCCCAGCTGTATCATAACTGATACTTGACAAAAACCTAGCCTCCAAATATTTCTCTTTTTCTGGCCCAACTAAATAAACTCAGTCTAAAATGAATGATACTTAGAATAAAATATCTGAAAAAATTCTCGCTGTAAGGGATTTTTTTTTTCTGTTTGTGGGGGGTGACACATAAGGTGGGGAATTCCCCCTTTGCTAAAGATACATTAGTACTGCTTGTGCTTCTGTGAGTCAGTAAAGGCTGAGATTGGTGCTGAGATAATGGCAAAGCAGGAAAAACCTTCTGAAGCCTGGTTATTAAAGTGTCTCATCAAAGACAATGAGAGCTTTGGGCATGGGTTCCCAGGGAGACGATATTTCCCTTTGAGAGCTGTTGCCTTTTCTCACGCACTGTCTCCAGCTCACTGGGCACTGGCTGCTAATTCGAGAGGCAAATCCTGACAGTAGAATTGCTATATCCATTTCTTCCCTTTGAAACAAACTTACAAAGTTTTGCATTTCTCCACTTTTTGCCTGAATCACATGTCTCATTCGGGGCACGCGCTAAGAGAAAGCAGGGCTCCCTGGGTGCTGTGCAGCATCACAGCTTCTGCTCTGCTGGGGCAGCTGTCGGATGCAGCGGGTGAACAGCCCCTCTGAAGAGCTGTGCTGAGAGAGCCAGAGGGAAGCTGTGGCTCCGGGCCGTTCAACACCTGGCACTGCAGTGGGACTGCAGGCACGGAGGAGGATGCTACACAAGCACAGAGATTCATTTTAATTCATTCAGGATACTGTTACTATCATCAGCAAATTCAGAGAGGGGATAACCTGGTGAAAGTTGTGCTCAGGGAAACTAGAGAGGGAGTAGGGTGAGGGATACAAAAGGGGGAAAACAAGATTTACTGTGATTTCAGCCATCTGAACATCAAAATCCCTGGAAAGCTTACATCCTATATATCCCTGGTCTGGAAACACAGAGGTGTTTGCTGAGTTGTTTGGATTGCTCCCAGTTCTTAATTAAAGGATGAACTGAATTTTATTAAAACTTAAATTACTGTATGTCAAAGACTTATTACTTGGCACAGAAGAAACTACTTTGCCGTGAAAGGAAAAACATTGACATTGGTGAGATAGATTGACAGTAGCTTATTGTTATTACGTTTTTATTTTTGCTGCAGTTACAAAAACAGGTCTAGAAATGGATTTTGAATGTGAAGGGGGAAAAATACCTCCTATAATGGTGAAGTTTTTGATTAGATGACCGCAAAGCACTTTACAAAAGTCATTGTTAAATGTCCCAAAAGATTTTCGTTAATTCTCAAAGATGAAAGTTTTCCTTAGTAATAGTTAGAGTTGCTTAAAGTTTCAAATAAAAATGTATCTAGAATCTTCTATTTAAGGAAAAATAACAGACTCACCACTGAAGTTTTAAAAGTGGGTGCATTTTTATTTACAAAGCTAAATTGTTTTTCCTTTTCTTACCCTTGTTATCTTCTATCCCTTCCACCTTCTTCCCTCTCTCTTCTTTGACAGTGTTCAAGGGAAAGGGAGATGAGAAAAAGAGGTGAACTTTCAGGTTTCCTATTTTAAAGTAGATTTCAACATAGGCACCATCTACTGTTTACCAAAAAGCTGTTGTAATTAGTTTCTCCATGTCCTTCCAATGTTTTACAGTAGGGAAACTGAAGGATAATGGGTTTGCGTTGGGAATGTAATGCAGACTGGGAAGTAGATCTCAAGGTTTCTTACATCCCAGTCTCATAGTTCTTAAAATACATTCAAATCATCTTTCTGATCAACCCAAAGCTTTAAATCAGCTTCTCTCCTTCTCAGTCATTCTCTCAGACATCCATCTTTCTTTTCCCTGCCAATCCACTGCCACTACTCGTTCCAAAAAAAATCGGTCAGGGTTTGCACATAAAGATTTGGATTGTTTGCATTTCCTGCAAGATCTCTAAAGTGGTGTTCTGAAAAGGCAGATCACAGTTCAAAAGAGGGGTCCAACATCTTCCTTGCCAGAAAAGGGGACTGACCAAGTCTATAAAGGAAGCGAAGGAGGAGAAATGGGATGAATCTGCAAGAAAAGTGTAAGGCTGACTGCCTTTCAGTGCTTCCACATGGGAAATTTTAAGTTAAATAAAGCAAAAAAAAGACAGAACCCAAGTGATCCTCCCCTCTACTATTCTTCCGAGAATTACCTGATGGCAGCATTTATGGAGAGCAGCTGTTTGTAAATGCTCTATAACCGTAACATTTGTATATCATTCCACAAAGACATGTCAAAGTATTTATAATACCTGTAACATGCCTTTTTGCTGACCTTTCTCAGTCTGGTTTGGTATTTATCATGGAAAGATTTTCTGAAATGATTGATGTATTTGGATATTGTTTGTGTAACCAGACTAGGAGAAAGTGTCACGTTGTTTGCAGAAGGACAGGAGCAAAGTGAGAATTGCAGGTTTCCATGGTACAAGTAACTTGTGCTATTTAAACTCATTCAGTCCTGCAATAGAAATCTGGACATGTTAGAGCACTTTTTTGGTGCCAGATTGAACAACCTCTCTAGGCATGGCTACTGCTAACTGGAAGGAGAATGACCTTCCAACATAATATCAAGGCAGGCAAGTCTGTGTATCTGTTGTCAGAGCTAGGCTAGGATATCAGACTGCTGTGTTATGCTATACATTTGGTGTCCACCACAAGTTTATAAAAGTAAAAGGCAGCCTTCCCATACTGCATGATTTTATTACCCGAGAGTGCCACAAAGAACTAGGTGATGAGTTTTCAGTCATGGCAGGTTGTTGGGTGTACCCATACAGTGATCCCTCAGGTAATACCAGCTGTGTCCCGTGTCACACAGCTCAGTATTGCCTCTGCCAATAAAAGGCACCGCAGACACTTTTCAGCTGCCCCAGATGTGTCCCGTTGAGACTGGAAGAAGTAAAAGTCCGAGTCACTATCTCAGAAGTGAACAGGCTTCTTCAGCTTTATTTCTCTATTATCTTTGTGGTTTACTGTGATTCATGACTGTTTGTTTTTGTCCCCAGTTATTCAGTTCAGTGGAGTTTGGCAGAAGATGGCTGCTTCTTCATGAGGGAGTTGCACCAAACAGGTTCTACTGGTAAGAGCAAAAACCTTCTCTTCATTTTCTAGACACAGCTTCCCCATACATACAGAGATGTTGAAATGGGGGCTTGAAGGCAACATGGCTGCATGCAATCTGCACTGCTGATTTGTTGAGATTAACTTTGAACTGGTATGAAAGGGGCATTATTCCTCCTGTTATGTGTTTATATAGCACTTGAAAGTGGGGTCTTTGATCTAAGGATGATGCACAACTGCAATATACTGAATAATAGTCTGAAGAAAGCATTGATTTGGGAGGGGAGAGTTCTGCAATTTCCTGTGAACATTTTGAGTTCGAACACAACTCTGTTCAGCATAAGCTTGTTTGCTTTTGCACAAAGAAGAGATCAATCTGGTCCTGCTACCAGTGAGGAACAAAGACTGAAGTCTTGGAGTCTTTGAGGACACCAACATTTCTGCCATGGGTGGTAACAGTGGCTGGTGTTATGCTTTTGACTGCTGTTAGACCTACTTCAGTCCTTGAAAGTGAGCAAGTTAACGACCATTGAACCAGGCACACACAGTTCTTCATTATGATCTTCTTAAATCACTGTGCAATACTGCTTCTAAGTAGCTGTGCAAGATTTCCTGGCAGATTTCAAGCTGTATGGATCAGCCATGTGTAAGTTCCTCTTGCTGAATCTGAATGTCAGTTGGTTACAGCAATGGCAAAACATTTGCAAGTTTGATGCCAAAGTTACCTTAAAGGAGTATCATAGCTCTTTGTCCCTGACGCAAGTTTAATTCCTTGCTGCATTAACTTATGCTACACAATTTGTATCTAAATTCATTTAGGGCCATAGCCTACATGGTTGTGATAGAATCTGAGCAATTTTTAATATATGGGGTGTCTGTAATGGATGATTTATCTTCAAACACTTGTAGTAGCCACAACCACTGAAAAACCACTGAAAAATAACCCCTGGATGTAGGTCCAAACTTTATTCTGCAGTTCTTCACTGCTATCAGATTTCTTTGTATTTTGAGTCTCATCTCCTTCAGTTTTAGTCATCACAGATTTACCCAGTGATTCTGGTGTACTGATTCTCTTCTCATGATTCTGATTGCAGGCAGATCTCTTTGCATTTGCTTTCCATAGCATTGATTTGCATACCCAGTGTAAAGCTCTGTAACCACGCTTGCAGTAAAATACTTATCCGAAACACCTCCATGCTGTTGTGCAATAGCAATTAGTGTAGCTTCAACTCATGTGGAAAAGAAAGCCGAGGAACGAAGGAGACACTGGGCTGTTTTCCTGCAAATATGGTTGTCGTATTATCATTAACTTATCAAAAATAAGTTAAATTTTTTGTATTTTGGCTTATTCCTCTTTTTGCTTACACTGGTAAATCTGCGAGAGTTCTCATCAGCTCTTTATGGAGGCAGTAGTCCACCTGTGAGCAGAAGTTAGCTCATGTCCTGTGAATCTGGCCTTTAAAAGAGAAGCTTTTGATAAAATAGTCATCTTGAAATCAGGAGGAGCTGAAGAAAATGAGACCCCTGTGGTAGCTTCTAAACTGCAAGCTTTTGCCAAAACCACAGGTTTTGAACATATCAAGATTCAGGAGTGGTTCAGTCAAATATTTTCTTTTAATTTATGAAAGAAGAAAGAGCCCTAGGTCAAATTTGCTTCCAAAGTTGAATTTATATTTGGTCTGCAAAGGATATACCAGAGATTTTGTTTGCTGCTCCTGCTTTTTAATCCTTTCTCAGAACCTGTGTTAGCTGAAGATTTTGCAAACTAAATTCCATTTTTAACTTAAACTTGTTTTTGTGTGAGTGTCTGTATAGACAGGCACGTATATATTTATATCACTCCTATTTCTTTCCTACAGGACTTCTAACAGGGTTTCAAAATGTCAGATGCTAACACACAGCCCCATATATCTCTTGTTTCTTCTGGGCTAATAAAAGCAGAAAGTCCTAGAAATCTGGAGACCCAGTCTTTGAGACATCCAACAAAATCGTACTCACTGAAGAGGGTCAGAGAGCTGGAAAGAATGTCCCTGTCCCTGGATC
Source organism: Calonectris borealis (assembly GCF_964195595.1). Taxonomy (NCBI): domain Eukaryota; kingdom Metazoa; phylum Chordata; class Aves; order Procellariiformes; family Procellariidae; genus Calonectris; species Calonectris borealis. Next base: position 31,928,713 of record NC_134318.1, on the reverse strand, counting down.
CCTGTGTCCTGTACTGCACCCTGAACCTTTTGAAGTTTCCCATCATTACTTACAGTCGTGGTTTATTGTGAATTGAGCTGATGGATGCCTGCAATAAGAATAATGATGAAAATGGTCATTTTCCCTTTCCATGGAGCTCAAACTTTGAAGGCCTCTTAGAACCTAACAAATAAGAGAACTCAGGCTTGGAGCTTCAAAGGCAAAGAGTAAGTTGAAAAGATGAAAAGATGTTCCAACTACCCATCTAATTCCCTACAGCGATAAACAAAACATGAAACAGCAAGCCTGTATTTTCACCTTGAACAAAACGTCCCTTACATAACACACCTCAGTGTAAGCTAGACTGTACTTCTGCTATCAAAAGTAAAAATAATACAACTTGTGGAGACAGTGTTGTATCTCATTCTGGCTTATTTATTATGATCATCATCACCTTGGGAAAAAAATACTGTTAACTGCAATTATATGGACGCTGTCTGTCCTCAAAACCATCCATAGTAGAAAACAGCTGTGCATGTGTAGTTGAGACATGTACACCACAGAGAGCAACACTGAGCTTTTCTATGCATTTCCATTTCTGTGCAGCCAAGTACCTAAGGACAAAATAGGCACTGAAGTGCTGAACCAGAAGGGCAGTCCTTTGCACTTGGAGCGTGGCCACTGCTGACTCCCCATGCAAGAAAAGCAAAAGAGAACTGGGACATAAGATGTACAGTTGAAATCCAAACTTCTACAGCAACACCTCTATAGCCAGTGCGGATGTACAAGTTGGGTAGAACCTTGCTCAGTGCCCTGTGGTTTGTTTGGGTTTTTTTTTTAATTAATTATTATACGTTTTGGCTTGGAAACATGCAGAGTCTAATCAACCTGAAAAGTCAGAAGACTGACTTCCAGTTATTCTTAAGAGCAGAAATGAATAGTGAAGGAAAATGTCCTAAGTCACAACTTTTCAAGGGAAGCAGACTGTGGGGATACTCTCTCCTGTTCCTGGTGCTTTCTCTAAACCAAATGGTTTTGAGGGGATCAACCAGGACACAGCTGTGTTATACAGAGAACGAGGGCTGTAATATCTGTGGAGAATGAGGGCTATATTCTGATATCTAAGGAAGGCTGAGGAGTTGCCTCAGGACTTTTCTAAGATCAGGAAGACACAAAGCAAAGCCTTTGACATCAGGCCTTCTTGAGGCTGCATTTACTTAATGCTGCTTCTTTTGACAGGGAAAAAACATCTGGAAGACTTTAAAGACTTTTAAACAGATTCGAATGGTTGATGAAAGCAAAGATGCATTTTCCTGATTGCTCACTGATATTTTAATTGTCATTTTACTCTGTCATGGTGGTCTTGTAAATAGTTTGTGGGTCACTCTAAGTCTTGTGAATAAACACCACTGAGCTTGCTAGATTTAGTCTTGAGAAGGCTCTGCCTGCAAATGCTGTCAGAGAAGCTGTAGTGTCTTTTACAGCTGCATTTCTTATATCTCTTTCCAAGAGAATTTTATTTTTTATTTGCTTATTTTTGGCTGCTCTGTGAAACACCCCCTCCTACTACCACCCCAGAGAAATTTAAACCCCTGAAGAGCAACATTAAAGCAATCTGCTGATGCCTACTGCATAACTCTGAGAAAACACTTTGTGTAGAGACACCTCAGCTCCTTGTACCTCATATGTATTTTGTATTCTTGCATCCTCTATTTCATTAAGAGGAGTCATTAACATGAAAATAGAATCTTTGTCTATTCAGAGCTCCTCTGTTCCCCCTTTTCATTTTTCCACCTGCAGCTCTAAGTGATGACTTGACATCAACACTTGTGATGAAAGAGATTGTAATGTCACTTTGTGGAGGAGGATATCAGGTGGGGGATGAGCAGATAAACTGAAGAGAGGTGACTGGAGTTTTCTCATTTAAAAAAAAAAAAAAGGAGGAAAAAGGGATCTGTAATTCTCTACCTCATTAAAAGGTTGTAAGGACACATTTGTGTCCTTGTGGGCAGGCTTTAGTGGTGGGCTACTGTAGAACTGAGATCTCTAATAATTGCTGTAATTCAAGTTATCACATATTTGTTTGCATAATCTAGGTATGTGAAAGTGGTATACTGAGGAAAGCATAATCCACTCAGAGAGTCAACCATACTGCATACAACCCCAAGACATTGCAGTTCTGCACTGTATCAACATTTTTCATGGGTTTTATTATTTCTCTGGCAGGTTCTTGAGATTTTGCTCTTAAATGTACTGTGACAGAAAAATGCATGGAACTTATCAAGGTGCTGAGTAATTCTGGAACTGTACTCTATGAAAATATCCTAATTACTAGGAAAGAAGTATTCTAAGCAATATTAGTTCAGCAGGGTAATACAGAAAAAGCAAGTTAGTATACATAGCTTATGGCTGATAGCACGGCGTTTACTAATGTGGTTGGCATTAGGGGAAGAGAATGTAGTAGATACTAGTTAGAAGAGTTGGATAAATGCTTTATCTAATTCTGGGTTTATTTTTGTTGTATTTGCTGATTTTCAGCATACATTCCTATGGTGGAATTTTGCTGGCAAAAACACTGGTTTGTAGTGAATACAAATGTGAACACAATTGGTGAATCAGTCATACTGGGAATTATTTTACTTTTTTTCTTTCTTTTTTAAAGTGGTCCAGTCATCCAGTCAAAGTTCAATAGTGATATCTTGTGACTTGCAAATCCAAACATTCATGACTAGTAGTTGCTAAAAAAGCTAGTCAAAGTGCATGTAGTTCAATATGGCCAATATATATATGCAGAAATTGCTCATTAAAAACTAGATTTTTATTCTGGTCCTCAGATCAAGTCATGCCTGAAAGTCAGTAAGTCAAGGTATCACAATTAGAGCTGGCCCTAAAAAAATAAAAATAAAAGGTTAAAAAGCTCATTAAAATGTCTGCAAAATGTAGTGTTTTTTTAATCAAAATGAGACATTTTCTGAAAAGATTCTCAGTCAATTCTAATCATAACTTAACCTTGAAAAACTTGGGGGGGGGCAGGAAGAATTAGAGCCAAATAATAAAAGTGTCTTAAAAACTAGCATAAAATGAACAGTAGAAAAGTCCAGCTAATAAATTATATTATCAAGTTATAATCATTAACTGTATCAGTGCTATTGATTTTTTTTTGTTTTTACTTGTTTGGGTATTGCACTCAGACAAGCAAGTAGGAGAAATATAAAAGAAATACCGCTCCATACTTCAAGAAGATCAAAGGGCTTTAATGATGATAGGGCTGGAACACCTCTTTCTCCTATGAGGACAGGCTGAGAGAGTTGGGGTTGTTCAGCCTGGAGAAGAGAAGGCTCCAGGGAGACTTTATTGCGGCCTTTCAATACTTAAAGGGGGCTTACAAGAAAAATGGAGAGACTCTACTGGTGCAGGGACGGTAGTCATAGGACAAGGTGGAACAGTTTTAAACTTAAAGAGGGTAGATTTATGTTAGATATAAAGAAGAAATTCTTTACTATGAGGGTGGTGAGACAGTTGCCGAGATAAGTTATGAATGCCCCATCCCTGGAAGTGTTCAAGGTCAGGATGGATGAGGCTTTGAACAACCAGATGTAGTGAAAGATGCCCCTGAGCATGGCAGGGGGTCGGACTAGATTATCTTTAAAGGTCCATTCCAACCCAAACCATTCTATGATTCTAAGATGACTGTCTTAATTAGACAAAAAATACAGCTCAGAGCTTTCTTACACGACATAGGTGTAACAGGCTGATTAGAAGTAAAAACCCAGTAGGGTCATGTGTCCATGATATTAATGATTCCCTGAAGAAATTACAGGAGATATGTCAGTTTGGTGGGAGATGTTGCTATGTCTCCACTGTGTTTTGTTTTTTTCTGAGTATGAGAAGGAGAAGAAAATGGATGCAAACATTGTAAAAAAGCAGCCAACAAACCTTTCCCCTCAAACAATACAAAGATATGCATACACACTGAAAAGGAGAAAAAGATAAACTGGTAAGCAGCTGGGAGGACAGACGAGTAGATAGAGTTATATTTGTGTTTCTTTCATGAGCAATGGCAAAGAAAGTTAATCTTCAGAGTAGAATTACAGAGTATATATCTTTTCTTTTTCAGAGGAGGCTAGAGACTGTATTCTAAAAGCTCTGACTGTGTTCATTGGAGCAGCTGAAAGAGCTGAAAATCAAGGGAAAAAAGTGTCAAAGCCCTGTTAAAAACTTCATTATATTCAAGCAGTTGGAGCAAGCCAGGCGAACTGTCCCAGTGTTCTTGTCAGATCTTGGCTTGGTGAGATTTGCACGCCCACCCAGGTGGGCTGAGGCGATTTAAATGCCATGGTATATGGGCTGTTTAGAAATGATGCTGTGTATGGCAGAACAAGACCTTTTAATCACTGCAGGGCAACTGCTGGAGGCTGACGGGGAAGATGCCAATCAAAGGGCATTGTGACAGCCTGTCCATAAAATCATCCGCTTGATCTAACACACAAGCCATACCCGATTAGTTGAAGTGTGCTAGAAATTTAATCAAAAATATATGTATTTCATAGCTTAAATATGGTGGAGATGGGCACATGCCAGAGGGGCACATCACAGAGGGACCCATAACAGTTTTCAGGAGATCAGAATTAAACAACTGACTGATGGGGAATAGCAAGAGTATGGAATTTTGCTTGATTTCCATCTTTTTTTTTTTCTGAATTGAACACCACACATTTGCTTCCAGTTGAAGTTTGGCTTTGGGAGAAAATCAGACTGAAGGTCCGAGCCTCTGTAACACAGGCTGCTATTACCTTGCTAATATTTTTAGGCAGCTTCATGGCTGCTGGCCTAAAGATACAGATGAGCTGCAGGCAAGCAACACTGCCAGGGACCAGAGTGAAGAGCAAATCTGCAACCGTGCCTTTCCTTGGCCCTTACCATGCTACTGCTGCTGCTAACATTGCTGATGGTGAGTACACACATTAGAGCACTTTGTCACCATTCAGTGCCCCTGACATTTACCATTTCCTCATCAGAAAGGTCAGTGTTACATCCTGCCCAGCCTGAGTGCAAGGAAGCATACTCTCGGTTGGCAGTGTTCACTGAAGATCCCTCTGGCATATCAAAGGATTCAGTGAAAACCTTTGCTTACAGTTCTTAGGCAGCTGGACCCTGATGTAGCTCTATCTTTTTGCTACAAATGAAGGCTGAAATCGCTCAGATTTATCTTGGGAATTTTATTCCTGTCTGGCTTCCAGAGATACAAACTTGCCAGCCCCATGTGGGTCAGCAAGGACAGAATAAAGACAGGCAGCATTCTCTTTCTCTTGCTGTTAAAAGCTCATTTAGACTCCTTGGATTTATGATAAGATTTAGTTCTTAAGGAACTGAGATCCAAAATACATATCTTTCTTCCCTTGACAAGGCTGAGAAAATTGCCCAAAGTCACAGAGCAGAGGTTGATATCACTCTGGTCCTCTGAGACTATGATAACCAGATCCTCTGGTCCCAGTAGTCTCTTGAGAGAACTTGTTGCTCATAATCAAAATATAAGTCCTTAGTCCCAAATCCTTAGTTTGGCAGAGTTCCACCACGTGAGAGAAAAAGTATTCTCAACTCTATTTGATTATCATGGGGACTCTAAAAATGGGGGTAAAATAGTAACTTGAATGTTATCCTAAAAGTCATAACTGAATAGAATCTTATCCATTTACCTGACTCTGTCCCCTTCCTCCCCTTAGAGTCTTGTTCTCCAGTTGTGAATAGAGGGAAGAGGTATATTCACCTGAATAAGCCTTTTGGGACTGAGCCCATTCTGATTGATGCATAGGTTGGTGTGTTTTGGTTCTCCCAATTTATCTGATTTATCTTAAAAAATCATTCAGAGATACTTTATAAATGAGTTCAGACTCCCATGAGCTCCAACTTTTCTCCCATCATCCACTTCCCCCGGTTAAAGATCTGCAAAAGTAGGCAGGCATCCGTATATGAGGTTCAAAAGCTTGATTTGGATTACTCAGTAGCAGAAGCCTGCAGTGCTATGCAGGACCCTGGAACATGTCAGTCTTCAACGGGCATTGGACTAAGAAGCTGATTTCTCTGTATGCACCCATAAAGGCAGCGCTTGGGAGGGTGAGGCAGTTGCATAGTAAAGTTAGCTGTGGATTTGTCTGTATCTATGTCAGGAAGGTTTCACTGCTATTTTCGGTTGTATGTTTAATGAGCAGCATACCGTGTTACCAGAGTTGACTTTGCACTCTTGTTGTAAATGACTTCCTGGCCTCTTCTGGAGCATACTGACTGGGCCACAGCACTACGAGATGCCAGAAACATGCGTCTTAACACAGTGGGAAACCGTGATCCTATTAGACTATACCAGCAGAGAAGCAGGTAGGTTTAGTCCATTATATCAGGGAGCTGAGTTCAGAGGCTATAACTAGAGGGTACCTTCCTCCTCTTCTCCCTTCAAGCCAGTATGATGTCTTAAGTTTCCTGCAATATATGAAAAAGAGATGTAGGACAGGAGGGCTATCTTAAAATCAGGATCTAATCCCGGTAACTGAATTTTATCCACTTAATTCAGATCCTCATTTTAAGACATTCCAGCGTTACCAGCAATAGATACCTACCTCCCTGAAAATTCACATCCATCTATCTCAGAGTTTTAGCCAAATTTCCTCTCTGCAACTTCCCGCAGAGAGCTGTGGTGCTGCTGCAGCTGGGGAGAAGGCTTGGTTTGCTACTGTCCTCGAAGCTGTGGGGTATGTGGACATCATGGGGTGGAAGGCTGTGGATAATCCCGCTCTAGGGTTGCAAAAATGATGGTGAGAGTAGAAGTGACTCCCCATGGCCTGGAAATCACACCACTACCCCCATTTACCTACTTATCTATTTTAGTGTCAGCAGCAACAGTCACCTGTTTTTCTGGGTCAGTGTTGTGAAGTGGCACAACTAGGAGGAGTTGGGCTTTATTCACTGCACTGCTATTTCCCAGCAGTACTAGAGAAAAGATGACGGAGTAAAGCATACCATAGGATGGTTTTGGTCCAGTGGCTGCCAGTTGAATTGCACAAAATTATATCATTTCATCTAATTGGACAATGTGGGAAAGAATAGTGCAGAGTTGTAGCAGGGAAAATCTAATTAGATGATTGTCGGGGGAGATTTATTGTCCAGGTATAAAGAAATGAAGTGCTGATTTATGCCTGTCTGGAATCTGGCCCTTTGTTCCTAAAACATGTCAGGAGAATAAGATGGTTAAGAGATGCTAAAGCTAGAAAGCAATCTTTAAAGTATGTTTGAGGAATAGTAAAACCTGTAAAACTTCAGATAATAGGGACTGAACTATAGAAACCACAAGAATTCCCTCCCACATTAAGCTCCCTGGGGCAGATTCACTGACCTCTGCAAGCAAAAAAGGAACAGAGAGTATCTGCAAAGTCCTCATGGAGTCAATATAGTAGTAAAAGAAAAAGGACCCTGGAGGACTTTCAGGCTCTATTTTTGTCTCTGCCACATAACAGCTGTGTGATCTTGGTCAAATCAATGAGGTCCCTGTGCTCTTGACTAATGAGTGGAGTTTATCTATAAAGCTGAGAACAAAAATTTTCCTCAACCCCTATTTCTAACTTGGTCTGCTGGTCTTGTACTTTTCCATAGGTCTTGAACAAATCAGTAGCATGCAGGGAAGGTTACTTAAAGATTGATTGTCAAGTACTTTTGTATCTTTGGACAAAAAGCTCCCTGTTCAGTGCTACATGTTACTATTTTTATGAATGGTAATTAGGATATAGAGTGTTATAGAAGCATCAGTGGAACCAAAAATTGATGCTGCCGAGGACTCCATGAACGTCATCCACTGTTGTTTTTATTCTGTCCTTTAAAACAAAAACAAAAACCTGCCATTCACTAAGTTGGAATAAGCTGTCAGTTTTTTAACATGAAGTGGCAGGATGTGTCCCAGAGGCAGTCTGGGAGCTGATTTTGCATTGGCAAGATTTACGATAAGGGATTCGCATGAGTGCTGAGGCTAAAGGAAGATAAATCCCCAAAGGCAAATTCTACCAATAATTGAATTACAAAGCCATTATCATGTGCTGAACAGAGAAACTTTATAGCTCTATTGTGACAGGACAAAGCTTGTTAGAATATTTATGTTCATAGGACAACTTTGGCATAAGGATTTCTGACAGTATGTTCTGTCTTCCACCTGTCTGTTGCAGCTAATGAGTCTTTCTGTGTAATGCAGTATATGTGGAGATGGAGGTGTGCTCAAATTGGGGCTGGGAAGAAGGAATGCTGAAGGTCAGGAGACATCTCAAAATAAATAACACGTTAAGCACAAAGTCATCTGCAGAATGCAACTAGAGTCTAATGCCCAGAAAGAGAATCGGGACAGGTTGCAGGAAGGGGAGGAGAGGTCACATAGGCAAACGAGCATTTTTAGTGATGAGGGGTGAAACTGGATTTTCCAAGTGACATGTCACTTTTCTGTTTGGTATTGCAGTGCAGCCACTTCTAACTTATTCTGAGTCAGTGTTGGTAAGCTCAAAATGACCAGAATTGTGGGGATCTCATTCCACCCACCTTAGAAGAGTCGTGCTGACATCTGTCTGTTATCTGCCATCCTTTATTGCATGAACAAATCATACATCTTTCCTGCCAAAAGAAGGTGAGGGATGGTCGTAGGAGTCCTGGTTCTGCATTTCTTCATTTCCTCTGAGACATGGGAAAGCTGCATAGGATCTCTGTCCCCATAAAAAGAGTGAACCACATTCACACTGGTTCTGTCTGTGAAAAGGGCATAGTAGCGTTTCTATTCTTCCAGCCTTTCATTCTGGGCCATTTGCATTGAAGATTCTCTAAAATAACATTGTCTTTTATTGCTTAGCTTAAAATACCTTTGATCTTGGCTGCTGTGAGCATGTGTGATACAAGGAATACATATGAAAAGTTTGCCATCAAGTTTCTTGTGCATGTAGTCCCAGATACAGGACTGTGTCTGAAGTCAAGCATCCAAAATCAAAGGCATCCAAAGCTAGTTTCCAGAATGCACAAGCCCTTGAGATGGAGCCCTTATTGTCCGGTGCTTCAAGTTCTTTGTTTATGAAAAATGGTAGTTTTAAATTAAGTACACCAAGTGGAAGCTTTTGCTATCTTCACAATGATGCCTTTCTGCAGTTCTGAGTGGTCTGACTGCCTTGCAAGCCTCATCTGTTCCCAGCATCCATAAACAATTACTTTTGTCCCTAGAAGTGAAAAAAGATAGAAGAGGTGGAAACCTCAGGATAACAGGGTCTCTATTGAATTTCCTTGGCTCAGAAGAGCTGACAGGCCAAGGAAGCCAAGGTTTTAGAAATGTTTCAGACAGAGAGGTGGCAAGGGGTTGGTCACTACAGAAATATGCCAGCTAGCATTTGCTGTACAATGGGCAGTGCCAGGCTGCTTTTGTTTATTTCAGCCTAGTTCTAAACCAGAGGATGATTCAGGGTCTTTTCCCTGTGCTGCTTCTCACGGTGGATGTAGAATCTCCATTCAGAGCAATTACTGCGCTGCAGCCGCTGATACTGATTTAGGAAGCTCTCAAGTGCAGATGACTACTTAGCAGGCTTGATGGTGATTAAAATTTTAGGAAGCAAATTTGTAATAGGACTGTGGGGGTCCTACATTTTTCATAATGTGAGCATCTTCTGTGTAAAGGCAGTGAGGTCACTGCCTTGTACTCCCCTTGGCTTTTTTAAATCCTCATTTTCCCAAAAGATTATTTTTGTCTTTTTTTTTTGTCTTTTCCTTTTTCTTTTTTCAAAACATCCAGACAATTATACCAACAAAACACAAAAAGCTAATCGCAAAAATACAATAGGCACCATTCAGCAGAAAGTGTTGCAAGCGTATCCCTGGTGTACTGAAGTTTCAGGGAGTATTACAGAAAGCCTGAGATTAAAGGAACGGACAAAGGACATGCTGGCATTTTACCATAAAGTGAAAACATAGACCGCAGCAAGAAGGATGTATGAGTGATTCGTCTTTGAGAATGGATGCTGAAAGGGAAGAATAGAATGGAGAAATATGAGAAGAAAGTGCTGCCGGCATAGCTTACAAAAGTTGCTCAGAATAAGGCATGTCAAAGTTTTGGACTGCTGTTTATTTTTAGAGAAGTTTCTGAGAGAAATCAGTAACTGAGTGGTCCCTAGAGTGTTGTTCTTCCATACCTCTGTTCTTTGCAGGGTGCTTGGTTTATAATCTATTGAATGCGCAGCACTTTTCCTTGTTTAGTTTGTGAAGTGTACATTGACCAGGTTGCATTGACCATGCGCACAAAAGATAATAAAGTAGAGCGGGCAGTTGTATCAAGTTAGAAACACTGAGTTTGAGGCTTTGGTATTATCTAGGGCAAATCCAGCATGTAGTTTCCTTCTTCCATGCGTGACGCTTGTATTTATTGATCACTCTAGTTTTGGTATAAGAACTTTCAGATCCAGTCATCAGTCAGGACTGGAATTTCTTTGCAATCAGTTAGGTTTATTCATTTTGTTTCATACTGATGCCATGGGCTTAACCCTGTTACTTAATAATACTCAGGCTTGTAGAAGTACATTGTCCTCCTCAGCTTCTAAGGATGATCTTTTTTTCCCCCAACCAAATGGAAAAGCCAAGAAAACCCACTAATAGTGTAGCTGCATGCTCAGTAGTGTTGTGATAGATCTGGTTGACATACTAACAATTTCAGATTTCTGATGTATATTCCACGGTTCCTAACACCTTGTTTCCAGTAGATGCTTTAAGAACTGGTTGTCCTATGTGTGTAAAAGGTTATGTCTATCTTCCTACAGGGTACGTGTTCTCAGGTGCAGTGCAACCAAGAGCATGGTATTTATCTCCTGTATATGCTCATTGTGGTCAATTTTGCATTTCTGAATGTCTCTTAGGCTTTTACGTGCCATATAGTAAATAATAAAGCTGAAGTAAGCTATATAAAACATTACTCTCCCAGAGAGAAAGCGGCCCAGGACATTCTCTTTCCCCTTTACTTACAATCCATAGTTTATCTGTAATTCATGTTTTTAAATGTAGGTAATAAACATACTTCAGGTCTGTTGTGTTACCTGCTTTGGGACCTTTATGTGATCACACGTGGGTGTCTGTAGTGCAGGTGTCCAGACATCTTATATTAAATGGAGAGAAACAGCCCTTTCTAGGTTAAAGCTTGTCTTCTCATGAGGTCATATCTAACACCGTTCAGATGAACCACAGTGCAAAACTGCCTGTTTCTCCTCACTGCCTGCAAAGAGAGTTCAGTGTGATTAGCTCAGAGTTAAATATCTATAGTGTATAACTGGATAAGATGAATATTACTTTATGTGGCTTTTCAGGTGGCATGGAGGGATGTATAGAGAAATATCACAGGGCTACCATGGAACAAGACAGCACGATAGAAGAAAATGTGACATTAAAAAAATTCTGGAAATTCTGGTCAGTAAGCTCTCAGCAGAATGCAGATGGGAGTCATATGCTTATGGATGTCAGCTGTGTACAGCTAATATTGATTTGAGCAGATATGTATTTGTATTTTGCCTGTCCTTTGCAACTGATTGTTCCTGTTCTCATTTAATATTATGGGCCTGACTGTGACCTTGTGCTGTCACAAGTAAATTAAGCCTATTATATATCAAAGCAATGGAATGTGTATTTTCTAAGATAGGAAGAAAAATTTAGCAGATAGGAAGACCTGGATATGGTTCTTGTCTCTACCTCAGATGTCCTGTTTGACTTTAGGAACTCCCTTAGATTCTCTGGGCCTTAGTTTTCATCTTCATTTGTCATCACATTCTAATTTGCAGGGGTTAGGAGATATCAAAAGAAAGGAAGCCCTTGAGTAGATGAATAATGTTTATCACCAGTCATGTTTCAGCCATCCTTGTTCTGTACATCCTTGGGACAATTGATGGCTTAATTCTACCTTCAGCTGAAGCTTCTGCAGTCTCAATACTGACTATCGTAGTGTGAGACTAAGTAATATGCAGGTCACTACAGCAGTAGCCTTCTAACTTTCAGGGCTTGTTGGGTCCAGATATTTATACACTGCTCTTAAGACATTTAAGAGTTTGATGTAAATTATGGCTCGTATCACAAGTGGAAACAACAGAGACAATCACGACCCATCCATCAGTGAGATGTCTCATTCTGAATTAGCTGTCTTTACCTGAGAAGATGCAACAGAGGTGTTTCTTGGGGTCAGAATAGCACTGTGAGGAGCAAACTCACCTGACTGTGGACTCACAGGCTTTAACTAAGGCAACAAGTTCTTTGCTGGATGAATGCCATTGTCACGTGTCTCTGAAGAGACAAAGCGTTCACATCTGTGGAATATAATCCCTGTTTCTTTGGTGAGTTCACATCCCCATGGGGCTGTGTGAGGTCAGGAGGAGGAATGCACTGACAAAGCTATACTGTGTCTTCTGCAATAGCCCAGTTCCAGGTGTGCTTAAAGCCCACTTGAATAAACAAGAATAAAAAGGAGATATGCCAAATTACAAGTTTAGTCCTTCTGCGTTGTCAACTGGCATCTATCTATCTTGAACTGAATTGTAACTAGCAGGCCCAGCATTTGGGCCCTAAATCTGATGACAATAGCAGGTAAAGGAAAAATGCCCTAGGAAGGTACTCCCTTCCCACCCACTTGGTGTCAATTATCAGGAAGCAGAGAATCTAAATGGAAGTTGAATGTTTAGGAGAAAAAGACCTTGCCATAAATGTTATTAAAAATGGAGAAGAGGTGAAAGCAATGCTGACTCAGTCTTTTCTGAAGCTACCAGTCCCCAGCAAAGGAGAACAAAAAAATCCAAACCTTTTCTAGCTAGAGAATTGTTACAGACTTTGTCAAGCAAAGCTAAGGATTAATCAGGACACAAATAGTCTTGTTATTGTTAACATTTTTATAATGGTTATTAGTTAATGCGCATGATGATTAAGGGCTGGAGCTGCCTTTGATTGCAGTCAGTGGGAACTGAATTAAGGTCTAAATCACTGTTTGAACCTCACTTTTGATTTCCTGAAAAATAATGAGGCTTTGAACAGAACAGCATCTAATTTGTCTATCACTGGAAATGAATGTTTTTCTTCCCTCATGCATCTATTAACTTGGAGGTCAGGCAGCTAACAAGAAACTGTTGTTTCTTAGCCTTAGTCTAGGATTATGACTTGGATGATAGGACCAAGACCAGAAACAAAGCTGATTGTCAGAGATGCTGCTGAGGCTGCTGTGCAATGGGATTGGCACATACTTGCAGTCAGTACTGCCATAATTCAGACTGTCCGTCAAACCACTGGCCATTTGGACCATCCCAGGGAGTTGTCGAGGCCAGCAGTGCCAGTCCAGGGGATCCTCAACAGTGAAAGCAAAGCTTGAGTCCATAAACCCCTTTGCAGTGCTCAATGTCTTTATGTTGTTTCTTGTTAATTCAGAGTGAACAAACAGTCATTTTCTGAGTTAATGTCACATTTCTTTTATTAATGGAACACTGTTTTTATTAGATCAGAAGTGATAAAATATCTCAGGATGAAATGGGTTTTTAAAATTTCTTAATTAATGAGGGAATATTGATCATTAAGAGTGTCAATTAAGCAAATGTGCATAAAATGTCCAATATAAAGGAACAGCTATAATTAGTATGCTGGCAAACACTATTATCCCATCAATTAAAGTCTTCTGTATCCCACCCGGAACTGAAATGCATCCTTCTGACCAAACCAGGAGATACATCAAAATGTCAGGCACCAACAAGAAGAGAAACAAGTCTCCAGATGGAAAGAAGTGAAGTAAAGGGGTCAGAAATAAAGAACTCATAAGTACGATGGCATTGATTTGATAAAATGGTAAAATTTCTTTCAAATTTTCAAGTTTATTTTAGGGAAAACTCCAAAATGCTTTCAAGTTGATCAGCTCTTATTTGTGAGTATGAGTTTAGGTCCAGCTAAACAGGATCTCCTGGGGAATTAATATCACAGACATTCATGGTATCTGTTGTTTTTAATGCCTTTGTATGAATCTGTCTTTTACAGGTCTATGATGGGGTCCGGTAGAGAGCCTGATCTCGTGCACCTGGAGGCAAAGACAGTGGATGGTCGTAAGTACATCAGTTTCCAAATGTTGTGGTATTCTGGACTGCCCTCATATTCTCGTAACCACACAATATCAGGATGGAAATCTGACTTCTCTTTAGTGATTTGCTCATTTAATATGAGGGGTTTGACGGTTCCAAGGCAGGTCTGTCAGAAGAAGACTCCTTCCAGCAAGGCAAAAAGTTGAGATTAACAGGCTGTGAAAGGAGCTGAGAACATGGTAAGGAAGAATAGGTGATAAGCAGTAACTGGAGTTAGTATATACAGCACTTTTCTTTCTTCCTATGAGATTTTTGTTCATGGCAATGGCATTGGAGAGAAGTTTCTGGGTCACAGAATCTAGCTGCTGTTGTTTCACACAGTATGTAATATCACCTTGTTCATAGCTTTACAGGCAGGGATGCTCTGCCTTAGGTACTACCTTTGAAAATATCTCATTTGTCTCGCATTAGAAACCTTTTAATGACCAGCCTAAGTGTATTATTCACTGTTATTGCTTGTCCTGTCACTGTCCTTCACTTTCATCAGCTCCTCTCCCTCCCTGCTTTGCCTCTTGAGGTGCTTTTCTCCATTCCAGGAACCTCCTTTACCTGCAACTCCGAAATATTCTCCTAATTGGCTGTAAATTCTCTCAGGCACCCTAAGCCACCCGCTGGCCTTTTCTCCTCCCACCCATGCTTCCTCAAGGTTTATCTTTGAGCTCCACTACCTTTGCAGATCTTCCTCCATGGATTTCTTTTCCACAGCACTGGATTGCCTCAGGCAGGCATCACACCGAAAGCCTGGCTGCCATAGATCTCATCATTGTAATTCCATATTGTTTCCTCCAGCTTTGCTGCAACGTAGCAAACAGATTTTTACCATTTGCAATATATGTGTTAATGATGCAGTCAATTAATTCCTTTAAAAATGGATAAAATTCTCCCCTGAATTGTACCCCCAAATGCAGTGGTGTTACTTAAAATGTGTATTTTGTCATTGACAACTTAAAAAAACTGTCTGAAAAGGTAACTGTAAGGTAATCAGTTTTTTAACTCACTGAAATTTAGCATGAAAGAGAATTTTTTGGAAGATGAATTTTGAAAAGAAACAGTTGCGATAGAAACCATAAAGTTTTAAAGGTCTTTCCATTTCAAGATATGCAAGATTAGTAAAAGTGAAAGAATATATTATCTCTATTTCTTATCATTTGTGATCTCTGATTATTATTTCTTCTCTCAATTTCACTTACCTGAACATGGCAGCAAGGCTGGGAACATGAGGCTTTCTATTTCTCAGGACATGCGAAATGGGAATGAAATATTCTAACAGGACAGTGTCTATTTCAGCACAAAATATTACTGTTATAAGGCATTAAGAATTTGAGGTCATTGAGATGGAGCACTACAGTGATGTTTAAGGAGCTGTATTCTGGTGATGCTTTTGAGGGATGTTCAGCTCACAGTGGGCAGAGGAAGTGCCATGCTCCAAATGCCTTGAATGGTCTTGTTTGAGTTCTTGGGCTGTAATAACATTTTGCACAGCTATAGCAAATTTATGCAAAAGACTTCTTGAGTGCTTAACAAATTAGTAAGCTTTATTACAGCTCTTAAGGTGGAAACAAAAAAACAGGTAGATGAAACTGGCCTTACTGAGGAGTCAGGCATATTAGTAAAGAATTGTGGAATAACAATTCAGCAACAATAAATTATTGCTTATCAGCTGAGCTCTAGTAACTGATTCTGCGTGCTTATATTGGCTTAGTTGTGAAGCAGCTTGACTTATGTTTTTCTGTTAGGCAGTAACAGAACTACTAATGTAAATATAGCAGTGGTATCAAACCTTCAGCCAGTGGTGACCCCTCTTGCAAACCAGTCATTCGGATGAAACTTCTGCTCATGAGTCAGGAAGTCCCCAGCTCAGCTCATTGGCAATATAAGAAGATGTGTTAGATTTTCAGTAAGTGCATGCTCTGTTTTGCCCGTTGTTCCAGGGAGCGTTGGTCTCTGGCAGAGGACTGCGGTGTGACTAGGTGGAAGCAGTAACCTTGGAACATATCACAGCATTTTTTGCCAGAAGACATTTGGCAGCACTGCAGGTCACAGGATTTTGAGACTGAGACAGGCTAAGAGTGTGCACATGGTCCATTGCTCTAGTTACCATGACCAACTTGGTATATTCAGGTCTCTTGGCTACTAGAGCCTTCTTCTAAGTACTAAATCCATCTCCTTTTCCTGGATGAAGTAACCATAACCCTTCAATGGATGGCTTTCTCCTCTGGAATGAAGCAGGTGTGGTGCTGCCAGTGGGGTGATGGGGTGAAGTGTGCTGAATTGAGGAAGATATCTTTTTTTCAAGCTGAGGGTAATTTGCAAGTAATTTTTCTTGGGTTTTTTGTGGTTTTGTTTTTTTTTTTTAATGTTCTTACATTTACTTGTTTATACTTTGTTTGAAGTATCTCTTTTGAGAGTTAACCAAGTGTAAAAATTGAATAAAGGGATTAAATTTGAGCAGGTAGACTTGCCAAAACAAGGCAGGGAGAAAGAAGGAAAGAAAGGGGAGTGGTGTGGAAACAAGCACACAATCTGTACAATAAAATAAAAGATCCTGAAATGGAAATATAAGGGTTAAGCAAAAACCTGCTGAACTCAGTACAAATAAGAAAAAACACCTCATTCTTGTGCTGGTATCTTTTCCAGCAGAAGCTGAGTAGTACAACTGCAGCTTTAGGTGAGAAGAAGTAGAAATGTCAGCAGAGTACGGTGTTAGCCCATCTCCCTGCCAGGGTTGTTTGAGAACATCTATCAGCAACAACCTTAGTATTGGGCTTTGCCTGCTAGAAGACCAATAACTCTCTATCTCTGCTCCCTGATTATGGTCTGTCTGTGCATTTTATTTATTGTGTTTATATACATAATGTAAAAGGTTTACAAGGACCAAAATAAGAGTCTCTTAGCAGGCATAAATCACTATAACTTCAGTGGCATGTTGATTTACACCTGCTGAGGATCTGGCTAACAATGTTGTACCTGAGTGCACATTCTCCCTACTTTTTTTTTTTCCTCAGGATCCAGAAAAATCTGGACTCCTCCTGAACGCACTGTGTCTCATCAAACTAGGGCGCAGGTAGTGATGAACAAACTGAGTACAGACTGTGCAATTTAGTTGTATTGATGGAGACAGATTTGCAGGGCTAATCATTGCCATTTATGTTTTTAATCCTGTTGTGTAAATTTTGGAGAGCACCAGGTGAATTTTCATCTTGTCAAATGTGATGGTTTTGTTTATTTTTTAAAGGCTTCAGGCACAATCCGAGTCAAGCTAGGACTGAGAGCACAGTAGTAAAACTGATTTTTCTGGTTGGAAGAAGTTCATATGAACCTTATCTCACATTTCCATTTGTACACTCGGGTGTCCCTGGTGTTCCACTTTGATTTTGGAACAAGATCAAAGACGAGCCGGCAAAGTCAGCAGGAATTGTGATTTTTTTTTGCCTGGTTTCAGGTCAACAACCCAGTAAGACAATTAATCCCCTACATTTCTTAACCACATGATAAGCTTCTCTTTGTTACATTTACCACCTTAGTCGACAGGCAGAGTGACTGGTGGAAGTTAAATCTAGGTTTGCTCAAATGCAGCTTGAAGTGCTTTCAGAGGGTGTATAAACTTAATGACATGGATTTTAGGTTTGTAAAGAATACACAAGTCCTGAAAGTTCCTTAATTAATAGGCTTATCTGATTTGAGCTAGGGAGGGTTATCCCAGTACCATGGTTTAACCCCAGCCAGCAACTAAGCACCACACAGCCACTCGCTCACTCCCCCTCCCCAGTGGGATGGGGGAGAGAATCAGAAGAGTAGAAGTGAGAACACTTGTGGGTTGAGATAAGAACAGTTTAATAATTGAAATAAAATAATGTAATAATAATAATAAAATGTAATGAAAAGGAAAATAGCAAAAAGAGAGAGAAATAAAACCCAAGAAAGACAAGTGATGCAAATGAAAAACAATTGCTCACCACCAAACGACCGATGCCCAGCCTGTCCCTGAGCAGCGGCCCCCTGGCCAGCTTTCCCCTAGTTTATATACTGAGTATGACGTCATATGGTATGGAATATCATGGGCGTACCAAGCTATAAAACCCTTACGTTGCCAGTCCAGATCCACCTTAGCAGCCTGATCCACCTGCTGGTTGTTTTGATGTTGTTCAGTGGCCCGACTCTTGGGTACGTGAGAATCTACGTGATGTACTTTTACAACCAGGTTCTCTACCCGGGCAGCAATATCTTGCCACAGTGTGGCAGCCCAAATGGGTTTACCTCTGCGCTGCCAGTTGTTCCGCTTCCATTGTTGTAGCCACCCTCACAGGGCATTTGCCACCATCCATGAGTCAGTCTAGAGATAAAGTACTGGCCATTTTTCTCATTCAGCAATATTTAAAGCCGTCTGGATGCCTTTCACCTCTGCAAACTGACTCAATTCACCTTGTCTTTCAGCAGTTTCTGTGACTTGCCATGTAGGACTCCACACAGCAGCTTTCTATCTCTGATGCTTTCCCACAAGACGACAGGACCCATCAGTGAACAGGGCATATTGCTTCTCATTTTCTGGTAGTTTATTATACAGTGGGGCCTCTTCAGCACACGTCACCTCCTCCTCTGGCTATATTCTGAAATCTTTGCCTTCTGGCCAGTTCATGATCACCTCCAAGATTCCTGGGCGACTGGGGTTTCCTATTTGGGCCCGTTGTGTGATCAGTGCGACCCACTTACTCCACGTAGCATCGGTTGCATGATGTGTAGAGGGGACCCTCCCCTTGAACATCCAGCCCAGCACCGGCAGTCGGGGTGCCAGGAGGAGCTGTGCTTCAGTACCAACCACTTCCAAAGCAGCTCGAATCCCTTCATATGCTGCCAATATCTCCTTCTCAGTTGGAGTGTAGCGGGCCTCGGATCCTCTGTATCCCCGACTCCAGAACTCTAAGGGTCGACCTCGAGTCTCCCCTGGTGCTTTCTGCCAGAGGCTCCAGGTAGGGCCATTCTCCCCGGCTGCGGTGTAGAGCACATTCTTTACATCTTGTCCTGCCCGGACTGGCCCAAGGGCTACTGCATGAACTATCTCCTGTTTAATTTGTTCAAAGGCTTGTTGTTGCTCAGGGCCCCATTTGAAATCATTCTTCTTCCAGATCACTTGATATAGAGGGCTGACAATCAGACTGTAATTTGGAACATTCTCCAAAAACCCATAACATGTAAGCTTGTGTTTCCTTTTTGCTAGTTGGTGGGGACATGGCTGTTATTTTGTTGATCACATCTGTTGGAATCTGATGACGTCCATCTTGCCATTTTATAATATCATAAGCCAGTGATACAAAGTAAAGCAAAATGATAATCTTGACCCGGATCCCAGAGGTGATAAACAGCACAACAGGGAGCATATACTGCAAGTAAGGTGTTACATAACACAACTCTGAGAACAAGCATAACTTTGAGAGCAAATTAATCAACATTGTGATCAGCGACGATCAAACTAATATAGTGAATGTTTATAACAAATTTGTTCTAATGCGCTCTGGTCAGATTTATTGTTATCTCAACCCGTTGAGACCCACGTTGGGTGCCTCCCTAGACCCAGGTCGGACGACCTATTTGCACCTCAGGACCGCTATAGACCTCCACCAGAGCTTCCTCTGGCTTCGCCCTGCCTAGGCATAGTTCAGTTCATTCCCCTTTGTTGAAGCAGATACTGTCCTGGTTTCGGCTGGGATAGAGTTAATTTTCTCCCTAATAGCTGGTATAGTGCTGTGTTTTAGATTTAGTATGAGAATAATGTTGATAACACACTGATGCTTAGTTGTTGCTAAGTAGTGCTTACACTAAGTCAAGGACTTCTCAGCTTCTCATGCTCTGCCAGGTGCACAAGAAGCTGGGAGGTGGAAGGCTGGCCGGGGGGCTGCTGCCTGGGGACAGGCTGGGCATTGGTCGTTTGGTGGTGAGCAATTGTTTTTCATTTGCATCACTTGTCTTTCTTGGGTTTTATTTCTCTCTCTTTTTGCTATTTTCCTTTTCATTACATTTTATTATTATTATAATATTATTATTTTATCTCAATTATTAAACTGTTCTTATCTCAACCCACAAGTGTTCTCACTTTTACTCTTCCGATTCTCTCCCCCATCCCACTGGGGAGGGGGAGTGAGCGAGTGGCTGTGTGGTGCTTAGTTGCTGGCTGGGGTTAAACCATGACACCCAGTAAGGGCTGATTCAAACTAATTGACATGGGAGGTAATTTTTATTCAGGTGATACCTACTGAGGAATCCAGACTGTTGGTGAGAATTAGAAAGATGGATTCCGACAAGGTACCCACTGGCCCTCCAGAGAATGGCAAAGCTGACGCAGAGGATGTCTAAGGGACAGTTTTTATAGATGCAAGTCAAGAAAACCAACTGTTACATTTATGAGATACGCATTCACTTATGTAGATAGATGCCAGTTGATTTTGAGTAAAGTTTTTAATTTATGGTTTGTTTTTTTTTTTTTTTTTTAAGTGTGGATGAAAGAAGCTAAGGGGTTTTCTAATGTGCTGGCAAAAATTTAGAGAGCTCCTGATATTTAAAAAGTATTTTTGTTTACTTTGCTTTCCTTTTGCTGTGCTGATTTACACAGCAGCGTTTCTTATTGAAAGGTAATTTAGGTGCTGCTGTGATTGCAGGTAAGACCAAAGTCTCACCTGGGGTCAGCAGGCATGCTCTGTTTTCTGATCAACAGGGACTGAGCATCTGGCTAATAGTGTCTGAATCACAAAGTTGTGCTAGGACTTTAATTTCTGTTTTCACAGAACATTGCTAGGAAGAATAAAATAATCACTGCTGTGGAAAAAATGAGTAGGCAACCTAGCCTGACAGTCTTTTGCTAACATAGCTAGAATGGTGAATTAATTCCCATAGTGCCCTAAACATGTGCAGTGATTTTTTTCCTGATCATGATTAGTATTTTTTCCTGATCATGATTAGTATTTGTCCTGGAGAATGACATCTGTTAGTTTCTCTAATTATATCCTTATGCCAGAAATGGCAGAGGATGTACTTCCCCAAGTAAAGAAAGATTCCTGACTCTGACATGCAATGAAGAAAGAGTAGCAGGATGAAAACAGATATGTGAGTAGTTAGTAAATGGGATGGCTTCATTTCACTGATCTTCATTACTGATTAATTGTTTTGCAGTTGCTGAGTCCTGGAGAGTTGTGAATATATTCCCATATCATAAAAATTTCACAAATCAACATTCAGACCAGATGGAAATGGATAAAGAACAGTCATTTTGTGTGTTTCTCAAAAAAGGAGTAGAAAGATTAAAGTATGGGAGAACGTTTAATTAAATTGTGGAACTCATTGCCATGGGAGGTTGTGGTTGCTGAAGGCCTACCTGGACTACCAAGGCACCTGGGCAAATTCTTATAACCTTTTCTAGGCTTCTGTTATTAGTCACTGTTGGAGAGGGGTTACAGGCTTGGGTCTTTCAGTGAGATATGTTAGTACCATATTCTTACGGTTCATTAATTACAGGAATCCAGTCATCCTTCAAAAGCAGAAACTATCCCTAATGTCTAAGCTGCTCGGTAATGAACTGGGATACTCCATAGTAAATCTGGAAGACAAACAAGTCATAGATTATGTGGACGCTCTTTGCATAAACTCCTGATTTGTCCTTAGTGGATTTATTTGTAGACAGGAGGATACATTCGTCAATGAATTAAAGACAAGAAAAATAAAAATGATACATTTGCAGTGAGTACAGTGAATGTTTTCTCTTTGTGATCAAATTAGTTTTTCGAAAGATATACATGTAAGCTTAGACTGAAAGCAGTGGGTATTAGGGTTTGATATGTCATCCAAAATAGCACTCTGCAACAAAGTATCCTGAAGAAAGTCCTACTCTGCTTTAGGAAGGGATTTGAAACTCTCCTGCAGAGGCTCACCAACCTCCAGTGACCACCAACGACCTTCATCTCCACGAACTGAACCAAAAATTGTCTCTGGGACAGGCTGGATGCATTTCCCTTGAGAACATATTAGCATGGAGCTCGAGATAAACAGAAAAGACTAAAATATTTCATGGCACAGGTCCCGCCAGCTCTTCACTTTTGCTATGTGTTAGCATTTGCAATTCTCTTTCACCACTGAAACAGATTAATTTTGTCAGAGGTTTCCCTTACGAGATGTCTTCTCCATTCTTGTGTTCTGTGACCTTTCTTGCTTCCTCTTTAGAAATAGCTGCCATTCCCCGAGAAGAATCCTACTCTAGGTGTCTAAACCTGTCAAAATCAAAGTGTCTGGGGGTGTAAGAGCTGGGAGTTGCTATGTTCTTCTCTCCAGGCACAGCGTGACTTTGTTGTTGTATATTAAAAACAGCAGCTGTTGTTGGAGGTGAGCGTTCTGGAACTGAAAAGCATAATGTCCTAATTACCTATGGCAGGGAAAACATCTGTGCAGGAAAACTAATGAAATTAATTCCAGAGCTTAGCAACTGAATACATTAATTGACATTAATTAATGCTAAATTACAAAGCTCTGCCAATGGAATCACATAAAATGTCCATGAGAATCAAATGCTGAAACAAAATCCTTGAGTTAATGTGAGCACAGAAAAACTTCCCTTAGGAAAAAAGAGGGATCCAGGTACTGCAAGAAGCCTGTTTTCCTTCTTTGGCTCCCATAGCAGAGGGAGCTTTTCTTGGTGTGCACATCTCGGGGTTTGGCTGTTTGGAAGATTAGCTTAAGCAATTTCAGTGCTCTGCCCTTTAGTAGTTATTACTGGCATTTTAGAATTGAAGCCGTGGAGAATTGCACTGTAAAAGTTCACAGGAATTGCCTTAGTAAATCTTCATCAATGGTACAATCACTGCTGTACAGACTCTGCGATCACAGCAAAAATAGACATAGTCCCCATTCCTCCATTAAAACAGGATCGAAAAAAACTTCAGTCACCTCTAATGGATGTCAGCCTGGCCTGCTCTTTAAAATCTCATGTGGAGGAGATTCCTTAATCTTCTTTGCTGGCTGATCCCAGCAGCACCCGTCCTGTTACCTCCCTGTGCTCTCAGGGTAGGTAACCTGTTTGCATGGGCAGTGAGATGGCACTGCAGTCTCCTCTTCGTGTCTCCCAGCGGCTGCTGTGCCTGTGGAAGTAAAAGGAAACAATGGTGGTGGGGGCAAAAAAAGGAAAAAAGGTGGGAAACAGAGATCTGATTCTATATAGCTCTATGCTGGGTGGTTTGATCCCATGTGTGAAAAGCCACCCAGTCTTGCCAACAGTTCAGGGGACGGTGCGGCCAACCGTTTCAACTGATGCTGCTTTGTTTAAGCTCAGGATTGCCAGGCGTTTCACTCAGTACCCCAGAATGAGAGGAGATGAATGTGGGGGCAGGTATGGGAGGCTGTCCTTCGTGATACAATGGATTGAGTTAACAGGAGAAGTGAGAATTGGTCATGTTGCAGATGAAGAGATGCATGCCCGTTCTCTATCTTATGACTAGGAGGGGACATGCTGCACCACACAGTGGTGGCTGGTGGAAGAGGCTCTGGCCCCGTTGTCCCCCTTCTTCCTGGGAGCCGAGGGTCGGAGGGCTGAACAACTCTGAAAGGGAACTTTCCTGAGCTCACTGGAATGAGCAGGCTGGGAGTTACGTCGTTCCCTGCCCTCTCGTGGCTAATGTGGAAAAAATCGTATCCCTCTGAAGGGAAATATATTTTCATCGTGCTGTCTGGGCTCTATTAATTAATGTTTTGCAGTGAGCTGCGAAAGCATAAAATGTTATAAACTGCAGTGACCAATAATACTTAGCACTTCATATATTCCAAGAACTCTGCAAATGCTGGGGTAAAATCATCCCTCATCAAACTTTCCTGAAGGTTTGTTGCCCTGCATGTCTGTTTCAAGTAGAAGTCAACAGCCCTTAGAAGCAGGGAAAGAAATGTCAAATGATAGATTTTAATTAAAACCAAGATTAAATATGAGATGGTAAAAATCCAGCCATTTCTATTTCAGTGTAAAATGCTACTTCTCTGATCAAAAAGTGGTAATTATATCAAGCTTCTCCATTATGACTGCGCTTCTCCAACAAGGAAAACGATTAGAAAGAGTTTTAAGATTAAATGCCATGTAGTCTTTCTGTTATATAAGTGCTAATGCTAAAATTCCAAAATCCTTCTTCCTGTAAATCAGCTTTGTCATTAAACAAAGAGCAACTTCTTAATTGATCTGAAAAAGCCCAAATTGAATACTGAGAATCTGGTTCTGTATTCTCAGTATAAATTACCACCATGAAGAAATTCAAATTGTGTTTCTTCAGGTGATGGATTATGAGATGAGCACCGTGCAGTGCTTCAGAATAGGAGATGAGGACATCCCATACAGTGGCAGTGGATGAGATGGCTTTAGGGCTGCATTTAGGCCATTTTCTTTGAAACATACAACTGATTGAAACTGCTAAGGCTTCTAGTTTCAAGAGAGTGTGGAATGATTGCCCAGGCCTGCCTGAGTGCATCTACCTACACTGTCAATAGAGAAGTGGGTAAAACCCCTGAACAGGAGGTGATCTGAATTACTCTGCAGAGTGTAAGTGCCGTAGGAAATACAGAGGTGCGCTGTGGAAGGGGTTCTTAGTGATGACACTGTGGGGCAGGTGTCCTCTGAAGGTGTCCTCCTACTTCTGGGGCAGGTGTCCTCTGAAGGTGTCCTCCTACTTGTGTCTGCTCTGGACCTTGGCTATGTTCTAAATAAACTCGGCTTATGACCGTGGAGAAGCTGTCATGCTCTGCAGCAAATCCCACACCATGGGGATGACAGGGAAACTGCAGAGGCTCAACACAGAGAGTATCTGTCCTGCAGCATAGACACAACTCTTCAGACTCATAGCTACTTTGGGAGTCACAGGACTTGGGCTTTTTGTTGCCTCTGTAAAGGGACCTTTACAGCTCTGTTGTTCCCTCACTCAGTTCCTTGCTTTAAGCTTAAGCCTGGGTAGCATCCAAGCAAACTAGCAGGGCAGGTAACAGTGCTGAATGATACACCCTTGAGCAGGTTTCTGTCAGACCTGAGCCACAAGCATTACGTTGTGCCACCTTCAAATGCTGCCTCTGGTCTACTTCCAGCATGGAACCACAAGAGTGGCATGGAATAATCAGATCAGCTATGCTGGGCTGTCTCTTGGCATAAAGGAGCAATGTATAGTTCTGAAGTCTGATGTAGGGTGGAATGAAAGAAATAATGGGAGGCTAAGGCTGGTGAAGAAGGAAGGAACTTAAAGGAAGAAAGTAATCAAGGGTGGATTTACGAGGGGTGCAAGAGAAAGAAGTGTTGTGTTGTGTTGAGTGGATGGTGTAACCTCATGTCGCGTGAGGCTGGGAAGCAGAAATGCTGCCTCAGCAAATAGGTTTGTGACAGTAGGAAGAATTTGTGCTCAGGATCTCAAGTGTCTTGGTTTTGTTCTTTTCCTTTCAGATGCCCAATACATCACCTGCAAGATGCAGAACTGCAGCGAAGCCACTCGCAGCAAACCCTTTTCAGGCTATATTGACCATAACTCCCTGATCGTCCAGGATGATTATGTCTTTGTTCAGGTGCAGAATACCCTCTTCTCTTATTTATCCTATTATTTTATATTCTATTATTTTCTCTTCCCTTCCTTTGCATGTGTGTGCATGTGTGCTAGCCCCCGGCTAATCAGACAACACTAGATCCATAATAAAGGCACTGAGTGCATTGTAGCAATGTTCATTACAATGCTAATAGTGTTCCTTTTGCCTCTAGTATCTTGTCACTGTAGGGTCATAGGGTTCCTGCCTGGAACATCCACCATATGTACTGGAGTGCTCCGTGCCACTCCCTGCAGTCTCGTCAGCACTCTAGGATTAGTGCTGTAACCCCCCAGCTTGAAGTGATGTGTCAGTCATCTGCTCTCACAAGGGAGTAGACCAAAGCTTTTTTGAGCATGAGAGGGAAATAGAAAAGGAGGGAGGGAGTCAGGGGAAGAACCAAAGAAGGAGTAATCAGGCTTTATTGTTATGCCTCAGTTGTGATTATAGTGAAAAGGCTGAAGATGAGATGTACTCAGCGAAGCTGTGTTTCAGGTGAGAGCTGGTGAATAGATCTGAACTACTGTGGGTTTCATTAGCCTGCTGCCAGTGTCCATGTAATAACAGCTGCAGAGGACAAAAAATAACAACAGAATTGCAGGGAACATGGAGGTGAACTGGAAGTCATTAGGACTAAACTGGTCTTCCAGACAATTTATATTCTGCCATGCTTGGGGGGGTGGAGGGAAGAGAGAGGACTGATATTTTAAATTGGGTGAGTTGATTGTTAATTACCTTCGGTTAACGAACTCAGTCATAAACACCAGTCTAAATCATCCACAAATAAATCTGGGACATAGATTTCAGAATAGCTTTTGTGCCTAGTGTGTCTGAGGCATAAATGAAATGTAAGGAAGACAGGGCATGCATCACTGTTCAGGCATGCCTTCTAATTTCAGAATGACTGTGTGTTTGTGGCTCGAGTGACACAGGAGCTGGGGAATTTCTCTTCCTGTGTGAATTGATTCATTACTTCATCACTGATGCCTTGGTTTTGTGCTTTGCAAGATTGTTAATCTTCTCTGTTCTGACCTGATGTTATTACACGCTGTAGAGAAGCCAACCCAATTGCCCCATCTGAAGTCAGTGCTGGGGAGATTATCTGCCTTTCTGAATAGCCCTTGTATTTTGATGCATTTCTCTTTCTGTCTATAAACTGTTGTATAGGGTTCCCAGTGCTGTCAAATTTCGGCTTTTACACCTCCGTGCTAGCTGCATGGTGTAAGGAGGAGCATGAGGGGAGAGACAGTCTCTTACGATGTTCCCCTTAATGCCCAATGGGACTTTGCACAACTTTATATATTCATGTTTGTAGTTGGTATCATGGAATATTTGGTTTTGGAAAGCTCCTATTTTAATCCTTAAACAACTTAGGATTCTTAAACAGAAATAAATATACCAGGTCAAAGAGATAGTACTTGGCAATCATTAATAATTGACACTTACAGATATGAAATAATAATATTGTAATCCCTGGAAACAACCTCTGCTTTGTTCCCAGTATTCAGTGAATTTACTGTTGGCTGGCAATTTAAAATGAGATTCTTCAAGTGGTTATATATATATATATGGACGTATCTGGCTTGCAAAGAAACAACTAAATAACACGCTGTGGCTGATGCTGGACCCTGCCTTATCCCAGGCGCTATTTTTTAGAGGATGAATAACACTACACCAGACAGTAAAGGCTTGGAGGAATAGACGAACGTCCTGAGCACCCTCCCCTAGCCTTCCCTACCTTCCTTGATCTCCATCTAGGTTTTCTGCAACTAAGGCATTTGGAATGAGAATTAGTAGGCTCAAAAGCATGAGGGTAAAGGAATGTGGGTTTATTTCTCCCACCACACCGTGTTTTCTTTACAAGCTCACACTCTCTCATAAACAATGCTTCTGGCCTTCTTTCCCCTAATTTTTTTGCAATTCCCTTAAAAAAAGAGTTGAAGAGCTTTAGAATAAGAAATAGTTCTTATTTTACTTAATCTGATATGAATTTAGCCTCTATGTATCTTGCATTTTGAAGTACTGCAATGCATTTTAAAACATTTAATACTAAAGAAAAATCTTGATAAGCCCAGATATCAGGCAATTAAAGCAAAGTTCTGCATGGAGAATCCCTTGGAATATTTGTTCTTCAGTATTTTTCATCCAAGGATTTCAAAGTACTTTACAAACATTGATTATGCTTCAGCAGCACTGGAAGCCAGATAACATTGACAGCTTTTTTACTTCTATTTTTTACCCCTTTAATAGGTGGTAGGAAATGAAACCTCACATTGCTCTAACCCAGCCTTTTCAAGGTATTGGCATCATCATTTAGGCACTTAAATAAATGGCCAGGGTCACAGAAACACCAAATCAGCTCAGCTTCTCCTGCCTTCAGGAGCTGTGAATGCTTAGCTGATCTGGTAATAGATACATGTGATGGCTTGTACAGGGCCACACAGGAACCAAAGCTGGAGACAGAAATAGAAATAAAGCATCAGGTCTGTCAATCTGCTGATCTAACCAATAGCCTACACGGCAGCTCTACAGATAGCAAAGAACAGACTGTTTTGTGGTAAGTCAGAGGAGAGCTGTGGTATCAGCAGGTCATATAATAGCCCAAGTGAAGCCAGGACTTCACTTTCCCCAGACTTTCACCTGAAATTCTGGCCTTTGTCTCTCTTTGCAGAAAATGGGATTCCTCTTGCTCTCTTTTTCAGCCACTGTCAGTTGGATCAATGTTTATTCCTCAACTGTAATAGTGCTGCAGTTTTAAGCCATTGCCACCAACACTGTGGTATTTCCTTTGACAGCTTTTGCTTGATATTTTCCCTGATAATAAAAAAATATTTTAAAAAATCCTGATGATAACTTTCCTGCTTCTTTCATAGTTGACATCAGGAGGAAGACCACATTATTACGTTTCTTATAGGAGGAATGCATTTGCACAGATGAAGCTGCCAAAGTACTCCTTGCCCAAGGTGGGTTGCTGTTGCTGGAATGCCCATATGAACCTAAGGACATTTTGATCGTACAGAAATTCTTGAATCCAACACAAGTAACTGCAAGATGACATGCAATGAGCGAAAACACCATTCTCCTTTAATAGAACCTTTGCAAGCAAGAAAGGACTGAAAACAAGTCAGCACTTTGGCTAGTCAAGGACATCAGCATGAAATGTAGGCAGATACCACAGCCCATGTCAATTATCATTTCTTTACGGTTAGTTAATTAAGTTGTGGAGGGGACTCTCTTTCCTTTTTTTTTTCTTTTTTTTTGGTCTTAAAATTCCCTTCTCCTGTCCCTATCCTGTGTGGGTTGGTTTTTGTGCTTTGCCTCATTAGCAGAGTTTAATGGGAACCAAGCAAAGAGATGTCTTTGTGTGTCTGCTCCATATCTTCCCTAATTAAGAACAATGGTGAATTAGCATTGGAGCTTGAAAGGCTATTGCTGCCTTCTGGAGCTGAATTTTTTAAAAGACCTATATACAATGTTAGCTCCATTTTGAAGAAATCACCATTTTGCAGCTGGGCTCCTAACAGCTTAACAAAGACAGAGGATTTTTTTTTTTGAGGCCTTTCCATTCTTGATATAGTCTGGTTTAAATGAAATTTAAGCTTAAAGGTAGCAAATGATCTTGTGGATTCTGTGTGATGTCTAACATCTGGAGACAGATGCATTCCCAGAAATTAAGCAAGGATTGTGAAAAGGAAAAAAAGAAAGTGCAAGGTCAGCCGCTTCCTAGAAGTTGAAGGTACACGAGATTTTGTACGTAGAAATATTCAAAGGGATAATTTGGCTAATATCACAGCTGTCTGTCTTTGATTCCTCAACCCAACTGACTTGTTTATAGTGGCTTGACTGGGTGACCTTCATCATCGAACCAGACTACGCTCAAAACCAGCTAAATGCCATACCTTACCTACTCTGCTGTTGTGCCCTTTGCTCCTGTTGACATCACCTGAAAACCCAAGCTTACAGGACATTGGGGACCCTACCAGAAGCCATGATATCTTCTTGCTATGACACAGGAGACCTGTGGTCTGCCCCAAAATCTTCAGTCACGTTTAAAGATAGGTTGGTTTGAAACTTCCTGTCCAAGCAGGAAGGAATTACTTTGTCAATTCAGATCAAATTTAAACGGGTGTTATTTGAAGTAGCCCTTAGCAAAGGAGTTGCATTTTTAGCATGGTTATTGCAACACCCAAATCAAAATCGCCATTTACAGCTGATTCAGACCACCTGTAGAGAGACTGCTTGCTTTGAACCAGTTGTCTCCTTTAGCCCACACTTATCTTTCCAACTGTCCACCTTCTCAAAGAGACCTCTGGAGAGCCAGGGAAAATACACTACCATTAAATTGCAATGTGTTTTCAGAGAGTAGGATTTGGAGCAATACATTCATGTTATTTGACCCAAAGAAAAAGGCAGATATTTAAGGAGATGAGATGCTTTGACACAATCTCGGAATATCTTCAAAGACCGAAGAGCTACATTTGGCTTGGAAGGAGCTAGAGTGGAGCTGTGGCTGTCTAGGAGGCTGCTATCAAAGCAGGATAGCTGCTTCTATTAAAAATGCACAAAGCGTTATACTATTCAAGGAATTGAAACAAACAGCTGCTTTTATGCCTAAATTCTCTTTTATCTCCTTCAGCTAAGAAAGTGGGGCCAAATATGGTAAACAGTACTAAGCGGCTTCTGGAATTGAAGAGGGAAATATCAAGCTTTTTGTCTCTGCATGTCACTCTTCCTAAACTGGAGGGGTGTGGTGGCAGGCAGCTTTGGCAGGTGATACTGCTGCTCAGGCAGGAATGGCCTATAGCAAATCAAAACTAAAATATTCTTGTTGTTGGCATTGATAACCTAGTAGCCAGTTTGATTAAAAGCCTAAATGAACTTGAAACTCTCTCGCATACAAGAAGATGTCTGCACATGTGCATACAGGTTGTGTTTACCCTGTAAATGGTCTTTATTGAGACCTGTTAATTTCTGCAGTGATCTGTGGGTTGGTGCTGCCCACTCTGTATCACAGCACCACAATGTGGGCTCTGTCACAGACTCTGTCACTCGTGATAATCACCTTAAATGTACACACAGGGTACATTCACTCCATTTTAGACCAATGCACTGGGCAGACATCTGTGAATACTGAAGCAAGCCAAGCAATTTCTCCTTTAAAAAGCCCTGTCCTTAACTGGTGATGGGCTGAATATTGATGGGATGGGTCCGTGTGGTACCTCTGTTTTAAGTTCATCACCTTCTTTCAACCTCAGGATGGGTTGAAAGAAGTTCATCCTGATGGAAGAAGCAATAACCACAAAAAAATCCTTAAATACAGACCTTAAAAAGAGCTGACAGTCCCAGTAATTGACAGGATAAAACAGGCATTACACATCATTGCTATTTAACTTGCCAGGAGGAAAAGTTCCCTGACCAAGTGCAAAAAGGGCAATCGAAGCATGTTTAGTAATTCAGAAAGCCTTGGCCTTTAGTCATTTGAGTAGACACCTGATCAAACCTAATGCACAGCATCGTGCTCTTACTTTTGTCTTTGGAAAGGCAAGAGGGACAGATAGTAGAACTGCATATTAATGTACTTCTACTATGTACTGGAACAGAGAGAGAAAAGCTCGGGCTCTCAGTAGGCAAATGCATGGGGAGCCCCTGAAGATGACAACTGTTTGAGAAAGGTTCCTTGCTTCACTTTCCTGTCTTCTTCCCTTTCTGTAGGAAGGTGAAATGAACATCTTTTGTAGTAGTGGAAGATGAAGTGAAGCTCTTGCTCCGTATCAAGAAGACAACTGTCTTTTTGTATTATTCCTCCGCCCAAAAAGCAACCCCCACCCTGAAAAAATAAAATAGAAGTGAATATGATATGCTGATTAATTTTAATTTTCCCAATGTGGAAACCAAAAAATTCCTGATGTTTGATGCCCATATACTGATCCCTTTCTATCAAAGATTTGCATTGTTACTGCATCTAT
The DNA here is from genome assembly GCF_964195595.1 of Calonectris borealis. Lineage (NCBI taxonomy): Eukaryota > Metazoa > Chordata > Aves > Procellariiformes > Procellariidae > Calonectris > Calonectris borealis. Next base: position 31,897,050 of record NC_134318.1, on the reverse strand, counting down.
TGGACAAGTCCATATTAAGAGGAAAAGTTAATTGATCCCCAAAGGCAAACAGTTGGAACGCTATCTTTTTTGATTTTCTGCACTATATATATCATGCCAATTCTGTCTCAATCTCTGCTTCTCCAGGCTTAAATTCCTTCCACCTTACTGGGATCTTCTTTAGACTTGCCTCTTACAGCATGATCTGATCAAAACTCAGGAAGCATCTAGTGAATAAATTAACTTATTTGCTTCTTAAGCATTCATGAAATTACCTTTAGTTTTCCCTGGTGTGAAGCAAAATATCTTTTTACCTCTCTCCCCTAGTTATTACAAAACTATTGATTAAAATGGTAAGTTAATGAAACTGTACATTCACCAGACTAAACAAGTTTTACTTACAATCTCTATCTATGTTTAAATAGAAAGGTCTGCCCATGTGTATATGCACATATGCCGAAGTTTAAACTTGAGATCAGAGCTGTGCTAGCCAATGCTGCCTGAAGCACATTGGGAACACTTACTCATGTAGATCTACCAGCAGATTGACTAGAGTGACAGTCTGAAGTAAGGAGCCTCTGACAAACAGCTGCAGCAGTAACTTCTACTAGCACAGCTGGAGCTAAGAGAAGATATCTATTCACAACCACAATTAGTAGAACGCAGTGGGACTTATATTGCCTTTCCTATTGTCTCAGGATTTAAGCCAATCTGTTCCTCCACAAAACCAGCCCATCTTCTGGGATACATTTTTCTCCAGCGCAAAGAAGCAAGTAAATCAAGTGAATATTCATCCACTCCATACTCAGATCTGGATCTGGATGAAGAAACAACTGTTCTGAATCTTAATTTCATGGTGAATCCACTTCCAAATTTATAGATCAGATTTCTTCATTATATTATTTTTCATCTTTATATTACAAGGCTCCATCTGGAAGTATTAATTCTCCCTACAAAACCACAAGAAAGTGAATTATTGAAGACTATTATTAACAGAAGGAAGAAATAGCATCAGCTTCCAAAGAGTATATTTTCTGATAAAGTTCCCAGTTTTGCATATAGAAAGCCCTGGCTGAGATTCATGGAAGCAGAATAACTTTGGGATATCTGCCCAAAACAGACAGAACAGCTGAATCTTCTGGGAATCACCTGGTGCTAAGAAATCTGCATTTCGTTTCCTACCTCCACAGATTATTATGGCACCAAAGAACTCAGGGTGCCTGTGCTGGGCAGATAGAGCTTGGGAATTTCATTATAGCAATCTCTCTCTTGGTGGCTTTTTCCACTGGGTAATCATTTCTCCCGGCATTGAAAGAGGGAATCAGGTTTAATAGTTTCTATTTTTTCTTTAGTTATGCAATCTTTTCATTGCTTCCTGCCTGCTGTAACACACAGAACAAACAAAACCTCACTCATAACACTAGTGATCTAACTACAATTCTGCTCTTTACATCTAGTGAGGATTAGAGTTGTCTTTCTGTTATATTTCTTGGGGGGTGGTGTTTAGCACAGTGGTCCAGGGCCTTGACTTGTAGTCAACACTGTCATTAGGAATAATAAATAACAGCAGCACTGGCTGCAGACGTTAACCCATTAGATCATCCTTGCATCAGTTCCCCAGCATACTTGGTTTCTGAATGCTAGGTAAGGAACAGATGTTTCAGATGCTGCTTTCTTCTTCTTTTTTTTTAAAAAAAAACCCACTTTTTTAATATCTGTTGTGCCAAACAAATAAAAAACCCCCCATCCCCCCCAAACAAAGTACTCATTACAATGAAAGTGTTGGGGGGGGGGAAGGTGCTGCTGTATAACACTGTACTGCCAATGTAAATGTTCAATTAACACCTCATCAGTTAATTACCGCTTTGAAAATTGGCAGAAGAGAGCTGGTGTAAAATATTCCTGGGTGGAATTATCCGCTTACAAAAGTGTTGTCTACAGTTTCCAGTTAAACTCCAGCCTAAATTGTGCTCCTCCGCAATTACTGTGGTGCCCTTGGAAATGACAGAGCAGAGCTCCCTCTAGTAACCTTCCTCTCTTTTCTTTCCCCAGGACATGCATGTTATCAGCACAGATGAGAATCAGGTGTTTGCAGCTGTACAAGAGTGGAACCAGAACGACACGTACAATCTGTATATCTCCGACACCCGAGGGGTGTACTTCACCCTGGCCTTGGAAAATGTCAAGAGTAGTCAAGGGCTGGAGGGAAATGTGATGATTGACCTCTATGAGGTATGTCATGACTCCAGACATCTCATTCCTATCTCAGGAGCTCACGTGATGCCAGTACCGTTTCCTTCTTGCGCATCAGCCTCATTATATGCGTGTGAACAGCAGAGCCAAAAAGTGACTAAACACGTAGTTTTACCCTCCTTTTACTTAAGGGCCTCAGTGCAATCAGCTGAGATGAACAGATTATTATGTGTGACATGGTTGTGTATATGAATAGGTCTATATCTTCCTACTGAGAGCGCGTATAGTGTGTGTGGTCTTTTTTTAAGATAAAGCTGTCCAAGACTGACAGTATAACTTACACTTTGCTTTCTCTGGAAAGGATTCTAAGTCCCAGCCTATGACTAGAATCATAAAAAGAAAAATTCACAGGATTTCAGAACACATTTATCACCTGATATATAAAATGCTCTTTAGTCATTTATGGCCAGCATTTCACAGGGACTATATAATATAACTATTTCAGGACAACAACAAAGAGAAGCACAAATGGAGCTGTAGGCTCTGGCCTCTGGTAGTAAAGGCAGAGCTATGTTATTTTTCCAGCTCTGTCTATTCATGCAGTATCCCTGGGAAACAGAGTACCCTTGTCTTATCAGGGTGCCTTTCTACTACAACAAAGAAATCCTGACTACTTAGTTGGGTGATACCAAACAATCCAGCTCAGACATTAAAAATGTTATCTTTTTATGCTTATATCAACAATAAATTAGTTAACTACTTAATTTAAAGACTATTACCCATTATAGCAAGTCATGTCTAAGTCTTTACGTAACTTCAAATGAAATTCAGTGCCATTGCTCAAGGAGGAAAGCGCTATTCAGAATGACTAAGTACAGCAATGTACTGTACCAATGCACTGTACATTAGTAGTCCCACAGCATGTGACTAAAAGTGCAATAAGGTCCTACTCACTGGGAGCTGTAGCATCCAAATCCAGCCACATAATTACATCAGTTGAGCTGGAACAAGCTCTGAATCTGCTGTGTAACCATTTGCCACAGGATGCCATTTAAGTAATAATCTCTGTGAAGAAAAAGTCTTGATGAATGATTCTGTGTACTAGTTCTGCATCGTAAGAGGTGACGGGGTGGATGACTGAACAGACTTGCTGGAAACGAAAAAGTTTCTCACTTTCCCCCCCTTCTCCCGATTTCGCTTACCTTTTTATTGCAGCTCTCAGATTGTAGAATGACAGCCTAAAAAATTCATTCGCAAGCTGCAGCAGCTATTGGGCTATTGATTTTCAGTGTGCTGAGAAGATGGGAACATTCTGCAATGTGAGTTGTGGTTTGAGGTTGACTTTTTTTCTCCCTGCTAAGACACTTTTGGGCTTGGTTCCAATGTGAGTCTGTTAGCATCACATCTTTACAAAATCCTCCTGCAGGTCTATGGAGTAAAGCTTTTGGGTAAAACACCAGGAAAAATGAAAGGATGAGAATCTCATTGTTAGCTCTATAACTAGCATTCTGCGTGGCCTTGCTTCAGTCACCAGTGCTTTGGTTTCTTCAAAATATGAAACTGTAATAAAAATGCCTCTGTGCCCCAAGTTATCCTGTTGAAACACATTGGGATCCTTAGATGAAATGTCTTAAGCGGGCTGTATGAGAATAGAAACACGGAACAGCAAGTTTATGTGTGTGTTGCCATTTTCTTTGCAAGGCCAAAATTACTGCTGTTTCCTGCTACTGCAGTGCAAGAGACATATAGTTGCCCTGTACATATTTCATCTTTCAGGGGGAAGAATGCCTACACAGTTGAGGGATTGTCACTTTACAGATAATACTATTGACATCTTACGGTGTTCCCATGCTGATTCTGAAATACAAGCTTTCTTTTCCATTTGTCACCTTTCCACCTGTGATGGTCTTATCTCGTCCCCAGCACCTCCATTGGCCTTCCTTGGATGCTCCTTGGCAATTCTTGCCCTGACATCTACCACACTGGCACAGCCACCAGATCCCTGTCGGGTTTGACAGGGCAAGAGATGCACAGAACCTGCATCGGCTTGATCTATTTTTCAGCCATGTCAATTTTTCCTAGGTAGCAGGGATAAAGGGAATGTTCTTGGCTAACAAGAAGATTGACAACCAAGTGAAAACTTTCATCACCTACAATAAAGGGAGAGACTGGAGTTTGTTGCAGGCTCCGGACACTGATCTGAGAGGAAACCCTGTTCACTGTCTCCTAGTAAGTATCCAGGGGGGAGCTTGGGGGGTGGTAACGTCCCAGAACAATCTTTTTCCACCAGGTAACACAAGAAGGAGAGGGCAGCTCCTCTCTCCATGCGGTGTATCTCATGGAGGGAGAACTGCATATGAAAAGAACTGCAGTATGTCAGGCTTGGCCTGCCAGGTGGAATTGCAAGAGCTGGCATTGTAATTTAACTTAATTTAATTTAATTTCTGGAACAAAAGGAAGCATCGTAAATCAGCTTCCTTCTGCACAACTGATGGTCTCCCCTTAAACAGCAGGTGAAGCTGGATGCCGTTTCTGCGCAGTTGATTCTCTGGACACTAGATGGGAGGAGTGAGCTGTTGTAGCTCAGGAACTGTCAGGGACCTAATAACTTGAGACAGGCTCAAAGGAAAGGAGAGCTCTGATTTCTTTCAGGCCACTCTGTTGGCAGTATTAATATTTATCATTTTCTCTTTGAGCTCAGAAGTGATAATTGACACATTCGTCTAAATATATGTATAGCTATATGTTGGGTGTATATTGTAGCTGTCTCTGTACTTATTGATATAGATCAACATATAGATAAGTCTTTAATCATCATTATATGCAAATGGTTTCTAAGAGTGAAAGTGAAATATAAGCAGTGTGAATAGAATTGGAGATCTCTGTCAAATTAGAAAGCTTAGACTGATCTCGACATGTTTTTCAGCCGATATAATCTATACACAGTAGCGGGATAATACTAAGAACCTCAGCCTTTGCGATTCTCAATAGCTTTTATATTACACAAATTCTAACATGGTTTTAGGCAGAATCAGGGGCACTACTTATGCTGCCCTTCCTCCTGCTGTCCTGTACCTGCATGTTATTTTCCGCCTTAAAAAAAAAGATGTTGTTTCTCATTTTAAGGCTGTAAGCTTGTTAGAATCTGAATCAGTATTACATCTCGTGCATTGTGGTAAGTAGCTGAACGCTACACTAATCTCTTAACTGCACCCCATGCATTATTGTAAGGGCAAAGAATAAATAACTTGATATTTGAAGCTGTTCAAATAATTGATTTTTTGATTGAGCCAAAATGCAAGCCTTTCATTTTCTCTCCAGTTTGGAAAAAATAAATAGGGAGGACTGGGGGTCAAACAGAAGAGTTATTTCAGAACATGACTAAATTTGTGTGGGTTTGTTTTCTTCTTCCAAGTTTTTAAAAATTGTAACTAAGGGCATTTTTAAATTAAATCTTTCTAGAAGATGAAAACCAAAAAGTGACATTCAGAAAACTTTGCAGACATAAAGCAATTGAGTTTTTTGGAAGGGGCTATGTGTAGAAATCTTTGTGTTTCAAATAGATTGTAATCTAGTTTTAACTCAAGTGAACATATTTGACAAAAAAACACACCTTGACTTTTTCAAATTATGACCAATTTTATCAGTAATATTTTGGGGGGCTGGCAAGGCAGAAGAAATAAAAACCAAGCGGGCAAGTGAAATAATCAAAGTAAGCTCTATTCTTTTCCCATAAATTTCTTTCTTGGTATTGTTGCACACTGATCAAGAGAGATCTGACTTGCCATTGTGGTTATAAATGAGCCAGAGGAACTGCTCTGCAGGGTCCTTATCAAAAGGTCATTTGCAGGAACTATGTGGTTTATATACAAGGGTATGCTGCCACTGTAGTTATCCATATATAGTGGAAGTGGTCGTATGACTGCGTATAAACCAGGACTGGATGGTTCTCATGGAGAGAGGGGATTATGGCTCCCTTAAGCCTTCCCATCCATACTGTATCTGCTACTATACTCATGGGCGTCTGAGAACACAATTCATTTCATTTAAAATTAGACCAGATATGCCTGGAATTCCCTTGAGGGCGGTAAACTTGAACAAGCTAGGCAAGGGGTCATGAGCAGGGGCAGAAGTGTGGGCACTTGTAGGGACACAGTGAGAACTGACCCAGAGAAGTTCTCTGTGGATGGTGTTTATATCTTGTAGCTCCAGTGTGCACAAACCACTATTTAAACACTGGTTCATTTTTATTTTGCTCTCTATGCAACCATGTAGTTGCCCTGAGAATTGCTTCCACCTGTGCAAGCTCAATGTAGGCTTGTCATCCTGTTTTCACTGGAAAGCAACCTTTTCCTAAATGCTCTGTGACTTGGGGTGGGGTAGGCATCTCAGGTCCGTGGGCATCTGTAGAAATCGGTCCATGATTTCAGGGTGGTAAGGGACAAATCCTCAATGGTCTTAAACCATGTAGCTCAGTCTTTGCCCTTCCAGAAGAATGGGACGGAAATTAGTCAGCCCTTCCCCATGATAAGGCCAGAGGAATGTTTAGCCATGTTTATTTTTCCCTCTTCCCTTAACATGAGGTAAAACAGGCAAGAAGCCTCTTTCATTGCCTGAGCCTGTCTGCCTCCTTCATGCTTAGGTTGTCACAAGCTAGTGACAAGCTAGGAATGGTAGCAGAGCAGGGATCATCAGCTGAACATATAGGGTCTCAGGTGGTTGACTTGCAAATTTGCAAGAAAGCAAATAGATAAAATCTGAACTAAACTGATTGATTAGGTCTTTTACAGGAATAGGCAGTCTGCCTGCAAAAAAAAAAGGGAGGTACAGAAAATGCACCAAAACCACAAAGTAAAATAACAATCCTAAAAGAGAGAGACAAGTTGTTTAAAAATCTGATTTGAGCTTCACGGTTAATGATGGGGGAAGATGAAGGCAGAATATGGAATACAAGAATTCAAGAAATGATAGAGAAAAGACCACAGAAGTTGGGAGTAGTATGGGAAATTTTCGAAGCAAAAGCGCTGGAAGTGTTGTACGTTCCTGGAAATAAGTCAGGGATCCATAATGGCATTCTGCTAAGGAAAAGCATGGGGAAAAGGAATTGTCCCCTGCTTTGAGGCAATTCTGTTCCTTGTCAATGTGACATAGTTGTAGTATTTAAACAGTTCACAAACTCCACTCACCTCTTTAGCCACACTCTGTCTACCCCTACATCACCAGAAGTTTTATCTCCTTACGTCAGTTGCTCCTTTTCCTTCTACATATTACTGTTCTTGGCATGATCCTGCTTCTCCTTATGGCATAGCTAAGTGAATTCTCAATAGTCCATTGCAGGTCTAGCTTAGCTCCCATCCTTGCTGCATGGCAGATACGAATGCTTTCACACTGCTGGTTTTCAGCATAATTGTCTCTAGCAATAGCTTGGGACACAGCAATGACCTATGTTCCAGCTTGTTGGCAGAATGGGATCTGCCCTTTCCCAGAGTGACAGGAGGGTCCCCAGCCTGCGAGTGCAGTGCTGTGTCCTCTGTGCATCTAAACTAAGGGAGAGTTAATGCAGAAATAAGTACATAGCAGCTAAGTTGGCAGCTAAGGAGGTTAAGAGGGAATCTGGCTGGAACACAAGGCAAGCCAGACGGAACCATCCCTCTACTGACAGTACGCTTGAGGTGTTTTTTCCAAAGCAGCTCAAAGAATTTCTTTGCATTTTTTGTGAGATGGCTCTGAATAATGAGGATGGAGGAAAGCAATGAAATTCCATCTGATCCCAAGGTTTTATTTTGCTTGTTTATACCACTTGTTTTCTACGCTGAATACACTTAATCTTCATAAAATAGCTGCCAAGGTATTATATCCCAAAGATGCTGGTTTTGTTTGATACTTATCTTGTGCTGTGAAGTGGTTAACTGAGGAGTAATTCTATCTTGTAAGTTATGGGCATCTGTCTGAGAGAGTTAATCAATTAGCTTTCAAGGATGGTCTTGTGGTTAAAACACTGGGATGAATCTCAGGAGAATCTTGATTCAATGTTTAGGCCTATCTCCAATTTCCTATGTGACCTTGGGCAAGTCATTTATTTTCTCTGTGCCTCTCTTCCCCAGACATCTGTTTATTCCCTCCCACATTTTGTTTGTCTTGTCTATATGGATTATAAGGATTTCAGGACAAAGACCCATTTCTCGTAAGGGAGGACATTCACACCATCTGCTACAGAATAATTTAAGCATCTAAGAGATGTGTTTTGAATCTCTCTCCTGGAAGTGTTTCTCTCTCTTCCTTGCTCCTTGCTATTGCAGGTGAGCAAATACTGTGACTACCCTAGGTTTGTGAGCAGTGTCTAGCGTCATCCTTGTGTTATAATACTTTGCCCCACTCCTGATCAGGGACAGTCACTAACAGCTGTTTTGAATGTGTCATGCTGTTGGAGGCTGTTCAGATGGACTTTGCAGAACAGCCAAGAAGTGGGTTTGTAGGTATTTATGAGAAGTTTTACTAAGGACTGATGAGGCTCCTGAGAGGGGAGCATAAAAGTGCTGGCTTGAAAATATTAGGAAGCAAGTAATGAACTCCAGCATGATTGTAAGAACTACGACAGTGAGCAGAGCAATGGGCTATGTCACTCATGCTTTATCTTCTACCTAGGTTGTAAATGCTCCATGGTAGTGGTTGTCTTTCCCTTGGTGTCTGTGCAGCACCTAGCACTGCTGGGTACTAGGCAATGACAGGGAAACCCAAAATTGGTGATTCTGATGAAAATAATGATTTCAGTAGCCTATTGATAACAACAAGAATGATAGAGACAATTGATGGAAATTCTGAAAAACAAAGCTGAGATGTCTGTGTACGAGTTAAGCTGTGGGAGCTAGAGAAGGAACACAAAGGGACCAACAGTGTGATGGAAGACAAACCAGTCTGGAAAAGTATCAATGAACTATATAAGGATAGAGATGGAGAAGGTGTACATCAGGGATGGAGAAGAGAATGCTGGCACAGTAAGGACGTGAGATGGCCGTGGGCAATAACTTTAGGTGTTTGGCTAGAGCGGAGAGGTTAGTTTTTACACCATACCCAGTTGTCACTAGACACTGTAAGCATTACTGCACTCCAATCAATAAGAAGTCATGCCACTAAAAATACTATCTTTCTGCTTTGACAGGTGACCTGGCTTTTAACATTTGAGATATAGATTTCATTTCTGTCTACTATATCTGTGAAATGAGACAAATTTGGAAGAAAACCTCTGGTAGCACAAAGATTTGAGTCTAATGAGGTCTAATCTGTCAGAGTGGGGAATTGGCTGAGTTGCTGCCATTAGCTACTGTCTTCAAAATGCTGAAGTGGGCTTAGAATATGTTAGTTTTAAAAATATGTTCTGTATTTAGTCTTTTCACAACGTATAAAAATGTAAAAGGGAAGAATTCATGCTCTTGCAATGCTTTTCCACTTCCTGCATGCATGTCAGCTCGTATTTGGTTTCCACTCCCTCCTTGTACTCCGGGGCTGCTCCAGCAGCTGCCCTCTCAAGGCTGTCAGTTAGAGTTAGGCTGCTCAGTACATTCCACTTGGCAGGTTGTGTTCTCTTCTGCACAACCCATGTCCCCTTTTTCTGTCTCACGTAAGTGAGAGCTCCCATCCTTCCTCACCACCCTTATTCACCTTTGCCCAAAAAACCTCCTGCCTTTTGTTGTTGTCATTCTCCACAGGGAGATTTTCATTTCAGAGTCATAGACGCCTACCTTGAGATGGGATGGATCAGTGGTCTTCCTCCAGTGACTGTGGAGCTAGGTCTCCTGCAGAGGATGCCTACAAAACTTTTGGAGCTGGAGACCTTGCCTTTAGGCAACTGATATTAGACAGAAAGACTTCCTAAGAGCCTGAAAGGCCTTCTGCATAGCCTCTCCTGCTCGTCTTACAGAGCCGTGCAAGCTGGAGCATGGGCTTAGCTGTGTGTTCCTGTGTGATGTCCCCCTCAATTTGGTCAATTTGCTTCGGGTTTTCTTGCCAATATTTTTCCAGCTCCCTTCCCTTAGCATGTTTCACTAAGGACTCTTCATGAGGTTTGGAAGAAAAAAATACCTGAAAATAAAACCCAAGAGAAGGCAAAAATTACCAAAATTTTCAGAAATTACCAGACTACAGATTTGGAGGGAATTGTAATGGCAACTTTGGAAATCTGCCTCACCTTCTTGCTTACCTGATTTATTCTGTACCATTCCTGTCTTATCTGAGTACCTGACATACAAAACCAATAACAAATAAGTGAGGTTGCCATGGATGTATTTGTATTGAAATGTCAAAGTTCGCATCCAGAAGGGGCAATGAAGCATTGTATTAAACAACTTTTAAACTAACACTTTCCAGTCCTGGTATTTCTTCTTAGTGCGGTGCGGAACAGAATCATGTGTCAAAAACACTCAGTCAAGAAATGGTATGACACTGTCTGAATTAAGTTGTTTCTCATGGCCAATTAGTGGTGACTCAGCACCACACCAATAGGGTTATATTGCTTCTTGTTGCAGAGAGAGCTTGGGTACTGCTGCTCTGAGAGTCACTTCATCATATCTGCAGCCTTGCTTGCTTCCCAAGAGAGCTAGGAGCCAGGGGAGCTAGGTAGTCCTTACCATTACCTGCTCTTGCAAGCCTGGTTGCCTCTTTTGTGGATACAGCCTCAAAGATCTTGTCCTTGTAAGAGGGTTTCAGCCTAGTGAATCAGTTTCCCAGTGGGAATGGGTTGCCTTAGAAAATGATAGCGAAGCTCTCACAACCACCAGGACAGTGGCCGTGTATTTCTAAGGGTGGCTGGATGCACCCTTAGGCGATTAAGAAATAATACAGAAAGACACTGTATATTTCTAAGGCTGTAGAAATAGGAGCATGCATTTCATGTTGTGTCTGCTTTTTACTTTTATTTCCCCTTTCTCCATAGCCCTATTGCTCCCTCCATCTTCACCTGAAGGTCTCAGAGAATCCCTATACCTCAGGAAACATCGCCAGCCGAGACACTGCCCCCAGTATTATTGTAGCTTCAGGTATGAAATATTTAAAGATTGCCTGTGTGTGATGTGCAAACACTGACAAAATCTTCAGTTTGTGGTGGGTGTGGAGGGTGTTGAGTGGGGTGTCACACCACCAGTAGTGGGAAGGAAGGAAGGCTGTCAAACAGAAGTCCTTATGGACCTTCAACTTGTCATATGTTTTTTATGGAAACTGACCTTCAGGACCAAGGGGATCACTTCTGGTCCTCTACTCCCATGAACATTAGATTCAAACCAGGGCATTTCCTTTGCATATGGAGGTGTGTAGAGCTGTATGCATTGGATCTTTTATATATATATTCTTCAAACTGAAAGTCTTTCCCTTCCCTTCCCCTTCTTTCTCTTCCCCAAACTAAAAGTTCTATAATTGCAAAAGGCAAATACATACATTTACTCCCCTGATTTGCTAATTCTGTTTCTTAGAGTGTTGCATCACTAATCAATGCTCATCTTACAGGTAATATAGGCACTGAACTATCAGACAATGACATCAGCATGTTTGTTTCTTCTGATGCTGGGAACACTTGGAGACAGGTAAATGATACGGAATCACAGGTCTAAATAGTAATCACAGGAAATTTTCATAGAAGTAGATTCAAAATGTTGCTTAATTTTTCTTTCTTTTGGTTCAGAGTAGCTTTTTGGGAATCTATACAAAAGGGAAAACTTTGGTTCCCTTCTGAGAGGTATTGAGATGCCCAAAGAAAAAGACTGAATATGTCATTAGACTTCATATAATAGAAAATTATTTTTACAATTCTGCTCAGAGTTTGACTTCATCCATGATCATAATTTCCAGAAAATTAGCAGTTGCACTAGTCTACTTCTCCCTCACTACGTGTGGGACCCATTTCACCTAAGCTGAGTTGTCCAAAGTTCAGCGTCCATATAAACTGATAATTTTGCCTTGCTCTTAAGTTAATGGAGAAAAAGACAGAATTCAGTTCATCCTGTTCTGAAGCTACCTTTCTCTCCATTAATTGCGAAAAGAGCCTGGATGATGAAGTTAAATCAAGTGCCTAATATTTAGTGAAATCCCTGTTAACAAAGCATTGCTACCTTTTAATGTGTTTAACCTCAGAACAGGAAGTTCTATTTTTCTTATTTTCTGGTTAGGATATCAAGTCATGGAGAGGAGGAGTGACTTTCCCAGGCTGACAAGTGCTGCTATATAAACTGGAGAGCAGATGTTTGCAGAAAGCCAATACAAAAAAGACACAGGAAAAGAAAATCTTTTTTAAATATTTTATATTCTAAGAATCTAATTATTTTACAATGTTTGACCAGCCCTCATTTTTCTGTCTACATCACTTATGTGAGATAGGGCCAAATACGTGCAAACACATAAAGTTCTTCTTTAAACAAAAATCTGTCATCAAAAGGAGGGAAATTGCTGATCCTTGCAAAAAATCATGTTTCTAACTTTCTATCAAGCAGAGGCAGAATGCATTTTCCAAGGACCTGGGAAAAGTTTAAAAAAAAAAAAGCCACCAAACCAATAAAAAACAAAACCGAAGAACCGTCTCTATACAGGATGCCTTGCTCTACTCAGTAACTTCCTTAGCACATACCTGTCCTCTGTCATGATTGTACTTAAAGAACTATGACATTTTCTTGATACTAAGGAAAATGGATTTAAGTATATGCTTTTTTTTTCCAGATCTTTGAGGAAGAGCACAGTGTTCTGTACCTGGATCAAGGTGGAGTACTGGTCGCCATGAAACACACATCTCTGCCTATCAGACATCTCTGGTAATGACTCTGTCTGTGCTAAATGTCTGCTGTCCCTCTTTTCAGATGCCAGGAAGTAGGTAGTTAGGCTGCATCCAGAGTTTTCTGTCGCTACAATCTAGAAAATACCAGTTAAGATACTGGCAAACATTAACTCAGATAAAGCTAAGAAATCCTGGCAATTCCAGCTTACATAGTTTCAGTTTGGCCAGATCCGAGATATTGTCAATGTAATTCCATGGCTTTCCTGGTTTACCACAACTTGGCTTCTTGGGTTTGCATATTTACATTCATATTTATGTAATATGAATCCGGATTATCGCTTTGTCTCTTATTAAGTTGCCAAAGTACTAATTTTCAAAATTATTGATGAACTTGTCTTCTCTGTGGCCGGCAGCACTTATGAACTAGAATTTTGTGGAATAGATTCAGGGTTATATAGCCAATAAGGCAAAAGTGTCCCCACTACTTAGCACTCTTGAGTTTATATGGTAGGTAGAATATAGTTTTGTGATGTTTTGCATGATTTACTTCCACTATGGTCAGTGTCATATTGATATCTGAAACACACAGACCCAGGTCTTAGGAAGTGATGAGTGGTTCCAAGCTTTCACTTAGACCCATCACAGGGAAGACTGCTGGTCAGAAGAGGCAAAGCTCTTGTGCTCCAGAAATCTAAGCTCTTTAAAATGTTTTACATTGGAGACCCAAAAATAAGATGCTCAAAATCACTTGTTTATTTAAAAAAACATCCTAGCCCTAGAGTTCATTTTGCCCTTAAAGCATCAATCTCTAACATAACTTTATTAGTTTCCACCGCTTAAGTATTGGCCATGGGTTAGCAGTATGATGCCAAACAAATTTGATCAATGCCCCGATTTATGATGCTTCCCCCAAAAAGTGGTTATTTAAAGGACTAAAAATGCAGTAACCAAGAACAGAAGCTGCTTCCTACTTTTCCATAGCAGCTGTAGTGGACTAGAGAGTCTCTTCAAGTAAAGTAGGAGGAGAGTAAGGAAAGAAGACGCTAATTCTGCTTTCTCCACTAGGTTAAGTTTTGATGAAGGGAGATCTTGGAGCAAGTACAGTTTCACATCCCTCCCACTGTTTGTAGATGGAGTATTAGGGGAACCTGGAGAGGAAACTCTCATCATGACGTAAGTGAGCATGCCAGCATGCTAATATTGATGGGAACTACACCGAAAATAATTTATGAGGGTTGTTCGTAACGTAATGGCATTTCTGGTTGGGGACCAAACCAAGTGCTACCTGAAGGTAGGATTATGCAGGTTTCTGTTGCTAAATCATCAATGTTTATTTGTGATGTGACTGAGGGAATGACAACATGGTTCCTTGCAAGCTGCAAAAACACTATCACTTAGCTTATCAGCATGAAACCTGACTCCTCAAATTGAATGTGATTTAAAGCAGAGTTACTCTTGACAGATAAGTATTTGAAAGAAAAATGGTGGGGTATTTTTATAGCTGTGTTTTGCTGCTACTTTCTTTTTTTTAACTGAGACACAGAAAAATGAAGACATTCTTTTGTAAAAATGAATGACAAAATGTTGCCTGGAGGCTGACTCATGAAAAATTATGATTAGTTTCAATGTGGTATGCTGAGCTTTGCATGGTGCATAAATCTGGATTCACCCTGCCAGAAATTGTGACATTTTACCTGAGACCAGATTTGCAAAAACAGGAGGAAAATTCAGTTTCTGTCTGTAAAAAATTGAATGACCTGTAATAAACAGAACATGTGGCTTGGAAACTAACCTAAGTTAATAGAGATGTATGAAGAATGATCCCTTCAGGTTCTGATTTTAATTCATGTGGAAGTGATTCCCAAAGCTCATAATTGAGATATCAAACTCCTGTAGGTATAACTGTCTCCAGCCCCATGTCAAGTCTTCTCTGTATAGTCATTTTGGGGATTGGCGTAAGTGGGAGGATCTTGATCCACAGAATAAAAGCTACATGCAATTTTTAAAAGGGTTGTAGGTGTTTAGGAGCCTAAGTCTGACTTTCACTGTCAGTAAAGTGAAAATCAGTAGGACTGGCACTCCTAAAGCAAATAATCTCTGTTGGAAATTTGTGGGTTGACTGTACCTCTGTAACTACCAGACTCCAACTGGTGCTACCTTTTACTGTATGCTCTTTCTGCTGTATTCTGTAGAGTGTTTGGGCATTTCAGCCACCGCTCAGAGTGGCAGCTGGTGAAAGTAGACTACAAGTCCATTTTTGATCGGAGGTGTGCAGAAGAGGACTACAGGCCTTGGCAACTCCATAGCCAGGTGAGAAGCAAGGTAGCTGGCATCTGACCTGAAGTAGCTAATAATCCTACCAGTTAAAAATCAGCATGATCCAATGTCTTTTCCTGTTAGGTTGGTGTATCAGATTGTCCCTTACTGGATGAGTCTGTTTTGTTACATTGGCGTCTTGGCCTCAGGTTGCACTCTGTGAGCCCCAAAGGATGAACAGCTGCCTTTTGGGTTTCATTCTCCATGCAGGCAATTAGCTCAGACTTATCCAGAGCTGAGGAGTGCAACAACAGCAGAAGCACTGCTGCTGAAAGAGGCCTGAACTCCTTCAGTCTTCCATCTCCCATCCAATTTCCCCATCCTTACCTCCTTTCTCTTCCTCCGTCCTTCTGTGTCCTCAGAGCCAGTGTCTTAAGACCCTTCTAGTTGCTTTCACACTTGCTTCTCCAAATTCCTGCCCTCTTAGTCTCATGTCTTACTTGTTTTCATCCTTGTTCTGTCTCTCTCAGCAGTGGTACTTCTGGGCACTTTATTCCTCAGTCCGTTGGGCCCCCATGCCCTGTCCCTTGCATCCTGGATGCAGCTGCTGCATCACTCCTGGAACCATTACTTAAGTGCCCAGCAAGGTAACATGCTGCGCACAGTGCCTGCGCCTGCCTTGGGGCACCTGCCCAGCTCTGCCAAGTTTGACACAACAGCCTGTGTTATATTAGGTTAGAATAAAATATGGCCCAAATTTTGTGGTTATATAAACACCACAGTCTCCACTGAAGTCTAAAGCGAAAACACTCATTTATATCATCAAAGGGTGTCTTTCTGTATATATCTTGCTGGGCAAGAATTTAATAATGAATATGAAATGAAAGTAGCTTGACTCAGACTAGCTGCTTACACAAGGCACAACTCTACACTAAAAATACTGGTTATGACTTAGATCCTTAGATATTGAAAACCAGTACAGCTTCCTTGAAATTCAAGGAGGCACAGCATTTTACACCAGTTGCCTTTCAGGCCCTTCTGTTTCATGGGCAAATCAGAGCCATGAAAAGTTTCTCTTTCCTACAGCAATTTTAACAGCATAAAAGGTAACAAGTAAGACCCCACTGTATTTTTTTCTTTACTTTCTTGTGCTTGCATAAGCAAAAATGCCAAGGATTTTGCAGCGTATCTTTAAGGATGTTGGCTTTGGAGCTTGCAGAACTATTTTTAGGAAGGCTGCTGTTGACTCTTGCCTTTTGATTTGCTTTCCATTGAGATTACAAGGCTGAGCCTTCTTCCCTAGATAGAATTATTTAGCAGGGTGCTGAAGATAGGAGTGAAAAGACAAGGAAATGTTATCATCCACATAACAAGTCAAACCCTGTAAAACCTGAACTCATAGTCTGTGGAAAGTATTTACATATACACATATTGCTAGTTTCCACTGAACGAAACTATTGCCAAAGAGATCAGACCAGAGAAATAGACCTGCTCTGTGTCTCAGATTGCAGAGGGATCAGACTGTGTTTTCAGTTGCTGTGAAACCTAATCTATAAATGAGAAATAGGCCTGAATTGCTCATTGGCTTTGAAACAAATTCAGAACTAAATCAGATACATAAGTAACCTCAGGTCATTCCTTAGTGTGTATTGGAAAAGCTGTTTTAGTTTCAGTTAAAGCTTCAGTAGCTTTAATTAGCTTCAGTGTACTGACACGGCATTTGACTTCGCATCCTCTTCTCTTGAGTCACAGCTCCCATTGCACAGGCTTAGAAAAATTGGGTGATGCAAATAGCCTGGTGGGTGTCAGAGAAAGATATTTTTTATTTTGTCTCCAGGGAGAAGCTTGCATCATGGGAGCAAAAAGAATCTACAGGAAGCGCAAGTCAGAGAAGAAATGCATGCAAGGAAAATACGCTGGGGCCATGACCTCGGAGCCATGCGTGTGCACAGAGGCAGACTTTGACTGGTGAGCAATGGGCACAAGAACTGTGTGCTCTCTACCACACCAATGCAGGGCTCACTAGAGAGGGCGTAGGCTTACAGAGAGTAGATATTAATAAACATGTAAGTGGCTAAATAGGTTGCTCCCTCATAGTGCGGGTATGACAAAAGAAAGAAAGGTGGAATAGATATCTGTAATCTGCCAAGGCTCCCACAAAATTGGTGCTGAACAGACTATTTTCCAGGTGACTTCTGAGCTCTGTGCAGCATTAAGATAAAAGGTCCATTTAGCACGTCTAACCTTAGCAATGACCAGAGGTGGCTGTGAAAGTAGTGCGTAAGACATATATAATGTGTGTAAAAAATAAAATAAATTCTTCATACATGCACACACACATATATATGTATATATGTGTATAAGTAAATATATGCATATGCAAAGTAGGCCTTCAGCTTCTGGAAATCAAGTATCTATGGAATTCCTGGATCATTTGTTATATCTGGACCATCATGTTTGATAGTATCTAACAGACACTGCCTGCATGATTTGGTTAATCTCCTTCTGAAGCCTTTTCTCCTCTGCTGTACGCTATAGGAAATAGAGTCCATTGGTGAGTTATGAATGGCGTGATAAAATGTTCAGCTTCTAGTTTCATTTCAAGATTCCTGCTGACTCATAGCAATTTGCACAAAAAAGGCAGGGAACCACATTATTGAAATCTCTCTATCACCTGTTTTCTCCAAGTCTGAGACAATCCTGAGTATCCCAGAAGAGAGAAATGGTGGCTCTTTGGCAGTGCTGCTAAACCCCCTTTGTGTCTCACCCAGCTGCATCTATGCCATGTTATTAATTAAACCCAGGGGCTGTAACATGTATACTGAAGAGGTTCATCTCATAAATATTTTGTTTCTTGCCATATGAGTTCACTCTAGGACCATGGAAATTTACAGCATTTCCCTTCTCACCCTCTCATAACCGTAGTTATATTGATTTTTCTGTATAAAATCACAGAATCACAGGAGGCTTTTCCACGTGTCAAAAAAAGTAAATCTTGCACCAAATAATAAAAATTATCAGCATACTTGAGCATTGATTCTCTGAATATGGTTTCCTGATGATTTCCCCATCTTCCACTGAGTTTTTTGTTAGGGAGAAGATACCTCAGTTCCGTGTGTAGTTCATCATGTAGGTGTCCAAAGGTCCTGGATTTCAGCCGTTTAACATATCTCTGGTAATGTAAAAAAGATAGCAGCCAACCAGAAAGAAAAATGAACAGGAAGGAAATTCCCTGAAGATTTTGACCTTCCTGTAGAGCGTGCAGTACAAAGCTGTGCCAGGCTCATGCCCAGGCTCAAGAAAATAACTGCTGGGATTGACTCACGGTCAATCCGTTAGTGGTTAAACCCCTTACACTCGTAAGGGACACACACTCGTAAAACACTTTTGATAAAAATATTCTTTCTTTCCACAACTTGTCTCTCTCTGAGAATGTATGTTTTTCTTTCATTAAAATTGATTGTGTCATTTGCTACTACAGAACTTTGTTGGTAGGTACCATGGTGACATTTGCTGGGGGAAACACGCTTTTATTTCTTTTACATTCACTTTGAGGAAACTTTCTCCAAAAGGTCTGCTGGGTTGTAAGAGAATCTCTAAGAGAAAGCTTGGATGGTTGGGGATGTACGACAGATGGTCACAGTTCACATGCACCAACAAGACCCCTCAAATCTGTTGGAAGAGGCAGAATTGGGATTTTGCAAAAGTCATCTTGTTAAAAGTAGCCTGAGAAAAATACCCTTAAAAATACTGCAGGTGTCTGTGCTGAGCTGACTGATAGAAAGCCTTCCTGACCTAGGAGGGCCTTCCTCCTTCTGATGGAACCAGTTTTGGTTTAGAGCAGACTGTCATGATCCCCTCCAATTCTCTCTGAGCTTTTGTTATTCCTACAGTCCTCAGATCTGGATTTTTACTTGATCCATTTCAGCTTCCTTCCCCAGTGCCGCTGAGGATGCTTTAAGCATCCAGTTCAGAAATATTTACCAGCAATATTCATCACTTATTTACCCTCAGTCAGGAGCATAGTTTTACATAGATTTGCCAGAGAAGGACAAAAATCCACAGGGAACAGGAGACAGAGGTTTATCAAGGAAGAAGAAAAGAGATGGCAACAAAAAAGCAATTCTGCTGGCTCTACTGAATTTCTCAGCCCGCTTTTATTGTGCTAAGAAAGGCAAAGCTGCTGCTGCACTGTAGCATTCAGTGCCTGCCTTGTTGAACTCTAGGCTTCACTGCCAATGCACCCTGCAGAAGTTGGTCCAAAGAGGCATTTGGAGGAAAATCAGTGAATGAATTCTTGCTGTGGAAGGATGTCCTCTGTGGGATCCTACCTGCAAAAGGAAGAAGCGCTTTTCATCATCATCATTCATGACATTTCAGCAGTGCTTTTGAATTATCTATTTCTCTTTTTGCTGGGCAGGGCTCTTAACTGAAGGAGATTGAAGGGGACGTATATCCCCCAGGCAGGGAGAAGCCCCTTAGCTGACTGCACTTGATTTTGCAATCTTGAAATAAACTGGGTGGCTTTTTATATTAAGATTAATAGTCACAGGACCCAGACTTTGTATACAGAATTAAAGAAGACAATAATCCCTGCCCCAGCCAGAGTAGGACTTTCTTTGCTGTTTAGACACTGGATTTGTATGGAGAAAATTTTATTGTCTACGCTTGTCAGAGCTTGGAGTAAAAAAAAGTATCTGTGTGGTCAGGTAAAGTAAAAAAAATCAAAGTGCTATTGCTGTTAATCCTGCAAGTGTCTTTTTATCAGTTCAGGGGGAAAAAATGCCAGTTATAAAAGACATAAAGATTTTTAATGCTTTTTTTCTCCTGGTAATGTCATAGAACTCCAGGTTCATTTCAAATCTGTATTCAGCCCGTGGTAGTCCTTTCTCAGAGAAAAGGGCACATTTGTTTATTGTTTTACACAGCAACAAAACTGAGTGACATTAGAAATGACTATAGTTTCTCTAGCCTTGAGAACCCGAACTCTTCTGACAGTAGACATCTCTTATCAAGGGCTAGAACCAAAACTAGCTGGGGACAGGGCTGAAGCGGCAGGTATTTGTTCTCCGTGCAGGGGCTGAGGCTCACAGCCAGAGGGCAATAGTGCTTCAGGAATAGGGGGGAGTGGAAATGTGCAGAAGCCCTCGGCAAATCTGTCCTAGCAACGGCCTAGAAACGAGATTGTCCTTCTTCATTTAATTGATTTGGGTAAATGGATGACACCGTTACTTGTGTGTTATTAAAGCATTAATTTACCCGGTTTCCTTACATTGTGTTCCTTCCTGCCGTTTGAGCATTATTACAGCAATATCTCTTCCGTAGCAACACCTTCTAGACGCAGATGGAAATCTTTGGTGGTGTTCATCCTTCAGCTACCTGTCTCCCAGGTCCTTTAATAGAAACTTTGAGTTAAGTGTTGCACTGTCAGTCCTCCCTCCGAACCCACTGTCATTAATACTGAGGGCTTCTCCTATCAGTATTCCCATATCTCACACCTTCGTGGGAAGTATGAGCCTGTTGATGCTGGTGCTAGCGACTTTGGATAGCCAGAGATGCGCAAAGGAGCCTTAGTGCAATTGAGAATCGGGCCTATTTATTTCACTGATCATATCAGCAAGGATCCGGCTAGCTCTTTTTTTATTGTCTGGCATTTAAATTACAGACCTGCCTGCTAGGTTTAGTTCTTATGCTAAAACATCAGAGTCCTGCGTCATGAGAAACTGTCCTGACGAACCGCGGGGAGGCAGAGGGCAGATGCTGAATGTGATTAGACTCTGTTGGCTTTGTGTGTTGCCACCCGTCCGTTCAGACGATCATGGAGGCGCCAGTTCTGAAATACACATACATTTGCACCCTTAGGTTAACTAACTTTGCTTTATCATTGAGGTAGGCTTGCTTAGCTAACGAATAGTAATTTTGAATGAATTTCTAGTTCATTTTGAATGCTTGTGGAAAATGCAGATTCACTAGACTAGATATCTACCAGGCACGGATTTACTGGGAAGATTCTGGGGATTTTAGGTTCCCTATTAACATAAGCTGGTATAGCTTGACTCTAAATACTGTGACGCAATTATAATCATATGCCTTCATAGATCCATAATTCAAACTGCAGCTGAATCCATCCTTCTCTGAGATAAATCCCATGTCAGATCCTGTAGAACTGGGAAGGAAGCACAGCTCCCCTTTAACACAAACCTACACTTGCATCACAGTTCAGTATTAGACAATGGTAGTAAGTGAATAAAAAGGTGGTAAGACTTTTTCACAGCTGTGGCCACGGTTATTTTTTTCCACTAGGGCTTTTGGAATCTACAGAACAAAGGTGACTATAATCACAGATACCTTGATTCCACCCCATTTAATGTCTGAAAAGTTTGCGAAGCTCAGCATACAAAACCACAAGTAGCATTTTCAGTTTCTGGCATAGCTGACCTTAAGGTGAGGCTGTTGGTGTTAAGGAAGTCCTATGGTTACATGTTAAGTCATCTCTTGATTTTTAGAAGGTATGAGCATGGCAATCACTCATTTGGCTTACCTGGTTATTTCTATATCTTAAAACAGTGGGATTTTAATAATTTCATGTGGATTTACAGTTCTTCCATGACAGTATGTTTGTCAGGTCCGTATTCAAACTACAAACTTCCTTAAGGGATTTCT
Source organism: Calonectris borealis (assembly GCF_964195595.1). Lineage (NCBI taxonomy): Eukaryota > Metazoa > Chordata > Aves > Procellariiformes > Procellariidae > Calonectris > Calonectris borealis. The sequence continues at coordinate 31,875,206 of NC_134318.1, read as the reverse complement.
TTTCCTTTGATTATTACCTGTGCTGCAAATAATCTTAGATAAGGGAATTTACCATGAGCTTTGAGCAGGGATACAGAACTTCTGGAACGAATTTCGTATCTGTCTCTAATTACAGAGAAGGACTTGCAATCCTACTTGACTAAGATAAATAGGATTCCAGTTTAAACCAGTAAAAGTGGCCAGGGTAAAACCATCATCAGTGAGAGCCACAGGATAGGCTGTTTCATACTGATAAAACAATCTCTGCAGATAAATGCTCCACTCTTTTTTGATAGGTACATGATCTATTTCACCTGAGTTCTTTTCAGGCAGGCACAAAGTATCATCAATATATGCAAATTCCAATTCCCAGTTACCAGGCAATGACTCGGCTAGCTGATTGCAGTCTAAAGCTGATACCTTCGCTGTCTCCAGGTTTTGCTATACTGGCTCGTGCTACGGCAATCCAATTGATGCTAATGCTTGTTGATTGCTACAAAGCCTGTTGTGCCAAATTGTAGGCAGCAATTTGTTGTCAGCATCAGTGTTCTGCGTGCACCAGCCTGTAGCCAAGGAATTCATTAGATTCCAAGACTGCAGAGGTGAACGGGCGGCTGGTGCCTCTGTAGAGAGATATGGAGCAGCAATTCGTGTCATTTACTGGGATGATATTTCTGTAGAGCCTTAATGAACCAGACGATTTGCAAAAAAACGGGTACTGATCCCCTCTGAGGCAGAGTTCACTGTATTATTTTGTTTTCTTTTCACCTAGCTGATTACAGAACATTGTGTGTGTACAGTGTTACAGCTTTTTAGAGTGGCGCACGATAACTTAGGAATACAGTGCTGCAGCGTGTTGACAAATGAATTACAAAAATACAGGAGTCCCACTTGTATGTAAATATTTGTTTTCTCTAAGCAAATCAGAATGGTGTTATTCTTCACTATAAAGTGTATTCTGCAGCTATAGTGTTCTTATTCCAACAAGGATGATTAGAGAAGCATGTGGCAGTGGGAGAATAGGCTGATGCTTCCAAAGCAATTAAGCAACATTCAGTCACTAGCATCTGAGTAAATAGATTGATGAAAATTCAATCAAAAAAATGAGGAAGAAACCATTTAGGTCATCTACTTCATTGCTGTTTCCTAGAGTATGTTCTCAATTACTTGTTGTAGATATCCCAAGCACCACAGCTGCCAAAATGTTCCTTTGGAACAGTCGTGCAGTCTAATAGATGTTTAGGAGTTTTCCCAAGTGATATGCAGCTTTAATTTTCTTTTGCTTAATGTCATCTTTTTAATTTCTCCTTTGTTAGATTACCTCAAAATATTTTTTTTCTTGATTCAGAAGGAAAAGTTGCAGGCAGGAGTAAAAAGCAGTGACAAAATTCTTCTCAATGTACCACTTTGATAACAAGTATAAGAAATTTAACAGAAATAAATTGCAAAGTATTATCTCCTTTTTTTTTTCTTTGTCTCATATCTTAGATCAGTACCAGACTTCTTAAAATTGTTTAATAGTGATTCATTAAAGTTTTGTTTTAAGCCATCATGCTTTGGTCCAGAAAGAAAAAGGCATTTGAAAAAAGTCTTCATAATGTTAAACATTCTTGTTGTTGTTAATATTATTCTACAAATATCACCTGATGAAGGTGAGGCTGCTGCAGCTCTGTGTCCCCTGATGCAGGCAGGAGCAAGGTTGAGTGTTTGTTCCTGATAGGCACACACATGCATGTACGCACAGCACGTATATGCATATGCACACGGCTGGCAACACAGATTAGCACAAACAGAAAACACAGCACTCGCACAAACACCAGTTGCCTCATCCTGTTCCCCTCTCTGGTTGATCAAGATGAAATCCTATTTGTGGAAAATATGTGCGCTGTAAACATACATATCATATTGATCCCACCAGTAGCTGGTGTTGGACACTCAGGGCTGTCCAGTATCTGGCCCCTGGATTCCTTGTCTCCCCAGTTGGTGAACATCCCTCGTTGCCTCGTGCAGACATACACACACATAACAGGTCTCATGAGCAGGTCCAGACCTATATGGCTTTACACCAGTAGCCATTCCCCCAGACCTCTTGATCTCTCCAATAACCAATTCACGGACCTAGTATCTAGCCCAGACTTATGACCACATCAGCAATTAGCTCCAAGTCTTTTATCCTACTCACTGGCTTGTCTGGCTTGGTGCTCACCTGCACAGTATGCACACACTCCAGTCATTCCAGTTGCTGGCAGCGCCGGCACGTGGACCCCTGTGACCTGTGGTCTGAGTCCAGTTGCAGAGGCTTAGACCACCACATGCACAAGCACACAGATCAGATAGCCCCTCACCCAGGAAAACAGAAATGGAGATGCCAGATGCTCTTCCCTGGCATGGCATAATGAGCCCCATATCACTGTGTGCAGTAATCCCGCTCAGTGATCTGCAAAGTGATCTGGGGAGAGCCTCTCCCGTTGACAATCTGGTGGGTCTTATCCCGGCCATGGGCTGATGGCTCTCCTGTGACAGCCCTGGGAGTAGCTGGGGCAGGGGCTCCACTGGCTTTGACCAGGTTTCTGGGGTGGTTCTGCCTCCTGTTTTTCCTCTCTGCTTCTTTACGTATATAGAGATGAGCCTTTAATCACATAATCTAATGCTGCCCTGATCCTCTTTTCTTAGAATATTGGGCTTGATACCAAGACATTAAAAATAATAAGCAAAAAAAGTGCTTTGCAAAGAAGTGCTATTTTAAGATCAAGGATCATGTTGCAACTGGAATATTGGAATGGAGTTGGTGGACTCTGTATAGCAGTTCTTAGAAATGGCATCCCATTAACTTCTCCATTATGGGCTATGGAGAAAGATTAGTAAAAGGAATGCGAATGATTTTCCAACCAAACAGTCCTCATTACTCAACGGCTGGAGAGTAAAACCACATGTGAACAGAATACTGATTAAAGGCGTTTTTTGTTTGTTTATTTGTTCCACAATAACAATTTTTATAGAGTCTTTGTTTACCTGGAATCAAAAACAATTTGAACGGTTGTTTATTTTTAATGGAACCAAAGCAAATTTAGTCATAGCTAAACCCAAATTGGGACAAAAGATTACAGTTTGACTCATTGTTTCTAACACACGATTTTTGGTAGCATTTCCTCTTCCAAATAAAAATAGAATTGAAGATCGCAGCCGCCTTTTCCATTACCAAATACACTGTTAATGCCTTCGGTCGAGAGCTCTCTCATGGCTGTAAATTTTCCTCTACAGCTCATGTGATATAGTTTCCAAATAAAATTAACTATTTAGTACTTCAGTTTTCTAAGATATGACTGAGACAGCAGTGATTGAACTTAGCTTAGATCTCTGGCTTTTATTATATTTGGGTCTAGAGTTGAACCTGAGAAGCACTGTTAGACTGTGGAGGGAGAACAGGGAATGCGGTAGGTCATGAACTACCTGGTCTGGTTCTGCTCGTTTATACTGGGACATTTGTAAGGTAACTCTACCCCTCCAAAAAAAGCTAAAGCAGGATGAAGAATCTGTTGTTATATCAATAAAAAATGACAAATCCTAGTAAACAGATTGAGGAACATCAAAACTTGTATCAATAATAGCATAAGCTAATACCTGTATTTGTTCTTTTAGTTTTTTATGTGACTGTTTCTTTTAATGCTAAAACAGTGATTATGGATATGAACGTCACAGCAATGGGCAGTGTTTACCAGCATTTTGGTATAACCCATCTTCCGTGTCGAAAGATTGTAGCCTTGGACAGAGTTATCTCAACAGCACTGGGTAAGTGGCACACCAGACTTTATTTAGCTAGAGCATCCAAACAGACTTTAACGCAATGACAACTACAGATTGCATTTACTGTAGTGTCTCAAAGCTGGCTGAAGCCCTTGGGACCTCTTCTTCACTGAGTTTGTTAGCGTGCACAGTCTGGCATTCCAGATCTCCATTGTGTATGGTCCAGTCCTTTCCCTGAAAAATGATGCCTTAAAGAAACTTGCGGGGAAAACTGTAAGGCAAAGGCCAAATAATAAAAGTCGCTGAAAAGACTTCTCTTAAAATCATGTGGGATCAGGTAAGGCAGAAACGGTAGAAAACAAATTAGAGGAAAGAGGTGAAACTGAGGTATATGTGAACTGAAGTAACAGCTAGCCTGAATGCTGATTATTCTTTGGCCCTCTTGGAAGTCAATGGAAGATGTAGTTTAAGTTAAGATACTGACCTCAAACTTCATTTCTGATGCAAGTGGTTAAAGCAGACAAAGGAACCCAAGCTGTATTTTGGCATTTTGTACACTCAAAGATAAGCAGAATTAGTTTTTTTCTTCAACTCTCTTATTTTTGTAGCTCTCGAGGGTTGCATCTTTAGAGAGAGTTGCCTCACAACTGATGAGAAGTGGAGAGCGTGTGAGAAAAGCTGTTAAACTATGCCAAACAGTATAATAATTGAATACAATTCCATACTGTATGTGTTTATCATTTATAACTTTATAGTTATTTAACATATAACATAGATCATCGTATAATTTTATGTTTTAGGCAATTTATTAGTACGTCGTATATAGGTGTGCTATGCACGAAAGTATTACATGCCATTAAAAACAGTGTTAACTACTTGTATGTTAGGCACATGGGGAATGCTTGACTGAGACAAATGCTCAAATATATTTGGGAATCTGTTTTCTTCCAATCTCCTTAGTCTAAAGAAACCTCAAAAATGCCTCTCTGTTCCCAGTTAACCCTCTTATGCTCCCTGCCAGCATCTTGCACAGATTTCTCTTTTTCTTTGCAGATACCGGAAAGTTGTTTCTAATAACTGCACGGATGGTGTGAGAGAACGGTACACAGCAAAACCACAGCAATGTCCTGGCAAAGCCCCCCAGGGCCTTCGCATAATCACATCTGATGGCAAACTGACAGCCGAGCAAGGACACAATGTCACTTTCCTGGTGCAGCTGGAAGAGGTAAGCTCTAATTTTATGTTGCATCCCAGGCCCCATGGGTATATTTGAGTCTGATTCATGCCAGACAAAGTTTGTAAAGTGGTGAAGAGGTAAACCAAGAGAGTGTGGGATAAAGTCAGTCAGCTCCACGATGTAGCTGGGGTGGAGTATGCTCGAAAGGGTAATGGATGATGTATGGAGATGATGAGACTGAAAGTGTATTGTGTTGCATAGAGTAATGGCTGGGAGAAGTTGATAAAAACTGGGAACTGGTTTGGTTTGGGAATTTCGCAGTAGAACTGGAGAGTGCAGGTTTGAATCCTAATCCCCAGCCTTACCCGTGCTTTTGACTTCTTGCTGTGTTTGAAGCTGAATTTCCATTTTCACTTGCTACTGACTTTGAACCAAACGTGGCTAAAAGTACATGTGCAGATCTGTCCCCATCACACAAGTTGGTACGTATTGTGGATGACATCTCAAGATGTCTTCAGCAGCGTTAAGTCTGAAATTGATTGCAAATGCGAAGCTGATTCAGACTCTGATCAGAGCCTGTGTTTTTGTTACATCTGGAATTTAACTTGGTATTTCACTGTTCTGCTCCCTCCATTTCTGAAACCTTAGAAAAAAATGTTTAAAATCTTTTCGCCTGTTTTTATTCCTCAGCACTTCTTTATCTATGTTTAATTGTAGGCTCCCAAATAATAACTTTCACAAAATAACTATAGAATCATAGAATCGTTAAGGTTGGAAAAGACCTCTAAGATCATCGAGTCCAACCATCAACCCAACACCACCATACCCACTACACCATGTCCCTAAGTGCCTCATCTACACGTCTTTTAAATACTTCCAGGGATGGTGACTCTACCACTTCCCTGGGCAGCCTGTTCCAAGGCCTGACCACTCTTTCAGTAAAGAAATTTCTCCTAATGTCCAATCTAAACCTCCCTTGGCGCAACTTGAGGCCATTTCTATTTTCTCTTTTTCCCTAATGCAATTTGCTTTCTTTAAACTTCTACACTTTTTCCTGTGTAGCTGGCTAATAAATCCTAAAACAACTATGTTTTTACACTAGGGCACAATGTCCATTCCTTTACAGCTTAGAGTATTCATGGAAATTACTTCTGACTCTCTCCATAGTAAATGTCATCTGTAGTGAGGAAAGAGAAATGAGGATGACCTCTGGAGCTGAGTTTTGTAGAGGGTGTGTTGGGGTTTTTACATCTCTATTGTTGATACTTTCCCCAGCAAACAGGTGTCCTGATTTGTAAAGGCAATAACATGTAATAAATCATACCTAACCTGAAGCAGTTGTTTGACCTGAATGTTCATTTTCTCCACAATATGGTCACTTTATTTCAGTAATGATGGTCATACAACATTGCTACTGTAGATGCTGTCATAACAGTATAAACATATAATTTCATCTGGATAAATTACTGATTTCTGTGTTTAAAGATGAAGAACAAAAAGTCCAAAACAAGATTAAAAGTCTTCAGGCTTTTAAACAAATTAAAAAAAAAAAAATCAAGAAAGTTGTTGTTATATACCTCCAAAAAAGTGTTCATTATATCGCCTTTCTGTTCTCAGCAAAGTTTTAAAACAGATTGAGAGAAGGAGATGGGTAATCTGGGAAGTCAGTCACAAAACTATCAAAGAAATATGCCAATAGTCAGAGGGAGAGACAATCACCCACAGTGTGGGAAACTCAGGACAAATGTCCTGCTCTTCCTTCTCTGAGCATCTGAATTCACATATCCTGTAAGAATGCCCTGACCACTCTGTTATGCAGGGATCTCCTGTGAACCGTTGTGTCTTTTCTGTTGATTCTGATCTTTTTTGATAACCCTGCTTCAGTATTCACCAGAGTCTGAAAGCAACACCTTCTCCATTAGGAGATGGAGTCTTTCTCATGCTGTGTATCAGGGAGTATGTAAAATATGTTTTGATGAGCGAGTCAGCTTCTGAGGATATCTAAAGGGGGGGGCTTTCTTTCAGTATATCTGATAAGGAAGGGGTTAGGAATTGCTCTGAGGGCTGAAACAGTATTGATCAACCTCCAGCCTTTCTGATTACTTTGTCTGCTAGATGAATCTTCACCTCCTGCTCCTACATTTGTCAATATAAAGAGTTTACAGGGCAACCAACAAAACTTTTGGGTGAATTTGACCCAATCTGACAATGACTTTGGGCTGATGTTGCAGCGAAATAAATATTCAACAAAGAAGAAAATTTGCCCAGCTATATGCAAGCTATAGGAGAATAAACTGTGATCATAGCAGCATAATTGTATATACACTAAAGCATTTACCAAATTAACTGTTTCAGTAACAAAAATCACACCACTCACTAGAAAAGTTAAACAACCCAGCAAAAGAACAACCTCCCTTTTATAGAACAGATATTGATTTCACAGAATCACAGAGTAATTGAGGTTGGAAGGGATCTCTGGAGATTGTTTAGTCCAACCCCACTTCTCAAAGGGAAGTTTCTTTCCCTTGCAAACAAGGCAGAGGTATCACAAGACAAGGACTTGCCATTTTCTGTTTAGTTCTGCCCTGCACAGGTATACAGCATAGTACAATCCAGGATGTTCAGCATCCACAAAATCTGTGCCACTCCATTTTTGCTGAAGAGAAGGCATCAGGCAAGTTTAAAAAGGCTGGATATGTCTGTGTATGCATGGGCGATTTTTCCCAATGGCATATGAAGAAAGTGTTTCCTATTCAACCGTTGCCCCCTGGCGTGGTGGTCAATATTTTTAAGTGCTTTGCCCTGGTGGGGGGACTCTTCCTTTAGCTTGTGTCACAGTTAATATCTTTTAGGATGGAAAAAAACAGCGGCCTTTGCTTATGTTGTAGTCCCTTTGCATCTTAACATCTCCTGTATCCCTCCAAGACAGTTTGTTTGAAGCCTTCAGATCTGCAGAGCTGTTCCATACACCGCAGCTTCCCAGCTCTCTTTTTTCATGTCTATATTCCACTTAACCTGCAGGAAAAAAAAAAAAAGCTAAGAAACTGGTGAGCCAAGGTACAAGAGTTCATTTGAGATTTGTACTCCTATTATCTTTCTAGGTTTTCTGCTCCATCTAAGGACCCACCTGGGTCTGAAAAGAAGAACGAACTGCAGAGGCAGGCTTACTGGAGGCCCTGAAAAGTCACTGCATCTCTGTAGTGGAGGGGTTTGCTAGGAGGGGAGGAAAAGTGCTAAGAGGGGAGGAAAAGGCAAATGGTGGCAGTAAAAAACTGTTTTCAGTCAGGTGTGGGATTCAGGGGCAGGAACCACAGCACAGGGGTTTCTTGTAGAGCCTGCTTGTGCCTGTGGTGATGCTGAGGGCTGGGACTGTGTCATTCTGACAATGACACAATGTCAGTAAAAGATATCTGAAGAGAAAAACAAGGACAAGACATTCAGAAATGCTCTGCTATTGAAGAAGACACAAAAGGAAAATAATCACTGAAGTCTGTGCAAGTGAAGAAGGGGCAGGCACCAAAACCAGCAGTGCGTAGAGCATTGCTGATTTCTGAGGGCTGGGATTCTGGCCCAGTTTCTCTAACCCTGACTCACATGAAATTTTCCTGTGAAGCATTTATATCTGGCAGCATATAAATATCATTAAAAGCAAAACCAACCAACAGCTCATATTTAAATGATCCGAATGTAAGAATGCTTTCCAAAGTGGTCTAATTTTCCTGTCACCTTTTAGGATTTCTGTATGACCTCTTAAAAACTGCTTGCAAAGTCACCTTGCAGTTAACACCTTTGGTCCTCTTATTGGAAAGGTTTGTCCAGGTTAGTTCTCCTATTAATCTGGGTATAATCATCATGATATTCTTACTGGGTGACAACAGCCAGGAAGCATCAATATTTCCTTTTATAAATAGCATATGTCCCATTGTATGAAGCATTATGGAAGTTTTAATAAGCAGAGCACCATACTCACACTGGTAATTTTGCTCTTAAATTTCCATTAAGCTAAGCAGAATAGCGATAGCATCTCTGTCAATAAATGGCAGCACAGGAGAAAACTAGTTATGCTTAAAAACAAATTTTCCTGTTGTCTCAGAATGCTGCCAGTTTAAAGGTTGATCCTTTGCCCTGGCCTGGGCTGTATGCACAGACCTATGGCTGGTACCTCTCACATTGCAGTGTTCAACAACAGAGTTGTTTCTCAGCCTAAACAACCTGAATCCTTACTTTATTTTTGCACAGCAACAAAAGAAACCCAAACCCAAATATTACAAAGCCATTTTCCTACTGAAGTTCTTCAGTCCAACGTCCCTGACATATTTTGCTGCTCTGTTGTAGAAAATACAGGAATTTTATTAAGTGGGTGTTGTTTCTGCATGCCTTCCCCATCACATGGTCATGTAGGTCTCCTGCCTGTCACAAACCCAATTGCTATTTGTGTGTTTGAGTTATTTGTTTGAACATCAGACACTTGTGCTTGCTGTACTGCTTCAGAGACACTGAAAGCTGCAGCCTCCACAACAACGCTATTCAACACAATGGCTTTCAAATCTTTTTCATCTGATTGCTCATACATCTTTGCTGAGGAAATGGATAGTAAAAATTCAGGGCAGAAAGGTTCAGGGCTTTGGCTGTTTCATTACAAGTAATTCACAGAGAAACTGCCTCCTCTAATTTATTTTTTATTTTGATAAAATGACAGCCAAAAGTCTTTGACATTCCAGGTCTGCCTCAGTTCTCACTTGACAAAGTCACTCCACTGGGAGTAGATTTTGGCTTGCTTTTGACTACTTGCTGCTGCTGTATGATGTTTGGATTAGACTAATGTGTGGGGAAAGCTCATTTGTTCCTACAGTTCAGGCCGTGGGCTAGAATTCAGGCAATCTGAACTCATTCCTGAACGACACTCTGAGCTCTTTCTGCGTGACCTTGAGTAAGAAACTTAACCTTCCTGGTTTTTTATTCCCTCATTTGAAAATAGAGCTTTGCTCTCACCCTGATGCCCTCTGTGCCTTTGATTTTTGTGCTTAATGCTCATAAGGCCAGACAACTCTCTCTTACCATGTGAATATACAAATGGAGCCCTGAATTTCCTAAAGACCACTATGGTTTTCTGTAATGACAACGTTCATAAATGGCTGTACAAGGCACATCGTGTCTCAGGTACATTTAATGAGCTTGGGGACCCTGCTGGGGGGACAATACCATTAGCATTTCCCACCTCAGCACTGTCGTTCGGTGCAATTCAGAATTCATCTCAGCTGAAGTCTCTGGAGATGAGCTTAGCAATAGGATTATTTTGATTGTTGATGTACCCAAATTAAAGATGCAAAGCTAGTAGTACTTAAAAGCATAGTCTATATTTTTTCATGGTATCCTACTGTGTTCCCTCTTTTGATATCACAGGTTAGTAATGATTACAAAAATACGAAACCTTCATCCTAACTTTCAACGCACATGCTGAATCATGGCTGTTTATCTTAGTAACACCACCACATTCCTGTTAATAACACAGAGATGAACGATCAGTACATCCCCTCTCCCATACCACTGTCATCTGAATTATAATTGCATTTTCTGTGTTACTGATGATGACAAGCTGGTTGGGAGAAATCAGAGCCTTTCATGCATTTTTAAAATCACTGCTGAAATTCCATGAAAATGTATGAAAGTTGACCTCGCCTTCATGATGACACACAGCACTACAGTCTTCTAATGCACCTCCAGTCACACAAGTTGAATTATTCTGCATAATCCTGAGAAGCTGTACTTATTGATTCCTGTGGAGCACGGAAGATCTAGTCCTGTAGAAAAAGCTCATAGCTGAGTTGAGCTGGCACAACTGGCAGTCAGAATGAATGATTTGATTAATACAATTAACTGTTTTGATGTAGAAAAAGAAGTATATGTGAAAAGTATCAAGCTATTTGCTCTGATAAAAGACACATTTCTGTTCAGTTTCTGATTTTAAAAAGTTAAGAGCATCTCTCTGAAAGCAGGAATGTACACACGAAGGCGTATTTTTCAGTACTTGATCAAGCTGGACTTGAATATCTGTTTAAAATTAAGCATATGCTTTAAACAGACCTAGACTAAAGGTATCCCATGCATAGATATTCAGTTGCAATGGAAATATTTTTGATGGATGTTTTCTGATGGTGACAGGAAAATGCCAAAGAGGGAAAAGGGTTAATCTAAAGAAAGCACAAAACATTAATCCATGAAGACAATCCAACAACAGCAGTGTCCGTCTCTTGCAAAGGATAATTAAATCCATTATCAACATCTGTAAGGAAGACGCATAAGTCGGTGCATAAAAGATTCATTTAAAAATTAAATCTGAAACATGGGAACCAGAATTAAAAACCTTGAACTGTATTTCATTGTTTTAATACTTCCATTTAGATACAAATACTGGAACTCAATAAGGAAAATTCGTTATTACAACCTTCTGGGCAAGATTCAGAGAGAGTGTTTGAGAGACAATTCTGCTAGGTGGGTCTCACATCTCACATACACCAAAATACTGAGAGCTACATAAAAGTAATCAAAATGTAAAAATACTGTTGCAAACAGTATGGGCTGTTTCTTGATATACCCTGAGGCTGGAAGCTTCACGGAGTTTTTTGGAAGCATCCAAGTCTTGAGTATGCACTAGACTTTTATACTTCTAGCAAGATACAGGAAAAATGTGCATTTGACTTGGGGGGACGGGGAGGGGAAGGAGAGAGGGGAATCTTTTGTTTATGCTTGAAATCCCCCTAGACATTTGATGAGAAAATCCCTTAGAAAACAGTAAATTTCTGATTTACATTTTAGTATCAAAGGTTGTATAGGTAAAGGGCATAATATGGGGCCTTGGGAAACTTGTTTTTAATTCCCAGGGCTTCTTTTCAGGCTAAAAGGAGTACTCACGTGCTTAAAGTTCAGCATATGCTAAAGTCTTTGGCTGGACTAAAGCCTTTATCAGGATTGCAATGTACTTCTTCAGGTTATATCCAAGCTTGTGCATATTGTATATACCTAGTACAAGGTAAAAAACATCCATCAAAAGTACTTTCATTATTTCAGCTATTGTAATTGGTTGCTGACTAGCTTAGTGTGTTTAAAATACAGGAGCTGAATGCAGAGATTTCACCACAAGCAGCCAACCTGGCAAATTTCTCCCTTGATGCCTAAGAGCACTGGCATTAAAGACCTCTTACAATGAAAGCCAGAGAGGCTGCCCAAAGATAGCTCAGTGCTGATTGCATCCAAGTGCTTCATCGTGGCTGCAGAAGTAATGGAGGGAGTTTTGTGTCTGCCTTAATTGAGCTAAAAGCTTCAGAAAACCCCTATCATGTAGTATTGGACTTGTCAAAATAACAAGGAGAAGCTGGAAGGAGCAACAGGAGAGATTTTTGCAAGGTGTATATATATGCATCAAACTGTTGCAAAACAAAACTTCTCTTGGTAAAACAGCCACTTGCAAATGGCTCTGGAGAGCTGCCTGAGATGCAGAGAGCTAGGGTGTATGTTGATGTAGATCAGGTGTGGGCTGTACGGGAAATGTTTTGATTTTTGCTCAGCTGCTTTCTCTTCCTGTCTTACTCTGCCCATGCTCTTACCTGGCACAGGTAAAACATTAGAACAAGTCAAAACACAGTCTCTTTGTTTTCCTGACTTTTTTCTCTCCCTTCCTGAGCTAGAATTTTAAATGTCAGCTTTTCAAAATGTGGCATTTTCAGAGAAGTGTTATAGCCTCGATCTTACTGAATCGAAAATGTATTTCCAGTTCAAAGGGTTTTAAAACAAAACAAAAAATGGCAAGACAAACGAAAAAGACTGGGGGAACAGCAGCTGAAGCTGTTTTCCAGTTAGATTTTCAGATGTCTCTGTCAGCATCTTTTCTCCCCAGGGAATTTGGAAGAAAAATTGAAATCTAAATCTTGCATGCCTTAGAAATGGCTCCCTTCCCTGGCAGCACCTGGAGAGACCATGGGTTTCATGGCTGTGGAGAAAATGAAGACAAGAGAAAAAACACTCATTAGAGCACAAATTTTGACACTTGCAGAAACGGGGCTGTTCTAAAATGCTGTCACCCTTTTCATCTTCCTCTGCTACGTCAAATACGCAGAGGAATGTACCTCGACCTGAAATATACTCAGAAATGATAAGCCAGCAGGGTCACTATGGTGGTGCAGTTTTAACCATGTGAACAGCATTTGTCCCAGCAGTATGGCTTTACTGAAAAATGTTCGAAGACATCATCTCTTTTTTAGAAACAAAAGATGACTAAAACCCTAGTGATGATGAACCTAGGGGAATTGGGAGAGCATCTAAGGGTACTTCAGAGATCTCTGTCTTTGTTCAGAGTCCAGCACCATGCTTGAGAGAATATGAAAGGAGCTCATGTATGCTCACTTCTGTCTGTGGAGGCATATCCCATTTGATGCCTTCTGTTGGCTGGTCAAACAGTCAGGATTGCCCAAGCCAGTGCATCATATTTGAAACTGCATATCTTCTTTCACATAACTCAGCTCAACGAAGGACATAACTCCGTACTTAAGACCATCGCCTGTGTTCCTAATGGCTCTTCGTGAGGACTGGCATGATGCCCCTAGTTTGATCCTCTCTGTAACACGGGTAGGAGCCCTTGCCTCAGTGATTTGTGTTTCAAAGAAGAACGTAAGCAGGTGCTTAAATGTCTAGTAAAGCATCCAATGGAGAATTTGCTAAGAGCTTTGCTGAATGGAGGCCTTAGTAGCCTGCATTGCTCAAGCCCCTTTCTCAGGTTTGACAATATGTCATTGAAAACTCTAGATGTTACCAAGTTAATTACTAAGAGAAACTTAGTTAAGAACTACCCAAGGGTAACCTGGAGCTGGGTTAACATGCAAGATCCCGGTGTTTCTTTCTAAAAGGATATTCAAGTTGGCCTTCTCATTAATGACTCAGCACCTCAGGGTTCCTTTGCCCTTGCTGGTGCTCTCAAGAGGAGAACAGGGAGTTGCTGTCTTTACCTTCAAGACACCAGGAGGCAAATGGCATGAGATATCTGTAGGAATCCCCAGACATATGCCTCTGTCAAGCGATGGCTTTCCCCTGCCACACCTTCAGTCTGGGATTCTCCAGAACAGAGCAACACAGTTATTTTTGTCTCATCCATTTGGAAGCAACTGAACTTCCAGCAGGCGCCAGGGCAGTGTAACATCTCAACCTCAGCCTATAAAAAGAGAGCATCTGGGAAAATTTCTCTCTCTCACCATCCCCAGGTATAGCTCTGCTCCTCCTGCTTTCCATTCAGGCAAGCCTCCACTATATCTGCCTTCACAACACGTTATAAAAAGACTGAGAGAACGTGAGGGATATAAAGCTTATGTTGCAGTTCCTTCCCATACTCACACACACACGCATTTCCCTTTCTGATGTGGAAACCTGCCTGATGCCAACCATTTACATGAGTACCTTTCATTCCAGTTGGGAATCCAGAGAACTGTTTCTCTCTCAAGGGAAAAAAAGAAGAAGGAAAAAAAAAACCCCAAACCAACCACAAAGCAAAAAAAGGAGAAGGAAACCAAACCAAAGTAAATTAAATGTCCTTTCAGCCAATTTTATGAACTGCCTTTAGCTATTAATTTACTGGCATTCTTCCAGACAGTGGCAGCTGCTTCAGCGCACCAGGCTGTGGGGTGAGCTGCTCCATGGCAACAGCCAGCAAGCGTGAACATACCCAGCATAAGCATCATGCAGAGCCACTGAGGGGGACTTTCAAAAGGAGCAAGCATGCTTAAAGTTAAGACAAGGTACTGCATCTTACCTGAAAGGGAGAGGATCTATAGCAGCCACGATTGTTATATAGGTCAGTGCAGGCTGTGTAACTGTTCGGCTGTCAGAAACTGCCCTTACCATAGGCATATCACTGCCTCGTGATATGAGAAATCTTACAGGTGTTTCTAGTATGTGAGATATAGGTTATAGTGATTTTTTTGTATACAAGCGTGACTCACTTCTCTGTCTCTTAAACAGGCTTGCAACAAAAAACCTCTTTTTCATCTGTAAGGCAGAATAAGGAAATTACATCACTCCCCTCTTTTGGGTTTTAAAAGCGTTTTTGGGCTGGGTGACTCTGACGTAGGGTTTGACGAAGCTGCGTGCACCAGGCTGGAATTCAGTTTCAGGAGTGGAAGATTAAAACCTGTTTCAGGATTGTTTCACGTTAGCAGATCCCTGTTCTAGCATGGAGAATACAGATCCCTGATATCCTTGGCTTTTGGTTTGTGGTGGGGTTGGTTTGGTTATTTGTTTGTTTGTTTCCCAACTGTGATTTTTATTTATTTATTGTAATTTATTGTAACAATTCTGAAATGTGCTAGATTAGCAGCCCACGAGACTAATGTCACAAGGTGGCAGTCTGAGTTATACCACAAACCTGCTCTGCTGGGATTATCACTAGGCAGGAGGAGAAGAGTTTAATCAGCTCTGTCAATTAATTAGCCCTTCCCTTCTGAGGCAGGCACAAAGGGTCCCACTTAGTGTCAGTAGTGTTGGTAGTTGTTCTGAAATATATACAAATCTAGCTCATTTTAAATCAGGCCACTGAGCAAGTCATAAACTGCTGTAAGCTGTCGTTATCGTGAGGCTGAAGCAGTTCTTTTGACACCCCACCACTTTGATATAGTTGACCCTTTCCTGAGGACTTCGCAGTTTTATCTTTCTGCTTTTTATGGTTTTAAATATAAAAGCTCACAATGTGAGTTGTTCCAAAGACTCCTGAGGCAATCTCAGTAGCTAGAGTGCTTGCTGAGATGAACAGCATTCCCCACTACAACCCTGCTCTTCACGATAAGGAAACCCAGGGGAAGGAGCCAGCATATTTTCCAGAAGATCCCCTAGCTCTACTGGTGATTGGGAAAGCAGGGCTACAGCACACACCTTGGAGGACACCTCCTTCACAGTGCAGCTGAGTCAGCCTCAAGAGGGGGGTCAATTTCTCTCCACTGACTACTGAGCAAGTTGATGAAGTGACCACCTTTCCTCTGGTAACATCAGACCTTGTGACTATCCTCTGGTTGGTCTAGGCCACGCTGATCCAGTCTCTCAAAAGAAAAGCAGAGTCTATTCCAACCCTTTCTCTCTTCTAAACCACAGGGAGACCTCCAGAGATCCCTCATTCAGGTGGATTTTGGAGACGGCATTGCTGTGTCGTATGCCAATCTCAGCTCAACAGAAGATGGGATCAAGCACATCTACCAGAACGTGGGCATATTCCGAGTGACTGTGCTGGTGGAAAACAGCCTGGGTTCTGACAATGCTGTCCTCTACCTGCATGTAACGTGTATGTATGTTCATAGTCGTCGTTAGCTCCTGTCGTTCTTTAAAAAATTATTACTTGTCCTTAGAGATGATATTTGGGGCTTTGCAGCCGGGAGCAGAGTGATGGGATATGAGGAGTGTTTGTCTGTCCTCCAGCAGAGGACTCCAGACTGAGAGGAGCCACGGGCAATGGTGACATTTGCTTTTTACACCATGTTCCACCTCTAGTTTTGGGGAGTCTAATTTGGGACACCTCAAAGGAGTGTCCAGCCCTTTCTGAAATGCACCTTCATTAGCAAGGTTACACTTCCAGAAAAACTTTAATCACTTTTAAAAAGCCTTGACTTTTACTTTGTCCATGTGTTTTGCCCTCAAATGAAATACAACCACCTCTGGGATGGAAACCAGTGCATTTCATTCTTTCTGTTGTCATAGGAACCAAAATCTTGGTGTTAAAGAGTATTACAAGAAAAAATATTATCTTCACATTGCTCTTCTGCTGTCCTTTTTAACCTTTTTATACTTAATATGTCTCTGATTTACAACTGAAGTGTATCTCAATTCCTTGTGTAAAACCAGCAGTGTGTTCTTTCATATTTGTTCTAGCGCATGGTTATGAACCCAAACGGTCAACCTATTACTGAAATTTTGTAACATCCCTAATGGATTTTGTTTGGGGCCATTGTTTTCTTTATAAAGTGGGGTTTTTTTTGTCGATTATTTATGTTTTCAACTATATGCCTCTGTGCCAGATTTACTGAAAAAAAGGAAATTCCAAAACTTAAAGTTATGCTTACAGAAATATCACTTACCCTCTACCAAATTAACTCCACATATTGTCTAGATAATTTAGCACATTCCATATACTTTAATTCTAGTTTTAGAGTTACTTCATACAGCGTGAAAGCAGCTGCCTCTTCAGGGGAAGAGGGCAGCTCTTTAATGGTGCACTGTCATATCAACAGATGGGAGCAGTGGGAGGTATAGCTGTGGGAGATAGGAGGTTTATGAGGGAGCACTAGAGAAGCAGGAGCAAACATCTCCGTGAATGCCTCCCTTCAAAAAGACCTTCGGTTCACAATCATAGCATACCATTTACGATTCCCTAACATGATAGATCCCAGTCTGTGGCAAACTTTTCTGTCACTTAATCCTTCAGCACACCACATGTTTGAAAAACTCATAATATCTTGCAAAAATAATTGTATTCATAAATTAGCTTATCATGAAGCTTGGGATTTTGATTTGGGGGGCTTAGCCTGTATCACTTCTGTGCTGAGGCACTGGTGAATCAAGGTAAATTCTCAGCTTTTAGACAGCTACTGATTTTTTTTTTTTTTTTAGTTATTTAAGTATCATTGTAAGGAGGGTAGAGAAAAGAGTCTCTGCTCGGAATAGACATATATACACTTTTGTGTAATTTCTTTGGTTCTGGAGTCGTATTCTAGTTTGCATCCCCGTGTGTGCTTGGGTAATTATCACGGGAGCTGCTGCGGGCTCTGAATGCAGAAATCCCCCTCCCACTGCTGCTGGTTATGAAAGTCAGCTCAACAGGAGCCATGGTCTTTTTTTTTTTTTTTACTCTTTGTAAAGGTCATTGGAAACAAATGGAGAAGTGTTTTCGTAGTTGATATTTCGCAGGAGGTTCTGACAGCCTCGTGCGAGCAGGGTTTGTAATCGTTCGCTGTTTGACAAGAGACGATTCCATGGGGACCATTGCACACCCTCAGCCTATCTGCAAAGTAATGAGGCCACGTGGAGCAACAACTGCTTTCTCAGGCAACAACCACAGAATGGAAGGAGAAGGCAGGTGTCCAGCCTTCACTCTCACTCATAGTGGCTTTCTGGTTTATAGCTGTTTTAATGCATTTTCTTGAGGCATTGAAGGCTTAAGAACCATTTTGATTGTTTAAGCAGTACAAGAAATAAACAACATTCAGATGTGTTTGTGTGACTTAGCAGCTGATAGTGTATGTTTCTGTGTTTTGCATAGGTAATGCCAGCATAGGCCTTAAATACTGCATGATCGTTGCAGCCAGACCCAGATTATATGTGCCTGACCCCCTGGAGAAATGACAGCTCTAAGGGATGTGTCTCACCTTTCTCTACGTGACAAGAATTAGGGACTTCAAAACAGGTTGCAGACCGAGCATGGTGCCACTCAGACTAGCAATAGATTTGCTGAGGACACAGATGTACAGTAAATCCGGTCCCCTCTAGAGCCTAACACCCAGATCCACAAAAGCTTCTAAATCCTATTTAAATGCTTGTGTCGCTGCTCAGCTCTCTGCTGAGTATTCTGCTTGGGGTGTGTGAGCTTGGCCTTTGGGGAGTTTTGTAAAAATATCTGTCCTTCCAATAGACCCACACACTCTATTGCTAAGATCCACAGAAAAGCAGTGTGCAGCCTGAACATCTGAGAGTTTTAGGAAGGGCTACTAACTGGGTGACCCCTTCTTACAGGGTTCATTTACATGAGTGTGTGCGGCCAGATCTGGGCCTTTCAACACCCTTCCCTACCAGTTGCCAGCAGCCTTGCTGAGGGGAAGACTTCAGGCACCGAACCACAGTGCTTATGATCTCAAAGATCAGGGTAAAGCCTCCACCCGTGCCCTCCTCACCCTGCCGCAGTGCGCAGTAGCAGTGCCTTAGCTGCAGTTGGTCCGGCGATCTGGAAATGCAGGTTATTGTGAGGCAGGAGCATTTTGGGGTGTACGGAAAGTAAATTGTATATAAATTGCTTCTCCAGCCAACAGGCTGTCTCTGAACTGTCCTGACAGGTCAAAAATTTCCCCTGAAAAGTCAGTTATGCATTCGTCTGAATGCTTCAGAATAAAATCACCTGCCTAAGTGAACCTTTTGAAAAGCTTCTCCCGTTCTTTTCCCTGGGACTTGTACGCAGTTTTTTTCCTGGGGCAGGTGAAGGTCTGTAGTCTCCATGGCCTTGCATGAAGCTCAGAAACAAATTCTCTTGAATTCTCTTCACACTTACCTGGGAGAAAGCAGTCTCCTGCCAAGCTAAGGGCCTATCCAGAGTGAGCTATCCCCATCTGCTGGCCAGATAATAGTTCAGCATTTCAGCCACTTTGACCCATCAGTTATCTGCACAGAAATACTCACGAGGAATAGCCTTGCTTGAGCCGTTCTTTCCTAGCCGGTATATAGTGGAGGTCCAAGGAGGTGCTGGGCACTTTCTGCAGTGCAAGACCATTTGAGGTATACTCAGAGCAGCTGTGCAGTTATGTTGGAGAGTATTAGACTTTACATGGGCTCCATTGTCACTGCTGTCACTGCATCTGGTGTTAGGAAATTTATTCCTTTAGAGGTCTGTGCTGACATTGGGCATTTGGCAAATATCCCAAAGGATCCCAGAGCTGCAAAATATTTAGCCTGGGAAGCTGTTGTTTTTCAAGTCTCAGGGTCTTTCTGAGAGCCGGCACGACCTGGTCACAGAAATGTGTCTGAGCAGGGGAATGCCATTAAAATCGTAAGGGTGAAATTCTGGCTTCTCGTGAATTTTCAGGAAGAGCCTCAACTGTTGATTATAAAAGGAAAAATGAGCCATGGTCTGGCTTTCATTAGTCTGATCATGGATAACTCTTAATTGGGCTACGTCAGGTTAAGCAGCAGCTGTGTCTACACCCCAGAGAAAGCTGCCTTTCAGTAACGAGTCAGGAACACTGGTCCTTGTTTATGCTGCCATTGTCTATACAGTCTGATTTGAGAGAATTTTTCCGCATGTCTCTCTGCCTATGTATGCTGTATAGGGGTACAGGGTGCTTGCTCCAAATGTGCAGTGTTCCTTTAGGTTGAAAAGCAAGGTCTAAGTGGTGATACATGCATATGGGATATGTCCTGAAAAATCCTCTTATGAAATATGTAAAATCCTGTAGCAATGTGTCTCAACTCTATATAGACAATGCAATCGATCCTCCCAATCTGTGGTCTCTGCTTCTCACCACTGGGGAGCTTGCAGATGTAGGACATGTAGATGTGGCCTTAATTTGTTTAAGAAACCCATGTTCCCATGTCACCTGGGGTTTCTTTCTTTTTCTTTCTCTGTCACTCTCAGGACAATTGCTTGTTCTCTAAGTGAACAGTCAGAACACATTTTAAAAAATAATCTATAGGACAAGATGTAACAACAAAGGCTCATCTATCTCCAGAAGATGGGAAATGTGTAACCCTGGGCATAATGTCACTTGTCAAATGAATTATGTTCTGTTTATACTAAAGAAACAAAAGAGTTTATTGAGGAAAAGGAGGGAGTTTAAGGTAACATTAAAATGAAGGCACTCAGTGAATAGCTGCTTTCAGACGGAGTTTCAGATTATATAAATAGATACACCACTGTGGAAGTTCACCAAATTATAGCAGTTTGTATCAACAGAGGTGCTTCATGTCCACTGAAGCCATTTGTCCTGCACATTCTTATGCCTTCCAAGTAAAGTCTGTATTCACATAACAGGGCTCTGCCCCCATTGTTTAAATTGTATATAACGTCCCTGAGTATATGATGTTCATGCAGTAGAGAGTCCAAGTATTCCAGCTCCCGGTATAGGGGTAGTTCCTGTTCTATGAGGAACAGATTTAAGCTTGCCTCTGTAGAAATGGCACCAAGCTGAAAGATTAGCTGTTGTGCCCCACAGTGATTTGGAGGACTTCTCTCCCCTAAACCAATGGATATCCCCTCGGTTCCCTTCTCAGCCAGGTTGACATTTCAGATGGAGGGAGGACTCACCTGCTGCTTCTGTCTCTGCAGGCCCCTTGGAACATGTTCACTTATCTCTACCATTCGTCACCACAAAGAACAAGGAGGTCAACGCCACGGCAGTACTGTGGCCAAGCCAAGTGGGAACGCTTACTTATGTCTGGTGGTTTGGGAACAACACGGAGGTTTGTATTCCCTATGGACTGAGATCAAAATAATCCTGGAGGAGCTCTCTGACTGAGGAGGGAGGGAGAGAGGGATCTGAGAATGCTTCTAAATAGTCACACACACAAGAAAATTATAAACCAGAGACCGAGAGACTAATGGTTCTTTGACGTACCAACCTTGAAATGTAAGAACTGCTTTGTGTTTGTTGCTGTGACTTAGCTGTAGGGTTTATTGCCATTTCGTGCAAATTGCCATTAGCTTTCTCGCTGCATTTACATCCAAGGTGGACATAGTGGACCAAAATCCGGAAGAGTTTCTAGTGTGTTTTTCCCCACCCTCCCTTCTTCAATAACAACAACAAAAAAACTTGGGGGTTTTGGCGGTTTTTTAGGAAGCTAACCTTTCAAACTGAAGCTGTTTTTATATCTGGAACTGACTTTACATAGCTCTAGAATTTAAACCTCATTTCTCTGGTGACTAACAAGGGAAGAGACTGCCCTCAGTTCTGCACCTCCCCTTAAATACGCTGAGCCCAATCCTGAGCCCCCATGCTCTATGCTAAACCACATGTGCACAAGACCTTATTATCATGTGCTACCGGTGGATAAAATGGTTCCCAACACACCTCCCTGCCTCTGGGCTCTGCTCGGATATGAGAACACATACACCGCGTTCTGCTGCCTCTATGCTTGCAGTGTTGGTAAATCTGCACAAGCATTATAACTGTTATTTTACGTATCTTTGTGGCTGAAGTACCCAGAGACTCTAATTAGTTTCTGGGGGGAGAGATTCTCATGGGTTTTGTAGAGCCAAGAGAGACCTTCAGCCACACGTTATTATCTTCTGTATAATGCAAGTCAGAGAGTTTCATCAGTACTTTCTGCTTTATTTAAATCTTTGTGATTAAGGCAGAACCTGACTTTTTGTTGTTGTTGTTTTGCATTAATAATTTCTCTCAGATGATGGAGAATTCACTGCTTCTCTTTCTTATCCTCTCCCCCAACTATTTCCCCACAGCTAATTATCCTGAGCATTAAACACATGCACTATGTTTGTAGTCTGAATTTATCTAGCTTCGGTTTCAAGCTGTTGGATCTTGTTATGCCTTTGTGTGTAGATTAAAGAACTCTGTACTATCAGAAATCATCTCCCCCTAGAGGTACTTACAGGCTGTGATTGTCACCTTTTAACCTTCCCTCTGATCTGCTAAGCTCATAAGTGATCAGAGTTGGTCTAACTGTTCTCATTGAAGTCAGAGTTTTACTACAGACTACAATGGGAACAGAGTTTGACTTAATACTGGGTGCTTTGAAGATCTCACCCAGAGTTCATTAATAAGCAAAAACAGAAGTTAGGGCAGAGACTGCTGAAACGGGACACAACTCATTGATAAACTGGTTGGCACAGCGAAGCAAGCTGAGGGGATCTGTGTCCTCTCTAAATACCATCACTTTCCAAAAATGACATCTCCATGTCTGAGGATAACATGAGAGAACAACTGAGAAATCTTAATTTGCCTCCTCATTCTGTCACAACCTCCTTGAGCGACCTTAAACAAATGACTGACAGCTGGATCTGGGAGAGGAGTGTGACACCTGAGCAGTGAGTCTTGCAGACCCTCATATTAGGATCTGGGCCTCTCTGGGGAGTGCAGCAAAGAGAGACACTTTAACATGGGATCCAGAACAGCCAGAATGCTAAGTGCGAAGGAAATACTGGGATCTTAAAACTTAGCTTCTTTGGAAATTATAGTACCTTACTTGGAGCTTCAGGAGGACATCCCCACCTGGATCCCTAGGCCCTCTCCAGAAAATAGGCATCACAGGACACTTTCTACGTCTTCAGTTTCCAAGCTGGAACTGACTCCTCAAACCATCCCAATAGGCTAGAGAGCCAAACTAATTTTTGCTTTTCCTTTCCAACCAAATTAATTTAGTTTATCCTTTTCTGATATATTTGCAGCCACTGATCACATTGGAAGGGAGCATCACATTCACATTTTCTGTGGAAGGGATGAACACCATCACCGTTCAGGTCTCAGCAGGAAACACCATTCTTCAGGATACAAAGACTATTGCTGTGTATGGTGAGCTCTTCCCCCTTCATTTCACATAGGATTCTCCATAGTCAGAGCTAGAGAGCCAGGTTAGCTGGCAGCAACATGAGGTCTTTATTCCAGGATACTTTGAGTGAGATTATAAACTCAGTTCCAGTGTTATCAGTTCACCATAACATCTCTGAAGGCCACTGACTGACATTAGTCAGACTGAGATGATTGCAGAACATTGATGTCCTTCCCAGTGCTCTATCACTATTTGGTCATCCTACATGATTGTCAAAATGTTAAATCCTTTTGCGAGCTGGTTTTCCCCCTTCTTGGCCAGTAGAGGCCTCTTAACTCATGCAAAAGCTGCTTAGCTTGAAAGATAAGTCAATGCCGTGTGCTGCAGTTCTGTACAGTTCTGTACTGATTTGATATTGTACTCAGGCCTCAGAAGCAGTTTAGGGCACAGAAATATCATATAATGTAAATGTAGTCTAAGAACCACTGGGAATCCCAGTTTTAGCTGTTTATACTAAGCACATGGTCCTAGTGATCAGTGTGGGCATCTCTGTTAACAGCAACAGAGATTAAGAAGTATGTTTTCCAAGGCTAGTCCTCTCCCCACCTTTATCCCTGTCTCCTTCCAGTTAAGATTTCAAGTGTTTGGGGCATGTCTATGAGAGTACAGTCACAGCTTCTTTCACACAGCTTGCCTGCTTCAGAAGTCAAGATTAAGGTAGCATTTCAATTACATGCCCAACACAGCTCCCTTTCCAGCTCTATTCATCTGTTGAAGTAAGGACTGATCACCCTTTTTCGTTCCGTGACACTCGAGCTGTGAATCTCTCAGATTCTCCAAATCTCTCGGTGAATCTCTGACAACTGCTGGATGCTCTGACAGTCTGTGTATCACCTGCAGATTGATTAAGCAAAACATAAGCTGCAGCAGGTTTCACTAGGTTCTGCCCACTCGTTTGGCACTAAGGCATTTCACAGTCTACTCACCACCCTGTCGTTGTATCTGCAGAGCAATTTCAGTCCCTGCGGTTATCATTCTCTCCGAACCTGGATGACTACAATCCAGATATCCCAGAGTGGAGAAGGGACATCAGTAGAGTAGCCAAGAGAGCTCTGGTGGAGGTAAGCAATGTGCATAACCTGCGTTACAATGGTTCTAATTTCTGCTTTGTGCCTACATTAGGACCAGATCAGCTGTTCTCTCAAGGTGTTTCTCTGTTTCTATCATCTATAAAAGGAGACTAGACTAGTGTTTGAGGCCAGAATCCTGAATTCTAGACAGGTGAAATGATCCCGTCCTATGACAATCTGGTGCTCAGAGTCAGCCTTCAGTTTATTCTTTTTAATGACAGTGCATTATATGGAATATTTCTGAGAAAAGGCCATATAGAAAACAAATTACTTATACCTGCCTATAGCTATGCAAATGTCCTTACTGCTGCATAGCAATTCTTACTTCTTTTACTGCTATTCTTACACAGCAGTTGAAAGTAGTGCTATTTTAATGGAATTACAAATATTCTGTAGGAAACAAACCAAAAAGAAAACAATTTTTACTATAGAGAAGAGCACCCCAGTAAGTGCTTCAGTCTTTCACATAGCATGAGGTTCACGGGTCAGGATTGGATGCTATTTTTCCCATCAACACTATGGAGAAGCTCTGAAGTTCCTTCTTTAACTGTGAAGCAGAATGTCATGAAAGTATTCTTGTGTGGCTGAAGATTTGGATTTCAAACTGAGAGGCTAAGAAAAGTTAGAAGAGACAGCTGAGGTTTCTCAGCTCAGCAGAAAAATAGTGAAAGGAATTGTTTGAAACAGTGTTTCTGCTTTTTTTTTAAATAGATACTCAGATTTTGAAAGGATAGAAGGCTTGTAGATGTTATTAGCAAGCTCATATGTTCATTTGTGGCATCATCTGTGCAAAAAGACTGGAAAGACTGTGCACTGACCAGGTGCACACAAACTTGTCTTGATTTTTTCTGAGATTTTTTCTTCAATTTCCTCAAAAGGCAAGAGGAGAGGAGGAAAGGAAAAAAAAGAACATTTTGCTGGAGCTTTTTCTTCTGACTTATTTATGTCTGTATCAAGTATTCAGGATCCATTTATCTTCAGGATGAATTTTCAGAATATAAACAACTCAATAAAGCAAAATCAAGGCATAAAAAAAGGATTATAAAACTACAATACCAAGGCTACATTCCAGAAGCAGAGCAGTGAAAACACAAAGAGCCTTTTTGTTGTTTGAGTAAAAAAAAAATAAAAAATTGATAGCTAATTATCCCTTTTTATATAGCTAAATGATTCACCTTAAACAAGCCTTTGTGAGAAGTTCCTGTAAAAATTAAAGATAAAACCAATAGATTTCTACAGCAATTAAGTAAACTGTATAAAAATGAGTTGAATAACTAAATAATTCAATAGGAAATTATAGCTGTGCTATAGAATTTTTATGAACTTTTATTGAGGTGTTACATTCTTATTACAGAGTACCATAGTCTTGGATAAAAATTCTGCATAAGAAATTAGAGTTCTCTACTAAAATCTGATCTTCTCTCTAAGTAGGGATAATTTCAGATTATCACAAAATATCCTATTTTGTATTCTGAGCATAATTATTTGCTCACATAATTGATTTTTCTCACTTTTGATGAAGAAGACAAGAATGAACTGAGTAGATCAGCCAAAAGCTTCCAGGCAAAAAAAAATAATTTCCAGCCTCAGAAAAAGACGACTTTCCATTAACTGGTAATACTGTGTCTTTTTCCTGACATCTTAAAACAATCTGTTAGGCAAGCACAAATAATGCAAGCCCTGGCTTCACAGGGTACTTGGAAAGAATATATGAGACCTGTATATTGTTGTAGGTTTTTTTCTAAATTCACATTAAAAAAAAACAACAGCAACAAAACCACGTGTTTTTCCTTGGCGTGCAGTGGAGGGGAAGGGTTCCCTTTTCACAGTTCCACGGGGTGTTCCCTGGGCTGTCAGCAGTCACGCATGGGATGGCCACCAAATTAGCTCAGGTAATGGTGATTTGTAATCAGTTTTGCTGACTCCTTGTCCTCTGTCCATCATTTCCTTCAATGAGCAGTTGCTCCAGGTCTTTGCTCCTGAACTACAAGGGAGAAGGATTCATGAGTTTTAGGCCCAGTTAATGTCTGAGAGGGTTGCCAGTCCTGACTGCGGGGGAATCTCTGTGGTCTGCCCTTATATCTGAGGGCAATTTTTTTTTCCTTTAAAAGTGACCTACTAAATTCAGCACTTGGAAACTTAAGATTTGAATCAAAACCTTGAGATTTAAATGCATTTGCTGGATAATCCACAACACAAAGAGGCAATGGAGGAAGATTCGGCAAACTATGTTTCTCCTTCTTTTGGCTCACAAAACTTCCCGAAGGCCAAACTAGCTCCTTTTCTGGAGAATAACTCCACAATCTGATTGCGTAACGTCATGGTAACAGCAGCTGAAACCCATGACCAGAGATGACCCTGGTAGTGATGCCTGTGGGGTACTTTTTTCTGAATTTTGGCTAATTTGTGTTGAAGGGGGATTTGGGTTTAAACTGGTCACTTAAGATTTTCAGCCAACAAGACAGAAAAATAAAAATTTGCAGATCAATACAATCTTTAACACCTAAAGAGAAAAAAAAAAATGGTCCTCATTAACTTGTGGAATTGACCCAGGATGTGAACTATAAGAATTTGTTTGGCTTTTGGGATTCAAACTCGATTCATCATCTTCTCTCTCCCTGAGTCTCCACAAGGTTTTTAAGATGTTTTGGCTAATCACACCTCTAGAGTGCAATTCTGCCCACATACCTTGCCCTTTAACATGCAGCTTCTTACCATTGACTAAATGAAGAACCTCAGGGACTAACTTGGGATAGTCAGATAACTTTTAAATAGCTAAATTTAGACAAAGCAAATTGTACCATATGCAACTTATTTAGGAGCTCCTTTTAGCATGTCTGATTATCACTGTTGCCTTAGGACCGTGCATATTTTACTGGAGAACATGGTAAAATAGCTTAGATCAGGAAATTGTTAATCCCTGACTTTTTACCTGCAGTGGATTTTAATAAGATTTTCCCTGTTGTACCAGATATACCTTAATCATTTTTATAAGTACTGTGATGCCTTAGCAAAGAAGCTGTCAGCATTCAGTGCCATTCCCACTGTTTATCTGTCCATTGTCTGTGTATCAGGCAACAGGTATTTCAAGCAAGCATATTCTGGTCGCAGTGCTCCCCGGTCTGCCCACATCTGCCGAACTCTTCATTTTACCATATCAAGATGCCACAGGAGAAAATAAAAGAACAGCAGCAGACCTAGAGCAGGTACTGTGTCCATTACGTGGAGAAGTGTATGTTTATGCGTTTGTGTGTGTGTGTGTATATATGTCTGTGTGTGTGTGTATATATATGTGGGATTTCCAAGACAGGTTAGAACAAAAAATTGTGGTACAAATGCATCTGATTCACTGGGGTCTAAAGAATGATTATGGTACGTGCTACATCCTGTTTGGGTTTTTTGGTTGTTTTTTGGTGATTTTGGTGGTTTTTTAACTCCCACACCCTGGAAACAGGCTTTGGAGCTGTATTTAGGAGTGGAGACTCCCATTTGGGTTCGCTCAGTAATGTTAAATTGGCGTAAATTTGTATGTCATGTCTCTCCCTTAGAAGTTCTGTTCTACTTCATGGAAGTAGGAAGAAAGCAGGAAGGATTTAGGGGGTGATTCCTGCCAACATGAAATGGAGTAGCCTCATAAGGCAAGGTTTATGAGGCTGTCAAGAGTCTGAGAAAGCACTGGAGGACAGAGCTGGGCGGTAGACCTGGGGAGATCAGAACTTCCTTACTTTAAGGCAGAGGGATGGGGTTGGATTGCCAGCCTGCCCTCTTCATGATGCTGACAGTGGGGTTCGGCCCCTCTGGATTGTTTTCTCTCTGCAAGGCTGAAGCAGGTTATGACAACTGAAGGACTGTATCTCCCTGCAGACCCAAAAGGGCCTAACGTGATTAGGACTAAAAGATAAAACACTGTGCTGGGCAAAAATCCTGAAATAGCACTCAGCTTATTACCTCAGATTCCAGGGGCAAAGATAACTAGCCCTGAGTGAAGCACCACTGTACCTCTGCCTCTCCATACAGCATGTCCGTGGCTCAAGCAGACATACGCCATGTTGGTATGGGCTATATGAGCATTGGGCTAGAAGGTGTCATCAGCTCATCTCAGCCTCAGTGCTATGGTGAAATCCTCATCATTATTGGATGCCTGCTACTCCACTGGATGGCACAAGGGTTTTAGCATTTCTCTTTGGATTTGTCCCTCAATTTGTGAATGACTGAAGTCTTCCCATCAGTGCTTGTACCAACAGTATCTTCCCCTTCTTGTATTATTGTTTTCCAATAGCCTTTTCATCTGCCTGACCCGTTACTGGCTGTTGCAATTGCCTCTTGCAGTGGTCTAAAGCCTTGTTAATTTAGCTGTGGGCCTCAAACCACTAGGTGACCCATATTCTTAAACTTTCCCTTGCTCAGCATCCTTAGCCTTCATCTTTTTTTGACAAATTACTTTCCTCTGCAATTTTCACCACCCAGGTAATAAACAAAAAAGAGGGAGATTTACTTCTCTGCAAAACCTTTCTTCCCTTTTATCCTTCATCCCCCTTCTCCTTTTCTCCATCACAAATTGGCAAGGAAGCCAGTCCATAAACTTTCAAATTTACATCTGACCCAGCTCCCCTCCGGCATTCAGCAGCTTATTGTATTTTACCAATTACTCCCTCTTTTTGTCCCTTTCTTTTTTCCCCCTGTAAAAATGGAGTCTCTGTGGCTGTGGAGAAAGGAAACCCTGACAGTGCTCTCATGACCCTTTTTATGGACAAGAAGAAATGTCATTTTCCGTAGGACTCCAGCAACTTCTCTGGCATCCTGCAGGGTCCAAACAGTAACCTTTGAAGAGAGAGAAACTATTTGCCATTTGCAGCCTGCTGTTTCTTGTGGCGAAGTATCTCCCCTCCTCCCATCAGGATGATCAGAATGTTTTTCTTACTAGTCTGTGGGTACTGCATTCCCCTTCCTAGTTACTCCGGTAGAAAATGGCATTGTTTTCAGTGGGAACTGCCTAAGAAGGGCCCCAAAAGATGTCTCTGCCCTCAGCTCTGAAGCATCTTCTAATACTGTTCCTGTTTTGTCATCCGTTTGGCCTGTAATCCTTCACTATCCCTTTCCCAAAGTGTTTCAGAGCCCATTCAACAGCTTCCCCCTGTGCCTGAAGTCACTGGGATGAGTACTGGGAGCAGATGTTTTTGCTGATGACAGCTTAAGTTGCTTCTTAGGTACTTCATGATGTATAGTGTTCTTTCCTGGTAGGAACAGAAATCTGGTTTGTGTTCAAGAGCAAGCAACAAGCTATTCAAAGGCACGTATCTGAGTTTGTGTGTTTGCAGGTGCACACCCAAAGGAGTTATAGTTCTGGATGATTTTTTCTAAATTGGAAAAGAAACTTCAAAGTATACAGGAAAAAAATGGAAATAGTTTGCAAAAACATTGTAATGGAATAAGGTTTCTTAAGGAAGCACTTAATTATATAGGTTCTTTTTTCCATGGTGTCGTAGCACACGTGGAAGCTACTCTGCAAACCTAAGACTCACGGTGAGCCTGTCCAGAGACACAGTGATAAACGGTTTTTGTCCCTGGAAAACTTGCAGTCATAATAGATTAGGTGGAGAGAAGTTATAGAAATTAATGTTTCTGTTCTGCAAAAGCCCATGTTTCAGTACCCAGGGGAGGGAAAACCTAACTCATTCTCAAAATCAAAAGTTGGTAAAACTGAGTGAAACACCACAGAAGGGTATGAAACACACCATGCACGCTGTAGGCACAAGATTTACCAAGAGAATGAAGTGTGCTATGGCCCCTTCCTTCTCTTCCCCTCCTATTAGAGCCTCCTAAAGTCAGCGTATATACTTGCGGTCACATGACATGGACGTGGTGATACAGCCCTGAACCCCCTGTATTCACATGCCGGGTACCAGAACAAAGGCAAGGGACACTCTGTGGTTCTGATATTCTGCTCATCCAAGCTGGGTTTGAAAGGGAGAAGCCATGTAGACCATGCGGGTGGTGTATGCTAACTTTTGTTAGCTAGAACAAGCAAGGCTTAGGACAGCTGATGGAGTGGGAGGAAGAGAAAAGTGATAGAAACAGTAGCTGAAGAGGGAATTCAAACTACATCTCCCCACATGAAACTCCTGAAGTTGCTGCAGGCCATCTCTATCACAGAGCACCTGTGAGGCTTTTGGGCAGCTTGCTTAACCAAGGTATTTCATCACCTGAGCTCGACCATTATTCTGCCGTGGGTAACAATGAAGGGTATATGTGGTTTCGTTGGCTTTTGCATTTACCAGTAAATCTGATACATATCTAATGACCATGGGGGGCTTACTTTCTTACTGTTTCCCCTTGAGGCAGATTAAGCTGGTCTGTATTTATCTGATACATACTCATTTGGCTTTTTAAGCATACCTCTGTCGAGCCTCTCTGTGGTCTCTAGATACATAATTCCCATTGACTTCAGAGGCAGCTACATGTCCACTGTCCCTTGAAAATCTAGGTTTTAGTTTCCCATTTGTCAAAGTCTATAATACTACTCTGTGCCACTCACGTTTTATGAGTCTAGACACAGTAAGCCATGAATTGTTGGATACAGTAATAGTGGGACTGTGGAAGTTGTCCTAGGCCCTGCATCACACTTAACAAATATACAGTTTTCCATTAGGGTGCTGCATTTGTGTCTCATGCTCTTGTTGAGACTGTGGTTAGATGGTAGATGTCATTTTCTCCTTGAGCTGATGTACCACTCTCATTCAAGTGCCCCAACTTATTTTTTTTTGTTTACACACAGTACCAATTATTGTCATATCTGTTTGCAGATTACATTTAGAAATGTGAACTCTGCATTCCTGATATTTCCTGTGGGAGACTAAAGTACGTTTTAAAAAGTTTAACTTCTCTTGACAGCTGAAAAAAAACACTATGTATGAGACGGGGGAAGTTTTCTCAATGTGCAGCATGGGACAATTCCACCTCATTTGAATTTTTGAGGACCTCAGATTACTTGATCCACTCCACTTTCTGTAGTCAGTGTAAACTTATTCTTCACAGTTTCATAAAAATCAAAAGGCTTTTTCATCCTGCAGAATCCCAAAACATTTTGCATATTCAAAAAATCTTGTATTTATGACTAGAATGTTGTGACTTTGCTTTTCTTTTTTTTTAATTGGGTCACTTGGTTCCCCTGCTTCGTTTCACATTAACTGAGGACAGACTACCAACCTGCTTAAAAATGTAGAAATAATTGGCTGTTGTAAAACGCTGCTGTTTGATTTCCGTGTTGTCACTGCAACACCACTAAAATATCCCAAATCTTGCAAAAACAGACACCCAGAATCGCCATTGGCCACTTGGGCTGGCATGCAGTTGTTACACCATCTTTATGGAGGGGCTTGGTGAATGCGATGATTACAGAATTCAGATCTGCCACTTCAAAAGCACCACATTCTTTCTCTTCAGTGAAGGGCAAACCTCTAATTAGTAGCATTTCAAGTAATTTTTTGAGTCATTTTTAGCACTAATCCAATTCAAAATGAATGTGCTGTAGGAGGATATTCTGTAGGAGGATATTCTACTTACAATTCAGTAGAGGGCAGTGATACAAATACACAGATGTGATTACTCAATTTATTTCAGTGTACGGTTTTACTCTATAGGAAGATTCTGAAGGGTTATTTTTTGATTTATAGAATCTTAGAATAGAATCATAGAATCATTAGGGTTGGAAAAGACCTCCAAGATCATCGAGTCCAACTGTCAACCCAACACCACCATGCCCACTACACCATGTCCCTAAGCGCCTCATCTACACGTCTTTTAAATACTTCCAGGGATGGTGACTCCACCACTTCCCTGGGCAGCCTGTTCCAAGGCCTGACCACTCTTTCAGTAAAGAAATTTCTCCTAATGTCCAATCTAAACCTCCCCTGGTGCAACTTGAGGCCATTTCCTCTTGTTGTATCGCTAGTTACTTGGGAGAAGAGACCGACACCCACCTCACTACAACCTCCTTTCAGGTAGTTGTAGAGAGCGATAAGGTCTCCCCTCAGCCTCTTCTCCAGACTAAACAACCCCAGTTCCCTCAGCTGCTCCTCATAAGGCTTGTGCTCCAGGCCCTTCATCAGCTTCGTTGCCCTTCTCTGGACACGCTCCAACACCTCCATGTCCTTCTTGTAGTGAGAGGCCCAAAACTGAAGACAGTATTCGAGGTGCGGCCTCACCAGTGCCGAGTACAGGGGCACGATCACCTCCCTGCTCCTGCTGGCCACACTATTTCTGATACAGGCCAGGATGCTGTTGGCCTTCTTGGCCACCTGAGCACACTGCCGGCTCATGTTCAGCGGGCTGTCAGCCAGCACCCCCAGGTCCTTTTCCTCTGGGCAGCTTTCCAGCCACTCTTCCCCAAGCCTGTAGCGTTGCCTGGGGTTGTTGTGGCCAAAGTGCAGGACCCGGCACTTGGCCTTGTTAAACCTCATACAGTTGGCCTTGGCCCATGGATCCAGCCTGTCCAGGTCCCTCTGCAGAGCCTTCCTACCCTCGAACAGATCAACGCTCCCACCCAACTTGGTGTCGTCTGCAAACTTACTGAGGGAGCACTTGATCCCCTCATCCAGATCGTTGATAAAGATATTGAACATTTATGCGTTTCACAAATTATCTTCTCTCCACATTGTTTGCTAGTGGAGGCTTTTTTTCAAACATAGCAAACGTGTATCCTGTTAGTCAAATGAGATGTAAGCAGAAGATACACAAGGATTCTAACGTGATGTTTTCATCTCAAGTAAAGGTTTCAGTGTTTTCATGCATTTCCCTTTAGTTCTCCATTTGCGTGCTTTTACCTGGCCTATTCAAAATAACCATAAAAGCAGAATGCAAAACAGATGTAGGAGCAACATAGCTAATGACATTTGAGGCCATTAATCTTTTCTCTGAAAAGAGCTATCAGCAGTGTAGCAAGCACGATGGAGTCTTTCACAAATGGCAACACCAGCTGGTTGGTAGCCAACAGTGCTCAACATGTTGCAGCTGTGGCCAGTATCCGTATCCAGCCAAAGAGATGGGAAATGACATGGATGACTGAATATCAAATGGGCAGTGATGAACTGAGGAGATGAAATACCTCTGGCAAATTTAACACTATGGAGAATGTCATTTACGAAGCCTGTATGTGTATATGTCTTAGGATTCTTTCCTTAAAGCAGATGTAGTTTTACTTCTGCTTCATTGTAGCTGATGGAGCTTCTATCTTTTTTTATGTGTTTTTTTTTTCACCCACCCTCCTAAGCTTTAGTGTTTTAGCATATTTACTTTCACTACTTTTCTTTCCTCTGATGTATTTCAGATGTGTCTGTCACCAAAATATTTTAGCAACAAGATCATGACAGTGAACACCTTCAAATCTTATAGAAAATGACACCAATCAGTCCTGGAAATTAAATCCCAGGAAAAGGGGTAAATCATCGAGTGTTTACTAGGAGAGATTTTTTTAACATCTGTACCTATGTATGCAGACAAAGTCTTCCACTGGGTGCTTAGGGAAGATTGGGCCAGTATTTAAGAAGTAAAGGCAGGTGGGGAGAGAATGGAATAATATGAACCAGAAGACCTTGTACCAAGGGCTTTTTTCCTTAGCCAGCTTTTCTTGATCAGCTGCTTTTGTGCTGTAGGAGAGGCTGTCTATATATCTTGCCTTAATATCTTTGAGTTAACTCCTGCTATGTGACTATCAGCCCTCTTGCCTTCTCATCTTTTGCTTGGTGTACAGACCAGCCCTTGATTCTCAAGCCAGTGGATCCTGGCTTTTATGTCCAGGTTCTCTCTGGGTTCTATCTGCTGGTCAGTTCTTGTCCCAGAGTAACCACAGAAATGTCCTCTGCCTTGTGCTCTCACGGTATCACTGGATACTAACAGCAGCTTGAATTTAGCATCTTTCATTGAAAGATCTTAAGAAATTCCTGCTGGACCCTCTAAGTCAATGATTATGCTCTTTTCAGTGCTAAGACAAACAAGCTTTAGAGGCCTCATGTGAAGTAACCAAGATTATGCAGGGCGAGTGGCACAGTTTAAAGTAATGCACATTTGCCCTGACTCCTAATTCACTTTTGTAATGCTGGTTCAAGTTGCTTCCTACCAATCAATATGTATAATTCGTTCCTTAGTTGTTTATTGATTTACTCAATGAATTGAATAGAAGTGTAGCACTCATTAGTTGAGATCCTTACACAGTATCTATAAAATTATCTAGATTCTTAGCTAGTTACATACTGGCACAGTCGAGTCACATTCAATTAGTCTAAACCAATTTACACCAGAGGTTTCAAAATTCAATAAAGGTATGGGAAAATGCCCATCTGAGTGATAATTCTGTTTCTTGGTGCACATGGTTCTTTCACAGTCCTAATTCTGACAAAATGCTAAGAGAAGCCAAATTAATTTTTGTTTTGTTCCATTTTTAAATTGGAATATCTTTTTTTCCTTCACAAATTGTCTGTTATTATTATTCATTATGTGTCCTTTGATGAAAAATGATACATGAAGAATGGTTTCTATTACTGAATTATTTTTGCACATCATGCTTAATTCTGCAAATGAAGCAGATAAAGTCAATGAGGCTCAGTTAAGGACCAAAACTAATTCTGAAAGCTAATTATTTTCACAAGGGAGACTCTTGAAGACTATAAATTAGGAGGTTGCTATTCTAAGAAGTTTTGTCTTCAGCTAAGCTAGTTGCATCTCCAGGAGTGAGAAAGGAACAGGGACAGGCCTGAGGCCAACCTGTTCCCCAGCTGAAGGTCTAGTTGTTCAACTGGAGTTGCATAGCTATTTTTTAAACAGGCCAAAGTACTTTGATGCTTCCTTATCTGCTTTTTAAACAAAAATGCATCTATGGTACCACCTTGAATGCAGAAATAAAGGGAGGCACAAAACCCAAAATGTTTCCCATTGAAACCTTTTCATTACCTTGGTGACTAAGATCAGCCTTTGTGTGGAGATTTACTTCAAAGACACTTTATTAATGTTGTAAACAAATTATAGCAGTCAGAACCACTCCTAGGTTAAAGTCTGATAACCTGTGATCCACTGAGTTAGAAATAGACTTGAGAATAGAATAAGAAAGGCAGAAGAGCCACTTCTCCAATCTCAAAGTGAGTGTCCTGAGTGATCTGTGGTCCACAGATCCCCTTGGGACCATGTGAGGACCAGAAACATTGTCAGGTCCGACTTTGGAGAGCAGTGTCCAATCCCAATGTGAATTTGGCCCTTTAGCTGTGTGTACCCTGCTCATTGACCTCAAATACTGGCGTTTGTAAACCATTGTGTATAGTTTGTATTTCAGATAATTTTTAGAACTACAGAAATGCATTTTTCTTCCTCTTTCTATACTGTCTATATGTCTGTTTCGAAGAGAATCTGACTTTTCACGTAAAGAGAAATGAAAATATTGTACCAAGCAAGCACACATTTTAAAAACCTGTCTGAATGCATCTGTTCTTCCCTCAGAAGTGTGTGTCAGGAATCTCCAGAGCTGCCTGAGGAACGTAGATGTCTGATTCTCACAAGAACTTCTGGCGCTTTTGAAGGTTTTGAAGGCTGTTACTCATTTTTTGACTTGTTCAGATCCGTAAAGACCCAGGCAAAAAAGCTGCACCCAAAAAGCCACTGGGAGAGCATATAATTAATTGAGTCAAGGAAATATGCTGTATACTCTGAGCAGCATGAACAGTTGCTGCCTGTTTTGACACTTTGCATTTAGTCCTGGAACAGTGACGGCTATTTCAAGCTTCTGCTGAGATACTGATGGTTTCAGGCAGAAATCATTTTATTCTGAGTTGCATTTGTACAGGATGTAGTACAATGAGGTCCTCACTCTTGATCAAGTAATAATGCAATACAGTAATAATGAACTTCCATTGTGACTGTTTCTCTCTGCCTTTCTTCCTTTTTCTTACTACTTCGCTCTTACTGCCTCTTCCCTTTCTATTATTCCTTTTCATTGGCTCAACAGACAAGAATATGGTTGAGCTTTCTCTCACACGCTCAACTTGCCTGCTGGGAGGCTGCCACGGCACCTCTCAGCTGTAATGTCCCTGCTGGTGCTGTTGTTTTGCCCTCTTCACTCTGCACCGCAGGAGTCCTCAGGCAGGCCACGTGAGATCTCAGTGTTCCTTCATGTCACTGGTGCCCAACAAAGTCTCTGGTCCCTTCTCATGCTGACTTTCTCCTATTCTCCATTTCTTGCCCAAATCCTTGATGAAGCCATTCTTCAATACTAGATAGCAACATTTGCTAGCTGCATTCTCAGTTATACATCACATTAAGCCTCTTTTTGTATAGAAGGCATCATGTATGGTTTTTACCTCTACTGTTTCCCTGACCATTTTGTGCAGCTATGACAATGTGTTGAAGAGGAATGACACAATGTGGTTGGCTCTTTTCTTCAGTTTAGTGTCTTGTGGTTGCTTTTTTTCATAGGCTTAGCTGCTCCAGCAGCATCAGAATCTCAGAGCACAAAGGAAGATAATTCCTGTAGGGATATGGAGGAGAGTTGTTAGGTCGTGCTTGGGACTGGAAATGGCCAGGATGATATTTTTCCCATTATTTCCATGAGCCATTAATGTACCTTGTTTACAGCATATCGATCTGCATCTGTTGCTCCAGTTTTAGAGATGAAGCACTCTTTATAGTCATCAATCTTGGTTATTAATATGCTCAAATTTGCTTCCCAGGCTTTCTTCATGTACTGCACATCTTTGTGTCACCATCCATGCTGCTCTGAGCTCAGCAGATGGCTCTTTGTAAGCAGGTGGTATTTTTTCTTGCTATTGGAAGAAATATATTTACTGCTCATTCTGGCACCCGTGAAAAAATTGTAAACTTTAAAGAGATATATTTAAAAATATAAATAAAATGCCTGTAAGAGTTATTGCAAATTGATATTGGACCAAAGGCACCTATTCAAGTGATCAGCAGCCAGAAATGAAGTGTACAAGCCAAGAGTATTGAAAGAACCATTAAGAATGTTAAAAAAATAAAAGAGGAGAATAAATCTCATACTGTGATGAATGATAGCCAAGTAATATCTAATCATATCTGGGTAGCATTTACTGAAATAACTCAACCAGACAAAAATGAAGAACATGAAAAAGATGGTGTAAAAATTATTGGAATGTTCTTTTTTCTGACAATTTTTCATTAATCTTCAAGAAGGAATAAGGATTTATTTAAAACAAATTAAATTAAGTGGTAAGCACTAGAATACAGTTCCTCTTGATCTTGGTATGGCTATAAAAACACAACGTTCTCAGCAACTGCATGTTAAGGGTTGTGGGGTGGGGGGTTTTTTGCAGTTTTCCAACCACCTCTCCCTAATAAACCAACATGCAGAACAGTGGCTATGTTCAATTGGAGAATTGCTCACTGCTGTAAGAAAATGTGAAATACATGAAACACCTAGCAATTGAACATACAAAAGACACAACAAACTATCAACACCGTGTCTATAGGCTTCCATTCCTTGATTAATCTATCTGGATTTTTGCTTTTAATGGCAACATGCCTGGAACTTCTCGGATATAAGTAGAGTGATATGGAGAAAGTGGCTCTGTGCATATTGTGACAAACTGACTTAAAAAAAAGAATGTTTACCAACAGATTGGACCAAAGCTTGGCTTCTTCACTGTACAAATACCGATTTCGTGGGGTCTTATCTCAGCAAATGCTCATCTTTTCTGTTGTGTCCTTTGAGGAGGAATAGCCTGCTTCAT
The DNA here is from genome assembly GCF_964195595.1 of Calonectris borealis. Classification (NCBI taxonomy): domain Eukaryota; kingdom Metazoa; phylum Chordata; class Aves; order Procellariiformes; family Procellariidae; genus Calonectris; species Calonectris borealis. The sequence goes on along the minus strand of NC_134318.1, from coordinate 31,837,194 downwards.
TTCTGCTAGAGCTCTATTGTCATCAGAGTTATGGCAAGATAATCTAGTGATCTAAAAGCTCTGTGGAATGTCTCTCTCATGAAAGACAGAATATAGGAGCATATTCTCTCTGTGTGTAACCCATAAGAATAGATGGAACATGCATTTTGTATAAGCCACACTCTGTAGTCAGTAAACACTTTCAGATTCGAGCTGGTTCTGGTACGTACTTAAGGATCAGGGAGCAGCTGGCTTGAAACTCAGAGCTGGATGAAATCAAATTGGTTTTAGGACTTGAAATTTCAGTGCAAGCTGGGGTAAGGACTTAAACTATTCATTTTGATTCAGGTATATCACGTTATGAACATGCTTTAAGATCATAGAGCTGGCCACTAATGAGCAAGAAGTTATTTGTTATGAGCGAATGAGTGTTAACAATTGAAATGCTTCTCTTTGCTTGAGTAGTAAATGAAGTTCACTGATGTGCTGTTGCTGGCTGGTCCTGCAGACACTTGCACATGTGGTTGTAACGTTCCTTTGGGGCTCAATTCCCTTTTGCTGCTGGGCCATTCCTAAAGAGATATGACAGGGCAAGTTGTTGATATCAGTCATTGCTAACCATACACAAACCACTCTGGACATCGTACTGGCAGAAGTGTTCAGCTGCCACAAACCCTCTCTTTATAAGGTGATAAGAAATTGTGCTTGAAAAGTCTGGTGCGTCTGCAAAATCTTTGCTTTGCATGCAGCTCATTTCCTACCCACCCATTGGCAGTCTAAACCAATGATCGAGAAACAAACGCATTTCTTATTTTCTCCTTTTTTCCAGATTTCAGAAACACTGATCCAGAAACTGAACCAAAACCTGGTCCATTTTGAGTTGAAGCCAGGGGTTCGAATCCTTGTCCATGCTGCCCATTTAACAGCAGGTCAGTATCCTCTTTCTGTGTACACCCTCTCTGTTGCTCTGTAGCACAGCACGCAGTATATTCCTTGATGGTATTAGTGTGCTATCAGCTGTATTTTAAACACTTCTTATTTTTATGTCACAATAACAACTCACTGTATAGGCAGACATTAGAATGCCTGCTCCACCTCCCCTTTCTTTATCATGCCAAAAAGATATAGTGGCATGCCAAAAAGATATAGTGGCATTTGCATTTACAGTTTATCCTTTTGTTTACTTACATGCAAGAATTTGCTTTTGTTCTGGAAACGAAGTATAACTAGCAGTAGGAATGTGTACTTCGTGGCTGTCTCTGAAATATTCAGCAGCTAAGCAGCACCATGGCGTATTCAGCCTGGGTCACACAGCGCAAAGGTTACCAGCTAGCGTTGGATATATTGAGATATTCTAAAGTCAACAAATATTCAAAGCAACCAAGCACAGTTCAGAAGTTGTTCAACAGTCTGAAAAACTAGAATCAATTTACATATGCACACACACAAGATTAGGCAGTTTGGACTTTAACTAATCCTATCTCAAAATGAACCATCTCCAAAGTCCTGATATTTAATTATATGCGTCTCTGTGTATTCTGTATGCTAAACCCTCGTTTCACAGCACAGGCCCTATTTAGAGATGGGATGGACAAATCCGTGCTCAGGATTCTTAGGAATTCCTTTTCTCCAGGAGCTGCTGATAATTCTGATCAGTTGGTATCAGCTTCTATTGCTAGCTTGCAAACAAAAAGCCTCAGTTCACTTGTACCAGCTTTTCATGGTACGAACTGGTCTGCCCAAGCTGGCGTCAGTCCATGATTTGCCTTGTCCATAAAGGGAAGGAGAAAGAGACTATTAAGAAAGGGTGTAATGCAACTGCATTTAAATCCCCCCAGAAGAAAATATTAGTGTTTGCAATATTTCATTTTTTGTAAGCAGAACTTGCTAATATCTGCCCTGGGAATATTGCTGCATGTTTCTGCTTTCCATTAGCCGTGGAACAGATGATCAGATGCTTACTTTTAGACATTTTAGAACCAAAAGCATAAAAAAGCAGAGATACAGCACAGCTGATTAATCTCTACAGAAAAAAGAAAACCACAACAGCTTGAGAAGTTTAAGTTTGACTTTTTTTCTTTTGTAGATTGTAAAAAAAAAAAAAAAGGTAATAGACATATGACACAGAAGAATTGGATGACTTTACATTTAAGATTTAAATGAATATACATTTTACATAATAGTTGTTATAAGGGAAGCAATCCTTGGCCTGAATTTTCAACAAGGACCAGTGATACTATATGTACTTTCAGAAAATGCTCAGTGCCCATGTCAGGAAAGAGGCTATCTGAAAGCATCTTAATGTGAGCCTCAAATGTGGAGTTACCTGCAATTGCTCATAATTTTTGAATTTTTTTTCTGTGCATTTACTCTGCCAATGCATATGGCTGTTTTCCATTTTGGTCAATGTTCATTAAAGTCAAGATCAAATCCCAAATGAACGTTTAGAAATGACTCCTTTGGCCCTGAATATCCTGTAGGCCTTTTCTAATAAATTATAGTTAGAATCACATTAGATATTAGATATGGGAAAGGCTCAAGATTACCTCTTGCTACTCAAGGAACATTCCTGATTTCATGCAGTGAAACAGATGGCACTTCAAATCACATCTCCAGCCCTGCCTTTAATAGAAGATGAACCTGAATCCAAGTTTTGTGCTGTATGTAGGAGCCTCCTGCAGCTTCTTGGAGAGGAATTCTGGGCACCTCTGCAGGAGGGAGTGCACAGGGTCCCCAGCTACTCATCCATGCTCAGAGCTGGCTAAAAGCCAGGTAGCTCCAGTCCTGAAGCCAGATAGTTAGTGGAGGTACTGTAGCACTTTTCTGGGCTACTAAACGTTGTCTGCTGCCCTGCGTGAACCGAAGGCTGCTATCAGTGTGGCATACTGCCATGCTAAATAACGGTACGGCCTCTGGGCACGTGCTGGTCCATTTCTTGTTAGCTCAGGCTGAAGCAGAGGGTGCTCGGCTCAGACATGCTGTGTAAGTACATGATCTCTGTGCTCGCTGAAAATGCACATTTTTATTTGTATTTATGCACACACCAGGAACGAGTACTTTTTGTCCATAATAGATGCAGACACTCATTTGTCCTGCAAAGTGAGCTTTGTTGTACTTCTCTTCGAAGCCGCTGGTGAGATGTGAGTGATTGCTGTATCTGGCTTCACAGTGTCCTGTAGGAACCTACCGGATTTTGTTTCTTGCAGAAATATGGTTCAGTAAGAATGCAAAATGAGCCTGGACTGCCAAACTAGATATTAGAAAGCCAGAGAGCAGCCACTGTGAGGTCTTTGAGGGAATATGGCTCCTTATCAAGCTGCAGAGGTCATGACTCAGTTCCCTGTCTAAATAAAAGGCCCAATTTCATGACATCAAAACTTGGGAATAGTTTAGAATTTGACAAAATGCCAAAAGAGAGATTTACTTAGTGCTATTGTTTTGGTTGTCAAGGAAGAAGAAGAATTGTTCTTTGGAAATCCAAGTTTTTATAAAAAATTAAATAAAATAAAGCAGGGAAACCTGGAACACAAGCCAGCACCAGAAGCAGTCCCTAGAAAACAATCTAGGGGGATCCTCATGGCCCAGAGGTGCTGCACTGGTGTATGGTATCCCTTCTTTCCCAGCCTTTTCACTATGATTCTGTGTTGGACTCCGGGCTGTAGTTGACTGAACCACAAAGCTCAGCATGTGTTTGTGTAGGTGCATACGTATGTTCCCATGCCTCAGTGCACGTGTATGTTTCTCCCTGTGTGTGTGCCTGATCATGCACAGCAGAAATTTCTGCAGCAGAGGAGCTGCAGGGAACAAAAGTGCAGGTATCTAGACTAGCTTGGTGTGAATATTCAAGCAGAACATGTAGAAATGAGCCTCTGTGTGCATGTGTGTTGTATGTGAGCATGTGCATTCCCTGGACACAGAAGAATGACAGGTGTTGGGCTCAGCACATTTCACACCTCTATCTTCTTTGTTCAGGCCACACTGGATGAAGGATTAATTTATCACAATTAAAACAGATTGCAATCCATTCATCGTGTTCATTCCTTCTTCTCATGAAAGAAAAAATAAAATACTAGAATCATAGAAGCATAGAATCATTTAGGTTGGAAAAGACCTTTAAGATCATCAAGTCCATTAACCGTTAACCTAGCACTGCCAAGTCCACCACTAAACCACGTCCCTAAGCACCACATCTACACGTCTTTTAAATACCTCCAGGGATGGTGACTCAACCACTTCCCCGGGCAGCCTGTTCCAATGCTTGACAACCATTTTGGTGAAGAAATTTTTCCTAATATCCAATCTAAACCTCCCCTGGCGCAACTTGAGGCCATTTTCTCTTGTTCTATTGCTTGTTACTTGGGAGAAGAGACTGACACCCACCTCTTTTCAGGTAATTGTAGAGAGTGATAAAGTCTCCCCTGAGCCTCCTTTTCTCCAGGCTAAACTAATGTCCCCAACCTAACAGACAACAGCCTCAACTCTAAGGCAGAGTAAAATATGCCAATATTCCTTGCAAAGCAGTTAAATAGCTGTTTATTACCAGATTCTCACTGCAGCATCATAACAAGAACGTTTAGTGATGCTGAGCCTGAACCAGTCGAAGAGCCACTTTGTCATCCCACAGGAGTGCAGAGACCCACAAAATACAGATGCAAAGGGGACAGAGTGGAGATGCGTGAGGAATTCATAATAACGGATCATTTCATCCCATTGCCTCACCTTCCTGAAGATAGCCTGCTTGATGTTGGGAAGGAGAAGTTTTTTCACTTCTCCTCGTTAATTTTGGCTTTATCAGGCTGGGTGTGACAGCTGAAAATGTGTGTGCATGTGATGTGTGTGCCTGAGTAAGTATCTGCTTGCATGTGCATGTTGTCTTGTGTCTTCTGGCTCCGGTTTAAGATGGGTCTGTCCAGTGCATATGAAGAGGGGCAAGAGAAAGAGGATGTGTATGACAGTGGTTCAAATTAACTTTCAGTGCCTTGCAGAGGAAGGCGCTGCCTACGCCTTGTTCGTGTGTAATGCCAGATAGAGACAGTCAGTGAGGATGCAACTGCTGTGTGCGTTAGCTCTATGTAATGGCACAGCTACAGCTGCATGTCTGTCTACAGTATGTTTTATTAGCATCTGCATGAACAACTGAGACTACTGGAGCTATGTGTGTCCCTTTTTGGATGCTAGATGCCTTTCTGTTTGTGTGTGTGAATGATGGAAATTCTCTATTTAATACAATTTACTTTGTATTTCTGAAAGCCACGCTTCTGGCTGTTTTGTGTGGCCTTATTTTGCAAGGGACATGAAAGGGTGGTGAGCAAAACTCTGAGGAGAAGCACAGAGAGACTTTTTGTTTGATTAGGGTTGGTTTTGGTGTTTTTTTTTTTTCTTGAACTTGTGCACTCTCTTGCATGGAAGACTTGTGGGAGAGAGAGCAAGGCACCAGGGGAAAGAGAGTAGAGCACCACAAGGACATGGTTTAGTGGGCATGGTAGTGTTGGGTTGACAGTTGGACTCAATGATCTTAGAGATCTTTTCCAACCTTAATGATTCTATGATTCTAAGTGGTCTGAACCCAGCTTTCTTCCCAGGTGGATTAGAAAGGGAGAGAAGCCCTGGAGACATGTGGGCAGATGAGGCCTGCTACAAATGCAGTAAGGGGAGGATGATCTATGTTTCTGGAGGGAGCAACTTTCACTCCAGGCTGGGGATGGCTCTAACCTTCTTCCCCTCTCTTGCAGCTCCCCTGGTGGACCTCACTCCCAGTCACAGTGGTTCAGCTATGCTGATGCTCCTCTCTGTCGTTTTTGTGGGACTAGCCGTGTTTGTAATCTACAAATTCAAAAGGTATGACCCTCCCTGAGCCATTTCCTTCTCCCCGTTGCTGCCTTTCACTGAGGTGGGTTTTATTTTGCTGGGTTTTCTTTTTCGCAGTGATTTGTTTCTTGGTTTGTAAAAGCTGATACTACATCATCTGCCAGAGTACCCCACAATGATGGTTTCTGTTAATGTTTTAGGAAGATTCCTGGCCTTAATATATATGCACAGATGCAGAATGAAAAAGATCAAGAGATGGTCAGTCCAGTCAGTCAGAGGGAAAGCATACCTAATGTCCCTCAAAGTGAGCTGATGAGCCCTGAGCAACTAGTAGATGAGAAGTTGGAAGTCCAGCCCATAGGTAAATAACTTGCAGCATCCCGCAGCTGGTCAGACTCTGACTTATAATTGGCTAACCCTTTTCTCAGCCTCCCCCCTTCCCCTATTCCTGCACACTCCTCCTCCCATCCTCTTCTGCTGCAGCATTAGTTTTGCTCCAGAAAACCTTGCTAACTCTTCCCTCTCCCTCACTGCCATATGGTGAAAAGGAGGGGAACAACTTTAGGCTTTTTCTCTCTCCTAGTTGCTCTATGTAGAATCCCCTCCCCTTCTCAAAAATCCTGCCAGCACTTAACTTGCGCTATAAGGCAATTTAATTTATTTTGCTGGGGCTGATATAATTGCGGGGCTAAACCCCACGTCCAGGACAACTTCAGCCACCCTCACCTGGAACATGGAGGTGAGCAGGTGATTCGGTAAGTCAGATCTAAAAGCTAAATATTTGTTGATGTTTTGACTACTGTGGCCTTTGTGCTGTGCCAGACCTTGTTGCCAACAGCAATGTTAGCCTGGTTGATTCCCAGGGAAATCGAGAAAAACCTGGGATCCCATCATTGGACAGCTGATTGCCTCAGGCTGATTTCTCCCACAGGCCTCTGTGGTTGAAAATTTGCAAAGCAGGCTTTCATAGGACCTAAAGTGAATAGACTTGAAGTGGGCATACTGGGATCGGTCACACATTTGTTCATGCTTATGTGTTTTCTGTCACCCTGACTACAGTAAAAGTGTTGGGACGGAGCAGGGAGGTGTCAGCCTGGGGACATGTTCTGCTAAAGCCAGCATTGCTTGGGCATTGCTCAGGCATTGCTCAGCTTCACTTGTGAGGTGACAATTCTGCAGGCCCAGACCAGAGGTACAGCACAGGACCTCTGCAAGTAAGGACATGGACCTATTTTAGAGGAATTAAAGTTTATAGCTGTTTTGACTTAGACAGGAGTGAAGCATAGTTGTAACTGAGATCCCTTATTTGCACAATTTCATCAGCTTAGCCAAACCTTAAATCCCACCGGAGGATGTCCCTAAAATGTATGGGAATGTTTGCTAAAGCAGGCTTGGAGTCACAGCCACTGCAGAGAGGGAGCAAGGGGAAGGGCAATTAAAGGAGGGAATGTGATGTGCTAAGATTGTGGCCTGTGAAACAACCTGGGAGGAAAAAGAAGAAAGTCTCTTGATGAAACTGATGTCTAAGCTGGAAGCCCCACTGCAATCAATACTGATCTCTCCTCATCTGTTCACTAAGGAGAGATCTGGTAGCTATTAAAAGCTTTTAAGCAGCTATTAATCACCAGACCTGGACATCCCTGCTTAGCAGAACACAGGATGGAGTGAGGGGACCAACCTTCCCATGTGGTGTTCCCCATACAGAGCAACCCCAGGCCACAGTCCAGAACCCAAGGAAAGGAAATGCAACCAAGGTAGTCTGGACAGAGGACTTCCAAAAGGCTTGTGGATCACCAAGAGGTTTCAAGCCAAGACCCGGAGCGGTGGGTCCTAAACTTTAACAATTCTTTTTTTCATTTGTTTTTTTTTTTTTTTTCTTTTTCCCCCAGAAGCCTCCAAGGCAAAATTGATGTAAGATGCTAAGGGAGAAACACCCAATTTCAGGTCAGGAACTCTCTTTCTAGAGTTAGATGGGCTTTGAGCTTCCCCTTTCTAAAAGAATGTAATGACCTTGGTTCCTGCCGTTCCAGGGGTAGGGAAACACATGTTTTCACAGGTCACTCAGGCTGAAGCGGCAAGACTCAGTCACCTACTAGCTCTGTCCAAGGTACCGTCAAAACTGCTCTTGCTGGTGTTGGAAACTAAACCCTTGAAGCCTCAAGGATAAGAGTAGTCAAAAACCAATTTTGGGGGTAGGTTTTCATTTGGTGCAACTACAGCATTTCTGGCTTTCTACAATAGCCAGCATTTTGTGTGTTTCTCAGCTGTGCTACTGGACACTGTATTGAACCAGAAATTGGCCTTTTATAATCCTTGGTTTGCACCTGTAACTGCACTAGTGAGCATAAAAGGGAAATGTGTGGGATACATAGACTCAATTCTCTATCAAAAGGAATCAGTCCAACAAACTTTCTAAGTGTTTTTCTATCCTGTCAGTAAGAAGAATGAGGAAACTGAATCAGAGCTCGTTGACAAAATGAAAAGGTCTGGACCTAGGAGTGAACAGAATAGAAAGTGCAAAGGCTCTTCACTCTCCTATACAACCACCTCATCTGTTTCTGGAAATCAGCAATTTCTTTTTTGATGAGTTTTCTTTCTTTTGGGAAAACAAAGCAAGACTGTAATTGGGTGTTTCTCTTTTGTATGCTTGTTCAGAAGCCAGGTTTTTTCAACCCCTTTGATTCAGGGATCCTTCCTTGGAGGAATCTGAATGAATGTCCCTGGATCATTTAATTTTCTCTCCGATCTCTGGCAGCAAAAAAACACAGTTCCAATTTTCTGGATGTGAGTGGTTTAGGCTCTTCTTTTGCAAATGCGAAGTTTAAGGTTATTTATGAAATCTCCAACACCTTATCATTGCAAATTAGTTACACATTTCCTCTGAGGACCTCAACCCCTCCTTCCCTCCACCCTTCTGCTCTGGCCTCTCCCTCTTCTGTTCAACATGGGTGAGTCATCTTCATTAGCAAAAGAACAGGACATCACCTTCAGTGTTTTGAATGACAAGAAAACATTTCTGGGAAGAATGTGTCAGTCTGGAACAGTTGAATCCCAAAGGCCAGCAAGGTGATACCTTCAAACATCTTCCTTGGCTAAATGCACTTGTTATTTACTGACTCTTTTATTTTGTTCTTTCTTTGCCACAGGAAGTATTTCCACAGCTGCTGAGCCCCAGAGCACAAAAGAAATCCCTACCTATGTAAATGGTTGAATTGAGGACACGGATATATATCTATATCTAAAAAAAGAGGAGAGCTCACTGCATTTGGACTTTTTAATTCTTCAGATGACAAAGGGTTTTTAGCTTTAAGCCTGTGCATGTGGACATTATACTGAGACCATAGTGGAACTGCATTGTACAGGTGTTCAATTTTAGTGGGGGGTGGGGGGAGAGGAACTGGTACCACTATTCACTCCTGCGGCCCTTCCCCTCACCCCTCCACTCTCTCTTTTTCTGATCTGTCTCTAATTTGTAGAAAATTCATAATGATATAGGCCAAGAATATGCATGGGGGTCTCTTCTTTAGGGAGGGGGGTGATGGGGGGGGGAAGGTCTGGGGGAGGCGGGAGGGGGCATTTAGGGTTCTTGGCTTTAGATTTAACTGCTCTTTTAGCACTTTGGGCTGCGGGAGGGCTAGCCGCCCCAGCAGACTTTCATAGGACACACAAAAATCACACTGGAGTTTAAAGGCACTGAAAATATTCTTGGTCAGTCTGGTTTATGACTTTGTTTGGACTCTGCCCTTCGTTCCTCTAGCTGCAGCTGCTGCCTGTGCCCCACGGCTGCGAGGAGGCTGAATGCGAGTGTGGGCGATCCCAACCTCAAGGCCAGGCTCTTTCTTAAACAGCCTTCTTTTTTAGCCTACTCACACCAAGGCACCCCACTGATAGCACTGTTGAAAGATAACTTTTTGCCTCCTAACCTTGAATGGAACAGAACTAGCATGCATTACAGGCAGGGAGATCTGTCCATACTGCACTTGTAGGAGGTTATTGCCAGCATGAACTTACACTGTACTTTGTACCAGCCTTACAACTTCAATTTTGGCTAGGAGAAAGCCCTAGTAACACCCTCAGCTGCATTTAGTGCTCATGTTTGGATTTGTCTGGGGAAGTCCCAGGAGATCTCTGCCTTTTGGGAGTCACCCCAAGGCCTGTCAATTTTTTGAAAGACACCTTGTCCATAGAATAGGGAGCAGGGAAAGGTCTATAGGCAGTTTTCTGTGGCCTTCTTGGCAATCTCCCCTTGGTTGCAGATCCGCAAACTCCTGTCATTCTGGGCAGAGGAGGGAGAATAAAGGAGGATTTGGCCTGAGATTGTTGCCATGCATTTTGAGCCCCAGCACCACAGGACCACTCTTGTACAAGATTTGATTTCTTACCAATAACATAAGCTTGTATCTTACACTGCAAGTAGAAATGAGGCTGCAGGACATGTTCACATAGACTATGCAAGCGAGCAGCAGGAAAGTAGGCTTAGCATACCTCGAACAAGTCCTCCCAAGACACTGGATGTCTGGCTGAAGTCTAACCCGTGGTCATCACAGCTGTTGATTTCCAGCCCAACTCAGGTAAACCTAGCACCAGGATTTTGGTTTGAAGTGCGAAGAGAGAAAGACAGTAACCAATGTACACTTACTTAACTATGTTAGGTGAAGGCAAGTAGAGGCCAGTTCATAATCACACTTAGGAGGCACCCTGATTCCTGACATGAGAGGGTTTTGTTCAATAGACATTGCGCACAGCAACCTGAGTCAAAAAACAGGAGAAAGCAGCGTTGTTGCCATTGCCCAGAGTCCTGGGGCTGGGATTTGGTGGTGGTTGTGGGTTTGAATTTTTCTGTCACAAACTGGGCACAAGCCCAAATCAACCTACTTGCAAAAAGAAGTGATACCAAGTATAAGAAAATTAGACCTGTAGTAGTTAAAGGATAATCACAGTAGAGAATCCTCTGCCTCTTTCTGTAGTTTCTCTGAAGACAGGTAGAAACACAGCAGTTTGTATGGCTTTGCTATTGTCTTTGCAACTACAGCTTTAAGAAAGATGGGAAAGTTTTGGCAGCAACTGTATAATATTCCCCACTGAAGTCCAACATTAGCCAACTTATTTTTATAGTAAGCCGATCAAAAAGTTTTCTTATAGTGTTGGAACTATTTCTAATTTTAAAATTACTTTTTTTGATGTACTTTTTCATCTTCGTTTTCCCTTTCGTTAAATACAATGTAGCGTAATGTATAATTGCTATTGTTTATTGCTTTTACAGTCATATTTATTAAACAGATTATGTCTCTAAATGAAGGCCATTGTTTTTGTTGCTCATTTTAGCTCTCTGTCCCTGACTGGGATCACTAATGACATTAAAACAGTAGGAAGATGATAACTTCAAAAAGAAAGGGGCGTTCAGTAGAAGTGGGAGAGGGTGGTGACAGTATGCTTCTGAAAATATAGTTCCTAGAAGCAAGATGCTAATATGAAGGTAACTTTCTCAGACCTCAGTCAAAGTGCTTTATAAAGTGAAGCTTGATACTATTATCTCCATTTTACAGATGGGGAAGCTGAGGGATGCGAGGTGCAATGCTGTTTTTCTGGTTTCCAACCAGTCAATGGCAGAGCTCTGAGCAGCTCCCTGGAACTCCAGCTCCATTCCCTGCTCATGGTTATCTCTCCCCATACACACTCACTATTAAAGGTTCCTTTAAAATGTCTTTTTTGACTACCCTTTTGCCAACATTGATGAAGGAAGGTTTAAAAGATTTGCATTACTGATTGATCAGGTTTTACCTGTGAAGAAAATGAAGCATAGGAAGTTTCTGTCAGCTTGCCAGATGACAGTGGATGCATATTGCTGAGAAAAAGAAAGAAAACATAGCTTCTCTGCTTTTCAAATCAGGATGCAACCACCAGATCATTCTGCCTCTTATAACTGGCTCCTGGTTCTGCTCTCTAGCCTTTTTTGTACCCCTGGCATAAGAATTTATATACGCACATAAATAGTCAAAGATCTGGGCTTCAGGCATCGTCAACAACCAAGGTTGCGGTATCGCGTGTCAAGTCCAGGAAGGATGGGTTTGCTTGTTGGAGGAGTGTGTAGTTTTCACATCCTGGGCAAACCCCAGTATAATTACAATTACCAGCCTAAAGTATTAAAGCAGACACTGCAACCTTTCTTCACCTTTCATTCAGGCTTAATGAACGGCGCAGCCATGGCCATAGTGCAGATGACTCAGAGACGTGTGTGTAAACGTAATCTGCTTTTATAGTTTAAGTGCCCACCTGAATTAGCAGGCATCTGTTCCGGCCATAAACAGTAAGTCTGTTTTTGGCAAGCATCTCTAAAGCATTTTCAGATCGTTCCCTTCAGCTTGTGTGTGTCCTGAGGCAGAGACTGATTGTTATTTGAAGTTGTTGTTTTCTGGTTTGTATAACAACACAGTGATGCACTGCTAATGGCTGAACACTGAGACAATAAACAAAGAATATACCAAAGACTTATAAAATCCAATATGAATTTTCTCTGAGGATATTATTGTACCTTGAGAGAATAAAAAAGTTTATTATCCTTTGTCAGAGAGAGCAGGAAGTAAAAATATGGTTAAAAACTCAAATAAAATATTTTCTTAATTTGATGTTGATTCTCTACCATCATCTTAACTGCCAGAACATAGACATATGGATGGGATAGACATATTGGCTTCAGAGGGATTTATGTTTCTCTACCTAGCAGCACATTTAGGCTAAGATGCTGGATTGTCTTTCCTGGAAATCAGTAGGTGTTGGTGTTTAAATACTTTTGAGGATCTGGGCCAAAACAATTAATGTTAATATGTGGCTATGTTTAATTGCTTAAACTTTTGCTGGAAAGCCAGACTCTTAAAGCACTGGCTGAAATGCTTATGCAAATGAAGCAGGAATTTCCAGTGACCCTAAATGAACCCTGTCTTGGTCCTGTCAACTTCTGCTGAGAATTTCTGACAATTGCATTTAGTCTGGTACCTAGAGCTGATAACAAGGGATTAGTATTTTATCTGTGTGCTGTCATCTCTCATTGAATGCATGGAAAGTTTCCTTGCCACATTATGTCTCTAGGTACATTCAGTGTTTTGAACATTACCCCTGGTTGCAGAGCTACCATGTTCATGACATTAAAAAAGAAAACTATTTTCCTTCAGTTAATGAGTTGCTGTCCTTGCGTTTCTCCATGAAACAGAATAGTAAAATGTGAATAAATAATACTTGAGCTAGAACAGATCCTTTTAGATTAGAGTGTTGATATGATCCTGGCCATAATACCCAGAAGAAAAGACTGAAGTCAAATTGTTTTCTGACTGATGAGATCAAAGTGCTATCATGTACCAGGTCATCAGCCTAAGAGACATGTTTCATCTGCAGTTTTAACTTCAGCTTTTTCTTTTCCCTTATTTCCTACTGGGGAATATGGCTATCTATTACTGTTCACTGTGCTGGAAGCGGGACCTAGAGGAAATCTGTGTTGTTATGTGTTTCTCAATGTGAGAATTTCAAGATGTCTTCCTTGTTGTTTGCATTGTGGTACAGCCACCCCAGTGCTAGGTGCTGTAGGCACAAAGGCGGTAGAAGTGGCATTGTAACTGGATAAAATGAACAAAATAAGGGAACAAGTTTTCTCACCTCTGTATTGCAGATTGAGTCTCACATTGTAATCTTGGGTCATTTTGACAAGTGGACCTTAACCAGACCTTCTCTAAATGAAAAAAATCTCAGCACTGTGTATGAGAGCTCTGAATGAGCCCAACATTTAAATAAGCCCAACATCTGAACAGCCCAACTCAATATAGGATTAATGACTTGAGTCCTCAGAGGTACAGAGATGCATAGGAGACCAGCCTAGGGCAGTAGCTCCATGCTGTTCTGTCTGTGCAAAGACTTGCTTTCTGCTGGGATAAGTTAGAGAGATTTGAAGTTTGTGCTAATTTATGTTTTGTTTTCTCTAGAGAGAGTAGCATGACTAAAATACATCCAGTCAAATATCTAACCTTGACTCTAAGTGCTTAGAGAGTAGGGCCATGCTTGGGTTTGTATAATGAACTCCCACGAAGCTGTAACAGCCCAGCCATGTGTAAGCAGAGTAGGAGCCAGACAGCTGTTGGATTTCCTCAACGTCTCTGAGGCTGTAGCACATCCAGCTGTTGTGGACACAAGTATCTCTAACAGTAGCCAGGATATTGCTTATGCTGTGCTTCATATTCAAATTAATTGTATAGAAGGATCCCAACCAGAATCATTAGTCTGACATGCACCAAACTGCAGAGAAAATAAGCTACAATCCCAAAGTTTTGTAGTTCTTACAATCTTTTATGGAGAAGCCCTGAGAGACAAAGGTGCAAGAGAAGGAATGTAGCAAAGCTGTGAGAGGAGAGTCATGACTGCCTGCCTTTGGTACAACATAGATGCAAGAAAAACCCCTCCCTTTTTGTAACAAAATCCTCCTCCAGCCTTCCCTAGACAAAGTTGGATATGGTGGTGTTTCTGGGACGGCAGCTACCCTGGCAAATAATTGCTCCCTAGCCCAAAAGCATGGGCCGCTCGTCCCACGGACCATGTCATTCCTTATCGTGCCCCCCAGAGGCAGCTGTAGGGTAGAGCTCTGCAACGCTAATTGGACTGACAGCTGCCTCCGCTCTTGCTGCTTGCTGCAAAAAGATGAATAATGCATGCAGCACATTTAAATGTAGTGTTAAAAAGTGCTTTAAGGGGAAACCCTTCGATTATTAACCCTGCCTGCAGGAGAGGAACATCCTTATTCTGTCACTGCGGAGAAATCCTGAACTGAGGGGCTGAACCCTTATCTCCACACCAGAAGGGTCTGGGGTGCAGCGTGTCTCCATCTCTCCGCATGTGCAGGGCACTCCAGACTGAGAGTCCCTCCTGGGTCTAAGGCAGTCTCAGTGCAGAGTCCTGCTCTTGGCATTTTGGCTGAAGCTGGAAACCTTCCTTAACCTCTGTAGCAGATACGGATATTACATGGGCCGCCTGTTCTAAGTGATTCCTGCCTGATGTCACCTCAGGTGAGTGGATGAGACTCAGCGCTGTAGAGAAGTGGATGCTGTACATCATGTGGAATATTTACACCAGATGTTTCACAACAAATAACTTTTTTTCCCACTTCCCACGCTTGCCTAGTCCCACCCAGGGAGTGCAAGATTCAAAACACTGTAATCCTCCTTCCTGCTCCCCTGAAGCTACAACATGCCTCAGAGACCTGAGGTTTCTTCTCTTCCTTCTACGGCCTTATGTGCCAGGTGAAGCTGTTTGGTCTGAGCTGCAATCCCCTAACCAGAGGCACCTCTGTTTGTCTCTGGAAAGAGCTTGCTCAAGAGAAGCGCTTCTCCCCAGAAGAAACACTAACAAATGTAAAACCAAAATCCTTCTTCAGACCCTGCTGCAGAGCCACAGGACTGGAGAGACTGACCTCTGAGACACTGCTTTCTTAAACAAAATCATGGAGTAGGTTTTCCCCTGCTGCCACGTTGGTTTGTGTAGATAAAAGTGTTTTCCACTACAGATGAACTTGCAGGAGTATCGTTTGGTTAATTATTTATGTTCCGTTAGTGACTAGAGGCCCTGGCACTCTTAACTGTCACAGGATGAAAGACAACTTGTATCCAACTTGAATTTGCAGTTCAGGGAGGAAATTTTCAAAGCCACAGAAAGTAGTTTGTTTACACTTTGAAAAACATTTCCTTAATGGACAAGAGAGAGTCCCTTCCTGAGTCCAGAAACTTTTTTTCCTCACTTGCAGTCCTAAAATATAGCAGTCGGGTTATTAATCTCACTTTTAGCTAAGCCTGAACCAGGGTCAGAGCCAGCGTACCCATCTGAGCTGGGATGTAGGATGTGGCTGCAGAGGAAAGCTAGGCTGCCAACAATGCCCCATCAGAAAGGCTGACCTGACCATCCACGTGGACTCATTTTTCATTATTGGATTTTTTTTTTTCCCATGTCTTCATGCCGTGTTGACCTGAAAACTTACTGCGTTGCCTGCTGCTGCGGGCCTTCCTCTCGTTTCATGAGGGTACCCAAAGATTTAGCCCACAGCCTTCAGCCAAAACAGAAGCACTTATTTCCTTTACAGTGGTTTTTTAAGGTTCCTCAGGCCTTTGATACAGTAACAAGAAGAGCTCATTTCTTCTAAGGCACAATCAGGGTTAACTTCAGGGAAAAATAAACACCAGGGTTTTTTCAGCAACACTTTGTTGCTGAAACTCCTCAAGCGCTCAGTGTATGTTATGATATAGGAGGACTACATTTAGCAGCTCTTAACAAAAATGAAATTATGATCCCTCCCCAGCAATCTATTTTGCTTTCCTGTTAATCTAAATGTTTTTATTAATTAAAAGCAATTACTCTTTTCTGTGTAATTATTGCACAGTTTTTTCCTAATTTCAAGAATGTTCTGGTTTCAGGGAGAAGAAATTTACCTTCAATCCTTAGTTTTGCTTGAACTTTTCCTTCATCTATATAATATTTCTCCTAATTATCCTTTTTAATTGAGAGGATAATGCAGAAGGCAGCCAACATTATTTTGTTGAATTGTTTGAACTAGATTCTAAAAATAGATTCTTGTATTGGCTCCCTTTTGAAATTCTGATTTCCACATTGTGCATAGCAGGATACTAATGTGCATTTTTCCAAAACTTGCAGAAAAAGAATGCCCCAACTCTTGAGAAACAAACAGATAACAAGGAGAAACGATGAGTATTTCTAGCTCTGGAGATGGATCCCATTTTCAGATCTTACTATCTTTGGCCTAGTATTCATGAAAAATAATGCACAAATTAAATGATAGTGAAGCTAGGAATGAGCAGCTGGGGAAATAATAGTAACAAAAAGCTCTCTTTTTTTTCTCCTTTTTCCTTTTTATTAGATGATGCCTGAAAGAGCATTAACATCATGTCTACAGAGAATCTCCACCAGCTATCTACAGACACCTGCTAGCTGGATTACCTCGACACTAGCTAGCCTTTGATTTTGGCATCTTTGAATATCTGAGTGGTTTTCCAATGGACTGTAAAGCGTACAGTTAAAAGGAGACTTTTAGAAGCATACAGAGGACCCCTTGTGTGAAGTCTAGTCATATTTTTCAAAGAACTAAAAAGGCTTTCTTTATCTTGAAGAACAGATGAATTTAAAAGATTTGTTATAAGCCCAGCCTTGAGAGATCATCAGAGTTGTCAAGGCCTATTGTCATGCAGAATTTGGCAACAGATCTGAAAGATGAAAGTATTTACCTTGTAAACATTTCCACTCGCATGGACTTATTATCTTATTTACAACTTGATCCTGAGTGCTTGAACCCAGAATGAAAAAACTGTTGGAATAAACTTCTCAAGTGCTGCACGATGTTGGCATACATAGGCCTCTGCAGAAACAAAGAAAGGAAGGGGACTCCAGGGCAAGAGAATGTCCTGGGAGCTGCCGTTCCCTCCTGTAATCCACAGGAATCCCTCTCCTCATCGTCTTGCCAGGTTTTGCTCTGATACCATGGGCTGAGATGGCAGGGAACCTGATGTGGTAGTTTATGTGATCCCTTCCCATCCTATACTCCTATGCTATCTTCTCCAGCCTCCTTTGTCACAGGCATCGTAGCTGAGCAATTCTCAGGTGGGAGAGGAGCGAAAGGGAGGGAATGGCGAGACGTGGCAAGGGTAGAGAGATTTGTAGCAGAGTTGTATTTCTGTGTGAAACTTTTCAGCATTCCCTCAGTCTCAGCATCGGCAGCTACATCGATAGGTAGCTTTGGGAAGGACCCGTGCCATTTTAGATAACCATTGCAGTGAAGCAAACCTTCAGCTAAGGTAAGATGGTGAAGGCAGTGAATCGTACGGAGAACTGCACCAGGTCCAGCTGAGGAAGTTGAGGCACGCAGCTGAAATGGTTCTCAGGAAAGCTCCTTCAGCCAGGAAGAGGCAGAGGTGCACTCCCTGTTAGAAGTGCTGCCTGGAGTTTAACACCCCTTGTTCACCTACCAGAAACCCTATCAGCTAATAAATTGTGTCAGTAATTTCTCATACTGCTACGAAGTCTTCTCCACAAAGCTGTTCCCAAAGGCTCCTGCTGAGAAGACTCCTCCCCTGTCTTTCCAAGCTGACCCTCATTTATTGCTGATTAATTGCTAAGACAGCAACACTGAGGAGTGTAATGCCAAACCCCCTCCATATACGTTGGAAATACCTTATTGCTGTGGTTTTAACACCAGATATCTTATTTTTTCAAAAATGAAGTGACATTGGAGAAAGCTAAATGAACCCCCAAACAATCTGTCACATTCTTTTCTTAGAAATATTACTATTTTATTGAGAAATCAGAAATTGTATCTTTTCATAAAACAGTTCCCTTTTTTTTTCCTCCTAAGACAGCATCTTGAAGCCTTTTAGAAGACACTTACAACAAGGAGGAAAAATAAAAGACCAGTTCCCTTTACCAGAAAATTTTACTGATGAAGATTGCCAGACTGCCTCCCCTTCTGAATCTTGTCCTATCCTAAAACACCAGCATATTAGCAGTTTGTAGATTTTGAGAGAAGTAATACCATCACTATCAATAATATGTATAAATGCAGCCGGAAGGTTCCTCCAAGAAAATAACTCTGTGAACACTGAGGATGATTATTAGCAATTTTTTTGTTTGTTTGATTGGAGTTTTCAGTTGTCGCAAACGTGGTCATGATTATCATATTAACCAGCAGACTCGTTAACAAACCTGCAGATTACTACTGGATTGAAGTTAGTAAAGAATCCCATTCTTAATTAAATTCCCTAGAATATTTCCTTAGCCTGAAGACTCATAAGTAGATCTTGTTTTTAAAATCCCTTTCAGCCAAATAACCACTTAACTAATTTCAAATTAAATATCTTAGTCAGGATTTGAAATTACTCAGTCTTCTCAGGGAATTGTATTTGAATATTATTATAATATCATCTAGGGAAATGTTTTTTTCCCAGCAATGAAAAGAAAAAAAAAGTAAATAAAACATTCTTTTAAATGGGATTTTAATTTATTTTTCTGAAAGTCAATTCAGCACTTGGCCACCTTGGAAACCAGCATCCTTCATTTACCCACAGACTGTAAGCACTGGAAGCCATTGTGCAGCGGGGTAGCTATGACTTAGTCGCCATCACGGAAACGTGGTGGGATGAGTCGCACGATTGGAGTGCTGCAATGGACAGCTATAAGCTTTTCAGAAGGAACAGGCGAGGAAGGAGAGGCGGTGGAGTAGCCCTGTATGTTAGGGAATGCTTCGACTGTCTAGAGCTCGATGATAGTGATGACGAGGTCGAGTGCTTGTGGGTAAGGATGAGGGGGAAGGCCAACAAGGCAGATATCCTGCTGGGGGTCTGTTATAGACCACCTGGCCAGGAAGAGGAGGCAGACGAAATATTCTACCAGAGGCTGGCAGAAGTCTCCCAGTCGCTAGCCCTTGTTCTTGTGGGGGACTTCAACTTTCCGGATGTCTGCTGGAAATACCACACGGCAGAGAGGAAACAGTCGAGGAGGTTCCTGGAGTGTGTGGAGGATAACTTCCTGACGCAGCTGGTAAGCGAGCCCACCAGGGGAGATGCCTCGCTTGACCTGCTGTTCACGAACAGAGAAGGGCTGGTGGGAGATGTGGTGGTCGGAGGTCGGCTTGGGCTTAGCGACCATGAAATGGTAGAATTCTCGATACTTGGTGAAGTAAAGAGGGGGGCCAGCAAAACCGCTACCATGGACTTCCGGCGGGCGGACTTTGGCCTGCTCAGGACACTGGTCGAGAGGATCCCTTGGGAGACGGTCCTGAAGGGCAAAGGGGTCCAGGAAGGCTGGACGTTCTTCAAGAAGGAAGTCTTAAAGGCGCAGGAGCGGGCTGTCCCCATGTGCCGCAAGAAGTGCGGGCGGGGAAGGCGACCGGCCTGGCTGAACGGGGAGCTCTGGCTGGGACTCAGGGAAAAAAGGAGAGTTTATCACTTGTGGAGGAAGGGTCAGGCAACTCAGGAAGAGTACAGGGATCGCGTTAGGTCGTGCAGAGAGGAAATTAGAAAGGCAAAAGCCCAGCTAGAACTCCACCTGGCCACTGTCGTGAGAGACAACAAAAAATGCTTTTATAAGTATGTTAATGACAAAAGGAGAGCCAAGGAGAATCTCCATCCTCTATTGGATGCGGGGGGGAACGTTGTCACCAAGGACGAGGAAAAGGCTGAGGTACTCAACGCCTTCTTTGCCTCAGTCTTTAGTAGTCAGAGCAGTTATCCTCAGGGTACTCAGCCCCCTGAGCTGGAAGACAGGGACGACAAGCAGGATAAACCCCCCATAATTCAAGAGGATGAAGTTCATGACCTGCTATGCCACCTGGATGTTCACAAGTCTATGGGGCCGGATGGGATCCACCCGAGGGTTCTGAGGGAGCTGGCGGAGGAGCTTGCCGAGCCGCTCTCCATCATTTACCAGCAGTCCTGGTTAACTGGGGAAGTCCCGGACGACTGGAGGCTCGCCAATGTGACTCCCATCTACAAGAAGGGCCGGAAGGAGGATCCGGGGAACTACAGGCCGGTCAGCCTGACCTCGGTGCCGGGGAAGATCATGGAGCGGTTGGTTTTGAGGGTGCTCACGAGCCATGTCCGGGACAACCAGGGGATCAGGCCCAGCCAGCACGGGTTCATGGAAGGCAGGTCCTGCTTGACCAACCTGATCTCCTTCTATGACCAGGTGACCCGCCTAGTGGATGAGGGAAAGGCAGTGGATGTGGTCTACTTGGACTTCAGTAAGGCCTTTGACACTGTCTCCCACAGCATTCTCCTAGAGAAGCTGGCGGCTCACGGCCTAGACAGGTACACTCTTCGCTGGGTAAAAAACTGGCTGGACGGCCGAGCCCAGAGAGTTGTGGTGAACGGAGTTAAATCCAGTTGGCGGCCGGTCACGAGCGGTGCTCGCCAGGGCTTAGTACTGGGGCCAGTCCTGTTCAATATCTTCATCAATGATCTGGACGAGGGGATCGAGTGCTCCCTCAGTAAGTTTGCAGACGACACCAAGCTGGGCGGGAGTGTTGATCTGCTGGAGGGTAGGAAGGCTCTGCAGAGGGACCTGGACAGGCTGGATCGATGGGCCGAGGCCAACTGTATGAGATTCAACAAAGCCAAGTGCCGGGTCCTGCACTTCGGCCACAACAACCCCAGGCAACGCTACAGGCTTGGGGAAGAGTGGCTGGAAAGCTGCCCAGAGGAAAAGGACCTGGGGGTACTGGTTGACAGCCGGCTGAACATGAGCCGGCAGTGTGCTCAGGTGGCCAAGAAGGCCAACGGCATCCTGGCCTGTATCAGAAATAGTGTGGCCAGCAGGAATAGGGAGGTGATCGTGCCCCTGTACTCGGCACTGGTGAGGCCGCACCTTGAATACTGTGTTCAGTTTTGGGCCCCTCACTACAAGAAGGACATGGAGGTGCTGGAGCGCGTCCAGAGGAGGGCAACGAAGCTGGTGAAGGGCCTGGAGCACAAGTCTTATGAGGAGCGGCTGAGGGAACTGGGGTTGTTTAGCCTGGAGAAGAGGAGGCTGAGGGGAGACCTCATCGCGCTCTACAACTACCTGAAAGGAGGTTGTAGCGAGGTGGGTGTTGGTCTCTTCTCCCAAGTAACTAGCGATAGGACAAGAGGAAATGGCCTCAAGTTGTGCCAAGGGAGGTTTAGATTGAACATTAGGAAAAATTTCTTTACTGAAAGAGTGGTCAGGCCTTGGAACAGGCTGCCCAGGGAAGTGGTGGAGTCACCATCCCTGGAGGTATTTAAAAGACGTGTAGATGAGGCCCTTAGGGACATGGTGTAGTGGGCATGGTGGTGTTGGGTTGACGGTTGGACACGATGATCTTAGAGGTCTTTTCCAACCTGTATGATTCTATGATTCTATGATTCTATGATTCACTAAGCCCAGTTCACATCATTACGTCAATGTACCTAGGTCATAATTAGCAACATCTCTATCTTTGCTTTTCACAAATGCTCCATCATTGCTGGAAGACCCAACTGGTGTTATCTCTTTCAATGAATAGTAAATTTTTCAAAGAATTAGGCTTTTGGGAGAGGAGAAACAACACTGTATGCTCATTTGAGGGAAATTCTGCCAGTTGTTTTCTCCAAGTTTTTCAGTTTTTAGTTTAGTTTTGAATATGTTGGTTTCACTGGAATGGAACATCTCTGTTTCTCCCCAGTGAGCTTTTTTATTCACCAGAGCAGAACAACAGTGAAAAATCCAACTATGTCTATCATCTATACAAGATGTTGATAGCAGCTGGCAGTGTTTGCTACAGAGGGCCCAGCAGAGCGCACATGAGTCTGTCCGGACCGTTCCCTGCTATTTTGAAGTGCAGTTTAGCTCTCAGTCTGAGATCTTTTCCAAAATAATGAACCATAGGAGGAATCTTCTGGAACTCAGTGTTGCAGGCAGTAGGATTGGGAAGCCCCTTCAGATGGGCCCGTGCAGCCCTGCAGATGCAGTACTCCGTGGGACACATTGGGGTCAGGTCTGCATTGATGTACGAACACGGGCAGGGCTGGGAGACAAAGGGAAACGCAGATAGGTTCCCACAGTTTTGTTTTTCTCCTGTATGGGTGCTCTGTTTTCCCCAACTCTTCCATCTCCTATTGTGGTTATACCACAAGACATCAGCCAGAAAGGATGGTGCAGAGTTGTTTCAAGAAAGGTTTTTTTGTAAAGATGCTTCTACGGCAGGTGGACTTCATAGGCAACCTGAGCTCATCCTGATTTCAGACTTATCCACCAGGGCAGTCAGGGCATGAGGTACCAGCTCTTGCTGGTATCCCCTTTCTCAGCCTGCTCCTGATTCCAGCCAACAAAGACAGGGTGAAGATGGAGTGATTAAGTCTTGAGCACTAAAAAACCATAAACCAGAAATTTCAGTCCAATTCCTGCTTTGAGCTTAGTGATGTCTAGCTGAGCTGGGAGCTCTTTTTCAGAAAGACATCTCTTCTTGATTAAAGCACTCATGTCTTTTTGGTATAAAGATTCACTTTCAGAAGAAAGTGAATTATGTGAGAAAATAAAAAGTATTCTACAGGGTTCTTTGGGGCTTTCTCATGACAGAAACCTCATTCAGTAACTCGATAATGAACAAGAGCCCAGCGCTCCCCTTTCCTCTACCACTGCAGCTATGCAGGAGAGATGAGTCCCTGGAAGAGGTCTGGAAGCCACCAAGTCTTGTCTGAGTTTGAACACAAATGGTGATGGCATAACATTTTTTTCCATTTAGGCTAATGACAAGGTAGGGAAAAAAAAAATCAGTGAAAGAGCAATTTGGAAGCTAAACTTTAGGTATTCACATCCAGAAGGAATTTGTCAGTGTGAATTCACCTGCTTCTAGAGTTGAGCTTTTTTAAAATGTCCTGGATTTGTGAAAAATAAAAATAAAAACCGAAGATATAGGCTTTTTTTTGCTTATGAAGACCATTTGCCTGCTTTTTGAGCAATGTCATGTAATCTCTTGTGAACAGGGCATTGGGAAGGAAAAGGCTACAATAATCACTACAAATTCTGCATCCTCAGGCAGACTGCCTACTGATAAGTCGTTCCACAAATTAGCCATAGACATCCTTCCTTCTGGGAGGTGGCGGTGCACTAAGCAGTAGGAGAAAAGCACTGCTTAAGTAACAGGATCTGCCTTAGTGGTCCTGCTTGTATTTCTACAGTGGCTTTTCAACCCATTTTCATGCCTATACCTCGTACTCACTCCAGCAAGTATCCGCTCGTCAGAACAGCGTAGTTCAGCTCCCAGGCCAAAGCACTTTATTTACCTATCTCTGAACCGCTCTGAGGGTGAAGCACTGCTTTATAGCACTTTTCATGGTATACCTTGTGCTCTTCTAGATCAAAATTAGCATGCTTTTTTTTTTTTTTAAATCCTTTAATCTAGTCATCAGGAAGAAATCTCAGCAAGCCGAAGAAAGAGAGAAAACAGAATGGCTCCATTATGAAATGAGAACAGACCTCACCTTTCCAAATTGCCAGCACACTACGCCTCTGCCCTTGCTTTGGAGGAAGCTGAGAGGGTTGTGGTGGTACGTGCAGGCAAACAAGTCTCTGGGGTGATATTGCTTTAATCACTTCAGTGAGTAGGAAAATCAGGCTGCGGTAAATTGTCATGTAACGAGCTCATGAATAAAAACCAGGGAAGCAAAACATGGGGAGATGCTGTTCCTTTCTAGAAGTCCTTTCAAACTTAATGCCTGGGGTTTTTAGCTGAGTTTGTATATAATTATACTATTTAGTCATGACAACAGAAAAAAAGATAAAAGAGTCATTGGGTCCAGAATTGCAGAGTCACATACATCCCATAGGAAAGAGATCTTCAGCCATGACTGGATGTATCTTGCCAGCTGAGGAAAGACCAAGCGACTTCTGGTCTTTCAGATAAAGAAACTTTTCTAAGGCCTCAGTTCAACAAGATCTTTTCAGTAGCACATGACAAGCCACTGCTTGTCACACTGGTGGTGGTTCTTAATTGCTCCTGCTCCAACGGACAGACTGTGGATAAGCCTCCTCACTCAGCAAAGTGAGAGCATCTGCTAATTATAACCTGGGTGTTAATGTATTCTTTGGCCTAACTCAGGAGTGCTTTAATTAGGTTGTTCTCTGACCTTCTGATTTTGTTTTTTTTTGGTACAAATTGCTGATCCTTCTCTGTTGCTGTCTGAAGTGATAGGCTGTGGTGCAGCCATAGGGCCTGGTGAGGTATGGCTACAGCAATGTGTTAACACGCAAGTGTGACATCAACAGGAGCAGGATCGAACGCTGGGAAAAAGCAAGAAAGAGGTGAAAATCCTGCCTCTGAGGCTGTCACTGGGAGATTGCCAGGATTTTGTTCCCATTCATCATCCATATCATCACCATTTAGAGGGCATCTAATGACTGCTCAGACAGGATATTTTAGCTGTCCACACATTGTAATTGACCTAGAAAAGGTCAATTGATGTCCTACTGAAATCAGCAGGAACTGATTAAACATGCAGCAATTGTGGTGAATGGTATTGGGTGGGAGAAACCAATGTCATTCCACTGACAACTTCAATAGGAATCTGACGATTTTCACCAGAAATCATTCGAATGCTCTTGAAGTGCACTGAAGTTATGCCATTACCTTCAACGAGCTTCTACTCAGAGCACACATCTGGTTAAGGCATAAAATTAGTGTGTTATTCTTTAAACATAGAAAAAAATTATATTGGAAATAAATTTTGTTTCACGTAGGCAGATGTGATTCCTTACTACCACCACCCTTCCCTTCATTTGTCCTCGTGCCTTACATTATCAGAATGCCAATGTAATAAAGTTAACTCCCTTTGTTGTAGTACAAAAATTACAACTGAATGCTTGGAAGCTTAGCAAAGGTAGAGAGTAAAATAAAACAAAAACTAAAACCCAGAAAAGTAAGACAAAGGACTTAGCTTAAGCACACAAAAATATGGATAGAAGACCTTTAAACATTACCTTAACAGTTGCAACTGACAATTTCAGCAGCAGTATCAGAAAAAAAAGTTAAATGGTGTCTTGCTTTGTCTTTGCAAGGCTCGATGTGAGGTGAAAGGGAAAATAACACTATGAAATGCCCTAATACTCTTGATTTAGATGAATACACCCAGAATACTTGGAGTGATGAATATAACCAAGAGATGGCAGCAGTTCATGCACTATTCATTTACTTTATTTAGTTTGCAACATTATTTTCTTCCTATAAGGCACAAGGAAATTAAGTTGTGTTTAGCTTATGATGTAAATTGTTTCCATCATTATTAAAGGAAAAAGAGAGAGGGAGAAATAGTCTGATGAAGGGAAATTTGTTTTAGGCATGCATCTAAGGATTCTTTTTTGGAAAAAAATGAGAACTGTTTGCTGTATAAAAGACCTAAAAAACAACTCCAGTTGGAAATCTCTTAGGGGTGTACATACTGTACAGCTGCACTACTAACTGGTGAAACACATTTCCTGTGATCTGCTATGATTCTAGGACCATGAATCCACATCCCATTTTCACAGGAAAAGATGACTGCTACCATCTGGAGAACCTGACATTTGCTTTGAGGGTGGGATGCTCTAAATGATGCTCCAGTGAGTAGCTTCAACCTTGCTTCTGCGAGGAGGGAAACTGCTCCAAGTACTGAAGTGGTGTGCTAAAGAGAGAACCACAAGGCTCATATTTAGTTACAAATGTGCATCTAAAAAGAAACCCTCCTGTACACTGAATCACTTATTTTGACTCAATCATGCATACTCAAAGGCATCTCTTTCTTCAGGACCACATCTTGTAGGGACTAGACACTTTCCAGTGGCTTCCATCTGAAAATGTGACACCTTTTAAATTTAGCAACCTTTTTGGATAGGCAATAGAGTTAAAAAAGAAAAGCTGAAACAACCTCATTTGTGAGGGTGGATTACTTCAAAGAGAATGTGGAGTGGATGAGGCATTGCTACAACAGTCAAATGAAAATACTGCAATTATTAGTCACATCTTATAAGGAACTGAACACAGGGACAAAGATACACTCCAACTCCCTGATTTCAAGGAGGAAAATTTTGCATTAGGAAACTAAGTTAAAACATCTTGAGGGATTCAGTAAGTGTTCAGTGACTTGGGAAAAGATTATTAGGTCAATAGAAAGCTTAGATCATAGCTCAGTAGTTCAAACAAATACAGATAATCATAGACTTGCTTATCTGACAGGTAGATAGCTAGATAAATATACAAAAACCCTTGAGTTATCACTGCTAGACTAGATGCCTTTGCATTGTGATCAGACTAGTCTACCATCACTGTCTTTCACAGCGTCAACATAGTATGCTTTGCTCCTTCATCAAAGATGAAGGAATAGTCATGATAAAATCCAGAATGCAGATATTCCATCTAAAGGGGCTTTAGGTGTGGTTTAACCCCAGCCTGCAGTCCAGATGGGTGATTGATGAGTATTGCCCAAGCACCTCAGAGCTTACAGGCTGCTCTCTTGGACAACCTGAAAAAAAGAAGTGTCCTTTGTATGTGCATATGTTTAAGCACTGTATATGTACAGGAGCACATTCATTTGGCCCATAGATCTTGCCAGCATGGTCTGGACTGAAGCAGAGCAGCTTAGTGCTGCCTGAATGCCGCCAAAGTCCTTTAGAAAGGTGCAATCCAGGAAAAGCTGTCTGAAAAAGTTGTGCAAATGCTGATACAAACATAAAACCAACTTCTCTGAGTACAGTCTACTCTTTGCCTTGATGATTAGTGCATGCATGAAGGATGTGGAGGATCTGGTCTCTAGTTCCCTCCTTTCTGATTTTGTTAGATAGGGATGAAAATGTCCAAATTCGCCATGTCCTAGCTGTGTGCATTATGTTACAGTATAGTCAGGTTTCCTCTTATTTGCCCCCACCATGAATTTTGCATTTCAGGGTGCAGAGTGGTCCTGTTTCAAAAAGAAGAGGGTAGTGCATACCCCATTTCCAGAGTACTCCAGGTCATAATCCAGGATCAAGATTTTGAGTCTTCCTAGGCCAGAGTCCAAATTACCCATCTTCAGAGTAATCACTTTAAAATTAGATGTAATTCAAAAGAAAGGATACAACAATAATAGATTTATTTCTAAAAGTCTTGAGTAGTGCCTCATGATTATTATTGGCTAACTCTAAGTGGCTATTCTTTCAGCATAGAGAAAATTCCTGACTATTTTTCAGAAATGACTATTTCTTCCACTCACGCCATTCACTGTCAAGGCAAGCTAATGCAAACAGTATGGATTTTTGCACTAAAGCTAGGTGGCAAGATGATACAGTGAAATAGTTTCAAGGACTTCATTCACATGCTCTTATAAAATGACATAGGATGGCATGAAACACTCATCTCTTCACTTGCAACTAAATAAAGCACTAAAGTATGGTAATTCTAATTACAGTATATTTATATAGAGTGCATTTCTTAAACAAATTCCAATACCACTTTAACTTTTTTTAAAAAATCTGAACATGGCAAAATTTATATCATGAATTAATGTGCATTAAAATAATAGTGCCAAATTAGCACTTCAAAATTAATTTAATGTGCAAGGCTCTGCCAAATCTTCTGAGAAACTTTTGTGTCATCATGAATTTGCTTCACAAAAGTAATGTGGTATCCATGGATGCTCGTTTACCGGCAATAGGTATTGTCAAGCTACAGTTATTTTCAAAATGATCATGGGGCATAAATTCTTAACTTATTATAGAGATCCTATTCACCTTTTTTTTTCAGTCTGTCTTCCACTGCTTTGATTTTATGCTAATGTAATGCCATTGATTCTGTTAGGGTCAAAAGGATGTAAAACTGTAGTAACTTCTTGTTGGAGGCAGATTGAAAAGGAATTGATTGAACAGGTCAGTCCACTACTGGAATAAGACTCCTAAAATAGAAGTGGCAGCTTTGCTTGCCGTAGTCTGAAGTCCCTCTGGGGATCCAGGCCTGGAACCATCAGCTCATCAGGCCAAGGATGGTTTCTTACTGTGTCAGTAGCACCAGGAGCACGACGGGCCACTGATCCTATCTGTAGCTGATATCTCCAGAGCCATGAAAGTTCTAGGACTTAGGACCCTAGGACTGACACACTTTCTGTCTACATTGCTGGCTTCAGCTCAGGAAGAGCCTGGCAATAACATTTTCATGCTTGTACAAAGTCCTTACAAAGCTCTTAGTATATATGTAGGAAGTGCCCCACAGACCTTTATTGCAGCAATGAGCCTTCTAGGGACGGCTTCTAAGGTTTCTGAGACATCTGTTGGAGGACTGAGCATTATCACCTTAAAGTCTTCTCAGTCCGTCCAGGCAGTGAAAGGATGCTGAGAAATCCTGGAGATGAGCAAAACATTCCTGTGAAGACCTCGGATGAAATTTATATGAAAAGTGGATAGCTTGACTGTAACTGTATGGTAAAAATGCAGATAACATGGAAAAAAAAAAAAGCAGGCAAGGAGAGATGCAATTTTTGAGTAGGTCTTTTCATATAGTCAAATCTGTGTTAGTGCCAGCAATGTAGGAAGTCAGTGGGTGTCTGATTATCATCCCCTGAAGACAGAAAAATTGCCATTGTAGCAATTTTTTTTTTTAAACCAGATGAATTTTTAAATTATAATTGAATGTATATATAGCAGCTTTGTTTGTTTTTTTTTTTTCATTTCCCTCCACCTGGCTTTCTCATACAAAAGCTGCCCTTTCTCATACCATTGGCAGCTTGGAATATGAACAATGTATTTTGTCTTCAGCTTAAGTTCAGTATGTGTTTCTGAATACTTGGCGGGGAGTGGGGGGAATCCCTTTGTAATGGCTTCTAAATAAATTCAGTATCAATTTAAACTATTAGAGGAAGTTAAATCAAAATAATTAAGATATTAAAATACTTTGTGCATTTCCAATCACTGGTTTATTGCAAATCTGGATCTTTTCCAAGGAACAATAATAGAATGAATACATTAGAATGTTTCCTTTCCCTTAATATGAAACCATTTGCTCATGAAAAGATGATTGATAACTTGCATTAAACACAAAACCAGATTGATTTGCAGACATGCTTGAGGAGGGGCTGGAAGGAAAGGAGAATAAATGTCACATTAACAAACATTACACAGACACACATTCACACACACTAACTGTATTAACCAAATAAAAAAGGAAACAACATAAAAGCTTTCATAGCACCTCTTCTCCTTAGAAAAATATACTAACCCGGTGCAATGTAATTGCTAAATACACCTTGGCATGGAGAAAGAGAGATATTTGGAGATTCTGATTGCAAGTGCTCTGAACCAGTTCAGAAAAAAGCTAGAGCAGGGTACAGAGGGAGATAAATGTAAGCTGATTGCAGTGTCAACTAAGTTATTGGCTCTGTCTTGTTCCTGATCCCTCCACCATCCTTCTTCACAAAGTGAAGAATTACGTCTTCCAAACTGTGTAGCCTGCTGGGACTGGGAAGCATAAATAAACTTGCACTGTGCAAGTCCCTGGTCTGCAGGAGTTGCCATTCTCTTCTCCCTGCCACTGCTGCAGAAAGTGTCTGTCTCTGATAGTTGCCACATTTAGTCTTAGGGCAGACTCAAGTTTCCAGCCTTATAGGTCTTTGTTTCAAGCCCTGGTGTAGTGTCCAGGGTGGCAAGTGTTACGCACAGATACGTATGCATCCATGGGCAGGCTTCTGCCAGCTGGAGAGAGCAGGGCTGCAAACAAAGCCCGGTCTTGAGCAAAATACAGGAGGGTGAGCAGTATCACTTGAAGACATCTCTGTGTATTTCTGTGACTCCTCAACACCTTTCTTGGTTGTAGTTTTTTTGTTCTGCTTACATCTGGGACAGGATTTTAATTTATCATTTCCTCCTATTAGCTTTCCTCTTCTATCTTTTCCTCCACCCTGAAGAAGATAAGAATTGCTGTACTGGACACTGTAAATGTTTGTTTATCTCAGGTGGTATCCATTTACCATGGAAAGAATATAAGAAATTATATAAATATTCAGCCGTTTGTGGTACATTCCTCCACCTTTCTGAAGAGAAAGCAAATAGTATACCCTTTTTCTGTTCACTTAAGGGTGTTTAGAGTCACTTCTTGGGCCATCAGGCATTCACGAAGTTGCAGAGTCACCCGATGTGTCTGATGTACAGCCTGTAGTGAATTTGAAACAAGGATAAGCATTCTTGAATCAAGTGAACATGATGCTGCCAACAAAAGACTCCAGTGAAAAATGGGTATTACAGTATAAACAAGAGAATTCTGAGTAAAGATCAAGATGCTGTATCTCCTTGGCATTTGATAATGTTGCAATCACTGCAGGAATATTATGTCCAGATCTGATGTCTGCAATTCAGGAAGGATAATTGCCAATTGTTTTGAAAAGAAGAATGAGTGAAGTATTGAAAAACATGCCCAAAAGACAAATATTTAAGGAATTCAATCTGTTAGCTTATAAAAGAGATGGAGTAACTCCATCCCTTTTCATACGGATTTCACTGCGGAGGACGGGTTTACTATTGAAACTCAAACCAATAAAGCTACTCAGGGATTAAAATCCAAAGTTGAACACATAATCTGTGTGATAAGATATACATTTTTTAATAGGGAAGTTATTAATCATTAGAATAATGCAACAAGAGCTTTCACTGTATCACGGGGCAATTTTAGACTACCATCAAATACTTACAGATTTTGCTAGATTTCATTTTCTTTCCTAAAAAAATTATTTAAAAAAAATCTTAAACAGAATGTAGTTCAATCATGTTGGAACATCCACACTATACAAGTAATCCCTTAGAAGTTCACTTCGGGTCCCTTCTGGATTTTATAATGTAGAAGCTGATGATTCCTGAAATACTTAGGGATGTTCAGCTGCACCTAGCAGAGCGCAACTCTATCTCTGCAAGCATAGTTCAGTGCCAAGGCAAAGCAAAGCCATACCTGATGCAGTGGGCCATTGATATTTGAAAGTAAATCCCTTGGTTTTTAATTTATATGTCCTAAGATCCCTGTTTAAAAATGTGTTTCCTTTCTCATAAGTCATCACATAACTCCCTGCTAATCCCCCTCATTTACATTGAATATTAGCTTTATGGAGAATGGTAGTAATTAATCCTGCATAACTATAATTTAGTGGCTGGGCTGCACAACAGCATGAGAATTAGCATGGCACTAGGAGCCAGGTTATCAGATTCATTTCCTGGGTAAGTCCTATTATGTTCTGCAGGATGGGCACAGCACACAACGAATTTAATTACACAGCCTTTCAATCAGCTTTCTTGTAAGCCAGAAAACTATCTTCTAGCCCTTTCACTTTACAGAAAGCAATGCTTTCTCTGAAGCCACTCTCGCATTGTACTTGACCAGCTAATCGTTCTATCTGGACACTAATTATTAGTAGTAGGTAGTGACTAATGACCTTTCCTGCAAGGTCATATCCCAAGATGACACCAGAATCTATAAACATTCTCCTAAATTGGTAAGGACCGGTAGTAAAGATTATGATTAACAGCAAACAGCCCACTTTCTGAATAAAATATAGATGAACATATCACAATAAAAACAATATTACACTGATTAATAGCTTAAATAAATAAGTAAATAAATATAATTGCAACTTCACTTCATGATGGTGTGTGATGTTGTCATACATCATTCTCTCCAAGGAGGCATTACCCCTTAGATTTTGTCCATTCAAAGAGCTGGGTTATATTGCCAGGTCTGGCAGTGACCTGCCTCAATGAATCGCTCCGACTCTCTCTGCCTGATTCCCCTACTGCCCTTTTTTACTTTTCTCAACGTTGATAGTAAAGTAGAATCGTAGAATCATAGACTCATAGAATCATTAAGGTTGGAAAAGACCTCTAAGATCATCGAGTCCAACCATCAACCCAACACACCATGCCCCCTACACCATGTCCCTAAGAGCCTCATCTACACGTCTTTTAAATACTTTCAGGGATGGTGACTCCACCACTTCCCTGGGCAGCCTGTTCCAAGGCCTGACCACTCTTTCAGTAAAGAAATTTCTCCTAATGTCCAAAAAGTAGTTCTGTTCAGTATCCTGACACCAACATCCTCAGCAGAGACCTGTCCCATGAAGGTGACTCTCAGATTGTCTTTGTGCTGTCAGCGGATACAGAGTGTTTTGAGAGGGTACCTCAGATCTACAGTAGAACAGAGCATCCTTTGGAAGTTCTTCTCCAGGATACACAGTAAG
This sequence comes from Calonectris borealis, assembly GCF_964195595.1. Lineage (NCBI taxonomy): Eukaryota > Metazoa > Chordata > Aves > Procellariiformes > Procellariidae > Calonectris > Calonectris borealis. Next base: position 31,804,669 of record NC_134318.1, on the reverse strand, counting down.
TAGGCTCCTAGTTTTGATGATTTGGTTAAGTACTTCGAATTCATTAAAAGATCCTGGCTTACACATGCTTTTTTCTCTTCTCTATCACCTAAGTAAAAAGGGATGGCAGAGTAAGTGAGACTTTTAGACTGTCTTACTGCTAAAATATTTGGATTATAGAGATATATGACTATATTTCACCAAGAAGGGAAAAAGCAAGCCCAACCAAGTGAACACATTCAGAAGTGAGAAAAGCAGCACAGGACTACAAAGAGTTTGCTGGGGATTCTCCTTGTTTCATTATTTATATTTCCCCACAGTGGCAAAAAACCACATTCCTATATTCCATATAAAATATAATGCACTTAATTGATCTAAGTAATTTCAAGGCTGCTGAATAACAGAAGCCTCCAGAGTGGAATATTCTGACTTAATGATCACATAAAATTGCTCGAAGTGTTTTTAATGTCATTGTAATTTCTGAGTTTGTTTAATAGTTGAGGGGGAGAGAGGGTAACATTAACAGTCATCTGCGTGGCTTGCATGACTGTATATTACAAATGATACATGCATATGCCACAAAAGCCATCATTTTAAAATGGCTGCAGTAAAAATGCAGTTATAATGAGCATTTGCTTTAGGGCATGACACGGTTTAATGAGGATGATATTGCATTGGGATTCAGGACACCTCAGATTTGTTTGCAAGTGTTTGACCTTTTAAGGAGTCAGATCACTTACTGATTCCACTGATTCCTTCCTCTTTCTTTCTCAGCCTCATCTATTCCGTTTCATAAAAACTTCAGCCAAGAGCTGTCCAACTCAGATGTCCACCACAGTACGGTTGTAATCCACATTACACCTGCAGAGTATATGGTAAAGACATTTCTGTATTTATTTTTAATTTAGTATGTTGTAAACAGCTACCTTTTGTCCCTAATCATAAACATCTTGGTTAATTTCAGATTTTTTTTTCTTACTGGCCTAAGCCCATACTCATTTGCAGATGAGGGTCAACACATTCACAGGCCAAGAGTGCAAAGCCACTATGGGCTTATTTTGAAGCACAAGTGGGTATTATGTATGTTGTCTGCATGGATGCTTTTTTCAGTGCAGGTGGCCTCACTGATTTCAAAGCAGTGATAGCTGGAGTTGCAGCATGTGTTGCTCCCCTGGATACCTTTATTCTCCCCAGCCCGGTGTTTGCCTGCTGTTGAAGTGTTTTCCCCAATTTCTACCAACACTGTTCAGAATTATTTTGCAATATTAAAACAAGAATTAGGATTTTAAAGCTAATGCCATATTCTTCTACCCCTCTGCTCTGTTTGAAGTTATTTTAATCTTCTCAACCTTGCCATTTTTTTCTTATTGGACTTGTCTAATTTGCCTCATTTCTAAGTCATGATGATATCCTCAAAACACCAATTCATAATTTCCTCATGGTGAAATTGTTCATTAAAATCTAATTTTTACCATCTAATTCTGGCTTTTTAGCTAATGAAATCAGAGTAATTATAAATATCTATCTTGCAACATTGCATATTGACATTTGAATATAAAGACTCGGAATGGAAGAAAAGCACCACTGGAGAACTTATTTTCTTTCCTCTAGCTGCAAAGGAAATCAGCTCAATCATAAATATATAGATTAAAATACCCTCATCTAAGTTCATTTCAATATTAACTTTATACTGCCATTAAGGTTTGCCTGAACATGAACCATAAGGGACCGTATCTAATTTCACATGAGCTATGTTTGGTTTGCTCAGATCCATTATTTAACAAAAAGAACTGAAATGCTCAGAAAGAAAGGTACAGCTCATGCTGTATTTGATCCAGAGTTCAACAAGAGTTTTAACATCTTCCAAAAATATTAAAATATATTGAGGGAAAGACTCACTCAGGAGAACTTTTAGTACTTTTTTCTAGTCTTATTTTAGTTGCTGACCTAGACTAGATTCATGGCTGAATTTTATGGGGGTCACATTATGATTACCCTGTGACACCAAAAAACTGCCCCACAATCTTATACAGTTAGAAGAATAATTTTTTTATATTTTTAAATTTTCGGCAATTCTCACTAGAAGATATAGACATTGATGGATATTAATATACTGATGCAACAGTCTGAAAAATGTATGGATAGGGGAAAGACAATCAGATGTGTAGTAGGTTAATATATTATCACGACAGGATGGGGATCTGATCCTGTGTATAATTCTGCAGTTACAGATCCCTTTGAAATAGTGTGGTTTGGAGAGCTGGATGTCAGTTCTGCAGATATGCCACTTTAAAAAAGGCTTCAGAAAACCATAGGTAAGGTATTGTAAGGATGATCAAGTAGGTATGTTGTTATCAGAAAAAAATGATTTGTTGCAACCAAAATGATTTACCTAGTGGGATCCATTTTTATAAACTTCCTGTAGATCCCTGCCCAGTTTCTTGCCAAACTGCTTTGTGAAATGTGGGGATGCTCACTTACTGTTTGCGCTCCAGTGAGGCAGCCAAACTTCAGATTGCCTTGCAAATGGGCCCTGCTGGGCTTCCAGGTCCTGCGCCACAGAGCCAAGAATTCGAATGAGCTGAAAGCTCCAGCCCGAGGCAAAGTTCATGTCCTGATTGTAATCTGCAATCTGAGAAGCAAGCAGGTTTCAATACACTGCAACTGGGAATTGACTTAAAGGTGATGATAAGTGGAGAAGTTTAACTGGTTTTTTGGGATCTAAGAGCTTAGACTGTTAGATTTGTCCTTATTCTAATTTTTCAACATTATACAAAGAAATACCCTGGTGTTCTGTATGTTTTTTTTTTTTTTTTAAATGAAACAGTAGATACAGTCACTGAGGAGAGAATTGCTGGGAAGAGCAAAGACGCTAGACAGAAATTCTTCACTCAGAGTGCCTCAGCCACAACAGAGATGTTCTCTCACTCCATATTTTACACAACTCAGAAGAGGTTTGTCTAGTGAAGGCAGCTAAAGTCGTCATTGCCAGTCTACAAAATGTACAATTACTTTGGTTCATGCAATCTGCCTCTGTGATGAGATGTCTCACGGTAAAGACATAATAACCACTAAAATAACTATTTAGTTATTATGGCTAGATGATTCTAAGTTCATTTTAATCAAACGCTTCAGTATCAGCTGGTTTGATATCTGTTGGCAAAAATACTCTTCTTGACAATGGACCAAGGGATTACAGAACAGACACAAGGGAGACTTGTTTCAGGCCCAACATCAGTTAAAGGAAAATATTCTTCATGGACATTATGTCACTGCAGAGAGAATGGAGAATGGTGTCATCCAGTGGCAGAGACAAGAGATTTTTATATGTAAGAGTATATTCAGGCAAGCATTCCCTGGGGTTGAGTATAAGCTGATCCTCCAGAAATTTGCAGCTGCAGCTTTTCATGCTGGAATTGTGAGCAATTGAGTAGTAGGACCTGATGAGATAACTGGTGGGCTGCTGACAGTGGTTGGCACCCAGGAATGCAATGACTCTGGGGTTATCATTCATTAGCTCTTCTGAAAACAATATAAGAATTTAATCTTGTGGCACTCAGAAAAGAAAGAACCTAACACCTCATACCATGTGAATATTCTATTTCAAAACAGGGAAAGTTGAACCTCTATGGCAGCCTGCTGGCTCTGATTTTACTTGGAATAATGCAGAAGGGTTATTCTGGAAGTCAGCTTTCTTTTGGAAGTAAAAAGGATCTCCCAATTACTGCAACTGAGTATTAAGATGAACAGAAAAAGGATCAAACAAAGCAGTCTTACAACTGCTATCATTTACTTCTATTGCCAGTTTAGTGGCATTAATGCACTGCATACATACATTTCAGAGAGGTCAGTTGTAGGCGACACATGACTTTTTCAGAAGATGTAAACAACAGAATAAATATTTTGAAAGCATTAATGTTGGAGAATGGCAATTACAATATCATGGACACAAAGCTAATTAAGAGAGGATATGGAAAATAACCTGGACCTTGGAACATCTTTGTTTTCAACCCAGTGCTCAGTTCAGGGGCTTTTGTACCAGGGAGGCCCAAGTGTAAGGATTACTAGGGCAGTTAAGCCAAATCAGGTCCACACTGCAGCCTAGAGCTATAGGAGCTGGTATAATTGTCTGTCGTCTTCCTCTGGGCACTGAGGTCCACAACCACAATGCGCAGATGCCAATGTATTGACTTGTCTGTCCCACTGCAAAACCCTAAAGAAGGGATAATATTATTCTTGACAAGATCAAAAAGGCAGCAGAACTAAGGGCAATTGATTCTTTAGGACATTCACCCCTATTTTCTAGTTTTTCTTTCTATGATTATCTGAGCCACTGTCTTTTGGTATCATTGATGCAGGGCCATGAGCCTGAGTGCCATTGCCAGCAAGTTACATAATTCATCAAGGAATCGTAAGGGGTTTTATGTAATTTATCCTTTTCTTCCATGACCTATGATGCAACTCTATATAATACTATAAATAAACCATCCCGGCTCACCAGCCTTTTCCCCAAACTTAGATACAAGATGCATGTGAGGAAAAGACCATGAAACAAAAGAATATAAATGCATTTTCTAAAAGGCCTTGGCTGGTTTCATCCCACCTAACTGTAGGCTCTTAAGCAGAAAGTCTGATTAGGGAGTCTGGTCACCTTCGGCACCTTATGTCTTCAGTGAAGAAATGCGCGTTGATCTGAAGAGATATTTTGATCTCAGGTGCAGTTCCTCCTGTCAAGGCTTTTTTCCCCATTTCTTGTGGTGAAAGTGCATAACATCTGGGCACTTGACTTAGAAACCTCGATTCTTGCCGAAGACTGGGTGGGAACTGTTAGTCTGTGGTTTTTGCAGAATTCCTGTTCTCTAGGATATTATCCCTGTTTCTCTCCCTGTGAATCTTTGAATTCTTCCTCTACTTTTAACTTTTTTCCATCTCCCATTTTCTCTGTATACTGTATCCCTTCCTTTTGATTCTCCCTTTCTTGCTCATTGCACCCTGTCGCGAATGAGTGGTTTAGAGGCTGCTTAAAGAATCACCGTCAAAGGTATTGGCAGAATGCTGTTTTAATAGAGATTTATAAAGGTGTGACCTAACAGAATTCGATGGCAAGGTTCACTCTGTTACTTATTACACGGATGAAACATATAAAGGAAAATCATCTAAGGGTTTATATCTTAGGGACTATATGTGTTTAGCAGCACTTAATCATCAACTAATCATTAAAAAACTTTAGTAACATTTAGTCATTAATTAATTTAATATTTACAAAATAAGTATTAGTAGAGTCTACTATAATCATGACTTAATTACAGATTATGCTTACTATTAGTCCAGACGTACAGACAGAAATAGATATATATATATGTACAGAAGGTATACCTGTTAAAAATTCCCCTCGATTTCAATGAAGAAATATTCATGTCGAATGTGTAGGCATTCCCTCCCAACGGGTGAAGGGTTGAGCTTCGAGGAGTGAAAGGGGTTCAGCCCAAGCCCCATTGTTGGCAACGGTCCTCCGAATATCGCAGACTTGAGAGGTCGTGAGCTCTGAGAGGCGTCCCACTCAGAGGAAGATGCTGGGCGCAGCCCGCTGCGGTCCAGGAGAGCTCCAAGGGTCTCACTTAGGATGGCTGTTTATAGGTTTGCAAGATGGTTGGCTTTAGTCATCTGTAAATTCCATCCTGACCACAATCCCAGGTGGTAATTACTAAAAATTCTCAAGGTTTCAGTGTTGTTCTACTTGACACCTGGGCCAGGCAGTAGGAGTACGTTCCCAGCTCAGCCGTGCAGCGTTTCTGATACAGTCAAGGAGTGCTCAACTGCCAGACTCAGTACACCAAGACCAGGGTTTCTGAATTTCTGAGGTCAACAAGCGGCCTAGGAGAGGGGGGAGGAAATGCACCACCACACACCCTCAGCTCTTCAGCTCCTTCCTCTCTCTGATCATGTATTATGTGTTTAAGTGGACATTCAATTAACAGTCAGTTTTCCCAAAATTGGTCTTGAAGAAACTAAAAACTGGACTGGAACTCAGTTACTAATATCAGATTTGGTTAATACTGTTAACTGAAAAGAAGACATTTTGAAAGTATATATAAAAGAATTATTACAAATTTTGTCTTTGAACTGCCATTTTTGTTGAAGAATGAAAACAAAGGAATTTTAAAGCTAAAAAATATTTTCCCTTGAAAAGAGATTTTTTAATTATTACATGACAGTAAAAGAACACAAATGAAAAAAAAGAAAAAAATCTCAAGACTTTTTATTTCAAGTTAAACTAAATACCTTAGCGAAATTCAAAATCAGTATTTTATTGTTTCTTAGATTTTGTGTTTGTGTTTTTAAAGGTTTGTTGCCATTAAGCTGTGAGCATTTTTTAGAATCTTTTTTGGTCTACCACAGAAATGAAAGATCTATTATTCAGCAAAGTCTGTCTGCTGTTCCTCCTTTCCCTTCTATTTTTGAATCGTCAATTTTCTCTTTGTCTGGCTGCCATCGATATTATATTGTCTCTACATGGTCTAGTCCAACCTCTTACACAATAGCACTCACTGGTCTATAAACACTAACAAATTAATGCTATATTCAATGGAATGAAGCAGTACTGTTGAAAGAGATTGAGGGCTAGCAATAGAGAAATCATAGATGAATTTGCAATGTGATACAGCAGCAGAAGCAAGGGCAATGCAATCTTAAGCTACGGTCAGAGAGACATTACATTATGGAGAAAAAAAACCCAATAATTTTCCTCTGTACAGATTCGCTGTGACTGCACCTGGAATATTATATTCAGTCCATGGCACCAGGGGGATATCGACAAATGGGCATTCGCAGAGAAGTGTTGTAGCTGTTGATTTACTGGGGAAAGTTTAAATGAGCTAAATAAGACAGCTGTGCTCCTCCGGGCAGCACAGGACAGAAAACAGCATGGCTGGGAGCAAAGCACGCGCTGCCACGGGGATCTGGATGTGAAGCTATCTTCTAAGGAAGGTCAGAGTACCACCAGTCTGCATCTACATCCTACCTTTTCCTTCACCTATTCCCTCAGGCTAAACTCTTCTGAAACTAAATTTTCTGACAACCAAGCCACATAAGCAAATTCCTCCTTGTCTGTGGGCAGAATATTTACCCTCAGAACAACAAAGCTCCAGACCACCTGCCAGAGGTTAGTAACCTCTGCCCACCTGCACTGGCTGGACCTTTGGGGACAGTTCAGTCCACTCTTTTGCCCGTCACAGCTGGGAGAGGCAAATGCCACAAATTGGTTAGGTAAAAAGGCTATCTTATTTCCACTTCCCACTTTCACATCAGAATTTGGCAGAAGATACTCAAAGAATGGGCTACAACAAACAAGATTAATAATGGAATTAAATCAACTGTGCAAGACCCAGCGAAGATCAGGGTCCAGATATTCTTTGCTTGTGCAAATATGTACTGTGGAAAGCCTTGGAATACCAAGAATTTAAGCAAACATCCTGTAACAGCGTGTGATATGTTTGTATCAGATTACACAGAACATTTGCTTTTCATGATGGTTTGAGAACATCTGCACTGCTCCTGCCCAAGCTATAAATTGTGCTTCTGCAAGCAATCTGCCCCCAAAAAAGACACATTTTCATCAGAAGAACAGCAGCCTGCTGCCCTAGCCCCAGAGAGTTTCTCTCCTGGTTTCTGTGATACATCTGAGGAAGAACAACTTTTCTGCAGGTGGCTGTAAGGAGCTGTGAGTTGAGAGTAGGTACAGGAACTGAAATTTCCAGGTCAATCATATGATATGGAAAGAGTTTGTTTTTTAAGAGGTGAGTATTTCTGGTGCAGGGAGCACACGTCGTATGAGGACAACTGCCAGGCAGACAGTAAACCACATCTTCCTAAGGAGGTGTGGAAAAAGGACTTACCGGCGCTCGGCTTCTTTAAGGAAGCTTCCACTCTTTGGCGTTTTCAATACTGCATTTGCTCTGTTAAGGCTGTTCTCTGTCTTAATTTACTTTGCTGTGCATTGGGTCTCTGAATACATACACTTGAGAAGCCAGCAGATACCTGGAGAAGGTAGAGAAGCGTGGTGCAGTGGAAGGCAGGCTCTGGAGGCCAAAGGCTACAACCTCATTACCACATCTCCAGGGAGAGCCCATCTGAGAGGTCTGAGCATGGTCCTGTGATCAGAAGAAACTGACATCGAGGATCTAATCAGACCTAACTGCCTTGAAAATAGGCCACACTCAGCTGAATGTCCTCGAAAGAGGTGTGTGATGACAGCAAGGGGTACTGACTTAAGTGCGACAGAAAGGAAATAAAACTGTTGTCATTTTACAGGGAGGAGATGTATGTAGGACATTTTATTAGGAGAAACAGGAAAAATCAAAGTCTAATGTATACACCCAGGAGTTACCTGAAGCTAAGAATTAGTTGTGCAGTAAGGAGTAGAACTTGCTAACTGGTTCAACTATCATTTAGGAATCTACAGTGAAATGGCTAATTTATTATACAAATTAGACCAAGCAGAATAAGGCATTCTGTTTAATCATAAAGATTTGGGGGGTGGAAGTCTTGTATCTTTGAGCAAGACTGAATATTCTATGAAGTCAAATCTCCTCACTTAAATGAAGGTATTAAAATAGAGGGAAGAAAGTGAGAGTCACGCTGTTTCATCAGGTTTACTTTCAAGTATTTAGTCACTAACTCATTGGGTTTTTCGTGAGAAAAATGGCTCAAGTTTCTCTTGCAGCTAACTCAGCTGTTATATGGTGCGAGAAGTGGCTAGTTAAATGACTTATATAAACCAAGAACGGTCAGGATTTCTTGTCAATATTTCTGTCTGGGGGATAAGTATGTTCCCTTTTTTTCTGCTCCCAGCATGTATTATCTATATATGCTCTTAGTGACATTAACAATAAGTTGAATTCAAGTGCTTGATCCATCAATTGGTTTACAAGTGGAGATAATGCTATCTTCACAGGCAGGAAAAGTGTCTCCTAGGATGAGAAGCTGCAGTTCATTTCAAGTGTTAATCACAATACTATTCCCCTCAAGGAACTTGGTGTGTTAATTATGGTCAGTGGCCAAACTTGTGAGGATTGTGTTAAAACTGCAGTCCTCTAGTCGGTAAGATGCCTAAATCTCTCTACATCCTAACCCCTTTCTAGCTTTACCTGGCCTGTGATTTCTTTCTCAACTCATCTGTGCTGTGGGGAGGATGCAAAGATAATGTGACTCCTTGAACTTCTCAGGTCATCCTGACCTCCGTTGCTTCACTAGAAATAGATGGAGCAAGAGAAATACCAGCCACCCGAGCCTTGTGTTCCTCCTATTCCAAGCAGTGTGAGAGGAAAAGTTATAGAGCAGATGAAACCAGAAAGACAAACACTGCTTTGCCTTGGTAAGGCAGCCAGTGAAGCTGGCTTCAGACTTTTTTTCTTTTTTGCCAGTGAAGTTCAGTGTGTGAAGTACTGCACAAGACCTGGACATGCTTTGTCTTTTAAAGGCCTGCCGCAAACTTCTATGAAGTCAAGGCAAACTGTCCATTGAGTTCATAGACTTGGGATTAAGCTTTAAAACTTCTGGCTTAAAGCCATTATTTCAAGATCCATACTCTCATCCAAAAGTTCCTGAATTTTAAAGATGCTTCTGTGAAGAGTTCCTTGGGGAAGTGTCATTATTTTTAATCAATTTTTGGGATTCACAAAGTAAACTGTTGTTGATTACATGATTTATACATGCTCTCCATAGACTTGGAGGGGCTTCATGCATTATTTTACAGTGTTTATTGCTTATTATGGAAACTACATGATAACAGTAGTTTCAATTATAAGCCTATTAGGCAGGTAATTGACAACACAAGTATACTATAAAGTTACACTCTGCTTGCTTCAGTACAAGTGCTGCATTGTGTTTTTAGGCAGGCAGTGCTGATAATCAGTGCATAAATGATTTCCTAATTAACTGCTTCTGTCAGAATCCCAGTTTCACTCAACAAGCGAGCTGGCCAAGGGTTCATTTGTCTCTTCCCTTTCCCCCTCAGCTGTATCATCTCCCGTGATGAGAAACTGTTCATCTCAACAGGAGTCTTACCCAGACCATGGCAGCAAATACATACTGTCAGTTGTACTGTCAACGATTACACCTCTTTCAAGTTCATAGCTGCAGAAGATCACTGAAAACAACAGAGTGACAATGCTTGAAAGTGGATTCCGATTCTTACCCTTGAGAGATGCTTCTAAGGGAGTCATGGGTGTTCAGTTCAGCCTAATGGCTCTCAGTGACTTCTCAGGACAGTTGCAAATGATACCTGAGACCTCAAATGCCTTACAAGTTTTAACTCATATTCGTAATACATCAGACAAGTCAATAGTGCTTTATGAGATTATGGTGAGGAGAGTTCAAATCCTGTGTGAAAGGATACACGCACACACAGAAAAAAAAAAAAAAGAGTGAGGAAAATACCAGGAACAGAATCCAGGTGTACTGGATGTTTGTTCTTCTTTTTGAAATACGAAAGGTGATAGTTCAAAAAAAAATTGATCCGGGTGATTTTGCAGGTAATTAGCAAAGGTCTGAAGTATGCCCCAAAACCCAGTGGTTAAAGGTTGACCAGTAAAGAGTGACACATTCCTCCCTTTTGCCGACCGAGGTGCCGAGATGTCTGAATGTGAATTCCTCCTTATATCAGTCAGAAGGTTGTACAAAGTTTACAAATACCTTCCTCTGTATGAAAGACTGAACACAAAAGAAAAGCAAGCACTGTCCTCTTTGAAAACTTATAACCAGTCACCTGCCTACAGCCTATGAAGAAACTGCTCTATTTATGTTATCTCTGAAATTTTCATTATACTCCAGCTATGGTAGAGCTATCTATGGTGGAGACAATTAGTAAGAGTCTCATCTTTCTTCATTATTCTTAAACCTTTAGGCTTTCCTAGACAACTACATGAGATAGAAGTTGAACTTCTCAAAGAAATTCCTACAGGTGCTTTCCATCAAATCTCACCCTAGTTTACTCATCACCAACTCAAGGTGACCTTATGAGCTCTTGAGTGAAATTTCTGATCTCCCATCCTGAGATAGCATAGATACATTTTGCATTCAAATGTTTGAAGTGACTGCTGTGGAGTTGGAAATACTGTCATACCAGTTCAGAGAATTAGCAAATCATCATTTTTGTCTGGCTGCCACTGATCTTGTTGCTTTCATCATCACAGATCACTGCAAATCTCCAACATGTAGCATGTTCTGTGTTATTTCACTGCATTTTACTCATTTAGGTGTGCCCTCCAGCTTTTCTAGAAAGGGGAGATGCATGAAAGGTCTCCTCTCACAGTAACAATTTCTCTTTAATCTCTGAGCATAAGCTGACTTATAATTAGCAGTTTGATCCATTTTGTTCAGAGAGGTTCCAGTAAGACAAATAAGGAAATGAAATTTGTTTCATCTTTGCCTATAAAATGTTTCTTCTCTTGTAGCAGCTCAAAGGGAGACAAAGGAAAGAAATATTACTTTGATATTGCCAGGGTCCAAAGAGTATGAGAATTACAGTGTTTGTTGGATAACAGGCACAGTAAAGAAGACAAAAGCCCCTGTGGTCCTTATTCACCTATGAAAAACAAAATGGCATCACTGACTATGTGTGATTGAATCACATCATTGCCTATTTTCCTACCTGGAAAGGGCTTCCAACATCACCTTTTTTGGCCTGGGGAAGAGATAGGACCTTCTAGGTACTCAACGCCTTCTTTGCCTCAGTCTTTAGTAGTCAGAGTGGTTATCCTCAGGGTACTCAGCCCCCTGAGCTGGAAGACAGGGACGACGAGCAGGATAAACCCCCCATAATTCAAGAGGATGAAGTTCATGACCTGCTATGCCACCTGGACGTTCACAAGTCTATGGGGCCAGATGGGATCCACCCGAGGGTACTGAGGGAGCTGGCGGAGGAGCTTGCCGAGCCGCTCTCCATCATTTACGAGCAGTCCTGGTTAACTGGGGAGGTCCCGGACGACTGGAGGCTCGCCAATGTGACTCCCATCTACAAGAAGGGCCGGAGGGAGGATCCAGGGAACCACAGACTGGTCAGCCTGACCTCGGTGCCGGGGAAGATCATGGAGCGGTTCGTTTTGAGGGTGCTCACAAGCCATGTCCGGGACAACCAGGGGATCAGGCCCAACCAGCACGGGTTCATGGAAGGCAGGTCCTGCTTGACCAACCTGATCTCCTTCTATGACCAGGTGACCCGCCTAGTGGATGAGGGAAAGGCAGTGGATGTGGTCTACTTGGACTTCAGTAAGGCCTTTGACACTGTCTCCCACAGCATTCTCCTAGAGAAGCTGGCGGCTCACGGCCTAGACAGGTGCACTCTTCGCTGGGTAAAAAACTGGCTGGACGGCCTAGCCCAGAGAGTTGTGGTCAACGGAGTTAAATCCAGTTGGCGGCCGGTCACGAGCGGTGTTCCCCAGGGCTCAGTACTGGGGCCGGTCCTGTTCAATATCTTCATCAATGATCTGGATGAGGGGATCGAGTGCTCCCTCAGTAAGTTTGCAGACGACACCAAGTTGGGCGGGAGTGTTGATCTGCTGGAGGGTAGGAAGGCTCTGCAGAGGGACCTGGACAGGCTGGGTCGATGGGCCGAGGCCAACTGTATGAGGTTCAACAAGGCCAAGTGCTGGGTCCTGCACTTCGGCCACAACAACCCCAGGCAACGCTACAGGCTTGGGGAAGAGTGGCTGGAAAGCTGCCCAGAGGAAAAGGACCTGGGGGTACTGGTTGACAGCCGGCTGAACATGAGCCGGCAGTGTGCCCGGGTGGCCAAGAAGGCCAACAGCATCCTGGCCTGTATCAGAAATAGTGTGGCCAGCAGGAGCAGGGAGGTGATCGTGCCCCTGTACTCGGCACTGGTGAGGCCGCACCTCGAATACTGTCTTCAGTTTTGGGCCTCTCACTACAAGAAGGACATGGAGGTGCTGGAGCGTGTCCAGAGGAGGGCAACGAAGCTGGTGAAGGGCCTGGAGCACAAGTCTTATGAGGAGCAGCTGAGGGAACTGGGGTTGTTTAGCCTGGAGAAGAGGAGGCTGAGGGGAGATCTCATCGCGCTCTACAACTACCTGAAAGGAGGTTGTAGCGAGGTGGGTGTTGGTCTCTTCTCCCAAGTAACTAGCGATAGGACAAGAGGAAATGGCCTCAAGTTGCGCCAAGGGAGGTTTAGATTGAACATTAGGAAAAATTTCTTTACTGAAAGAGTGGTCAGGCCTTGGAACAGGCTGCCCAGGGAAGTGGTTGAGTCACCATCCCTGGAGGTATTTAAAAGACGTGTAGATGAGGCCCTTAGGGACATGGTGTAGTGGGCATGGTGTGTTGGGTTGACGGTTGGACACGATGATCTTAGAGGTCTTTTCCAACCTGTATGATTCTATGATTCTATGATTCTCACCCAGTATCTGCTCCTCTGTAAGGGCCTCCAAAGGGGTGGAAGGGTAAAAGGAGGGAATACGCTAGTTAATAGCTAGTTAAGAGATCTCCTTTTAATGGCCAAGAAAACATGTCTAACTCACAGGAGGTATTTCTGATTGACAGATGATTTTCTGCATTAGCCGTATTTAAGAGTTGTCTGTTTTCGCTATTTGAACTTTCTAGTTGCAGCCATCATTACTAATAAAGCAAAATAATGTGCTATAAAAATGCAAGTTTAGCTGCAATCCCAGCTGTCCTGCTGATCCTAACCCTACCAATCCTGTTATGGCATTTGATTGACAACCAGAAATCAGCTGAATATTGGATTTCCTACAGTTCACTAGACTGGCAAGAACCTGGTTTCAACTTTTTCATGAAAGAAAAACAATTCCAGTTATGAAGCCCTCCTCAAGATTTCAGCCTTTCAGGGGGTATGTATGCAACAGTCTGTCTGTAAGCATTTTGGACTGAAAAAGTCCTTGAATGAGGAATTCGTTTTCTTGGGTATTTTGAACATTCCCAGCACACTGGAGATCTTACAGTAAATAATTTTATTATTTATTATTTCTTCTTATTCTTACTATATGCAAGTGATGGAGTGACAGTATATGCCTGTTTTCCCCAACTTGTTTATTTAAGCTTAATTTTCAAGCTCCAAGCTTCAGGCTTATAATTCAGTTTAATATTTAATTCTAAGATGTTGAAATAATGTTTTTTTACTTGAATTCACAAAATTAGGCCCACAGTCCATTTCAGATATTTCTGTCTGGGAGAAAAAAATTTGGCACCAATGAAGGAGGGGAGATGGTACTCAGTAATAGACCAATGAATACATATCACAAAATGGGAGGTTCAGGCAGAAACGCTTAGGAAATGAAACCTGGCCATTTCATGCCATCTACTTAGAATGGCAGTGTTACTGTTTATATGAGAATTGAAATTCAGATTTCAATTGCTTCTAAATTAGGAAGCGCACATGCACATACACGCACACATACACAGAAATTAATAAAACCCAGAAATAGAGAGGACAACAACAATGGGATGCAGAAGAGTTTTGGTTATTTCAGCTTGTGGTCTAAACCACAGCAGATTCAGCAAGACGCAGATTTGCATAATGTAATGAGACTGGAATCAAAGTATCAGGAAGACAGATCAAGTGCTAATTAACTAGACACTGCAGTAAAAACACCAGGATAGCAGGACAGTACAATGCAGGAAAACATTCCAGGGACAAATGGATAGCGGTGCTAATTGCATTAGAAAAAAATTCTTGGCTAGAATACTCTGGAGCCATTGCTACAAACTTTAGCAGACCGTTCAAAAAGATTAATGTCAGCTTGAAGTTGTTTGGAGCTACAGGTTCCTGACAATGGTTAGACTGGCAAAGAACCTGACCAGTCTTTCCCTGAACGGAGCCAGCCCAAATCTATAGCTTAGTGCCACAGCACTGAGATGGAAAGCAAGAAGTCAGTCCTCCACCTCCTCTAGAAATGTCTGCTGTTTGTAACTTGCCTTATTTTTAATCTGTGTATGCAGACCACTTAAGATAAAGAACGTCATGCCCTCTTTGTTGGTGTTTTGGCAGTATGCCATGGCTGGAAAGGATGAGTTTGGGCCTCTTCTCTTATTCTGAGGACTAAGATTTAGGACTAGGATTATTGTCTCTTGTGTACAGCATGACCAATCACCCAGAAAATCCTAACAGTTTCATACTCCTTTTTCCTGCCTTCAGGATTCTATAACCAGAGCTAAATTGACAAAAAGCCTTTTTAATAAAAAAATCATTAATATTTAACAGCTGGAATAAAACTTAAAAATGTATGTGTGTCTATTTTACATAAAGGGCTCTAATCCCCTATCAATAATTTAGGCACATGAGTTTCTTTAGACACCTCCAGCAGTTATATTAAGCTGGTCCTTTCTTTCTTTATACGGATTGAGTGGGCAGGTGTGGGTGTTTGGATAGCTGTGCAAGGGGAGAGTAAATTTTGGAGGACCACTATGCCCCCCATGTACCATGCTCATAAAAAGGAAGAGGAGCAGAAGAACACTTCCCAAGTCTGAGGCCAGCTTCAGAAACTTCTTTTGAACTCAAGCGGCAGTAGTTCATGCTTTTAACTCTGACACACTCCTCTACAGTGTGCCAGCTAAAGTATAAGCCACCACAGTGGTGTAGTCTTCTTTTCTCAAGGGGAAACCTAGTCCTCCCCTCAACGGCCTGTTCAGAGGGAACAAAGCTCACTTAGAAGCCTCAAGATGAGGCCATTTTCTAGGAAGGGCTCCAGGAAAACCTTAAGACACTTACTTTATGCTTTCATTAGATAAGAGGTTCTTCAATGACTGTATTAGGTGAGCAGGGGAAGCTTCTGAATCCTGCTTAGCAGCTAGAAATAATAAAATAATGATGAATTCATTAGAGGTGTTACACTGTTTTTCCAGCTACTGCCACCTGACTGCATAACTGTTCAAGCAGTGAAAAAAGGTTATTTGCAAACGAAATTCTGAAAGCTGAAAAGAGAAAATCATAGGTAATAGATGTGATGAAAACATTTTGACCATCTTATTGGATAAAAGGGGAAAATTAGTTCCAAATAATTTATGCAGTAGGTGATAGGCATATTAGTTGAGCAGGCTAACCAGAATCTTTTGCTAGCTGTGGTGAATGACCACACTCCACATACCTAACTCCATGTGAGGATATTCCTTTTTCATAATTTTCTGTGGAATACCTTGCCTTATTGCGACTGGCTCTTATACACGGAGTTTACACACCCTTTGAAGATCATTAGAGGAGAACTAGAACAGACGTTTCTCAATTGGATAAGAGAAGAAATTAATGCCAGTGTGAAAGTTTTAACTAAGTCAAAAGAGAAAGTGAAAAGGATTGTTCTGTTTGATTATTAAAAGATTCCCAAAACTCAACAGTGAGAACGCCCAGATGCTTACATTTCAGAAATTTCTGAGATGTGAAAACTGAAATAGTCTTTTCTGTCCATTAGCTGTGGACTGGTGAGGCAACCAGGACCATGGGAAATAAAAAAAATTAAGCCATCAACTCCCTCCTGGAATACTGTTTGTTAGAGACCCAGGTTCATCTGTAGGCAGACAAATGAGGACACTGAGATGAAAAAGCCATAAAAGGAAATCATGTTGAGCTGGGAAGAGGTAGGGTAAGGGGGCCTGTTTTTCTCTCCTCTTCTTTCCCTTCCTTTCAAGCTCATTAGTATATTATTTCAATCTCATCAGTACCTTGATACATTGAGCCATCCCACCTGAATTAAAGCTGCTTGCTTTGTGTAATGTGATCTACCACATCCCTAGTCACTGCACCCAGGGAAATAGGGAAGGTCAGAGGTTTCTGTGTACCTGATTGTCCTGGTTTCGGCTGGGATAGAGTTAAATTTCTTCCTAGTGCTGTGTTTTAGATTTAGTATGAGAAGAATGTTGATAACACACTGATGTTTTCAGTTGTTGCTAAGTACTCTCTTAATCAAGGACAACTCCCATGCCCTCCCGACTGAGCTAGGTGCACAAGATGGGAGGGAACAGTCAGGACAGCCAGCCCAGCTGGCCAACAGGGTATTCCATACCATGTGACGTCATGCTCAGTATATGAATGGTAGACGTGTTTCAGGAAGTACCGATCGCTACTCGGTTATCGGTCAGCGCGGGTGGTGAGCAATTGCATTGTACATCACTCATTTTGTATATTCTATCATTATTATTATTATTTTCCCTTTTCTGTTCTATTAAACTGTCTTTATCTCAACCCACGAGTTTTTCTCATTCTTACCCTTCCGATTCTCTCCCCATCCCACTGGGGGGGCAGGAGGAGTGAGCGAGCGGCTGTGTGGGATTTGGCTGCCTGCCAGGTTAAACCACGACACTGATAAAAATCAAAGCTGAGAAATCTGTCAGCTCCATTTACGTTTGATATCAGTGACAGGTTGGATCTGGCGCTTCTTCTTCCTCTTCTAATCTCACATCTGTATTTGCAATCAGAAGATACATATCCCTCCCTTTCCCATTCCTCCTTAGTACTGCCACACTCTAGGTACATCTTCCTTCTGGAAGCTGCCAATGGCTTTTTCAGAGGTGAAGGCTGGTGTGTAGGGAGTTTCTACTCATAAACAGTATCTACCTCCTTTGAGATGGGTTCACCTAGTTAGCCAGAATGAACTGTGTCCCTGAACTATATCAGCAGGCATGGGGGAAAAATAAATGTCTTCTGAGTCATGATGAATGAATGCATGTAATGCTCTTAAATTATTTTGAAAGTTTCCTCTGGGTTTGGCTTCAACTTCAAACTTACCAAGCCCTTTACTAGCTGGTAGATATCCTTCAGGTAGTAAAGTATTGCCCATGGCCATACATTATCTGCGGTATTTATCATATATACTTGTATTCATCCCTGCAAATCTCAGGACTAAAACAATACTCAATCATGCAGGCAACACATACAGAAAATAGGAAACAGTATGGGGCTGCCTCCTTAGGGAAAATCTCGATATATCAGTGCATAGTTATTAACTTCATTTGTTAAGGAATATGTCATGATCACAGCCACACTGTAGGGCTTGCAGCATCCATTGATCTCCCAAGGAAACTCAGCAAATAATTTACTTTAACCGTCAGATGCAAAAAAAAATCTATATATTTGGATTTATATTACATTGGATTTTTTTATATTTTTCCCCAATTATTATTTTCCCCAATTATTTTAATGTTATGCAGTGAGAGAAAAAGAACATGAGAAATATCAGTCAAATGACACCTATAGTCACCTCTAGAGAAATAGGTTTTTGTCCTCTGTTTTGTGGGGGTGTATCTTTAACCCATTTCTTACCCCTCCTTTGAATTACGGTCCTGGCAATTTTCAACATAGGATATCATCTAAAATATTTTGAAAATGTATTTATTTGTTTGAAAATGACTGACTAAATTTTTTTGACTTTTCAGGTTTTATTATTTTCTCTTTACTTTTATTATCTGCAAGATTTTGCTCATTATCACTCAGTGTCACCAATTCAACCAGCCTAAACCTGCAATTTATAAAGAAATATTATTTGGAAAAACAATAAAAAAAATTCCACCTCAATGCAACATATTCTCTCTCAGTCAAGGAAATTACACAGAGTCAGTTCTTTTGACCCCATATTTGTACAAAACATATTAGCAATCTTCCTCTCTCACTGTCCAAGTAAATTCTACATTCACAAGGAAACAAATTGTTAGATTATACAGTATATCAGATTAACATCCTAAAAAAGTACAAATCTCAGCAGGGAACTAGCCCTTTCTGCTAGAAGAGCATTCCAGTTTGTTCCCAGGCATTTCTCACCCAGCAAGAAATTAAAGCAAAATGTCAGTAAAGTTTGACATTTTGAGATGGACCTGACAGGAGAATTCTGGCCTGTCGGGTTGTGGTGGGTTTTACAATATTTTTTGTGTTGCAATTCATTGTTAAAAAAAAAAAAGTAAAAAAATAAAAATGGCCAAGTGCCATCAGTCAAAGATTTAATATGATAAGAATAATTATGTTCCCGATCCATTAAACCTGTGACACATACTCTATAAATGCTTCAGGGAATAAGATGCAATATTGTGATGGTAAAACCTGTATCTGCTGAAGGGAAGAGTGCCACTAAAATAAAGGGAAACATTGTGAAGAAATGGAGTTTTTATGAGGTAGGGTATGGCAGGTAAGCATGATGAAATGCTAATTTATCTCCTTCACAGTACAGTCCTTGCTGCTACAGCAGGAACTAATCTTCTTCTGTCAGTGGAGAAGAGCAAATGTTGGAGACAGATGGCACCTGGTACCACATCAGTGGTGAACATACCTCTTTTGGAAGTGGTCTGATCAGCCCAGTGCCTCTGCATCAGAAGGTCCTTAGCTGCTCTCTCCCAAAGCACTTATCCTGACATGGTGCAATGGTTTCCACAGAGCTGAAATTTCTTCCTGGTTCCCTGCAAGATCAGACCCACAGTGAGAGAGAAAAAGTGGAAAGCACAAAGCAGCAGATTCCTGGTTTGGAGCTGTTGGGAAATGGACACAAGGAGCTTTGAGAAGTCCTGGAGCACCCTGAGGCAGGCCAAGCATGCTGGACAGGACAGGGATAAAGTCCCTGCAAGGTGAAGGGGACTGCAGAGTCCCTTCCTCCAGCTCTCTTCTTCATCAGCCTTGTGGTTGTACCCAGCCCTGGCGATGATTTTATTTTTAATTTTTAGGCAGATGATCAATTCACTAACCCTACAGTGATTTTGTGTTGAGGACCAGCCCGTATACTTTGTGTATTTTCACACCCAGGCATTCAGATTTGGTAAAGCTAGACCACCTTATACGAGCGCTTTCTAAATGAAGCATTTAGACTCTTTCTTTCAAAATGGCATGTTTAATTTCAGAAAATGTCTCCTAAGAAAGGAGACTTCTTTCATAGCAGTAGTTTTTCCGTCTGGCAATGAACCAACTCCCCTCATTATTTACCCAGTGTCAGCCTTTTGCAGACACACTGAAATCACATAGAATAGGATCTATGACATATTCTTTCTACCCACACAAATATGGTTTCTGGGCATTTTCAATCTCTTTGATTTCTTCTTCGGTCTGGTGAGAACTTTTCCACTTTTGTACCCTTCACACTTGAGCAAAGTGAGAGGGCAGTTGCTGCCAGTGTGTGGTTAACAAGAGGAATATAATGGGAGTTTGGTTGCATTATGGAACAGCAGGATTATGTCTTTCCTCACTTCCTTCTTTTTATTAATTTTGTTGGCTACTTAAAATCCATGAGGTACAAAACTCAGGCAGTTTGGAACAAGATAAGAATGACAAGATGAAAATAGAGCCTTAAATGCTGTTCAGTAGTTTGGGAGCATGCTTCATTATAACCTGCGGAGGAATTCAAAGAGAAAAGCACAGCTGCTTTGGATTCCTGTCCAGAGAAACCATACAAGCATAGCTTGCATAAAAATAAAAGCTTTGCATATTAAGGAAATTGTCTGTTATTTGCCATAGAAACATTGTAGTCTTATTCTTCCTTTTTTAAATCATCTGTTATAAAGCCTCAGAGTTGGTCATTCACATTCTTGTTGGAATAATTTTCATGCCTTTGACTAATGAATGACTCTCCTAGCCAGGACACAGATATGAGAACATCAGCCACATGGGTTATAGCTTCTGGTTATCTACTAACTAATCCCAGAGGGCAAACAACACATCAGTTTCTCCTCCCACGAGCCCAGCCCAACCCCTGACTCCTCCTTTTCCAAATGCCATAAAATTATAGATTGCTAGTATCAAAAAAAGAAGAAAAGACTTCTGCCAGTACTGTGCATCACAGGACATCTCAAAGGCACAACCAATGCTTTAGGCCTGCAAGATGAAGACATTTTTCAGGAGCAAATAGCCAGATGTTGATGCAAAATGCAGTATTTTCCACACTAAAAAGACAAGGAAAAACCTCCAATGGCCACTGCTAATCTACCTGAGGAATTAATTTCTTCCTGACCGTAGCTCTGGAGATTGTTTTCATCATGCCTGTGTGAGCAAGTCACATCAGTCTGGCCAGGAAAAAGGTTCTCCTTTCCATAAGTGGTTGTGAGAGCATCTTCCCTCCTGCGTTCATGTCAGAGAAAGGCTAGTCGAGCCAAAGCAGAACTGGAGTATTGAGCAAGCGTTCTGGCATGAGCAGGTGCACAGTCTTGTTTTATCTGTAAAAGCGTGTAAGAGGTGTAAAAAGTGTGTTAGAGAACATATAAGTGACCCCAAGAGGATCCTAGAGTGAGGAAAGAGAAACCATCAACATGAACAACATATTTCACAAATGTCTCCAGATGCTGACGAGTCTACACAATATCCCACCAGTGCCAGTGCCAGAATGAAACCACTGATCTCAGCACCCTGAGGAGCAGGAAAAGGGTAGAAACCGGGAAGTGTGTGTATAACAATTCTAACTATATTATTACTATTTCTTTTTTAGTAATATTAGATCTGGACTACTAATGATAAGACTGCTAAGATTTCTCTTATATTAACAATAAATTCTTGGCTTTATATATATATAAGCTGTGCTTTCTCTTTGCCCATAAACCAAGATTTCTGAGTGTAACACTTCTCGTAATGCAGATCCTTCGTAATTTGGAGTCCTCTTTGGAAGTAGAAGAAGAGGTGTTAAAATTCCCAAGCATGGAAGTTCTTACAGGATTTTCAGCCCAAGTACAAGAAGCATCTAAAAAATCTCTTGAAAAAGTCTATTCCCTTAGTAACAGTTAATCTAAGTGCTCCTCTGCCAATTTCACTGTCTGCTATATCACACTAAAATTTTATTGGATGCGTACAGAGAATATCTAGTGTCAATCTATCATCTGGTGTGTTTAAACTTTATCATACTACACAATGCTTAACAGTACATGTTGTGTTTTTAAGGAAGTTGTATGAAGCATGAAATTTTCAAAGTGAAATGCAGTGTTTAATAAGTTGCTGTTCAGTACTATCACTTCTGGTCAAAAACTGAATATTGGGGAAAATATTATGAGTCTTCATCAATTCAGAACTTTATATCACAGTGGCACATTCCTGACATGTGTGGTTCTAGGCCAAGTGTAAGGTTTGACACAAGAATTATCAGGTGACGTACTTTGGGTTCTCCAGCTTAGGAGATCAGCAAGAACAGACCTAAAATCTGTGCTTCTGCAGATCACGTACTAAACTAACAACATTTACAGAAGATGAACAATTCTTGTGTTTTGATGAAAGAAAAGTGCTTGAATCTTGAGAAACCCTTGACAAGGTTAAAAAACTGGGCAGTATAATGTCAGTGCAAACAAACGTTAATGAATATGAAACCCAGTAGTGACATATTACAAATTCTGCCTCCATGACATTGAACCCCAGAGGACCTTAGCTGTTCCTTGCTGTGAACACCACATTCCTCAGTGCAAACGCTAGCATCTCTATTTCAATCTCCTGTCTCAGCCAAAAAGGCAAATGCCACAATTGCAGAGTGCAAAGAATTACTTCTACACATTGCTGAGTTTTAATTTCACTGCAAAGAAAAGCAAATCAAAATGATTTAGCACCACATGGACACAGAATACTAGATGTGTTCCTAAAACTCTGGAATCCAGATGCATGCTGGACTAATTTATGTAGATGAAAGCATGAAAATGAGCAAGGTGTCCCTGCAGACTGTGGGATGTGACATAAGCTCTCCTCATTAAAACTCCCCAAGATTTTCTTCCCTGTGCTTTTTTCCTCCTTCACAGGCATATTCTGTGTCTGCTACTCTTATTCCCCCACACCTCCCCACTTGGGAAAGTGCTGTTGGAGAGTTTTAGGAGTGGAGAACATGGGTGGATGCATCTGGGAAGAGGCGACCAACATGGGGCGGCATCCAGGCTGAAGCAAAACTGTGCTGCCCACACTTAATATTTTTGGGGCTGCTCTATCCTCAGACCAGTGACTTGCAGCCACTGGGTGACATCTCCTGCTCCACTCTCAATGGCTCTGAAGTCAGTACTGTTAGACCTCATATACCCTCCAGTTGAATAACTACTTCTGATATCTCCACTTTGGTGCTGAAAGATCTGAGGGAGCCAAAAGGACAAAGCAGAGAACAAGAGGGACACTTGAAGAACACTTCATCTTGGGGAGCCGGAATGGACAACTCCTTTTTTTTTCCAGAAATTCATGTAATATCTCCTTCCTTGTCAGGAGTGGAGAGTTACAGAGAGTGGCAGGAGAAAGAAGTTAGATAACACCTTGAATCTAAACTTGATTTTCCTCCAGAGACAAATTAACCTGTAAGTTTACCCAGCCAGAGTTAGTTGAGGGAAATGATGGCATTTCCAGACTGGAAAAGAAAACTGACATCCCCTTGCATGCATGTCGGGTTTCAGTTAAGCAGCTCACTGTTAATAGTCAAAGCTGTGAGGAAGCAGATATCCAGCTTGCCAGTAACAAATGACAAATGTGTTTGATTCACACTGGGATGTCATTTCAGTTGGGTTTGCATTCAAAATTTCAGATACTCTTTCCATCACCGCTGAATCCCAGTGCCACCAGAAATGTGTATATCTTCAGCTGCATATGTAAAACATCAGCAGTGCTACAATGAAAGGCAAACCCTTAAGCACTGCATACTGGTGGTTTGTTGATGATTCCTTGAGCTCTTTCCTCTCAGAAACCACCCCCTGCCTGAGAGGCAAATAAATCATCTGCATGGACAGTGATCACCCTTTGTGGGATGGAAAAAGTTTTCATAGGTCTTCAAACTTTGCCCTTGTCTTGGTCATAGTTATAGACTCAAAAGCTCTGCTGGTTTTAAAGTACCATTGGAGAAACTGGTACATCTCCCCATATGTTGCTTGGTTGTATTTTATCCACCTAAACCTTTGCTTTTCAGGTTGAGAAATTCTTCTCACACAAACACCTGGAGTTTTCAAGTGCTGGAGCATCCTGTTCTGGAGGACACTGACATAATCAATTAGCAAAACTCCAAAAAAACACAGGTTCCCAAAGAGGGGGAGAGACAGGGAAAGAGGCAAAAGACGCCTTGAAGAAAACTGCAAATGGTTAATAACTTCAAAATAGGGGAAATGAGATTACATCCAAAAGCTCCCTGAACAGAAAATAGCGTTTAGAGGAAGATACAGTTCTGAGATCATTTATGATCAGCCCCTTCCACAAACAAATATATCAGCACATATAAACACCAAAGTCCACCATTTATGAAGGCATTCTCCTTCATTCAACACAGGTAAAACCTCAGCAGCAATACTTCGAGCAGTTTTCAGCAATGAATGAAAAAAACGTTTGGCATCTGACAAGAACCCATAAAAAAATCACAAGGCAACCCAAAAACATGGCTCTAAAGGAAAAAGCAGGTTTGAGAATTTTGAGGAAGAAATAGAGTAGTAGTCTCTAAAAGGCTATTAGAAAAAAAGGGCAGAGTATGTTCTCCATGGTGAAGCTTAACATGTGTGAAGTGAGTAAGTGAGATTCAGGTTACCTTTAGAGAGGAACTTTCTAACAGAAAGGCAGATGAAGAGTTGAGATGGACATCCTGGGAAGGTGACAAGGGTGAAAGTCTTTTAGGGCAGACTGGACAACTCTTCATTAAGATTAATCCTAGCACAGATGGATGAATTAAATGACCACTTGAAATTCTTTCCAACCACGTGACTTCATGAAATCAAATGTATTTGTAGGAATTGAGCATTTCAGTTTGGCATGTGCCTGATTAGTAGTGGATATAAGATGAATTGAAGGCTGATCTTATGATGAAGGAAAGAGGGATGTGTTTCATTCTTAGCTTCCTGGAAAAATATCTATTCACCTTTCAAACTTGGGTAATTTAGGCAGACACAATATGTGTGATACAATGCTTTGTAACGGGTAAATGGCAGAGAAGATTTATTTATTTCTAAGTCATGCATTCAGCACTTCCGTAAGGAGCAGACTGTTTGTAGATCAATCTTTAAGTAGTCATTGATGTGAGCAACATTTTCTTACCTTCACAACGCTGCAACTGAGAGTAGCTCAACAGAAGACGCTAATATTTTTCTCTGTATCTACTTCCTCCACAAGATCCCTTAGTAACACACATCTCTCTGTCATGCCAATGAGTACAGTATTGATGCCTCAAAAAAGGTGCATCTCTAGCAACAGGGCACAACAGAACACAGCTGATGTAACCGGGCTGAAACTGCTCCAAGAGAGGTTTTAGCTTCTGGGATCATGGGGAAATGGAGTCTCCTCTGTGCACAAGTACCCTTACTTACCTCTCTGGTTAAATGATAACGTTAACTGAAACAATCAAAATTAATAATTATGACTATTTACCTAAAAGAACTTTTGTCATTTCCTAATGTCCTCCAAACAATCACAATTCAGAAACAGGACCTAGGACACTCAGTATTTTCTGCACTTTTTTGGCCTTGCTCCGGAGAGTTGAACAGCTCATTATGGTAGCAGGGGTCTCTGAAGACCTCATGGACATTTACAATCATATGTGATCTGCAAATGCTAGAGCTAGAAACAACCCACAGAGTACAACTGCCTAACATTGTTCAGAGGTACAGACTTGGTCCCAAAGTAGTACAGTGGCACTTGCATGATGCTGTCTCTGAAATACACTGTTCTGTTTCTGCAGAAGGTTAATTAGTCCCACTTTCCTAACCTGACTGTATGATCTCCTGTGCCACTGTTACCCCTAGATCATGTCTCATTGCCTGGAGCATACATGGTCTAATTCAGGTAAGATAATGTTATCTCAAAGGAGAAAGGGCTAATGCAAAGCCTTTTAATGCCTGTTCACTTCAATGAACCTCGTGTGCTAATAACATTAGCAGAAATCCAGCTGAGGAGAGATCTGAAAAAGAAATTGAGTGATTCAAACAGGAAAGGGTACACTTTTTATAAGAGTCTTTTGGAATATATATGTAAATATTACTCTAAGTCTTTAGGAGAAAGCTTTGTGAAATGTATGTGAAAGCAGAATATCTCTGAAAACATTTCCAGGAGATTGGCAGAGGAAGGGATTCATTAGATGGGATTTCATTGCAGGAAAATAAAGAAAACCCTGAAAACAGTTCGAGAGCAAGTCTGGTAACATACCTATAACTTCTTGCCACTCTGCCATACGCTGGGCACAGAGCGTCTTAATTTACTGGAGAGATTTTTCAAAGTAGGAATTACTACTACATGATTTGGGGCAGCAAGCTTGAACAGTGTGACAGACACTTATCGTGCAAGTCTGACGGTGCAGTCTTGTCTCAGCTTAAATGCAATCTTTATGGGCTTTTGAAGAATATTGTAACACTTTAAAATGTACTGTATTACCCTGTAAAATGTGTGAAAAAAACACAATTGTTTGTTTAAACACTTTTGTATTATTAAAGCCTGTGAACTACCATAACCACCCTGCATTGCAGACAAAGTCTGAGGGAAGCAATTGATCAAGAGCATTAAAAATATGTTGATGCCTGTAGTTACCAATTTATCATATCTACCCCCCTGCTCTTTTTTGTAGTGAAATGAATGATGAACCTATTCCAAATCATCAATTCCCATAAAATGTGTACCTCCAAGTAGGAATACGCTAAAGGATTTATGAAGAACACAGTGGGCCTGGATACATTGTCTTGCTTGACATTGCTTATACAAGAAACCTTAAATACACAAATTGATTGATTTGTATATTTCATCAAAGCTTGATTTAATTTATCAAGGGAAGAATGCCAATTTGCATTCATCGATAGATAAAGTCAGGTTAGAGTCTAGCTGCTGGCTCAAACCCTGTTTTCATGTTGCCTTTATTGTACTCTCTATTCTCTTCTGTTAGTTTTAAAGGCACAGGTGTGAGACACTTCTGTTCCTTTTTAAATGTTTTCTGAAATGTTTGGGTGAACAGGACGGTAATGCCAATTATCCTCTGTTTGTGCAGGACTTGAACAATCCATGAAGTTGCAGGTTGATTAGTTTTTAGACCTCACTACTATACTAGTGACCTTTCCACAGCCCTGGAAAAGTCTGCTTAATCTCTCTGCAAGCTGAATTAAGGTGGATTTTGAGGATTTTTACAGCAGATGTGAGACATAATGCCTGTGCAATCTCCCAGTTGTACATATAGCTGGAGATACGCAGCCCATGACACAGATAGGTGTTGTGCATCTAAATTCCACAGTAAGCTTTAAAAATTTGTGCCCTTTTTGTTCCCGACCCTTCTTTCGGTTGTTATTTCTCTTTCTCATTTGACCTCCAAATCCCTCTGTTTTTCAGGGCAGTAACTCTTTCTACCAGCAGCCATGAAATCCTGCCTAATTCTGCCCCTACTCCCCTGAATTGAGCCTGAGCCTTTGTCAGCTCGGGATCAGTTCAGGAAATCCTTGCTAGGGAAAGGGACCCAGTCCTTACTCACCTCCCTACTATCAGATATGGGTGATATTTCTACAGACATCTCTCAGATGAAAGCCTCATGCAGCTCATGAGGCTTATTCTCTGATCTGGCTTCCCCTCACTGCACACAGACTGGTCAGCATTCAACTTACTTGTACGCCTGCAAAATAAGATGTCCGACCTCAAAGATAGGGCTCCAAGTCAGCCTAGTTTTCAGCACCTGTGTTTTCCACTGATTTTAATGAAATTTCAGAAGAGCTATGCTCTTATGATCTTCATTCCATTTTCCATGAAGTGCCTCCATCAGTGAGAAGTTGCATAATTCTGAGCTTAATTTTAGACTGATTTAAAAACACAGTTCTGCTCTTTCTGCAACTTTATTGGCAAAATACCTTTCTGAGCTGTCTTTTCTTGCTTTTTCATGTGTAATTAATTATAAGGGAGGCTTGTTATTTAGAGGATAAGATACTCTGATATAAAGATATCCCATCTGTTAGATAAGGGGACAGTGAAATCTGAAGCCTTACCTGTAAGTGAACTGAATGCCAATATTCAGTGGCTCTGATGTAATTAAACAGTACATTGCTCAATCTAGTCAGGAACATAGGAATAGAGAAACACTATTGAGAAGAGGCTGGATTGTTATTACAGAGCCTGATTCAACAAAGCACTTGAGCATGAGCTTCAGATTAAGCACATATTTAATTCTTCCTTCTACTGCAAAACATGTTAAAGTGAGCGTAGGCATACTTGCCTTGCAGAATATGTTAATTATATTCACAGAAGAAACTTGCAGGGCCCACTTCACTGAGATCATCTCGTAATCTTTAATGTATCTATCTTCACAATCCTCCTGTGCTATTGTCTTCATTCTTTTTAATCCAAACAGGGAGTTGAGGAACAGGAATAAAAACACTAAGCTCATGAAATTAGTTAGTCCCTCAATATCCAACTGATTTTGATAATGTGAAAGTACCTAATATGCTTGGACAATTTTGTGAGTGTCATTAGGAGCAAAGTACACTGAATTATTTTTGGAAATATGAACTAAAAGACCTAATTCTGCAAGGTGCTTTGTGATGTATTGGGTTCCCAGTGATCCTAACAGTAGACACATGGCAAAGCAGCTAAGCTTTCCTCTTCAAACAAATCTGAAGTGAAACTTAAATTCACATTTCCCTTTGTCGAGCTGGACACCTTAACCATGCATCTAACGTATCCATATTTACCAAGGCTATGGCAAACAAAACACTCTTAACATCTGAGCTTTGGGTTTTGACTGTCACCAAGGTGTCTTTCACAGACTGTCAGGTGCTTAGGTGTCAGTCTGAACTCGGTCCAGAAAAATACACCAGGTCAAATTACACACAAATTAAGTCATCACATTGCCAAAGTATTTTAAACTCCACTTAAACTGTTATCATAAGATACAGTTGGCTTGCTTCATTAAAAGAAAAAGAAAAAAAGATTAAAAAAATCTAGAAGCTTTGGAGAGAAAAATGTGTACCTTTTTTTAAAAAGTGCAGTATTACAACTAATGATCCAACATTTTTTCTCCAGAGCTGAAGAAATTTAACAAGATAAAAATAAGTCAGAGAGAGTTTCAGAAGTACTCTGATGCCACAGTGGAAATGGATAGGAAAAAAAATGGAGGGAAAACATTAAGTTGATTAATCTGATAAACTCCTAAATTAGATGAGTTCTGTTAATGAAATAATTCCACAACCCCACTTGCCTAAATCTTGGTAAAAATCTCTTATACAAATCACTCTTCCACAGTAGCTGAAATCAATCAAAGTTTCAGAGATGAGAGTAGAGTGCTTTGGCTGAAAATTCTTTGGAATTTACTTTAAATGTCCAGTGTCACAATACGTGGCTCTTTCCAGTTTTGTTCTTGGTTCCAAGAAAGCTACCAGAGGGCAGGAAAATGCATCTAACTTCCATTAGCCTTTTCAGTAGGACTGTCATAAATTTCTTCCCTATCCTCAGGATACATCAACAGGAAGACAGACCACTGTATGCATAAAGTAAAACTAATCTGTTACTCAGAAGAAAGGTAATTCTGTGTGCATAATTTATTATATTATGTGAGTTTGGCATGGACGAAAAAGAAAAGAGTTGACTAAAAATAATATAAACTGTGTTCTAAAAGCAGCTAAAAGTTTTAATTTCCTAATGAGCTCATTTAATCCAGGTAGATGACTGTGCTCTCAGATAAACCAATTGAAAAATAAATTGCATTTGTAAAAGCCTATATGCACAAATTCACACAGAAAAGGATTATATTCCAAGGAAAATCTGTGAAGCATATTGGAATAAGAACTGCAATGACAAGAACACAATAAAGCAAAATAATATTGGGAGCAAATACAAAAAGCTTTGTGATGAAACACCGACTATAGAGCCCTGAAGAATGACCTGAATGGCTATCTCCAGGGTTACTGTTTCATTCCATGAAGTTTATTTTAGGGCTAGGAAATATTTAGTTGCAGATGCTGCCTTCAAGCACTGTTAAGAATTGAGACAGCAGCAAAAGGATTAAAACACATTAAAGAATTGTATGGCTAAACAAGCAGAGACACTTGAACAGTCCTTCTAGTTTCTATTATTATTATGACAATACTTATAGATCCTGTCAATCTAAGTGCTGTGATTAGATTAGTTCTGCTCAAGAAAAACATAGGTGAAATAAAGTAGTAATTGCAAAATGTGGTTTTGTGGGAATAGAATTTCTATCCGCACGGAAATACCCCATGCCCTGTTCAGCTGACATTTCACTGGGGAAGAGGGTCTGGGGAACGTTTTGTAATATGTAATGGAAATGTGTAACAAAGCTTCTTCGATTTTTCATTTTGAACTGAATTCTAGGCATGTATTCAGCAGATTTTAAATATAACATTGAATGCTGAAATAACTTGTGTTTTTTCTTTGCATTTTTAAATCCATCCAAGCATAACATAATTTCCCCACTTTCTCCCCAGGGTTTTCTGGTTTTAGCCTTGATTAGAAGGAAAGTAAATGTCATTACCTCAAAACCCTTCCTCCTGACCCATTTGTAACAGTGCTGCTCAGTCCTTCCCTTTGGAAGGTTAGGAAGATTAGACAGAGGAAGGATGTGGGTGGGGCTGGGTTACACGTACACACCGTGCCTCAATGGCAGAAACAGGACCAGAATTAAAAAACCTGAATCCAGGTCCAGTGTTACCACACCAGAGCTGACGTGAGCAGGGGAATAACTTTCATCAGGGGATAGCCAAAAGGTATAAAATGCCAGTCATATTTGGGAACAGTGTTACTGTGATACCTAGTGCCCAAGGTTCACTTCTTCCTGCTAGTCCCTTTCCTGTGCTTCAACAGCAACCTGTCCAGAAAGGGACACCCTCCTTCAAGCCTTCTCTTGGAGCAGTTCTCACACTGAGCTTCATGAAATGTTTCCAAGCAAGTCAGTTGTATTGAGTCCAGACTCATTTTGTTTTCAAACACGCAGGGACACACTCTTAATCTAAATACATGGTGAAAACAATGCCTTACACTGCATCTAAACAAACGAAAGCATCTATCTTTTATGGAAATATATTGATATATATGACACAAACTAGAACAACACCTATTTTTTAATGTCAACCCAAGCGTCAATATTGGCTATTTAAAGGACCTAAGCCCCATAAAAAATATTATGTGTATTCCCAGTTTAAAAAAATAAAAAGAGCATCCAAAAATGCAGTATTCAACAACAACCTTACATTAATTACTGCAGTTGCTTAATGGTCTTCCACTAAAAAGAGAAATCAAACAAAATAA
The DNA here is from genome assembly GCF_964195595.1 of Calonectris borealis. Taxonomy (NCBI): domain Eukaryota; kingdom Metazoa; phylum Chordata; class Aves; order Procellariiformes; family Procellariidae; genus Calonectris; species Calonectris borealis. The sequence goes on along the minus strand of NC_134318.1, from coordinate 31,773,558 downwards.
AACAACAACAAAAACAAAACCCTCTTCAAACTAAAAATAAACTCAAATTTATTAGAATATCTCAAAAAAGTAAATTCCTGCCAGCTAAGAGATGGTCAGTGGAGTGGAACAAAATATCATTTCAAGGACAGGCTCTTAATCTGTTTCTTAACAAGATGGTGTACGTATCAAAATTGCTGCCAGTTCTCCTGGACACCTTAGCACCAAGAAAGGTGCTAAGTATGACTATGCTCCTACCTGAATCCATGCCAAAAAGACCATCAGTTTCAGTAAGACAGAATGCAGCTGGGAATAAGTAATAGCGTGAAAGGCTTTTTGCAGGCAGACTTAAGCTTTCCCTGTGTGCACTCTGAACTTGGATGCTGAATGCTGTACGCTCAGAGCTAATAAGCCTTCCTGAAAGACAGGGTGTCTTATTTCAGGCTTCCTTAAAGCTGATTTGCATGCTTTTTCAGCTATTTAGAGCATAGACAAAGAACTTAGCATCTGTCTGGGGGAAAAAACCAAAACAGGTAGAGGATTCTAAGAAGCAGTCATAACCTCAGTCACTTGAGTGGGAGCCACTGAAATGGCAAAAGAAACTTGTCCTTGTACTTCTCCATGGATCAGGATGATGTACTGTTCCATGGATCAGTAGATGACCAGGATTTTGCATTCACTACAGTTTAAACAAAGAGAAAGAACCTCACTGGAAATTAAATCACAGTCAGAATAAAACATAACTGATATTAGCAGGGGAAGCTAAACAAAGGCAAGGCAACTGTTCTGTTTGTTTAAAGGCTGTAGGGATGCAAAAGGAAATCCATTTGTCCCAGTACAGGTCAAGAACTTTCAAAGAATATTTGCACTTTTCCTTTGTGTGTAATTACTGCAGAATGTAGAAGAAAGAAACTTCCAAAGAACTCTTTGTTGCTGACATTTTTGAACTGATTCAAAGCACTGAAGCTGGTATTTATTATACAGATACCCATTATCTACATTTCGCAAAGCTTAGTGGGCTGGGCAGCAGAGACAGTTGTTTTGTATTTCTATGCCTAGCTTGGACAGTAGTGATGGTTTTGCAGTGCAGAGCTAACTAGCATCGTGCTGGGGCTGCAAGTTCCATGTGCAACACAGCAACTTGGCTGTCACGCTGTGGATCTCAGGGTGAGGCAGAAGGTCCAGCTTCTCAGGCATGTTGCTGGGACCTGTGCAGCTGCAAGTAGTTTGTGTTTTGTGACCTAAATAATTTCAAATAAACGTGGCTGTGTTGATGTTACCTGTCTATACTGCTGGCACTAAACCCAGTGCTGTTTGCTCTACTAAATTATGAAGATGTGATGGGTGTTTGTTATCATCTTCTTGCCCTCTGTACCCTTCATGGAAAAAAGGTGGAGTGGGGTTCTTAGCACAAAAGAGTTTTGAGAGAAGTCGATATCTTGGGAAGTGCCGTCACAAATGAAGATTTAACAGTGAGACCAAGGACTGAAATATCTGTTAAACATTTGCTGACCACAAACATATGCTCTCAGCAGGAAGGTGAGTGCATCCATGGCCAGATGGAGCATCCACTGCCATCTAAAATGTAACATTAATTATGTCCCTCAAACCACAGGTATGCAGCTTAACCCAGAGCTGATTACTGCCTTCTCTGTTTTGGACTTTTTCTTTCCTGAGGTTTCCCCGATGCCTGTGACAGCCCATCCAAACTGCTCGCCTGATGCCAAAGGACATCAAGTTCTGCAAAGGGAGGGCCCTGGCAGAGGATCGGCGTCACTTTGATTTACCCACGGGTGATTTCTGCAGCCAGCTGCCAGCAGGGTGTGAGGCTCCTGACCTCATTGCTGCCCCAGGTAAGGATTTGGGAGGGGGGGACGGACACGACACCACAATGTATTTGCCAGTTGTGGCTGTGCCTGCCAGCTACTGGAATTACCCTCCTGCTGACAGCAAGGGAAGGGGGAAGTCACCCCCTGAGAAGAGAAAATGTCACCCTTTCTCAGTGACTGGAGACGTATTGTGCCCACGTAAGGGAAGGAAATTTCACAGATTCTCTGACTGCTTTCGTCCCTTGGGCAGCAATATGCAAATGTGGAAATCAGTAGGAATTAATGTGAGAAGATAAAAAGCAGAAGGGAATTTGAGGAAGGCAAAGAAAATAGGGACCCTCTCAATCGATACATAGGTGTTTTTCTGTCAAACGATGCTGAACATTTATGATAATATTCCAGGTGCCCTAAAGAACTTTTATGTGACATGACAATAGACTGTTAATTATGGGTGTTGACAGAGACAATTTGATAAGAGAAACAGCATCTATGTATTCCAGGCGGGGGGTAGAACAGCCATTCCTCTCTGGCTGGGTCACAAGCAATTCCCCCACTCAGAGAACAGACACCTTTCCGTTGCCATGTGGTCCAATGTGGTGGTCTTTCCTGTCAGAGAAGAATCAATCTTTAATGGCTAGATAAAATCAACAGGTTGACGTGGTCACCATAAAGACACAAATACTGCTGAATGTCTCAAGTTTTGGATGTCCAAGACAAGACAGATCATTGAGATATCAGATCATCAGGAAAATCCTTCTCCTGAAAAGGAGTGTCATGGTTTAACCTCCAACTTCTATTTCCAGAGTTGGGAACAGAAACTTCTAGAAAATTCTAGAAGTTTTGTACAAATATGAGTTGTTTATTTACACTTCTCAAGTCTGTTCTTTCATAAAGTCATGCTGTACTCACAAGATCCTATTAAAATATTCAATGCCTTCCACTCCAGAGATTGCTGCATTTCACAGGTGAGTGAAACGATCACCACATGCAATATTTGTAGAGCACTTGCTGAACTTCTGTAAGCTTTATTATTACTGATTCAATCTGTGTAAGAGGAAAAAGGGCATCCAAATGGCACTTAAGATGGAATAAGGAGCCCTTCATAAAGCTATTAAGAAATTAATAATTACAGGAAGACAGATGTAATTACATCCAGAAGATCAATGCAGCTTTTAATGAAAAAGAATTTCAAGACCCTAAATACAAATTGAGATAAGAAACTTCTGAGGCTCTCTCACACACCCCATGCTAGATAAATGTGGCCAGGGAACAAAGAAATTCCAACGTTGTTACACAAAACAGAGCGATTCTGGGATCCTACTGAAAACATGGAGGAAGCTGGTTTAGGCTGCAAAACCATGTCTTCTTTGATATATGATTATACTTGATGTTTACAAATGGTCCTAGTAAGAAAACCTGTAGTGTGCTCACTGCAAATGGGGCAAATGATATGAAAAGTTGCTTCCTGTTCGAAACAGTTTCTGTTTTTCAGTGGAGATGAAAAACTCTTAAAGGCTTCTCAAGAGTAAAGGAGTTGTAAAAAATCTCTCCCACCCTGCAGAAATCTCTATGTAACGGCACGATAGAGAAAGCAAGTCATCATCATCCCTTGCCTGTGGTTGAAGCTAGGAGACAATGAAGGACACGTGCATGTTGAGTGCCTGCGTTAGGGTTGTAGCTCGGTCAAGTAAGAGGAGGGAGAATGTTGTTGCTCCTTTGCTCTCCTTCATTCGAATCCCCTGGGATTAACATGGGCAAGCAATGCAGGATCAAAAGAGTAATTCCATTGGGCAGGAGTTTTTCTTTACATCCTATTTGCTGTGGAGAAAGTAAGGGGAACAGTAATAGCTGACACCTGTATATAGTGGGGAATTATATGGGAACATAAGCACAGAGGAAACCTAACTGAATTAGCAAGTCCACAGAAGGCAGTGATACCACTTAAAATAGGCCTACAAAACCCAGCCACTCCACTTGCATCCAGTGGTAAGCAGATGCCCTTCACACAGGCAAATACATGCTACAGTGAATTGGGTGTTTTGTCAAAATACCAAAGAAAAAAAGTCCCCAACCAAACCAGACAAACCCAGAGCTCTTAAAAACAGAGCAAGGGGGAATAAGTTGTCGCTAAAATCCTAGGGCCTTAAGAAACAGCTGAAAATTGTGATACCTGGAAGGAAGGTTAACATCAGCTAGAGAAAAAGGCAAACACAAAAGGAAAATCTTTTTGCCAATGAAGTCTGGAAAGGAAATTTTTTCTTGACCTTCTCTCTTTCTGCTCCTTCAACATTCAAGTGCACTGTCCTTTCCTTTTGACTGTCTCCAAATCCCATACATTAGCACCTCATCAGGAGAAATAAAAAATAATGCTATACTTGCAACATATCTCTAGTAGGTACAAAACTTAATTAAAAGCAACATTTTGTCTGATCAATGGGAGAGTTGGAGGAAAATAAGTAATCAAACTGGTCTTAGCACAAAACAGACATTGAAGAATAGCTGCAGCTAAAACATTGCAGAACACACTGTGGAGAATAATTCTTCACTCACTAAGAAGGGTGGGAGCCAGCTCTGCTCCAGATTTGCAGCTGTTACAGCTCTGCAAGCTTTGCAGGAAGCATGTTAATTCATACCAGCCAAAGATCTAACTTACAGTGGAGCACATTTGAAGGAATTTCCAGGTCACTATCTGCCTGAAGTTTGTTTCCAGCACTTATCAGAGAAGTTCATTTGTTGTGATGGCAAAAATAAAACCCTCCTCCAAAAAGAAAGAAAATCCTCAATTATCAAATTGTACTGTATCAAATTGCTTCAGCAGTACTTTGTGAGAGAGCAGGTAAAAGGACAACCTCTCAAGAGATTTTGAGGATTAGTGGGGATTTAATAACAAAGGCACTGTGGACAGCAACTTGTGTCAGTAATTTGAAGACCTGGATGGTCTGATTCAACAGCACAGAAGAGATGAGAATCTGACACTGAAAAAAAGATTTACCAACAACAGAATAGTCACATTATGAAACAGCAAGCCCAAACTCCTTTTCATAGGGTCAATACACATTATCTTTTCTGATCTGCTCCAAATCACTGTTACAATATTACTTCTGGGTGTAGTCGGTAAGCATGACAGACAATATGTTGACATAGTTGTAATACACTGAGTATCTGGCTATGGGGTTCAGCTTGGAAAAACTCCCTGTTCTTAAAGTGGGAATACCCTTGAAAATAGAAAACTTTCACTAGAAAAGAAGAGAAGGATTGCTTAGCACCTTATCACATGCGGCCATCGGGTGTGTAGAAAGAGGCGCAGAATGCCTAGCTGGGAAAAAGGATGCCTGGGACCTTGTCTCGTCCCACTAAAAGTCTTACATGGTATAAGTTTAACCTTCAATAACTAAAATGATTATTGATAAGAATTTGAAATGTAAAGTTGTAAAGACATAAGAAATGTAGAAAACAGCAATTTAAGGACAAGGTTTTCAACCCACCTATATAAGTTTCCTCTTAGTGGTGAGTTCTTCCCATTTTATTTTGGGAGAAGCCTTTGCCTGGCCATGGGTTTTCAAATAGGACTCAGAAGCAGGATGTCCACCATAAATAAAAACTTATCAGATTTGATAGCCTTGTCTATAGCATGCCCAGATGGGGATGGGGAGGGATTAAACCCAGGAACAGAGTTTACAATGTGGCTTTACTATCCACTGGATTACCAGGTCAGAGAATTCCAATGGATTATTAATATAGCCCATCATTTCCTTTGCTTTTCTTATGAGCATAGAATAAGAAAAAAGATATTTCAGATTGAACAGAACATTTTGTATGATACAGAAGAAATGCTTTTCTGTTTGTTTCAGTAATAACCCTCCCCAATTAAATGTTATCAGAGCTGATTTTTCCTTTGATTTGTTGGTGTGGGTATTGGACAAAAAAATCAATTATTAATTTCAGTACACAAATAAGTGTCCTCAGCACTTTTTGTAGGATAATGAATGTACTTAGCAGGGTATGAACTTCAATGACAGGACCTCTGTGGGGTTTTTTTGGTTTTTGTGGTTTTGTTTGGTGTTTTTTTAAACATGTATGATGTCTGAGACTTAGGACAAATGTGAGCATCTCAGCCTGCTGCTACACTTTCATATCAGAAACCTGCCTGACGTTTCTGTGAAGTGGATGGAAAAATCCCCTCTGAATTGCTTTGATTTCCATTGTTCTATTCCTCTTTTAGGCCTCCCTCCGCAACAAACGGACTAGTACTCTTTGAGCAGTACTCATGCAAAACTTAGGAGAAGGTTGTTCACAACCAGTGGAACATACTGCATCTGAGCAGTCTTACCCATACAAACTTCTGAGATAGCAAACAGCTGACCATACATCTCCAGTGCTCTGTCTCTGAGTTACTGGGCAAAAAGAAAAAAGGAAATAGACAAATCTAATTCAACTTTGGAACTTCTACACGTTGATTTAAGTCTTCAGGGATAGTTTGTGTTATTGCAGAAGCCAAAGAAGCCTCTCTATCCGAGTGTGTCCAGGAGCATTAAATTTACAATCCTCTTTGTGTTCATTAGTTCTCAAATTATTTTACCACAAAGGGATAGCAAAAATCAGGCAACTTCATTTAAATTCACACCAATACCTAGCCATACAGAATTACAATGAACATTGAGTCCCCAAAACATAGCCAATCTCCAACAAAATCTGTTACAATCACTAAAGATAGGGTCTTGCAGAGCATCCAGATTTTCTATGTGTGTGGTCTGGCAGCCTTCCTACTGTGCCAGACTTCACAGGAGTCCCGTATGAATCCCTAGGTTCTTGGCCAGGACAGCACAGAGACAGGCTTTGGGAGCCTACCATCTTCCTCATTAGGGGTTGGCATTGGATGGTCTGTCTGTATTAGTGCAACTGAAGCTGCAAGTCCATCTGTGTGGGGTGACCCATAACCTAGGCAAAGCTGGAAAGTATTTCAGGCAAGTTCACTTCATTCTTATCTGTAGCCTTAATAAAGCATTGACTTGTAGTGGCTGAAACCATTTTGAGAAACATTTGAGCCTGTCAGAGACAGTGCCCTAGGAGCTCAGTTTCTCCTCTAATTTATGCTACTGAAACAGGATTTAAATGTGTGAATCATGACTGATAGTGGACAGAAAGGGCAGTGGTGCTCTTCACTTACCACTATTACAAAGATGACTCTTCACTACTCATAACACCTTCATGTACTGGAGAAGAGAAGACATTCTACTGACAAGTATTATTAGCCATGCACACGGCTAAAAAGGTTATATAGATTAAGAAGCTGGAGTTTCTTTGCCTATGAAGACTTTTTTCTTTCATTCATATCAGAAATGAGTATGATCATCTCTTTGCCTTTTGCCTCCACCAAACTCTTCAGGACCTTTAAGACTTCTCTTACCTCGTTTCCAAAGCAGTAATATATTAGTCTGTGCAACATAACTTAAACATGCTCATCATATGGATGATAAAACAATTTTGATTCCTTATGAACCAAAACATTGTTTTGCCCCCACTTCCTTTCTCCCTCTTCCTCTAATGCCCCTTGCCCACTCCCCACTGTACATCTGAAAGAGCACATTGATAACAACAGAATACATTAGTCAAGCCAGCTCCTGTGGCTTCATAACTCATTCCCCTTATTACTCACTATTGAGTCATGGAGCAGAAGGTGGGTGTTGATCTTGAAGGTAGGACAATGATACAATATATTTCCATCAGGTGTTGGAAGAAAGGTTACAACCTGCTTCATACAGAATTCAATTAAAAATCACAGAGAGGGGAAGCAAGTTTATATTAACTCCCATAGATGCCAGAATGCTTTCAATCTATTTCTGTTTCATCTCTTTCCTCTGAAAGATTTTTAACTAATCACAACATTAGATTAGTTCTGTTAAAACAGCAGGCAATCAATTTTGTTTCAGTGCCTAGGGAAAGAAATTTAAAGATTCCCAGATGTTTCATGGAAATCACCAAAAAAAGATTCAATTGAGAAGCAATTCTGACACTAACTAAATTATCTACCCAAGTATTTCTATTATACTGCTATCTGGGCATTTTTATATCATGAGGCATTTCCTACTTGTTCAGTAGGCAAAGTGGATAGACTCAAGCAGACGAGGTTTCACCTGTTTGTGCCTTTAAAGGCAGGGCTTTACCAAATTAAAGTTAATGTTTGGGATACTCCATTTGGCTTTTAGTTCTAAATATCTGGGGAAAAGACCTTACTACAAAATTATTTTAACATCTCTGTTTTTAATGCCAGTGAATGCCAGGAGGGTAATGAGGTCTTCTGTTGGAGATTATCAGCTGCCTCCATAGAGAAGGGCCAGATGTTGATCTAATGGTAAAGTAGAAAGTGAAATTTTTGTTCCTTGAAACATTCTGAACCATCACCATTTTATCTCCTCTAATATTTGGAACAAATAGAAATAAACTTTTCTTTTTTTTCTTATTTGTGTGTACGCGTATGTGTGTGGGTATAAAAATTAAAGTATCTGTACAAAGCTGATAAATGCATATGTAGAAAAGAAATGTTTGGAAATGACAAAACAGTTTCACCAAAAAAATTAAACATTCTGATATTCCCAAATGTAGACACGTCATTTAAATTTGCTGTTCCAAGAAATTGACCTTTTGAGGCAGTTTGACATTTAACTGCCATCCTTTTTTGCAAAACTTCATCAGCTTGGAGTAGCAGCTTGATTTTCTGATGCTACCATTTTTCCTGATGAATCAGGAACCATCTGGAAGAAAATCCATGTTTTGATGCTTGATAGATATAATTTCTTGTGCATGGATTTATGTCACATATTTATGTTAACATTATCAGATCTATCAGTTACTTTCCATAAAGTTCAGGTTCCAGAAGTTCATAGGAGACACTGCTGAATAATTGAACTCATAGCCTCCTTGTGTCAGTCAACAATGTTTTTGCTCTAGCTTCATATTCATTGTGGCCATAAAGACAGTTAACAAGAAAAAGTTGAAGCTGCACCCTCTGTGCAGATGGGTCAGATCCTCTTGCATGAGGTGCTTACTGCTTTACTCATTTCATCTACTGTCTGCATCATGTCATCAATCTGAAGTGCAAGGTCTTCACTTTAGGAGTTATTTGAACTGCTTGGAAAAGGATGGTCTCATGGTAAAGGCACTGAACAGAGGAGAGATTTATTTCCCACCTTCCATTTCACAGATTCTTGACGGGACAGCAATTAGTTCCAATCCCCCTGTTGGTGGGTGTCTCTGAGAGCTGTGCTGTAGATTGTAGACTGAGAGGAAGCTTCTCAGCCAGCAGATTTGATGAAAAGTGTGGTCAGGCTGCCTCCCAAGGACCACTTCATAAACCTGAGGTCAGGACCTGGAGAGCATGTTCCATCCTGATGCCTGAGGAGCCTCTGCCTGCTGTGCCCCCACCTGGTCCTGCATGCTGTGTTTTCAGGGGATGTCGCACCGGAGCTAGCTTTAAAGTAGCTACCAAATACTGCAAGAATGATAGCTGAGGCAACAAGAGACCAGCTAGCAAAATCTTCATCTTTCTTCTCAGTTCCTCGAAGCTGTGTGGGGCTGCCTCTGCCTGGGCATGGCAGCACTCCCCACTAAGTCTGCAGAGCAGGCAGAGGAAGAGAAGGAATTTTAACCCCTTTGGTTACAAGTTGTAAATGAATATAACCCTTTTGCTTGTTCAAGACGGAGGCATATATGTTCCTAGGCAACCATGGCTTTTGGGGGAATTTTGAACCTCTTTTGGTTCTCTTTCCTAAGGCGTAGACTGAGACCTGACCATTTCAGTTTCCTACTGAATATTTATTACTATTTTCTATATAGCGCTGTCTAGTGCTTGGTACAACTGGTCCTAAGTTCAGTGAGGAGTTTTATACACCGCCACTAATACAAACTATGTCTTACAAATACTAATGATGAAATCACAGTGCTAGAAAGCAGAGATTTCCAGCTAAATCATAATAAATTCAATAAACCGAAATCTCCATAATCTACCGTGCATTCAGTTACAATGCTTGCCTGCCATGAAAAGCAAATATGAAAACCTGCTTACTAAAAACACCCACCCCCCAAAAAAGGAAACCAAGCTGTCCTTCCAAGGAGATTGCTCGTCCTTTCTGCCTCCCCCACCCACCACTGTTAGCTTAACAGCAGAAGTGAATACATAAGAATTCAAACTAGGTCTTCCTTGGAGGGATGCAAAGGACAATCCAATGAGTAATGTTGTGGGAGTGATTTGTAGTCTCCCTCAAAGCGTGAGCTGATTTGTTATGAATAGAATTCAGCCTGCTGCTCTGTTGAAAGCCAAATCTATGTGACTGATTTTCTTTTAATGCATTTATGGTAAAGAATGATCCTGCACTTGATTGTGTGACCGATCACCCTGACACATACAGCTGATATTCTACCTGTGCAATCATAATTCTACACGTACCGACAAAAGAAAAGCAAAAAAAAGAGCCACGTCTTAGCTGACTACCTTACTTTCTCATTTCACTAGTGCAAAGGCCATCTCATTCAAACTCTTTAAAGACACATCAGTTGAAAAGAAGACTTTTGGGTAATCATTTTAAGATTGTATTTGCAGTGTGGTTTGAAAGGATAGCCTATGTGGATTTTGACAGGAGAGGCCACTTATTGGAAAGGTTTAACTTGGTAAAAATGTCTGGGATTACATAATTGATTTTTGGATGTTCTTGTTAATTAATGAAGTTTAAAAAGTTTGTAATTTTCCTTGAGTAACCAGATATAAACAAGATCAAGTTTTATGTTTCAGGGCAGAAACTTACTGTCGCTGTAGGACTGGGGGTATTAAATCCTGATATAAGAAGTCATCTCTATTCAGAGTGCTTAAATACAGCCTTATATGTCAGGATCTGAATGGAAATTATTTGGCACAATATAGTGAAAATAAACCTTGTATTGTCCCTACCTCTGCTGGCCTGCTTCTGTAGATGACTGTTTTCTAACTGAAACAGCCCTTCTATACAGTGACTTCTGTGGCCAGGGACAAGACCCAGAAGAAGGTGCTTCAAGGCACAGGCAGAGTTTTCCTGCCATGGGTCTGGCCCACAAAGGAGGTACGTTGCTGAGTTCCCATTCTGCAGGGGACATCAAAGTTATTTCATAAAGGTGTGTCTCTGCAGAATGGAAAAAAACCCACTGGAAATATCTTGTGCTTTTAGACACCTGGGAGAAAGGACATCGGATAACTCACCCAAGGGCTGACCCATGGCTAGAAGAGGAAGGAGGTCTTTAAACAGATGAAAATGGCATGTTGCGTGCCATCACTCTCCCAAATCAGAGATAAAACTGGGAAAAATGTAACCACTAAAACTGGCCAGAAGTGACCAGTGACCAAATCTTAGCAATGTTGGGGTCAGATACTCATGCTCAGAGAAAAGTCAAAGTCAGCCGCCATTTTATCTCAGGAAGCACTTCCTTGTGCAACTGTTTTGGTCCTGTTTGCTGCATCACTATTACCTGAATGAACTACCCAGCACATTCAAAAGCTCCCCACTCATGGTCATTTTTATGGACTACTCCAGTATCAGTCATTTGAGAGAGAGAGCCAGTCTCATCTGACAGTGTTATTTTAACTATGTTGTTTCTGATTTTTAAGGAGGAATGACAACATCGCTGTCATGAGCATTACATGAGCATCACATGCAAACAGCCAGTGATGGCTTAACTGTGCTTTTGCAACAAATCTAGAAGGAGTAGTAGCATGAAATTATACTGATCTGTGAACAAAGACTCTAATTGTAATTTTCCAGGCATATGTTTATGCTCACACAAAGTTAGCTAATAGCAAATTACCACTGCTACAACTACTGCTAACAATATTGTTAGGAGTTGATTTTACACAGCACATCACATTGCCTCTGGCTATGAACTCAGATTGTTCACCCACACCAAAGTCTGCTACCACATTCATAGTTTAGACAAATATCTCCTATTAATTTCAAAGGCATTTAGACATCCAAACAATTTTTGAGGTTCTGACCCATAGCTAATTTTGTAGGAAATGAGGCTAGAACTAGATGTGACTGTTTCTCACATACCATCAGGCAGTCATTTGTCTGTCAAGCAGTGAAATGGTTAATTGGTGATAAGTGGGTCAGGTGTAACAATAAAGATGCAATCAACACTTGCTAATTTTTTTAAAGGGGAAAAATCCTTTGGCATTAATCCCCATGATTCATAAGAAATAGAGGCAGGCTGGCAAAGTTTAAATGATTGAAAATGATGCCTGTGGCCTTCTGCAAAATCTGATTACAGCTCCAATGATCGATGGGTTGCCATTAGCAGAAGGAAAAAAAAAGTTCAGAAATTGAGCCAAGTAAATCAAGAAAGACCTTTTGAGTTTACAATGAACACTTCAACATGATTCAAAAAGTGTTTTAACCAAGATTTCATTTTCTGTAAATATATGTTACCTTCAGAATATGAACTATTCATTTCCACAAGTCCCTTTTGAGCCAGGCTTTCATTTGGCATGAAAAGATGCCCAACTTTCCCTGCCAGCTTTTCAAGGCTTCCTTTGATTTACTTCAATGACATTGGGGGACTTCAGCTTCTGCATCTGAGGCCTGGCAGAAACTCTCCTCTTTTCAGCTATAGGTGGGTTAGGTGCATGAGACTTTGAAGCTTTTATTGTGCATTTGCTGAATTCTTTTTCTTTTAATACCTGAAACCATTCTCTTTTTTTTAAGCAAGGAAACTAATTTCAGGTTCATGAAAATATGCTATGAGTTCCTGTCATGACTGGTAAACTCACTCCACTGCAAAATAAAAAGCAAAGTGAAAAATAACTGAAAATAAAATTGTTCCAACATTATAAGCAGTGGAGTAACAGGTGTGACTGGTTCACTGACTCAATTGAGAGAAAAAGCTGCTTTTCTGTTAGGACAATATTTAATAATTTTTTAAAATTAGAAAATTAAAAAGTAGGGTTTTTTATTTTATCCCAGGTGAAATATTTCCTTTTAGTTTTGAGCTTTCAAATATGTAACACTTATTTTTTTTTTAGAATGGAGCATGTCTCAAAAAAAAAGAAAGTCTTTTGATTCAAAATGTACTCATTTTGTTTGACAAGAAAAATACTATTTTCGTTTACTGAGAGAAAAGGGACATCCTGCCAGTCACACTACCCAAGAGAGAGATGGTTTCAGGCAAAATTACAGCTCATCTATGAATGTTTGTCCTAGCCTCAAATCAAGACCCAGCTGTACCATTTTGTAATTTTCCTGTAACATCAGTATCTCATGCCTTTTCTCTCAAGAGCTCTGAACTAAAGTCTCAGCTCTGAGACAGACTACCTGTGTGAACCAGGGCCAATCCTGGTCTCTTTTTTATTTCAAAGAAATTATCTGTAATTTGCAAACAATATCTTCAGAGTTATACTGAATGCCACTTCCTTGGAGTTTTTCACTGGAGATCAGAATACTTTCCACATCTGCTTTTTGCTGATGACCAGAACTCCTCTGAGGTGTCACAGAGAAGATCAGAACAGTTCTCAAACGAATTTTTAGCATACTTGACTCTACTGCCAAAGCCTAGACAATGTTGTTGCCATTTTTACTCCAGAATATGCTGACCATACATGAAAAATCTTGAAAGCATATGTATCGCCAAGGTAGCATTTGAGAATTTTTAAATTAAACCAAACCATGTAAAGCAAACAGAAGAGCAACAGACAACCTCTTTATTTACTAGGCCTCCTAGAGAGCTCTGTGACATAAATAAATGAATTATGGGTAAGTTGATTTCAGTTTGGTTTCTCTCATACAGTGTAATGTAGTTTTTTGTTAATGAAGAAATAGAGCATAACCCGACACTCTTTGGGGAATAGGATTATAAAGATGTGATTTTATGTTAGACTGCTGTGTAAATAGACTCATTCCCAGATTGTTAGAGCAGTGAGCATTTTGATAAGATACCTGGAAAGCCTGACTATAACAACAGTTATAACCCTCATAATTATGTTATTGTTGAAAAGATGGCAACATAAATGAATACATGATAGATCAAAAGGAGTGGCAGTATACAGAAGTGCACATAAGCATAAAGGTTTAAGACCAATGCAGAAAGTAGATTAATAAAATCGAGCATTTAGGTAGCATTCTTTGGAACTTTATATGTAAATCCTTGTGGTATTCTTGTCCAGAAGAACCAATGTGGGTTTATGGGCAGAAAAAGAACAGCCCATTTCAGAGAGTTGAAGGGCTGTGGTAAGCACCCTTCTCTTTGCATGTTCACAATGTAGCACATTGTAAATCCCTCTCTTTATCCCAAAGTGTATCATCCCAAGCTGATGCTTTTAAACAGCTCCTCCTCATGCTGATGAAGACCCAGGCCTGATAAGGCACCAAAACCAAATTCCATGTGAGACCCCTTCCCTCTCTTCCTCTCTGTACTTCGTGGCTGGACCATACTCTGCTGCATCTCTGGTGGGGATCCAAAGGGGTGTCTTGCAGGCTCAGAAGAAATTTGTTCCCCTACTCTTGCAGAAGGGCCTCTGGGAATGGGAACTATCCTCACCATGAGATGCGAGATGGCTCCTCCTGCAAGAAAGCCACCAGAGGGAGCGATGCCATCAGAGCTGCCCTTTAAATAAACTTCTTTAGGATTGCTGGAGCAGCTTGGTGTCAGCTCACTGGAAGATAAGTACTGCTTGCTGAGTGCTGTTTTTAATTAAGCAAAGATAGCACTCCAGCAATCATGGGCCTGATGATACAGCAACTTGCCAGCTTCATTATAACTGAAAACATATTCCTAAGTCTGTCCTGGATTGCTCTTCAAGCACCTGTGTAACAGCATCATTCCCCCTCATTTCCAAGTTCGGTTTGGAAGCACAGAAACATTTAGGCAAGAAGTTGTAGCAAAGTCAGGACCATTAGCTAAATGTGCAGGACTCTGAAGTTTTCTGGCTTGCCACCGTAGTCTTTTGTGACAATTTACAGGGCATAATAGAGTGCCCCAAAGTGACTAGTTGAGGCTTGCCTGTTCCTGTTATGCTGATCTAGTACAGCACACAGAGCTTGGACATAGAAAGCTAACTAGTAGTTGTCTATGAGATTCCTTAGTCAAGATGACACCATTGCCAGGTCATCATTTCCCTGCCTCTGAAGCTTTTGACTGGAAAAGCCCACAGTCTTGAAATGCTGGATCGGTCCAGTTCCTTTCAGATTTATCCACACTGGCGCACAAGGACAGCCCCAGAAAGGTACTCTGGACCAGCCTCACAGGAAACAGTCAGCCAGCCTGAAAATCCAGCCTCCAGAGCACATGCTTAGAGCAGCAGCTGGGTCTCACATAACCAAGCACCACAAGGTGAGTTAACATCTTCAGAACTCCTCTCCACAGGAGCTATATTAGTTGGGCAGCCATGGGAATAGAGATGAGGCATGTCACCCTCATGAATGGTCTGGACATGCCTTCTTCAGCATCATATGTATGTTGGCTGCAATTGTTCAATTAAGTTCAGAGAAAAGATCACCTCGTGGCATACCTAGCCTAGTTCCTGCAGCCATAGATAACATCTATGGATGAACTCAATTTTTAAATTAAAGACGTGTTTTCCCCCGTTATGAGATGTATACTCCATGACAGCCCTGGTCCAATATTTAGGAAAAAAAATTATCTGTCATTATGGTTAGTTTAGACTTGCTTGTTCTTGGGCCAATATCCTCTTTCCAAAATGTTTTCTTACCTATAAAACCTACCCAGTGTAAGACATCATCCCTTGAAGTAGCCATTTTTCCTTGATTAAAAAATGCTCTTTTTTCAGTCTCTTAGTAAGACTGCATCAAAGGGTCCTTTATTGCTTACATGATTGATTGATTTTAGCTCTTTGGACCAGGTATGGGATCCTAACTGTACTTACTATGTGATGACATCCCCCCACCACTTCCCTGGCATGTAGTAATGTCACAAACCAGAGTGTGCAACAGGCAGTGGAGCTGGCATTTCACAGCAGTAAGAGCTGAGTCCTGTTCCTGATGCTGCTAATCCTCAACATGAGCTTTGCAGATCCCTGCATCTCCCCTTTACCTTCAGTTAAACAGGTGTAGCAGCTACACTTGCCTCCTTTATGGACTATTTTGAAAGATGCTGAAAAAATTTTACTACAGCCAAGTATGATATTTTTCCACACTATCTTTGCTTAAACTTGCCTTCTGTATACTACATGTAAGTACAACTACAATTTGTATTTAATGCAAATGTTGTTTCCTCTCCTGGCATAAGGGATTCCATCAACTGAAGAAAAATTCAGAGCATTTGGGATTAGGGCTATAAAGAACCTCCACACTTGAAATAACCCATCCCCCCCATCTGTTTTAGTTTAAAACCTGCTTAAAACCCATTTTCAAGTTTCCAGAGCAGTTATAAGGTGCTTTAACACACATGAAGCAAATGAAATTATTTTGTAATGAAAGTCTTGTCATACATCATTAGGATCTTCCTCCTACCTATAGGGCCATTTAGGAAGCTGAATAAATCTATCCAGCTTTATAGCTGTAAGAGACAGTACATTAAGTTTGCTGGTCCCAGAGTGCCTGAAGAAATCCAAACACTGGTATTCTTCAAGTCCAGGAGATTTTATTTTCTAACTTCCAGATGTTGATTGGCAGAGATCTTCAACAGCAAATCCTCAGTTGGCAACCATGAACAGAGGTCTACAAGCTTTAGAGAGACATATTTATCACAAAGCACACCAAAAGATGTGAGCGCTGAATTTATAGTGAACACAAATCTATCGCTTCCTCACATGCATGTTGTTGGTCTTTTCAAGGCACAGAAACCTGGTATTCTGGACCCTTATTTAGTTAGTCATCTGCAGTATTGGAGCTTGCTATAAACCGCAGGCAGCTGTAGTCAGCTCTCAGATCTCATAGCCTGGGATGTTGGACCCCCCCATCACCCTGACCAACAGGGTGACTCTCCCAACATTTACTGCCCCTTCAGCTGTGAGAGCACAACTACTTCTGGGGCTGCAGCACCGGCTGGGCCAAACAACTGCTCCGTATTAAGAAGCTGGTGATGGTATCCATGGAAGCATATACAAAAAGAAATACTAGAGCTTATGGGCACTTAGATTTTAAATGAAAAATCATGGAAAATAGACACTTTTAATAAAAATACGCATCATCAAAATCCCTTTCTTTTTTCTGAAGACACCTATTGGATTTACTTTCCAGCATCCTCAGCTGTATCTGTTTTTGAATCAGACATAAGTTATTCTCATTCTTGTTATGCTAGCATCATTTTCCATTATCCCAGTGGAAAGGATGTAATCAAACTAATGCATTTATCGGGTTTGATGTTGGTTCTGTGACATTTTGCTTTTTGCTCTGCTGGAAAACTGACAGTTGCTTGGTTTCATTTGTGTTTCTACTGTAGCTAGTTGAATAATACATTTTTCAAAGCCATCTGACTCCCTATGTAAGAGGGGGGAAAAAAAATAAGGGGGATTTCAAATGGAGTAAGTTTTGTTTCCTTTTTGTAGTTGGTTTGTTGTAGTTAAGCAAAAACCCCAAACAAGTGACCCACTCTTTGCAGTCAATTCAATTTGATGGGTTGCCGGCTCTGGTATGTGGGGTCTGTGTGGGGGCCAAACATATAAGCTGGCTCAGTTTAAAAGTACAGTGGGACATAAATGAAAGACCACCACTTTTACAGAGATCAGTAACAGAAACATTATTAACTAGCTTTTAATTTATAACTTTCATCTAGAATTTGTTGCAACTTTTGCTCACGCTTATATTTAGTGTCTGCTGCCTTGCATGAATGCAGGCTGAGAAAAACATCATGAAAGAACCCAAACCACTGTTTTTCCCTTCTTTCAGAAAGTCATGGCTTACATCTAAGCTAGATGTTATGATTAACTTCCTACATGGTTCACATTTTGTTACAGACACAACTGCACTCCCAAACCAGGGTATGAGACTGTGCAACCTCAGACTGTGCAGCTCACAAAGTCAGGGAAGGAAGACCACAGAAACCTTTGCAGAGTTCACTCACAGGATGATTTAGGTGCACCGTTCCATACGTTTAGGTTTCCATATAGTTAGTATGATGTTCATTGAGAGGAAGTCAAAAATGCCTTCTTAGCCTTCATCCATCTAGTTAAGATATCTCCTCATCTCTTAAAAGCCAAGTCTTCTGAAACTGACTTGCATTATTCCTCTTTTTTTTTTTTTTTTCCAGTCTAACTACAAGTCTAGACTTCAGTAGGAGCTCAGACTGCTGACCTTGTCTGACAGTACTCTGATCCTAAAGCACCCTCAGATAGGAGCTTCAGCCAAAACAGTGTGTGGCAGCAGAGGAGAGCCATCCATTTTTTACTGGAAAAAAGGCAGGGGTATCAGACACAGGCTGCCAGCAGAGAGTTGCAAACCAGACTAGGAATTAGTGTGCTTAGTTTCTAAAGCTGTCAATGCATGGGGAAGAGGCAGATGGGGTAAAGAGAACATGTTTTGTTCTTATATCATAAAATCCACCTACCACCTCCTGAGAGGGTGAAGGGATTTAAGACTTGTCTTTGACAGTAACTATTTGTGTCAGTGGCTGACCTGTTGCTCTGTTTACACCCTCATTCTGAGAAACCCTGCACTCTTTAGGCAATTTAAAAATCCTAAATCCATTTTCTTAAAAAAGTTTCTAACTAATGGGCATCTTAGGGATGAGCAAAAGAAAAAATCTTTCCCGCTTTCTGAAGGCTGGGTTGGTGAAAAAGGTTATTTGATTACCTATAGGCAGAATGGTCTTTTGCTCATTCTTCTGTTCTGGTCTTTAGCAGAGGAAGACTTGGGCCTGTCTAATAAACACTGGAGCCAAAAAAATCTTATTTCAAGTGCATTGACCTGTACACAGTGGGAGTTTCAGAAACTGAGAATGCCTATTAGCTGTTTCTTTTCCAACCTAATCCTTTTTTTTGTGTCCTAAAACATTCCGTTCCTATTTTTTTGTGTGTTCTGTAGAGCTTACTCCACTATCGTTGTCAAGCCACTAACGTCCAAAAAATACTCATTTAATTGAGGTTTTTAGCTTTCTTTTACTCCTTACCCTTAAGGGAGATTAGAGAACACACTCATCAGCCCCACATAGACTGCACCGCTATGGGTTAGTGCATGATGACCTTCTAACACTCCACAAATAACCCTGTGACCACAGTAATCTGAGAGGTAACACAAGAATGCAGTACATATCCAGTTTAAAGCCTCCCTTTGCTCTCAACAATTCCTTGTAAATCGTCTTAGACGTAATATTAAGCTCAGATTTTAGCTGTCATTTTAACCTCCGTTCTGGAGGCAAAACCAGGTTCAAACACCATTGATAAACAGCTAAAAAAATATGGTCATTAAACTCTGAGGGTCCTCTCTTCCAAACTCTTCTTGGATGAAGGTCCGAATATTGCCACAGGATGATATTTCCTTTTCCAAAGTCAGCTTCAGATGGCAAGATGGGGAGGCTGATCAAGGAGTCACTTGACAAAAGAGGGGATAGAAGCTTTCCAAGGGAAATATCCTTCATTTGTCACTATGTCAGCTCCATTCACTGCATTTTTTGTTTGTTTTCCATTAGCAAACGCTATGCAAGTAAGCCTCCCCAAAGATCACATGGTACAGAAATACAGTGCTGTCACATGAGAGACCAATAAAAAAGCCAAATTTGCCTTTAAAATATAGAACTAGTACTATTCTCTGCCTGTTCATATGTGTTAAATCGGCAGGCAGAAGTGCCTACTGGATATTTATTGCATGTTACACACTGTTGCTCAATTTTATGTGCTCAAGCTGCACCTAATGTGCAAAGGAGGCAGAGTGAAAGCCCCAGGGCTGCAGTTATCTAATGAAGTGTTGTACGTTCTGATGGAATAGAGAAATGCAAATGTTCTCTCTGACCAGCCTTGCAAATTTTTCTGGACC
The DNA here is from genome assembly GCF_964195595.1 of Calonectris borealis. NCBI lineage: Eukaryota > Metazoa > Chordata > Aves > Procellariiformes > Procellariidae > Calonectris > Calonectris borealis. The sequence continues at coordinate 31,753,808 of NC_134318.1, read as the reverse complement.
ATCCTGGCAGCTTGACTCCTGGTTTAAAAATCTCCTTCAATTTTAAAGTATCAGATACCACCGCCCCGTCCCCGAAACAAACCTCCAGAAAAACCTACAAATTAAAGCAGCCTACATAACTACCAAGACAAGTGGATGAAAATCCAGGGAAAGCATAAGTTTTGAAAGTATAGCAGAACATAAAGTACAAGCTTTTGTTATTATGTCCATCTCCTTGCTGCCTTGAGCCTCACCAACACCACTGTGGTAAGCAGTTTGTAAGATGCAGTGCCAACAGACAGCATCTGCCCCAAAGGCAAACCAACATAAATAAACAAAGAAAGGAATACAGGACAAGTATTAAGAAACACTTTGTCATAATCAATACCTGAATTTCTAGAAGGCCTGAAGAAATGCTTGTGCAGCCAAATGTTTGTCTGTTTTTTCAAATATATCAGCTAGTCAACAGCAGAATTCCTTCTACTGACAGACTTTGTTTGCCTGTACCATCACGTGATCTTGGCTACAGTAACACACAGTTATTAATCTACCTAAATTTTATGCTAAGTTAAGCAAATCTTGAGAGGAAAAAGACTCTTGAGAGAGAAAAGACTGTCTTATCACAATACAGATAGTCTGTGCCAGGTATTAGTACAGTTCTTCTTGGAAAGCTGGTCAAAGCAAGGACAAAGCACAGGTCAAAACCCATTTAAAAATAACATTGAAAATTTACATAGGTATTTCTGAGTCTTTGTATTTTTGTAGTTGAATGAAAGGCAACTACCACTACCCTGCTCTCCAGCGAGGCAATGTGCTTAAGTGTTCCCTTTGAAATCTTGTCCTTTACTGTATTAGTAAAAACCCAGCATTTTAAATGTTAAAGCTTAAAAGAATGCAGTTCAAGGTTTGTAACAACTACACAAGACAAGAGACATATTTTCAGCACAGCCTTAAAGAGATACAGGCAAGGGAAGATGAGAACATACCTTTCTTGACACACCCAAATGTCATGTCTGGGTAAAGCAATTGAAGTTCTCACCTGAAAAAAACAAAACCAAACCCAAACACCACCCCCCAACCACCAGAATTTAGCATGCTAGCCAGCAGAGGGATAGAGTAGAGAGGGGAGGCTCAGTCCCACAGGGACCAGGGATATGATAGCGGCTCAGCCATAGAGCATCAGAGCAAGTTAAGGAAGATAGTGCCCCTTTTCCCAGGCTTTATAGATCCCTCTCACAACAGGTGCTTGTAGCCAAGCTAATAAAAGGAGAGAGAGAGGAAGAGGAGAGATGCAGAAGGAGCAGGTGGAGAGGGATAAATGTTGCCAATATTGCCCAAATGTTTTATTACAGCTCTGGCAATAAACATTAGTTGTAAATCAAGATTCATTGTGATTTACTAGAACAGGCTGCTTATGAAAATCTAGGAACTAAATCTTTTATATTCTTGTTGTTTAATGCCCAAGAAGAAAGGATTAGGGAAGAGCCTAAGGAAGGTTTTGCCAATGTTTATAAGGAACTCTTCCTGAGCAAGATGAAATGATGACTGTTTGATTATCAAACAAATTACAACCACCAGCTGTAGCATATCATGCTTTTAGCCAGGCTGGTCCACAGTAACAGATGAGAAACCTCCTTCCAAAATAAGAACTACACAATAGCTTATTGCTTACTTAGTGGTCTTAAATGTCCCTCTTTTCTAAAACACTTGCTACATTTTGCTTTGCCTGTAAGTGTCCATCCTTACCAAGACCCTTGCTCGTGGCTGAGGCTCCCTTTTATATATCAGTCTGGAATGAAAGTCCATTGCCTTAAAAAAATATTGTTTCTTCTAGGACTTTCACTTCTCATATAATGCACACCTATAGAACTGGTTAATGTAGCTGCAAAACAGTTAATGTCTGGGTCAGTTTGTAGCCCACCTCTCACAATGTTGTTGTACCATGGTCAGCATTCAAAGTGAAGAGTTGATGTGACAAATTTACTAGAACAGATCATAATTAAGGTTTATTTCCCATGGTACGAGAGAAATGACTCAGAAAAGCAGGCCACAGGGTTATGGGGAATTCTGAGATTAAGAAAAGCCTAGCAGTTATATCAGCAACAAAAAGTTGGAAATTAATCAACATTTACTCAACTCCCCCCTCTCTGTTTAAACCTGTGTGAAGCCTGCTTCCTCTGAGCTACCTAAAGGCTTCAAGATGACATAAAAATGTTCTGTTAATGGGCAAGGTTCCACGGGGTTGGGAGAAGGAAAGGGTATGAACACAAACCAGCTGGTCCCACGTCTACTCTTTTAAGAAGTTAGCAATGTTGCTTTATGATATTGGTCAACACAGAGAAGGTAAGTGTCTCAGCCTTCACCCTGGTCACTGGTATCCTCTGATTGTCCTTTCTGCAGGGGTCCAGAGCATGACATGCTGCTGAAGCCCAGATGTAACCTTGCCAAGTAATCGCAGGAAGCCTAGAGCCACTGGCAGGTGCATGAAAGACAAATGAGCCCAATAAACTACTAAGAGAATTAGTAAGAGACTAGTAAGCCCAGGTCCCTGGTGGTATGTGGGTATTTAAAACTCAGAGGGAATTAGGAGTCTAAATATATGTACAGCTTTGGTCCTACAGATTAGATTGTTGTACTGGAAGTTTCAGAGCCATCAGATGGGCTCTGGATTCCCCTTGGAAAATCAAATGAGAAGATAAAAACTGAAGCTCCTTAGAGCTTTTCTTGCTGCAGAAACCTCTCTTTGCTTTGGCACTATAGCTTTCACAACTGTTGGCTTTCATCTCTGAGATTCCAGTTATCCCATATACTCTCCCCAGAAATTACAGGCTGCATCCTTTTCTAGAAGAACTGTACCAGTTTTTCTGGCCTGATACTTTAGTTTCTAGACAGATTTTGGCTATTCAGAGGAACAGTAAGAAAAAATATTACTATGTATGTCATAAAGAATTTTTAGAATTTCAGCTATGCAGACCAACAAATGTTCCAGAAAATGTACGTGGATATTTGTGTGGTCTTACCAAAGGAATGGTTGGGGAAAAGATTATGTAAATAACAAAAAATAATAATAAAAAACTAAGTTAGGTGACCCAGGTCAAGTCTATTTCCTTATTTATTTCCCTATATTGTTCTAGTGTTTATTCCAGGAGAGATAAAAATAAAGGGAGAGGGGGAGGAAGAGAATAAACAGAGGTAGTTTATAAAAATGTTGTAAGAATAATGATGTTCCCATTATCACAGAGCACATCTGTCAACTCTATCCATTTCTTCTAGATGAGGTGGTGAGACCTCTGACATTTCAAATACATCACCCTAATCAAATCCCTATCCTCCTGAAATGCTTTCTGAGACTGCATTATAGGTCTGTAGAAAGCTATGAATGAATAATACTTCGGAGAACAATAAGTAAAGTAGCAGGAACAGAGCTGAAATAACTGGGTTCACCAGCATTAAAAAGTGAGGGAACCATTAATCCCCCAAGATAAAGTATTTTCAGTTCTACACCACTGAGATCTGCAGGGCTGTAGGGAGAAGCCACTCAATGTGTTCCCATTTACCACCGCAGAGCAGTGAAATTATCAGCACTTCTCACTCTGCTGTGAGAGTCAAACACCGAGTCTCATTAAGGACTGAGGGGCCTTCAAAGGCAGTTGTCAGTCTCAGTTTTTTAGCCAGAGGATCTTTCTGACTTTCTTCTCTCACAGCCTTCAGTAGCCACTTTTCAACCTCTCTCTCAATCGCAAACTTTCCCTTGTCCTTAGAGTCAGCTTTGCAGAAAAAAAGGTATGAGGTGATGTAAGTCATGGTCCAGTACCTAAAACTATTTAAGAGTTACATTGGTTGGTTCAATTACAAGCACTGTAATTGGCTTGTTGTGTGATTTTGTATTTCTCTTCAGGCACAATTCACCTCATTTGAGCTCAGCCACCAAAACAGGGAGTATCTAGTCTGAACGAGAGACCTGGGCTTCTACAATCAATGAGGAGAGGTAAGCACATGCAGAAAGCAATTCTTCCTGTCTCAGGACTCACTTAAGACTAAGTTATTTGACATATATTGTCTTCCTTTTCCTCCTCTGTTAACTATAGTGAAAGCATAGAGGATAAGTTTAGGTGAGGATTTGTTTCATCTAACCATAGGTGTCTAGAAGTTAAACACCTATACTCCCTAAACAGTCAGTGAGAGTAGTAAGAATCTCTACAAAGTTATTTGTTCCTTCTGTCTTAGACAAGGACCTTAGGGTGGAATGAGTCAGCCTCTGGAAGTCCTTGTTTCTGTCTGTTGACTGTTGAGGGAGTCTAAAGATGGGTTTCATAACACTTCTTTTTGAGTGTTTACAACACAGGGGCAGCACAGAATATTTAAATTTCTGTTATAGTTAATATAATGTATATAGAACAGTGTGAAGAAATGAAAGAAATATGGTAGCAAGGGAGAGAAAAGGAGGAATATAAAGTCAAAAGGAAGCTGAAAGCAGTGTAGAATCACATAAGGCCACTAACAGGACTCTGAGAGGTCATTTAGTCCATCCCCATGCTCAAGTCTTGATCAACCAGAAGTAGTCATGTAGCAATGAAGAGTTTGTTTTAACTGGGTACAAACATTACATTGCTATTATCCCAGCTGCTTAGACTCTCGGCACACACTTGTCTTCTGCATCTGGGAGCAGAGTGCTCCAGATTTCAAATACAAGCAAATAGGGATAAGAGGAAGGATCCTGGCAAATGACTTCATGCTCTGTGGGCACATTGCCTTCATCTGTAGTACTACCAGGAGACTAAGGATTTAGGATAAATGCACTGAAATGTTCTCATCAAGGCACTTAGTTGATGCTATTGTTTCTGCAAAAGAGAAACAAGTGAAAACAGCTTTCTGTGCAGAATTTGAAGCAAGAAGCATAGTGTATGACAGTAGGACCAAGTTCATGTGGTTCAGCTGAATTCATTAGCAGGATCCCAACTGGAGTTACACTGATTTATGCCGTTTAGGACTCTGGTTCAAAATACCTTCCTAACAAAATAGTGTCAGAGTAAAACTAGTAATGGGACCTTCTCCAAGAGGAACTCACAGTTAATTTACAACTTTACAACTGCTGAGCAAGGCTTAGGTGAAAGTCTAAATCATGATCTTGAGCAATGGAACTTGCTGGGAAATTTGAGACAAAATAAATTTTGATGGAAAAAGTTCTGTACGTCAGTATTTTCCTACAGAAAAGTGTTTTTTTTTCTTTTTTTTAAACTTAATCTACTAAAAAAAAGATTAATATATTTTCAGACTTCTCAGAGGGTAATATTTTGATTAGCTGAACTGTACTAATACATTTATAAGTTTCCAATTAGGGAAAGGCTGTCTAGGATGTCTCAAAGCCCGACAAAAGTCATAGCTGACCTGCCTCAAATTAAATTCTTTCCAGTATTTAAGGTTTCACCGCCTGGACTATATGTACCATGATAAAATGCAACTTATCCTCTGACAGTGTTGCAGTATGGGAGTCACATGATTACAACTCCATGTTAAGAGCAGTTTGAAGTGGTTTACATCCCATGTAGTTATTGCTCTTTTCAAGATGAGTTTCATGACAGCAGGCGGAGTTAGATAGACATAATCTCAACATCAGAGACCCTGTATTCCTGAAAAGAAAATGGCACTCCCTGCACTTACCTTCACATAGATACTTCTATAACATGGATTATATAGGAAAAGATGAGGCTGAAATTTGCCGCCTTCTTAGGGGGTCCAATAACACATCCTTCTCCCATACTGTTAGGGTAAGTACATAAATCTTACAAAATTATATGAAGAGCTGTAGAAAGTGCTGCTTTCCCTCTCTCTTCTTCTGAACATTTGATCCAGACAGCTGAAAAGAATGAACTCAGGATATTTATCAGTATGTATGGCCATTGACCAATGCCAAAGACAGCCAAACAAATAATCCCAACCAATGGTGCTGAGCCAGCCATGAGAGAGGAGTCTTCCTGGTGTCTGAGCAGAGGATAGGATGAAGACATTTCCATGTTAATTTCTTTTTATGAGCAGAGGCAGCAAGAGATCACTTGGGGTGTTTTAAATGAGGATTATGGGAATATTTGCAGTTACTGGTCTTAGCTGTTATGGTTTAGGGAATTCCATTTATTTGGTGGTACAATGAAGTAAGGACACTCATGTCACAACTGTGGGAATGGTGCTTGGCCCTAAACACTACTTTAATCTCTGGAAGGATAGAGGTGCATGGAAAAAGTGGTTACAATACAAGACACTCCTTTCATCAGACAAATGCAGCATAGTAAAAGTAGTTTGTCACGGGACTTCCATCATCATCATGTATGAACATGCTCTACCTCAGCACTGTACATGTATAAATGGAATACAACAACCCTCTACCTTAGGATTGGATCTAGTCTGACACAAAATTCATCACTGCCAATTTGAAACAGATTCTTATTCTGGTTCCCACTAGTTTTCATAACAATATCATTCTGGAAGTCTTTTAACTGCTCTATTTTTAAAGAAAAGAAATAATTTAGTCACACGTTACCTCAGCTCTTGACAGATGAGGAAAAACACCATTTGATCTCAGCTCAGTGGCTGGAAGCCCAGCACATAACTGATAGCAGAACCTTTTATCTGGAATAGCAGCAAAATGGGGAGGTTAAAAAAATAATAAAAGAAGAAAGCTTGAGGAAAAGATAAGGAATTCAGAACTTCTCCAGGGTCTTCCTGAATCCCTGAGATACAAAGATCAGCTGGATACATCTGCCTTTTCTGAGGGATGATATTGATCGTTCTCTGTGAGCCTCCTAATTCTAAAACAGGGTATGGAAGACCTGGTGGGATCATGATTAAATAATATCACCTAATCATAACAAAACCTTACTCTTTAGGTCCAGGGTAAAATGAACCACCAACCTACTAAGGAAAATATAGCCACAAATGTTAATGTCTTGGACATACAGCATCTTTTCATCTATCTGCCACTGGTGCAAGAAATCTCCATAGTCTGGGCTTCCTAGATGGACTAAAGATCATCCAGTAAGTGGGATAGCAGCCTGAGTAAATCCCAAACATCATATTCCAGCTTATCCACAAGAGTTCAGCCCTGAGATCAAATGTAGAGAGCGTGGTCCTGTGGTTACAGTGACTCAGACGCAGTCAAGGTTCACTTCAAATCCTGCGGACTCCCTGGGTGGTACAGGCAAGACATTGCTTCTCCTTCAGATGTCTGTTAGACAGGCATGGTAGTCCTTTTTTTTTTTTTTTGTCCCATTTGTTTAGAGATCTGTAAGACAAAGGCTTTTAAGCATATGCAACACTCTCCTATTTAAGACTTATTTTTAACGGGTGCTTTAGATACTTATGGAATAGGTCAGAACAAGAAGATCACCTTGACCCTTTGCTGCAGAAATGTTTCCTGAATTGCCTCACAAATTTTCAGCTGGTGTTGCTGCTCTTTATCATTACCAACGTGCTTCTAGTAAAGCTATTGTGGCAGAACTTGGACAGTGTTATACATTGGATTGTACAGAATATGACAAAATAGGCCCTTTTGACTGTTCTCCTGATAAGCCTTTGCACCAGAAGGCTGCTCTACATGCAACTTGCCACCTATGGGGCAATTTAAACTGGCTTACTGTTACATTATTTTAGTTATGACCTAACACCGGGCTGGAAGCTCAGGATAACAGGTTGTCTGATCTCTCTACTCTCGGTCACTTAGTCTCTAGATCCACCTCCACAACCTCATGGAAGAAGGGAGTTGCTTGCTGGAAGAAAAGACAGAGGCCTGAATGGTTACTGAAAAATTGTATTTCATTATTTGAAGCATCCTGGTAAGGTGACTAACTAGATTATGTTTACAAAGTTCTCCCATGAGTTGGCTCATTTTGAGTCAATAAAGCTGCTAAGAACATGGGGAGATGGATCAGTCTTTTCTAGTCTTTTTAGGTTTCATTCTGCTAGATGTACCCATGAACGATTTTTGTTTTCATTAAACATTTTAAATTAAAAAAAAGTAATCTGGGGAAGGAATTTTTAATGGGAAGAGGTTTTTTTGCAGAAAACTGCCAATTTTTGCAGTTATTTTCTGCACGTCATGAGAAAAATCAACTTCACATTAAAACCAACATTGGAGGAAATATTTGAAAACTCCACATTAGGGAAGATTTTCTTATATTCATTCTTTGTTGTGACTTCCCTCATATCTTTCCATATCCCCATACCCAATCTTAGTGAGTTTTCTATGTACATTTCTTGGACACTAAATTCCTCATTACAGTTATGGGGGCAGGGAAGGGCTAATACTCTTTATTTTAAGAAGGTGCTCAAATACTAATAAAAAGCAAGCTTATAGATCTACAACTATCTCCACAGCAAAAGGAAATCTGGTTTTCTTACCGCTTGCCATCTAAGCTGTTCTCAGCCATTCTATGTTCATTATGGTAAATGTTCTTTTTCAAGACTGGAGTGGTGAAAGGAGCCTTGTCGAACTCTCAATGTGACTCCCCAGCTGTGATATTTCTTTTACTAATTCTCTGGAAAAACAACCCTGCAGCTCCTGACAATAATTAAACAAAACCCTGCACAAATTCCTGCTGTGAAAACAGGATCAGACTCTACTCTTCACACTGCTAAGAGGAGTATTACAAGCTCTTGTCTTTATTTTTTAGATGCATTTGTTTAAAGCTTGACAGTAAGCTGTGATGTGAATGTTGTCTCCCATTAATTTTCACTACAACTGAGCAAAATTGTGTCCTTCCTAATTGTAGCATATTTCTTTGCACAAGGAGATGTAATAGTTTTAGGAGTGGCCCAATCCCTCACCTTTCTCTTTTTGCTGGCAAAAATTGCTGGTGGCTTTTCTCCTTTCTTTGGACCCTGAGTGAGGCAGAGGAAAGCAGGCAGCAGTTCATGGGAGCTTAGTCTGTGGGTGCTGTGCTCTGCAAGAGCACGTGGTCTTTGGCTTCCAGGGATCCTGCTCCAGAGGTCCAGGCCAGGGAAAAGGTTACTTTAGAGGGAGCTGAAGATTAGGGGAATTCCTGAGCCGTGAACACCCACTCCTTAGCTCCACTGTCTGCCAAACTCACTCTCCCACCATCAGTCCTGTGAGAAAGCACAAGTTGAACTCCCTCCCCTGGAAGGCCTTTTTGTTCCAGATCTGGCTGTTCAATGTTACCTCAGGCACAGCCTGCTGGCATGCCTGCCAAGTAACAACCTCATTTGAAAACTCTTCACAGGGATGAATAGCTTTGCCACCAAAAGGGCGAAAAAATGCTGTCAGAATGTAAATTTTTTCATGTCTCAAGTGTTTTTGACTCAGAGAAAAAAGCAAACCGAAAATCCACCAATAGCAAAGCAGAAATCATTAACTTCAGAAGTCAGAAAAAGAACAAGGAACATCATGGAGAGAAATGTTCCAGCAACGCAGTTGAGCTGGAAGACTCCAGTGCTCTTGCGTTACCTACTTCTGTTGCAGTATGTCAGGTTTCCTCACAATCAAAATTCAGGTTTCTGAGGCGGAGCTGGTTTGCTGCTGTGAGAAAGAGCCTGAGAGCTAAGTACTGTGTGACCTGATGAGGAGTAATGAGAGAGGAATATTGTCTTTGCCATCTCTTTCTGACATATCAGAAAGGAGAGTTCAACATTGCCATCATATCTTATGATGCTCTTTTTACTACAGGAGCCTGGAGTTCATTTGACATTTTATGCTGCACTGCTGCTGTCTTCTGTTGGGCAAGAGGAAAACAGAAGGGTTTCCACAGCAATTTAAAGATTTTCCAGTGAAGCAGCGAGGTGATCATTTGTAACAGGGTAAGTCAGACCACTCTCAGTAATAACTAACCCAAGACCTCTAGTTCAGATCCAGACCAAAGCTGAACCTCTTTTAGACATTGTCTAGAATTACTTTAGAAAGTCAGTTTATTTCACTGTGGAAAGTCAGATTATTTAACTTGATTAGTGTTTGCTGATTTCTGTACTGGACAGTTGAACTGGGACCATGATCTTTCCTCATGATAGTCCTGGACAGGCTGAAGTCCAGGGGATAGGCAGAGAATCAGATTTCTCAAGACCTAGAGCCCAATTTGAAAATGAAGAATGAGAGGGTGGCTTCCAAGAACTTTTACAAAATTACCTGAGTAAGTTTTGTAATGTAGAGAAGAAAACGGAACAAATATCTCCTTCCAATCCCAATTTAAAGACCCTTACTTGCATACAATTGCCAGCCATCCTGCTAGTCCTCTAATATGTACCAGTTGGCTGTCTAGGGACTATTGCATTATTGCTGAGACGTGCAACAGCTAGCAACATGTATCCACCCAGGAGGCATGCCATATCCTTGAAGATCAACAAGGATGTCTCCCATGCTCTGTAATTTCTACCAGCCCTCAAGATATCCTGCAACTGTGGCCTATTTTTGGCTTTCTCCTACACACAGCAGTAAACCTGCTTTTCCCACTACTCTGGTAGGATCTTTCCATAGTTAAAAAATAGTGCATGGTTTATAGGACAGATTCAGAAATGATATCTAAGGTCAACTCTAGGTTTGCCCTTTGTACATTAGAAGACACCACATTTCACCCAGTTACTCTGTGTATTTGGTTAATTTTAACTCTGCCTTCATCAGCAGCTTTGCTCTTGTCAACTTCTGCTGATAACTGGTTTATAAAACCTGAAAAGGACTGATTGTGTGAACACTTTTAATGTGATGGTGCTCACAGTCATGCAGGATATCATAAATAACCTTCAGACATGGCTAATCTAAATTGTTTCACTTGCCTTATAAGAGCTGAGGAAGATTGACACAGGCAATCCAAGAACCCAAGTGGGCAGTTCTCTACTGAAAGGCAGTACCTCATTGCTGAAGAGGAGATATGATTAGTGTTTGCTAACAAATCAAGAAATCAAATGCAAATGCTAAATTTTCATTGCACTTGGCTTAGCCCATTAGAGCCTTTGTTTGAATGTGTCTTTGTAGTTTTGTAGTTACCCTTAAATTTTTTTTCCAGTCTAGGACAATACACAAGAATCATTCAGATACTGAGATGCAGGAAGGAAGTGTGAGACAGAAGGGGTACCTCAAGTTAAAACATCTTTGCAGAAGTTATGCAATTGGACTTGTCCATCTAATCAAGAATGGATATCTGCTGGACTAAGGGTAGTAGTGAGGGAAGGGCAGATACACATAAGTGTTTTGAAGAAGAATAAAACTGAAGAAAGTATCTACCCTCTAATAGATTTTAAAAATTTATAAGATATTTGCAGAAATAGGGAAAATATAGAAGTGTTTTTTGAAGGCAGTGAAACTACTCTTAAAGTTAAGTGAATGGAGCCAAGTTTATGACTGCAAGACAAGAGCAAGTTCTGTTTGACACATTGGTTGAAAGGCTTTGAAGCCTGTTACTGAGGATAACTAGTAGTGGAAAACAGATTTGAACCACATATATGCCTATAGGGAAGGTGGAAATAGTTCCCAAGAATTAAGCTCATAAACATGACTCCAGTCACTGGGTAAAAAAACCCTACACTGTAGTGGCACCTCTTTAATGGAATTGCATGAAACCACCTATTGTTGGTAATGTTTATTTTACAATTTTATATGTGTATATATGGGTATGAGCATTTTATTGCATGAAAAAATGTACTTTTCCCTCATATAACTGACCCTTCATCAAGCAGTGCCAAACAGCTGCACTGAGAATACTGAATACTGAATAAATAATATACATGGTATTTCTTATTAATTGCCCAGGCACCAACAATAGAAGCATGAATTTGGAGAAACAGGAGCCACATGGCAGGAGAATATGGTGACTATTTCCATAAACTTCAATTAAAGTCCCTGTCAGAAAATAATAAAAATAATGACATCATTCAGTGAATGAGTCTCTCGTGCATTAACAATTACTGATGGCAGCTCCTGGGAGAAGGAGGGAAGTGATGGAATCGAGATAAGTAACACACAACAAATTCAAAATGCCACCCAGTCATGCTGTACAGATAAGACTTTCATTAATGCCACTGAGCCCCCCATGCTGACCACAGCAGAGAAGGTTGCTCCAGTTTCCTGTGGCTATTAGCCACAGTGTGAGGAGAGAATTATGTATTACACTCCCCTTTACACTTCTCACTGTCCCCTCACATACACTTGACCATACCATTGCTTCCCAAGCTCAAAACCCGGTTCGGATTTGCATTCCCTGCTTTGACAGCATCCAGTAAATCCTATGATGCTTTGCTCTTACTTTGTATAGCCTGTACCAGGCATACCAGTTATTTGTGCTCCAATACAGAAGGATTCAGTGTCACACAGTGCAAAGCACTATGACACCAGGCTACAAGTGCCCTAGCATTGGTAAGGTGGAGAGAAAACATCTCTGAAGGGAACATATGGGACTAAACCCATTTGGCCCATGGTCTTATGAAAGGTTTTGGCACATCACAAGACCACAGAAAAACCAGTAGGACAGAGAGTGATTACTCCAAGGATCCTCAGCACCTGAGATATTTCTCTAAGTGGTGTTGCTTAGTTTTCCTCCTTAAAGTATAATATAAACTTAGTGTAAACTAATGTTTTAATGTAAACTTCATTCAGGGCAGAGACACCTGAACAAAAATGAGACTGCAGGAATGCAGGCACTTCCATTTTCAGGCTGAAGATGTGATTTCATTCTCTACCTTTGCTCCTAGAACTTTTTATTATAAATTTAAGGAAAGATTATACTGTAATAAAGAGGTTATTCAGTGGAATTAATGGCTGGGAAATTTAGAAGAGATTAACACAAGAGACTTGCTGTGCTGTGTGTCATTGGGTCATGTAATAATTCGATGTTGTCTCACAGGTCAGCTAGTCAAACATATTAGCTCAAATCTGGGAAGGGACTAATAATATATGACCCCTACCACAGCTTACAGTTATGCAGGCTTTAAGCATGGGCAATCAATTTTCATACTTTGGAGAAAAAAGCTACCATTGTAAAGAGAAGGCATTTGAAACTGCCTCCTCTATGCTACTGGTGCTGAGGGCTGAATGGAGCCACCCACCAATTTGGTGAGCAGTACCACAGCCATGACCCAGTCCTTCATGAAGTCACCAAAGTTTTTCTTTTGATTTTCCTGAAGCAGAAAGTCCTCTCACACATGCATATATTTCTTTCAGGCTCTTGAAGGGTGAGGGTGGTGCCGAAGAAGAGGACAGAGAGAGAGAAGAAAAGGGCAATCTTTATTGTTTTGCCACCTTAGGCAAAAGCATCTGTAAATGGCAAGAAATCAGACTTGATAAGCAGCTATTGCTCGTCCAATTTCCATAATTTCCATGGAAACCTGACCAATTGCCAGACTGTACATGCCAGTGTACATGGAAGTGTTGTGTATGGGAAAGGGATATTGGAGAAGTCTGTTTTTCTAAACTCCTCAGGGGCTTGCTAGCCCTCTTACTAGCCACTAATACCTCCATCATAATTATACTCTCATCCAGTCAACTAACTCTAATGAAAAAGAAAGGTGGACAGAGGTAAAGACTGCACAAAAATCATAGGGTGTAGAAGTATGTATGAGCCCAGGTACTTATTTGTAAGGAGTGCTACATACATTAAAGGTATCTGGGGCTCAGCCAGCACTGTATGCCATACAAATACATTTATGTGAACTGAGGTACCTCCTTTTGCTCAAGTGACAGAGCGCTAGAAGAAAGGTCAGATTTATGAATTTCTAAGCTGGAAGGCTGCTTGTTGATGGTTTAACAGCCATTTTTTGCATTACAAACGTTTGTGTACAGTTTTGGACATTGAAACATGTAGTGAAAGGACAAATCTAGCCTACACAGGGAATTATGATTATTTTTTAATAGAAATGAATTTGCAAGGAGGTTCTACATTTCAGCTCACTTGTGGAACTAAAAAAAAGCACTAAGGTAAGGAACATCAGTTATTGGAACAGAACAGCTCAAACCTGGCAAGGAAAATCAGCCAGTTTGCAAGGCTGGCAGCTGGTCAGCCAATGAATGGGCTTTCATGGTAACGAATCCCAAGCAGTGATTGAATTCGGCACAGGATTTCTTTCTCACTTTTGAGTCCTAGTTTATAGACCTCAGGACAAGGTTTGTTAAATTAGGCTATAATTCCTCCATTATAAAATGACATCTTAATGGTTCTGATCTTTTGGAAGACTTTTAGCAGATTAGGAGGTGATGGGATAGGCGAAAAGATTTATTGCATGCTCAAAGCCATGTGGTAATCCAAAGGGATTTATAGACAGTACTCTTCACTACTTGTGCTGAACAAGGGTGTGAATTATTCGATTCTGATAACAAGAGAATCCTCTTACAATACAGTATGAGCTTGACAGAATGTGAATATTGCTAAAAAAAACATTCAGAAGTAGATTTTTCTCCTTTTCCCGTTAGTTACCTTTAAAGGAGTAGAAACTTAGTTTTGTATAATTTTTAAGTCCCTTTAGATAGTTTTTGTTCAGAGCTTCCCTCTAAGTTGAATATCTATGGATACAGCTAGTTGGGAATTTCCATTAGAAACATTTATCTAGCTGTTGTAGTGTGCAAAGCCACTGAAGTTAAAACTTTGTGCAAGAATATTCATTTCAGTTTGTACAGGAAGGTTTCTAGGATTTGGGAGAGAATTTTAGGTCAGAGTAGGGGAAACCCAAATTCAGACAAGACACTGGGTTTTAGGGTGCCCTTAGACATGCTGTTCTGTTGCATCTGAGCTACATTAATTTGTAGCTCTCCAGTGGCTTTCCACAGCTAATCTATTGCAAGGAGAAAAAAACCTCTCCAAGACTTTCCAGTGAAACAGAATGTGTAGCCAGCAGTTACTCCATTTTCAGAATTATCTAGGCTATCAACAAACTACAGTTTAAAGAGTTTCTACATAATACAGTGTATACAATAAGATTCTCTTATAAGCCTCATTAATATATAGCTCTGGATTAATTATAGAAATGTTTTCATAACAACTTTAAGAGGTAGTGAAAAATGATTGTCTTCAAACACCAGAGAAGACAAAGGGATTATACGATCAATCCAAGCTTATAGAAGATATTTGTGGGAAACCTAGTAACAGAAGACCCAAACCCTAATGCTTCATCCTTGCTTCTCTCTCCATTTGGAAATTTGCTTTTGAGAGTTTTGAAAGAATTGATAGAAGAATTTATATTCTTAGCTGGAACAACTGATATTCTTAGCTGGAACAGTAGGGAAATCCTAGAGCAGAAATAAGAGCATGAGGGGAAGTTCAATTGGGAAAAAAACAGTTGTTAGTTCAATAATAATTTCATAGGAGAAAAACAAAACCCAGTCAAATAAGCTTGATATACTTTTTTTTTCTTTTTATTAAATAAAATCACAAGTTTAGTTCCAAAGGGGTCTGCTTTTTAGACTGACCTAAACTGCTAGCCAAGCTAGACTCCCTTAAAAGTTTGTGTGGTTTTGGTACATCTGAGTGCTAGATCACATAGTAAGTATCAAAGACTTGGGGCCACATAGCAGAGATGATATTTCTCATGCCTGTGAGAGTTCTAAGATGTCCTGGAAAAGGTAGAGCAAAAGCTGCAGATTGGCAGTGGAAGCCAGACAAATTCACTTTCATAACAGGCCTTGATTTTTTTTTTTACAGTCATGATAACTAATCATTTCCACAATTTACCATGGAACAAAGCAGATACTCCATCACTTGAAAATTTTAAATCAAGTCTGAGTGTTTTCTCAATGAGATGTATTTACTAAGCTGGCAGCATCATGCTTCAGCGGGGCAGGAGAGGGAAGAAATTACCTGATGAAATTTGTTACTCTACATCACGAAGGAAAATCACACAGGAGATTCCTTCTGTCTATCAGACCCAACATCTTTCTTTAGTGGTATGCAGTGACAGGATTTCACTGTTAAAATCTGCTTTAACCTATTATGTGTTTCTGCAGAGAAGCAGGAAAGGACCCCAAAGACCTAAACATGGAAAGTCTGATATATATATATAAGCTCAGGTTAACATTTTGTTACCCACTCACAGAAGAATGCTTGTGCATGCTCCTTTCTGCTTTTGCTCAGAGCTAAATCTTTGCAAAGATATATATGTTTCCACCACAACTGACAGCTGCTGCATCTTTTGTGATTTTACACACTTTTATACCAAAGGACTCCATTTGATTTCTTTATTTTATTTTATTTTGCCCCTCTGTGTTCTTCCTATTGGAATCCGATTTGTAATGCTACTTAAAAGCCAGTGCCATTTCAACTGGGGAAAATTCCTGCCCTTCTAAAATATATCTATTTATTTCTTTTAGATGTGCAATTACTGTTCTCACACGATAGTTGCCACAGAGCATAAAATTATTTCAATACTAAGTTAGCAATTGGAATTACACCCTTGTCGTAATGCTCTTAATTAGTCATTACTCATTGGAATGGAATCTTTTTTAATAATTCTTTCACTTGATGGGACTGATTTTCACTGGAAGAAAACGCAGCTGTGCCCAGCCATGCTAAATTTGAGATTATGACAAGCCATAGAGTTGTATCCAGGATGTACAGTATGCTTTATCTCAGGATGTACAGTATGCTTTATTTCACTCTGCTTGGCAATAGCTCAGTGCTACGGTCAGCATTGTATGGATTGCCCTGTAATATGTCTACAGAATACCTAATAATCTGCAGTGAGTCATAACCAGAAGCTCCTTATCATGATAGTTTTAAGATCAAATTTAGAAAATTCAGCAGGGTTAATAAGTAAGCGGGAGACATTCACCTCCATGCAATAATAGTGTCAAGTCTATCTAGAGCTCCATCTTATGGGCTGAACTGGATTGTTATGAAGGGGTAAAGTGTAACACATTGTCACTCTTGAGTGAGGATCTGAGCTCTGCATAGCAGTTGAGCAAATTGTTAGTTGTTACTTGACAGTCTCAGGCCAAATGCGTGCCAGGTGACAAACATGGAGATGGTAGGTGCTCCCCTGTGCTTTCAGTCCTTGTATTTGGACTCATGTTAATGAGCTTTACAGACCCCAAGTGGGAGCGATGGCAGCGGGGCAATTACATCAGTCTCTGGGCTCAAGGGATCGCTATGTTGCAGTTGCCATACTAAACAATCCCTCCTGGTCACAGGTTTGCCTAGCCTCTCTCCCACCTTGCAAGAGACATTGCAATGTCCATAGATTCCCTGTTTAGCATCAGACATCATGTTTGGCTATTTGTTCCAGGCTTTGTTTCTACTCCCTGCTTCCCTTGCTGCAGATCCCCCTTCCTGCTGAAGCAAACCCACCTCCACTGACTACTCCACTACCTTGGGCATTTTCCCAATCTGGGTCAGCCCAGGAGGTTTAGGCAGACGTGTTGGGGTTGTTGGCATTAAACCACCACCAGCTATATCTCCTCTCACCCAAAGACATAACAGCAGCCCCTGCCACCACTTCATCACTGTGAGAGGAATTTATTGTTTTCTCTGTTTTTCTGCTTCTGCAGAAGTGCAGAAGTAACCTCCTTAGGCCAATTCAAGTCCAGCCCTACTTTATAAAGGGGAATAAAACACTGGAATGGGAGTAAATTTGAAGAGTTTGTTCATGTCACGTTGACTGTCCACAGTCAAATATACAAGACTGGACTGTAAAGGCAAAATATGCTTCCATCTTCCATCACTTTATTTCTTCTCTCACATAAACGTTCACACACACACTGGGCTACTTGCTGGCTCCCTGAAATACGATGTTTGTACCTGGTGGTGGATAATAAACATCCCCAACCCTATAAAATAAGAGTGGTCCTTCTCTCATTCGTACTCCAAGCACTTTACAGAAGCAATGCATTAGGCAACGGTAGTTCAACAACTGTCCAGTTAAACAGAATGACCATCAGTCTCTCTGCAATTGGACCTCATGCAGTCTCCAGCCCATTCTGCCGAGGAAGGAACCCTGTCTAAGACAATGATATGTGTTTCAGCATTATTTTGAGTTACAGTGCTGCTCTTCACTTCAGTATTTCCTGAAGAGTGATGTGTACATTCTGCAAGCCAGTGGATAGCAGTGGATAATCCTGTCTTGTTGGATTAGGAATTTTTCACCAAAATCTGTTTGTTACTTCTGTTACCCTGATAAGGGTTGTGGGATTAGGAAGACTATATGACAGAGTGTCTGCTTCTGCTGTTCCTACCTAAGTTTTGATTAGCTGGCCAACCGCAACTTAGTTTGATGAGACATAGGACTTCTACACTCAGCACTCCTACAGGGTGCGGGTCAAGAATACTCTCAAGGGACAATTATGTGCGCCCTGAACATCCATACAAATCTGTTTTGTACAGGTAGGTTTTTTCATATCAAGTAGAGAAACCAAGGGCATTCAAGTAGTCTAAAGGGAGATAAAGCTATTGGCTTGGGGAGGATGTGGGGTTGTAGAGGATGTAGTAGGAAATCCAATGTAATACAATCAAATACAAAGCTCATAGAAAAACAGACCTTGTTAGGTCTATTGCTTATAGGAACAACTAGTTCATTACAAATGCTGGCTTCTGCAAAATTGCTGTTTCGTTTTAGACAATGTTATTAGTTACGACAATTTTCAATTTTCCTCGTGGGCAGGAAAGCCAAATGGAAACAAAACATTTTTTAATTTGGGTTAAATTTGCCTAAGCTAATGGAAAGTGTATTTCACATAAATGCTTCTCACATTCTCCTCCATGGAACTGATTTTATGGCCCGCTACCTGTCCGATGAATAGTCACGGCTGCTGAGATTTCCCCACATATTGCACATTTATAGTTAAGACAATTTAATTTTGGACCTATTCCAAAGAAAAATTACACATTTCTAAATAGAATTATGTTCAAAAAATTTCGTTCCAGGGAAGAGGTTCCATGTTTTGTCATTTCTTCCCAATTAGGAAAAAAACATGAATCAAAATATTAGAATTTTATATGGGAGGAGAAATCCAATTTCTGAATTAATTTAGCTGTGATTATATAGTTACTTAAAAATCACATCCTTGTATGTGCCTATTTATAATTTCATAGCCTACATCATTCTCTTCAAATAAATCTCTTGATAACAATTAATGAATGATGCTGTCTTACAAGTGAGGAAATATCACAAAATGTGTTTCTGATGCAAACTCAATGAAATCTTTGGAAATTCTCTTTGAGTTCAGTGGCCTTTGGATCAGGTCCCTAGTGTGTTTATCTAGCTTGAAAATGTTCCCAAGGTTGTGCTGCCCTGAATGAGAAATAAAGTAATTCAATTCCAGATATTATGTAGTTTAGCAGAAGCGAAAAAAAATTGAGGTCATGGTGTGGTTATGAATTTTTTGTTCTTTTTTGCTGCTTTTTCTCAGTGTGGAAGTAGGTAAAGCTTTCATCTTTTCTGAGCTAGCAGTAATGCGGATTAGATAATAGGAAGAATTTCATTTAATCAGTTCAATGAATTTTGCCTCATTAGAAATTCATGCAAATTGTCAAGTTCTAAGTCCTCCCAAGATTGCCCTGTTTTTTTGAGAAGTGCGTAGAAAGGTTTTATCCGTAAACTGTTGGGTTCAGCTAATTACATTAAGAGTTAATACGATTTCCTTGTTTATGCTGTTTGTACAGGAAGATGATTGTCTAATCCTTTAAGCAGTACATTTAATTTTGGTTTCTATTTCAAGTCTTTAAATTACGTTAACTACTTTTAGTTCTCAAGGTAAATGTAGTTTAAATCTTAAATGTTTACTTCTGAGTAGCTTCAAGGATGAAGCTGCTCTGGTTTCATTTCAGACAAGGAACATCATTTCATGCCCATTGGTTCTAAGCTGGAGGGCAATGGTGGAAGCAGGGGAGAGGGAACAAGAGAACTACTTTTCTAAAGCAAGTTCAGGACTTCATCTGAAAAATTGTCACACAGTGGCTGGCTAAATTGTTCATTGCTACACTGCAGTCTTTATCACTAATTATCTGTCTGTCTGTCACATATGTCTAATCTAGCCATCCATCTTTATTTAAGTATTTTAAATTTGCATTTGGAAGTACATAATGAAATGATAGTTGGCCTAGCAAATCTGTGTACATTAATTACATTTCCTCTCTTTGGAAGTTATGTTTCTGTTGTATCTTTGAAACAATATTGGAGGAAAAAAAGAGTCTAAAAAGTCTTGAGAAGCAGATAAATAAATGTAACTGCCTAAAATTACATGCAGCATTGTCAGTCTAGACTTCATTCTGTTTTTCTTGTTTTTATGAAAAAATAAAAATTAAATAAAATTAGGGATGCTGACAATTGTCAGTGTTGAAGCCCTGGAGCGTTGATGGGATTTAAGCACGCCATTTTGTTCTCAACTTCTTGCATTTCACCATTGATCTTTATGCAGATTCTATGCATACATTATAAGGATTTGTGCTGCAATAAAGTGTGGTGTTTCAAGGTATCCTCACCCAAGAGGCAGTAATATTCTATTCTCTATGACATTTCATAGAATCATAGAATCATAGAATCATTAAGGTTGGAAAAGACCTCTAAGATCATCGAGCCCAACCGTCAACCCAACACCACCATGCCCACTAAACCATGTCCCTAAGCACCACATCTACACGTCTTTTAAATACTTCCAGGGATGGTGACTCAACCACTTCCCTGGGCAGCCTGTTCCAAGGCCTGACCACTCTTTCAGTAAAGAAATCTCTCCGAATGTCCAGTCTAAACCTCCCTTGGTGCAACTTGAGGCCATTTCCTCTCGTCCTATCGCTAGTTGCTTGGGAGAAGAGACCAACACCCACCTCGCTACAACCTCCCTTCAGGTAGTTGTAGAGTGCGATGAGGTCTCCCCTCAGCCTCCTCTTCTCCAGACTAAACAACCCCAGTTCCCTCAGCCGCTCCTCATAAGACTTGTGCTCCAGGCCCTTCACCAGCTTCGTTGCCCTGCTCTGGACATGCTCCAACACCTCAATGTCTTTCTTGTAGTGAGGGGCCCAAAACTGAACACAGTATTCGAGGTGCAGCCTCACCAGTGCCAAGTACAGGGGCACGATCACCTCCCTACTCCTGCTGGCCACACTATTTCTGATACAGGCCAGGATGCCATTGGCCTTCTTGGCCACCCGGGCACACTGCCGGCTCATGTTCAGCCGGCTGTCAGCCAGCACCCCCAGGTCCTTTTCCTCTGGGCAGCTTTCCAGCCACTCTTCCCCAAGCCTGTAGCGTTGCCTGGTGTTGTTGTGGCCGAAGTGCAGGACCCGGCACTTGGCCTTGTTAAACCTCATACAGTTGGCCTTGGCCCATGGATCCAGCCTGTCCAGGTCCCTCTGCAGAGCCTTCCTACCCTCGAGCAGATCAACACTCCTGCCCAACTTTGTGTCATCTGCAAACTTACTGAGGGAGCACTCGATCCCCTCATCCAGTTCGTTGATAAAGATATTGAACAGGACCGGCCCCAATACTGAGCCTTGGGGAACACCGCTCGTGACCGGCCGCCAACTGGATTTAACTCTGTTAAATCTAGACCTATTTCCCATAGGTCTTCTCTAGAAGAACTTTCAGCCCATGATCCATTATTTCTAGGCAATTCATGAAAGGTGACATTAAAAACAAGTTCTTATAATTTCTCCAGAAATCTACCTAATCCAGAAATCTGAATCTCCCATGGAAAATTTGTATGAAAAGTCTTTAAAAAAACCACCCCGAAATCCATTAGTTTCTACTATTCCCTAAGCATGAGTCTCAAGTGCAGATGTATCTATCACACACTAGATAACATACTACCTCCAGACATTGATAATGGAGACATCTACACCCAAGCTAGCTGAGGATGTACTTTTAGGACATGCTGTAAGGAGAGAGACATATAAACAGAGATTAAACTTCAGCTATCGATCCTGTCTTAGATGAGTTGGGTTAAATCACTTCCTTTATTTCCATTTCTACAGAAGAGAACTGGTGGTGCCTCCTCTTTCTTTTATCTTGCATGCCTATTTAGGTGATAGACTCTTCATATCAAAGATATATTCTAGGTTGGACATCAATCCCTTAACTTAGTTACACCTAGAATCACATAATATCTCGAGTTAGAAGGGACCCATAAGGTTCATTGAGTCCATGATGTATCGAGTCCACCTATATACTCTTTCTTCATTATGGCTACAGGAAGCACCCTGAAAGTCATATCCTTGGTGGTTTAAATCAAGCTTTTCGGTTCTCTACAAATTATTAAATTCTCATGGGATAAGAGAGGGAATTCTCTTGTATTAATCAAGAGAACATTCAAGTCAATAAATATGATGTTAATTTTTGAAGGAGAGTGCAGAAATTACCATGGGATTCCCATCAGAATCTGTCCTGGGACTTCCCCTATTTAACAATTTCATAAGTGATCTGGAAAAGTGAGTGAATAATGTTGGGGCAAAGTTTGCTGACAATGAAAAATTTGGACAGACAAAACTAAGGTAACTAAAACTATAGCAGAACAGGAGGAACTATAGAGCATCTCATGATACTGAGTGAGATGATGATAAAACAACCAGAGAAAGCCAACAGAAAATAATGCACCCCTCTTCATTTCTGTCAGTCTAAAAAACCCCTATGTGTTCTGTTTAATGGTAGAGTTTTTGTGACTTTTTTTAACTTCCAAGTATTTCATAGATCTGGGTCAGAGTGCAGAAAGAATAATTAAGGCGGCAAAACCAACAAGAGGTAACTTCTGGTAGGGGTGAATCAAAGCGTGTGGAAAGGGGTCATGAAGGGAGTAACAAAATAGATTTGCTGAAATGAAAATTGTTCATAACTCAGCAAAATGATTATGGAGTACTTGTGGACATTTCCCTGAAAACATCAGATCAGTGATGAAGACAATGGAGTAATTATTAAGAAAATCATCGAGAACTAAACAGAAAACCCTATTAAGCCACTGCATACATCTACAGTGCATCATCATCCTGACTCCTGAGAGGAGCTCTTCCCATTCTACGCCAAAAAAGGGACACACTCAAAAGGGCATAAAACAGAATGACAACTTAATCAGGAATGTTAGAATGGCAACCATGCAAGGAGACAGTAAAGAGCCTGGAAATTTTCAGCTTCCGAGACAGATGACAGGGATCATGGGTATACAATCAATTCTCAAAAATCACATGTTATGTAAAGACAGTGAAAAAGAGATGCTTTCCACAGTCTAAGAGCAGAGGATACACAGTATTATTATTGGGTGTCAGAGCTTATAAAACTCGGAACAGAAGAACATTTCCCAACAACATATAACTAAATTGTGGATCTTGTTGACACAGTATTTTGTAGATGGTCAAAGAATTGATGGATTAAAGTAGAAGTTAAATAAGATATAGCCTCGCTGGTACCTGTTAAATTCTTTAATTGGGATATAACGTCTAGTTCAGTGTTGTCAGAAACTAGAGGGGTATATCACAAGTATTTTCAAAAGCATCCAGCATCATCTGCTGTTAACAACCAAGAAAGAGACTGGCTGGGACTTTACCTGACCTAATGCAGCTATTGTTATGTTGTGTTCTTTTTCTTATACCAATTCTGGAATTATCTTAGTCATTGCTGCACTATATTCACAGAACATTGAGCCCTGTATCTGGGTCACAGTGGTAAGACAGGTCATTATTTATCCATATCATGTCATGTAAACTAAAGACACTGCATTATAATTATCAACATGCGTTTTATAGAATTATCACTGTCACCATCATCAGAACATGCTATGGACATTTTTGTCTGTAGAAAGAAAGAATGATATCTATATTCTATGTTTTAACTAATAAGGAGTTTTTATATTATCACTCTTTCAGAGGGGGAAAACAGAAATAGGAAAACAAAAATTTCTCATTAACTCCATTTCCCATCAGTAAAAACAGATGAAACAATTGCAAGCTAGTATTGAGAAACGCTACTCAGAGCTAGTTTAGATTGTTACACCTTTGTTAATGATTTCCTGGCTGAATCACACCTTGGTATTCTTACATCTTTTTCTCACACAAACACAAATCTGCAAGAAGCTGGGATGATGCCAACCCGCTCATCTCACTTAAGTGATTCTTCACCTGCCATTGAAAAAAGTAGCTATAGCAGACTTTTTTCCTCTGCCAGTCCTCTGAGGGAACTCAGCCTTACAGGTGCAAAAACTACTGGAGGCAATCCTCTTCCCCATCCAGTCCAAGAATGAATGAAAACTGTATTAATTTGATGGTTTTTAACCTGACCATTTCCATTACAGTGATGGACAGCAGAAAACAGAGTAAACAGAAATGTGCTCATCTTCACAGAGGATCTGGCTGCCAGAGTTCAGGCCCTGAGTTGTCCTGCTGGAATACAGAAGAGATAAAGGAGGCCTTTGGCTCATTTGTGTTAGTGATAGCTCACCAGCAAGGGGGAGCTGACTTTCAAGCTCCTGCCTCTGCCTCTGATAATCATATTATAAAATCAGAATTTTGATGAGCCACAGTTTGTTGTAAAAGATAACATAGACAATTTACGTCTTTGTAATCTCTTCGGAACACAGTGTAACACAGCTGAAATGCACTAGACAACATTAAAAAGGCAGAATAACTGATGCAGTAACTCAGGAGGTTACCTGGGTGTATTACAGGTGTAATGTGTCTTGTCAAGGACACTACATATTTACCCTTATTTCCAAATTCTTTTGGATATGCGGTTAAAAAATAATATCTTAGACTGGTCTTGAAACTCAGACTAAAGAGTTCAGTTCGACTTTATCAACACTCTTTTTACATATTCTTTTTAAATGGGCAAAAAATTCCCCTCATTTACACTTGAGTATTGTCTTGTAACTGCTAGATACAGAATTTTCACTTCAGTATTTAAATTACAAAAAATTGCATTGCATTTGTATGTAAATCATAAATTTGTAGCTGAAAAATATGGTATCTCACTTGGAAATTCAGCTCAATAACTGTTTAAATTTAGGTTGTACTTTAAGTTGACTACTTTCTCCTTACTACCTACATCACTAGCATGAATATTGATGCAGAAAGGAAATTTCTAGAACTTCTTGAGCAATTGTTGGGATTTTTCATCATTAAAATTATACCCAAAGATTAGTTTTCATTATTAACAATTTCTGAAGACATTTTCTTTCACATAAAGATTGGTTTTGGGATGAAGGGAAGAAGAGGAATTGTTGTGAGGGTTTTGATTGAAACTAGAAAATTTTTGGCTAAAAAGTTGATTTATTGGAAAAGCAATAATCTGTTTTGTTAAAAAGACATTTTTCTTCAAAATTAGTACGTTTTTATTGATCTGGTTCCATGGTTATATACCATATTTCAATCCAGGGAAATGGACTCTATAACACATCATTACTTCAGGCATATGATATCTCTTCTGAACACAGGAAACAGATTGATAAGGTTAGCTCCTCACATTCCAATGATCAACAAAGCTTTTGGCAACCCTTCCTCAATATCTGAATGGCAAAATAAATAAATAAAAGAAAAATTAAGAGGCAGGCAGAATCCATGTCTGGACTGAAGATTACCGATGAAAAAAGACTTGTGTTTCATTTGAACACATTTTTCTTGCAGACTTGTCCCTCAGTGACAGTCCTGTTTTAGTGTAAAGATAGCAGGTTATAATTTTCAAGTGAAATTAGACTGGATATGTACTCTAAATTTTAGTATTTTACACGTGCTTAGATAAAATGTATTATGGGTGTCAACTTGAAAAAGCTGTAGAACTGTAATAGTCAAGAAGCTATCTATCCATCTGAATTGCTAACAAAAATCAAAATTCTTCTGGTCATAGAAAATCGTTGGTATCTCAACAGGTTGCACCAAAAATATAAGCCATTTTACCTTTATTTGCAGGTTCCTGGGATTTCAAAAGGACTCGTTGCCTATTAAGTACTACATGTTCTGAATATGGCCGCATGCTCAGGATAAAATGTTGCCCAGAACCAGAAACACTGATGCTCTTAAGGCTAAAAGGAATTCTCTAATCTGTGTAATAACAGCCCCCCTGTCAGAATCAAGCCCAAGGGACTGACTGTGATTTAGCTGTCCACAGACAGCATCTTTTTGCAGCACCAGGAAGAATTTCTCCACCAGGAAGAATTTATCTTATCTTCTGCAGAAGTCAGCTGAAAAGGGTAAATTTACCCTTGTCAGACTTGATGCCTACCTGAAAGCCCAATTATTTGCAAATGCCTGTATCTGCTGGTGGATGATGCTCAGGAGAAGTGCACTCCACAGCTGTGACAAGTGTCTTATCACTGGCCTTGATCCTCAGGAGCCAGAAAACCTGCATGGTCCCACCAAGTAAGGACACAGGAATGCACTTTTATTCTGGGAAGTGGTAAGGTCTAAAGTTTTGTCTCAAAGTAGTGAATGACCTGCTAAAAGCAATGTTAACCTCAAAAGAAATTTTACTTGCCCTGTCAGGGCTCTGGTCTCTGTAAATTATTCACTCCCAGGAAGACCCATGACTGAACTCAGCAGATTACTGTTTCTCTCATTACAGAGATCATGGCAGTGCCACGACCCCACTTGAAGGAAGACCAACTGTATAAAAGGGGGATCAGTCAGTACAAGTTCTGGCTCAGACTGGGGCTAGGCATGCAGGGTGGATGTACCTTTTCCATAAAACTATTCAGGCAGCCTCTGGCCTCAACCCCAGGCCTGAGTGACTGCCTGGTTCATCCTCATAAAACTGTGGATGAACACAGTCCCAGACAAAGCTAAGACTCAGGTAATCAGGAGATCCAAATTCTCCAGATGCTCTCACAATTGCAATCAAAGTTACCTATTGAACAGTGCTGGAGACTCAAGTCCTCTTTCTACCCACTGAGCATACCATGTACAGACACCATTGTTACTGGCCTCTACTTGACACAGCATATTCAAGAACCAATTTTACTGAAACCATTTCAAAATAGTCATTTGTGTTTCAGAAGAGCGTTAAAAACCACACAGACTTTCAAAGGATCTTGTAGAAAACACTGTATTAAAAATACTGTTGGTAGATTCATAGTAGGCAACAGTCTCTATCCTAGAAGTCTAAATAAAGATGGGAATACACATGTATATGCATATATACCCACATATATATGGAGAGAGAGATATACACACAAATGTATACATAGCTGCATGCACAGGTGTACACACATTACTTCTGCTTGATACATGAGAAACCAACAAACTGAGGGACCACAAGGTTTAACCTAATCTAAATCAGCAGAGACAGTTAAGGAACCATGCTTTTCTCCCGGATCCTGAGTCAATGAATCATAAAATGATTCAGGGAGGTTGCTCCCCCAGGTACGCTCTGTCCCCAGGGAGCTGATATAGATGGGCTGCAATTCCAAGCAACACCTCGCCATACATTTATCCAGCCTGCCTCCCTACCACTTTGGGGATAGCCATCCCACACAGTAGCTGAACAGCCTTCCCTGGATGTCAGTTTTGTGCCCTGGATCACAGAGATCTAGGCATTTCTTTTCTTTTTCTAGTCACCACAGCAGATACTACGTTAAATCAGCATCAGCTGTAGAGTTTCGTATTCTGGCACATCCTGGTGTGCCAATAGTTCCAATCTGAGACCCCTGCCTCAGCATGTCTTTCAGTAAGACTAAATCATTCCTGACAAATAGATGCCTGCAGTAGCTGATGAAAAATGGATGGGCTTGCCCGACATAAACAGGGTTTTGGAGAAGGAACTGATTGGCTTGCAGAATTTCTCCCCTGGTTGAGGATTCTGGGGTTCAGTGCATTAATGCTGAGTGCTTCACTCATCACCTTACTAATTTTCTTATTCGACTTTATTCATTTTCCCCTATCTCTCCTTCCTCCTCCTCTTTCCTCCTACCCTCAATTTCTGGTATCAGAATATCTGAGAGTCAAAATTCATTTTTTTCTTCCATCTCTCAAGTCTTCAGGAGGCTGAGACCTGCTCAGCCAGAATATTTTAAAAATACACTGGTGTCAACAAGTCTCAACCAAATGTATTCCTCCCTGGCTGTGCTGCAAGTAACTTCCCTCCTCCCTCCATTTTGTGTGATTTTCATGAAAGTCATCAGCAGGAGCTATTTGAGAAGGTCATTTTCCACATGGAATGAGGAAAATATTAGATGACAGGAGAGCAACAAAGTAATGTCCCATGAATGCAGACTTCCCCTCTGTCTGGAAATGCCCCCCCTCCAATATACATACTAGAATCTCCACCATTTCCCTCCCCTTGTGAAGGTGTCATGATGTTTGTTGATTTGCTCTGAATGTCAGTCAAATAAAACATCATGTATTCTGCAGTGCTCAAATGAAAAAAAAAACCCTCCTCCCCTAAAAATAAACACCAGCAAAGCCTAACATGAAGTGAGCTTAAATTGTTTGTTCTGTAATTGCTCTGACTTTATAGTTTCCACAGGACATGTCATTACTACATACTGCCTGTTGACAAATATGGTGGGAGCTGAATCTATGGGGAAAACGTCCCTTTTAGGAAAGGTAGTGCCCAGTTCCGTTATTTCCACACCTGCAGAGAACAGTTACAATTCTCTCTGTAGGGCCTTTTTTATGTTATAGATGACAAGAAAGAACACTGATTTTGAGTAGTGCTTGCAGGCAGTCAATACTAGTGATGAAGCCTTTGAAAATCAGGTTCACTACTTGTACCACTGAGCTACAGTCCATGGGGAAATTAATGGCCTTTTTCCACTCCTAAATCTAAGTAAAACAGGGATCTGTTTCTGCCCACTGCAAATGAAAAAAGAGAAGAATAAAACCCACAACACAAAAACATGATTTCTGTAGAAAAGGAGACTCATAAGAGGAAGAACAGTCCTGTGGTTTGAGGAGTAGCCTGGGTTTGTGAGACAACCACTAGCTCTCCAAACTGATCCTATAATCTTAGGTGACTGGGACTGTCAGATGTATTTAGATACTTTATACCACTGTTTTAAGGACACCAAAGTATCTGGTGCCTCTGGACATGATCCTTCAGGTATGTTTACATTGTCAAATTAGAGTACTCTTAATTTAGCTCGAAGTCTTCTTCCCGCAAATGCTCACCATGCACAGGAGTTGGATCATCTCTTTCAAAGACAATACCCAAAGTGTTGTCCGAAAAGCGGATTCGTGCCTGGCGTGCAAGTAACCAATTCCACACGCTCAGGAGAGATATTATTTTATTCAGGCCTGGGTGCTCGGTGGACTTGCCGCAAATCAAGCACACCTGGTTTAGTCACCTTTCTGTTTATATCCATGCTTCTCATACATATTTTGAATTTCCTTGTTACATATTCATTACATTTCCGAGAACTAATTATAATATTACATCATCTTAAACACATGCGCACTAAAGCCTTTAGGGTCTTCTTGGGGGTCTCGGGTGGTCTCTGGTGGTCGGCAGGGTAGTGAACTCTTCATGAACTTATTTCCTCTTTACCTTATAGGGTCGCAATTTGTCCCTGAGCCATGCTTGGACCACGTCTGTTTATAGCTTCCATAGCTAAAATTAATTATCACTACTTCTAAAACACACACCTGTTAGTTACCTAACTTCTAAGCAACAAGTCTTCATTGTTTAAAATTACAGAAGCGAACAACATAGAATCCACAACAAACCAAACCATCCATCACCATAGTGCTCTTAAATTAAAACACATACATCTTGATCTCCTCCAATCAATCACCCACTCACTAGTTTCATCATTCTGGTTTCTTATTAACTGGTCTTTTAACCCAGTTCTGGGTGAGGGCTATACACAGGATGATAACACTTTAAAGATTAATGTTGATTAAGATTAACATTAACAAAAGCACCATGTGGTTCTCAGTCTACTTGCTGCTCAGAAGAGTTACAGCAAGGAGGCAATAACACCAAAGACTCTCCTACAGCAGATGCATGTTGAAGCCTCCCCAAGGCTTGCAGATATGCTTTATCCCAATCAGAGCCATCCTTCAAGCAGTCCTCCTGCAAGAGGGCCTTCAAAAGAATTTGTCTTGCTAAAGCACCCACATACAAAAATCACAAAGGTGAAGCTTGACATGAACATACATCAAGGGGACACCATCAGCAGACAGGCTATATCTTTGTGAGGGAAAGCTTCCTACCAAACATGCTTTAAATCCAGGTCTTGGAAGATCGTGTTCCCCAGCCTGCAGTATTTTACAAGCACTATGGGCTGGTAAAGGAAAGGCAGCAGATGTGTTTTGGTCAGGCATGAAAAATGAAGTGCTTTAAGGGTTTAAAGGAAGGAACAGCTACTGGTGTCCGTGGGAAGGTTATGGTGGTCTCAATTCCACTGAGGTAGTTGGTGGCAGGAAATGTCAGCATGGCTGTGCAGAGTGGCGAAGAAAAGCAGAAGGAAGCCATAGACTTACACCACAGTAACCCCACGACTTTGCAAGCGCACAACCAAGGCCTCACAAACAATGCCTTCTTCTGTCTGTCTCAAAGGGGTCATGTGAAAATGTATGCATTTTAAGGGTGCCAAGATACACTCACAGAGGACACATATATATACACAGGCTGTTTCCTTATTTGACAGGAGTGTGTAATTCTCAAGAGTGGTGCATTTTTTCAAGATCTCCTTCTGAGCAGTAAGGGAGAAGAGGCTGTTACTGCATGATAAGGAATTTTCCGAATGATAATTTAAAGATAATCTTTTAAGATTTGGAGCAACCTCATTATGCACACTTCTAAGTGACTTAACTACAAGTTTTAATTATTCCTATCTTTATCTTGCAGTTTCTTCAAGAAGCCTTTCAAAAAAACCATACAGCTCATAGCTGAACTGGGATCTTGCAACTCATAAACTGTACTTCAACTTTGGTTGACTGGAAATAGGTCTAATCCAATTGCTTGCCAGCCTTCACTGGAATAATAATGCTGATAAAATAACCCCATAGGCAGTATCACATTGCTTTTCCTGCCAATCTCAATTTTAACTTGATTGTTTCTTAATGCCATAGGCGGTGTCAGAGAGACTCAGGACAATATGTTGCCAAGAGGCATGAGTTGAGGAAGAATAGTCTGAACTAGCACTCTTAATCCTAGTTTATATGTACCTGTAAATATTAGTCATAAACCATAGCCAGATACCTGTGGGGAGATTTAATAAGATTCTTATTTCCCTACTCTAAGCAGTTAATGTGCAAGGTAGGAGTAAGACAGACAGGCAGACAGACAAAGACAAAAAGAGAGAAAGATCATGAAAAATTAAGTGTTGTCTAATGTTTTGTGTCTTTTACACCTCTGTTCTTATTATCTGAATGAATAGATTTTGCCTGATATTTATCTTATGGTCTTGATTCTTTCTTGATCCTGAGAAACACTTAGCAGACTTAAAAGGGCCACATGAACTGTTTGCCAAGCCAAAACCAAAGACCAATGAGGCACTATAGCCAGAGGACAAAATATGGCAGCTGAGACCTTCTTTTTCCTCCTCCTCTGAGGATTTCTCATTTGTAGTAGTGAAGTATATTGTACAAGGAGGGAAAGTTTGGTTTAACACCAAAAACCTCACACAATCCTTTCCCTTCACAGGGTCAACAGTTGCGAATTCAGCTGTAAAGGAGCCTCACTGAAAAAGCTCATTTCATTTGTTGAGTCCAGAATGAAAGAAGGAAGAAAAAAAAAACAGTCTTTTTTTTATATTTCACATGCAAAAAAGGAAAACTTTGTGAACTACTCTTATATCCTGGACTAGATAGCAATCTCTGTATACCAGCATTGATACCTAGCTCGATACTTCCTAGGATTATGTTTGACTTTTTAATGTGCAACACCACTTTGGCTAACGGTCATACTTGACTCTTGAGTGTATTCATATCTTCTTTGTATTGTTTCCAGTTGACAAACTTGATGTTTTTCCTATTCTTAGTTTGTAAACACATACATTCTATATTAATTTTTTAATACATTTCGTATTCTTGATTCCATCCCAACATTAAGACTCTAGTCCTCGAATTCTTTCTGTAGGATAACCCGACCATCTGTGTTAACAATACCTTCCATCTTCATTGCATCAGCATATTGGTCTAAGAGGTGGGAGTGTGTTAATACAAGGTTATTATTGAAAATATTAGGTACAATCAATTCCAAAATGTGTCTTTTATGAACTGTATTAGTTACCTTTTTCAAGCTTCATATACCTCCTTTCAACACTGCTTGTTATCTTCTAATTTCTTATTCTTCAATCATAATACTCCTTTTTTAATCTTCCCCTTTTCTTTTCCTTCTCTATTTTTTTTCCTGTTCGGAACCTATAAAATGCTTTTTTTAAGACAAGAACACCTGTCTTTCCTAGAAGGGAAATTCCCTTATCAAATACAGTTATTGAGTTAGTCTTGTGTAATCTACCTTTGGGAAACCCATATTTTACTTGATCCCATTTTTCAGCTACTTTGACATCTTGAATTACTCTTTCTACCAAAGTGTTTTAAACATTTGAAGGCTACAAAGAACTGACAAATGGGCCTGCATCAGCATTTTCCACTTCTTAAATAAATATGCACTATTTGTTCTTCTCCAACCTTACACTACCACCTCCTAACACAACAGACTAATGAAAATCACTTTCTATAAACTAAAATTCCTTGGAAAAACTAGTCTCATTCATGGCCACTTCCATGTGGAATGATACAGTGATGTTTCCCCCTTTTGAACCCAATCAAATGGGATTTATCCCAAGAAAGAATGATCAAACCTATCAACACAAGAAAATTTTCAACTGAATTACTGGATTTTCATATCTTGTTTTTAACTGATTGATTAGACAGTTGAAATAAATCTTTTTTAAAGTACTAGAGAGCTTGAGGGTTTATTAGATTAATCTGAGAAAAGGAACAAGTGCGATGTGCACTATGCAATGTCATTCAACCTCATTGCCTGCCTATTAGGCTGCAAGAAAAGAATATTTAAGTGTCTGTTTATTAAGTGATTGTCAAAGAGGCCTGATTATTTCAAGGAGATAGCTTTGCACAAGAAAGAGTAACATGAACTGGAGAGTAACAAAATGATTGATTCATTTCCTTTGGGGGAGGGAATAATGTAAAATAATGAAACATCAATGTGTCACATCCATTTATGCAGGATTGATGTTTAATGTAGCTCCTTTTGAAGTTGAAATTAAATTTTCTTAAGAGGTATTATTAAAAGGGAGATGAGATGTAACCTTCCATCAAGATACCATTATTTTAATACATCCTAAAAAAAATGAACTTTTTTTCCTGAAGTGTGCAAGTAAATTGATTTATGCAGATCTAAGCAGTAATTATGAAATGTGTTTATCTAGACACCTTCTGTTTCTATTGATCCTACATGTTATTCTGATGAAAAGCTCATAATTCATAGCATTCTTGATGTTTAGAATTGTTGGAATTATTTATAACTTGCAGTCCAAGGATGCTGCTAACGAAATGGAGTTTGAAACTGATTTGCAATGCACCAAATTGTCTGTTTTCAGGCCCAGAGCACAGATAGTTACAGCACTCTGCTTTGCAACCCACAAATGGAGAATGCAGCACCATTGTGGAAAAAACAAGACCGGTGTGGGAAAGGGAGGTGCCAGTCTTTCCAAGGGTTTCAGATCAGGAAAACGGATAAAGCCAGGAGATTAAGAAACTTCTAGAACTGTTGCAATAGACAAAACAAGTGTTTTGATGGGTTCTAGGAAAAGAAATTTGATTAAGTCTGTCCTAGTGCTCATCTGTTAGTGAGAGTTACCTCTTTCAACAACCTGTGATGTTTTAATTTCTTCAAAGATTTTCTATGAGCCAAATCATCTGTTGAAGCTGTAACTGCTACTACAATTAGAAATTGCTGGGGAAAAAAAGAATAGCCATTCCTTCTCTGAGCAGCAAGGACTGAACTGAAGGCTTCCGGTCCTTATCACAGTACTTGCTCCAACAATACCTTCTCATGGGGTCGTTGTGGGGGAAGGTGCCGTGTGTCAGTCCTGAGAGCTCTTTCCTACTGCTCTGCTGTCACCTGAAACCCACACAGGAGGTTGCGCAGGGGAGCAGCTTCCCCTATTGGGAGGGAGGAGTGTGGGGACAGGGGGAAGAAAATAGACAAAAAGTGAGAGGGCAAGTGATTTAGTGAACAGCTGCTATCGCTCCGACCACAGCCTGGTCTGGGGGTATGTGAAACAGGGGTGAAGTGTCGCAGCATTTGGCTGTTCCTTTGTGGTGCTACTGGGATTTGACTGTTCCTACATGTGCTTTTCATGGGGATAAACACTGGTATTTGTGGTCCTGCTCTCCCAGTATTGACTTCAGGAGTTAATTGGCATTTCTTTATCCTTTCACCCCATCAGGGACAAATCTTACCATAGACTCTTTGGGCACCTTTTATATCTGCAGGAAGTTCATGTGCCATGAGAATTTGAAGAGAGAGTGGTATTTATGCTAACCATATTGCTCCCTTACCAGACAGCAGTGACAGCAGATCTAAGTCCACAGGAGTAACATTCCCAGAGACACAGCTATGGCAACACAACCTGACAGGCATCAGAGTCATCATCATTTATCATCATGGTACCAGCTAATAGCTTCAAGGATGTCTCAAAAGTCCCTTTAATGGCAGATTTCTAGTCCCATAGCAGAAAGAAAGCTAGTCTAAATTACGATGCAGATTATACTTGGAAATTCCTGGTCCACATCTAAATACAGTGATGCACAAAACAAAATTTCTATTTTCCTGCCATTATTACCCCTTTGAATGCTATATTGGATTAGGATGAGGACATTTTTCCTCACCCAGATGGGCCTCTCAAGTGTGTTTGGTAGACCTGCCATTAATATGCATCTTGGTGTGATGCAGAATAAAATGATCATCTGCCACAGGCTCTGTGAAACAAAATTGGAAGCCACAGATGACCCAGAGGCTGTAAATTACCCACCTCTCAATTAAGTAGAACAAAACAGGGCATATCCAGGGAGCTGTCAGAAATACATGATGCCACAATGAGCTACAGTGCTCTGTCTGTAACCAAACACAGCACAAATATATTCTAAAACAATTCCATAAAGAAGTGCATGAACAGGAGCACAACTAATTATAAATACTAAACAGACTCATAGCATTTTTTAAAATCCAATAGAACTTCTTAAACTGAAGCCAAATGACATCCTTATTGGCACTGATCTTCACATTTGAAGATTACGCTAGATCTTAATAGAATTAGGAAATTGCAACTGCTCAGCAAAAACAAAAGAAATGAAGCCCACTAATAGGCATGAGTCCCAAGAGTCACTTGCATTTATGTTCAGTGTGTTGTCACACACTCCATCGAAACAGGTGTTGGACATGGCATTTACAATAGGAATTTAAATTCTAAAGTAGTCAAAATTGCCTTTATTTAAATTCAGTTATTCTTTGTTGGAAAGAAGTGACCATCAACATCAGAATTTTCCTTAGATATGACTATGTAGCTGAAATTTCATTTAGAAAAAATTTCGGAACAAAAAGGATTATACCGTTCTTTGTCTCATAATGACTTCTTATTTCTAACTCTATTTTCAGAAAACAGACATTCAAATAAAAAGAACAAAAGAAACAAAATACGTTCAAATAATTCTAAATACTTGAACTGAAACTGCCTTTCACTATCAATCTCCTGGGTCTTTCAGATTCATTTTACAGAATAATTCAATGCTACACTGACTTTATCCCTGAAATTTTTTTGTGGAGCTCCTGTTTCTTACAGTGACAAGTTATTTCTAATCCTGTGTTTGATCTGCCTGTTTTGCAAGCCCCAATGTACAAACCTACTCTTACCTGATGCTAATCCCAAAATAATACACTCAAACACCCAAATTAATCTACCCAGGTCTGACTAACACAAGCCCGGCACTGGAGGGGGGGTACCCAGACATTGACCTGGAACATGGCTTGCACCCAGAGGGGATGGAACAAAATGCTCTTGGGCTGTGAAAAGCCTATATTTTACCATTAATATACTTTGTGCTTCTGTCTGTGTCCCTTATTTCTAATCAGATGTCAAAACAGAATGCTTTTCTTCTGAATTTAGGCACAGTCTGTATTTGTCACATCTTTAGCCAAACAGGACTTCATTCTCTAAGACACAAGGAAGTTGGAAGTGAGAATACAAATAATAGCCATCAGGCCCTGACCTCAATGACCAAGAGACTCAGGATGTTGGGTGGGCAAGAAACATTGGCTATATTTATAAAGTCAATGATGTTAGTAAGTTATTGCATTAGGACTAATTTACTTTTCTGAAATCACTATTTTATTTTCTTATCCTCTCTCCTTTCCAAAGACACCATAATAGGAGTCTTTGGAACTTGGTGATCAACTTAAATGAACTCAGGTTCCCTCAACAACTTAACCAGAAACATGCTCTCAACTTCGAATAACACTTTTTTTGTCTTGTTTCAGAGATTCTGAATTTTGTCTCCAGATACAGCCTTTCTCTAGTGCTTCTGTTCCTGGTCACAGTGTTTCCAAATTCCTGCAAAATGAAATGGACAGCGAGCTCTTCTCTGACACCGATCCAGTCAGCTGTGCTACCGGCTGTCCTTGCTTACTTGGGCTTTTTTTGGGGGGAGGGAGTGGGGGGGCAGGAAGGAGGGGATCTTTTTGAGCAACGTGATTCTACAAAAGCTCACCCAGGAACATGGCAGTGAGAAGATTCACTCTGATAGCAAGGAAGCAAATTAAAGGGTGATCACTGCAGAATGAGCCAGAGGCTGGGAAAGTTGATGAGAACTGCTCTTCCATTGCCTACTGCTTCCTGCATTTTGTATTACGTCATTAATGATCTTCAGTTGATGTTGGTTGAATGGTAAAATAAAATATCCACTGAGCTTTAGAGCCAAAATGCATGAAACTGATTATTTTAATGGATTCTGTACCTTATGTGTCATGGGGAATCGGCAAAGAAAGAAAGGAAATCCCTAACTTAGTGAAAGGAAACCCGTAACAGTGAAGTGCAGGAAACATCTCTCACAAGGACAGCCGTAAACAGACTTGAGGTTGCAGATCTACAGCCAGTGTGGCTTTACAAGCTTTGGCATAACAATCCAAAGAAGTGTTTTGTAAGATGTCATCTAAGGAGAGGGAAACTTTTCAGAGAGCTTAGAAAGTTTTCTTTAGAGCTCAGCCCTTAGGACAATTAGATCTCAGAGCACCTCAGGGGGCTGCTGCCAACAGAGGCTTGATTTGCTGTCCATCATCAGCTCGCTGCATTTTCTTGGAAACTGTTCCTTTCAGGCTAACTCATTATTTTACGATATACCCTGAGGTGACATGTATCTACTGTGAGAGCAACTAGGAAAGGATATTGTGACTGAAAAGATTTGGTACAGAGTTTTGGTAAAGTATCTTTCTGAGTTTTGGGATAAAACCCTGATAAATTCAGGGCAGAATCCGATTGGTTTTAGACCATCCTTTTTCCTATTTAATTTCTTTGGCCAGAGGGGAATGGCCAGCTTCGAGGGATCTATTTCAATTTGGCCATTACAACTTGGCTACTGAATAGCCACCAACACAGTTGTGTATAAGGACATGTCCACCTTCATCTTTCCTTATCTTCCAAGGACAGTCCCTCTGGTAAAATGAAATGGACCTGGACAGGAATACCGACACCTTGATGTTTTTGGAGGCTGGGATCTCACACCAACTTTTACTGCTTTTTCCACATCCTGTCTGTCTCCATGTTGTGTGGAAATTATAAGGCCATTGTCCTTTAAGCAAGGCTGTATTGAACTCAAATATATAATGCTAAACTATTATGGCTGCTGGGAACTAAAAAAACTTCTTTCTCACTCAGTGTTAATAACAGCCACAGCACAGTGAGCACACTTGTACATAATGGTGTTCTCACAGGGTACACCAGACACCTAACACAGACATAGATGTAATCCAGAGTTAGGGAAAAATCAAATAAAACAACAAATGACACCTGAAAAAGAAAAAAAATGTACCACTTCCAGGCAGAAACCTAGCATTAGATTTCAAAAGTAGTCTAAAATAGAGAAGTGACAAGTTTTCCAGAGTACTCTGAGTAGACATTCCCATATATATAGGAAATATATTCCCATATATTTCAAAAGCTATCAATGCATGAAGTGATGAAACTGATGTTTGCCTTCTGCTTGGGTTCCAGTTTTCAGAAGCAAATGAATCCTGATTTAGTTCCTTGTTCTGCGCATGGTGCTTTCCATCCCTATGTCTTTCTTCTCTCTCCTCTCCCGTTGTGTCTTCTGCCTCCTGTCTTTGTTTCTATTATGCTTGTTTTTGCTCTCTCCCTCGTAGTGATACCTGTGCTGTAAATAGCACCTGGAAAATCTCATCAAAACAGCTTCTTAACACCACAGGAGATATGGAAAGGAATGCTTTCAGCGTAGGCAAACTGTTTTTGCCATCTCTATAATAGCAGAAATACAATCTTTCTTGTAGAATATGCAACATGACTTGCTAAATACATGTTTGATTTACACTTCACTAAAATATGCATGTGTAACAATGAGGGAATCCTATGTTCTACAGTCTATATTTACATGTTTTAAATTAATTTCATTCAACCATAGTTTATTATTATTATTAAAAGATTGTGGGCTTTTTCTGTTGGTTAGCTGGCTGGCTAGATTTTTTGTTGTTTGGTAAAGGGTTTACAGCAAAAACCCTCTTACAACATTTAAGCTAAAGTTACAGAAAGATCTCACAGAAAATAAACATTTGTTTGGCAAACACAAGTATTCATATCGGCTTTGTCTGAAAATCCCCTTAGTCTAGCCAGGGAGCAAAACCAGGACCATTGTACCCAGGGGTGATGTCAGATTCAGAACAAAAGTTGTTGGACAATGTTATTGGCAGAATAGAATGACTAAATTAGTAATACCTGTTTGAGGCATTCATCAGGCTATGAGATTTTCCAGTAAGCCAGAAAGAAAGGAGGTTTACAAATTATTTGTTACAAGCTTTTTATTCAGCTCTATGGTAGCCTGGCACTTAGTTTTACCTTGACACACAATAGCCTTTGCGACAAGGTAATTTAGTACTAAATCCAGCCGCACGGTGAGTTTGCCCAGCACCCAAAAATTTATTCTACATTACTTTATTAAGGGAAGGGTCTTTGTCTTTCTCAGCATGCTGAGAGCACCACGGATACCTCTACTGCTCCTGCATGCTAATGTTAAACAACAGCATTTATTCAGGATAAGGTCAATGCATAGAGACCATTCCAGAAACGTTCACAGACTCTTCTCCCCTGACCTGAAACCAGTGCATTTTCCTGCGGATACCGTGTCACCAAATGTCAGCCCCTGCAAGCTAAGGCAGCATGCTCCGATTTCCCTATTAGTCACTTGCTGAAGCACTTCATTAAGGAGTCACTTAATAAACTGCCCCTTATCAGACTCCCGATGGTGCGAATGCACTGGGAATGAGCAGAATTGATTAATTTAGGCCCAGAGGTACTTCCTAAAGCCTTCTAGCTGCCTTTTAGCAATTTTGCCTGTATGCAGCCTGCTGCAGAACTTCTCCTCTAGATGCTTTATTTTTCTCTTTTTCTAATTTAAATTAGAAGCTTGGCATTGATAACTGAACTATAATTAATCTAAACTAGGTAGATTATTTAAACTAGATTCACTTTGGGACATGGATTCAAGTCCAGAGGAACGTAAGGAAACACTGAAAATGGAAAAAACACACATGTAAATGTACACGTGAGAAATTTCCAGGAAACTAGTCTGGTTTTTGACTAGCACTAAACTGGCTCTTAAAACATGAGGAAGAAACCCTGTTTATTTTGACAAAGCAAAGAGAGCACCTTGATTTCTGTGGACGTAAGGCATATGAGAAAGGGATAATATAAGAGAGAATGTGTGCATTGTGCTTGAGGCACTTGTTGCAGGGGGGGATTTCACTTCAAGACTACACTGTGTGTCTTTCCATAGACCCCATTCCCTTTATAGAGCAAGGCCAATTTGCATTGTGTGAGCATATCCCCTTTCTATTTTGTTGAGGATTTTCCTTCCTCAAACAGCCCTTGCCAGCATATCTCCATTGTAAACAAATCTCTAGTTCCAGCTTATCCCTATCTTTCGGAAATTGAAATTACCTCAGCTTTCTTTAAGATGCAAATTCAGCCGTGCCCCTGGCTTTGGATATTTTATTGCTGTATATGATTTCCCCTGATTCTCAGTATGTTCTCCATGCCTTTCCCTGCAACTCAAGTATGATTATTTTGCCTTCTCTTCTCTCAGGAATGTTTCTTTTTCAGGCAGAGCAACAGTTTCCTCCCTATCTCCGCATCTCTCTGAGGCATAGGACTCCGCAGACTGTGCTCTCTCTCCCATTCTGGTTGTCTCATGTGCAAAGACTGGCAGCTTTACTGATTCAGCTAAGATGCTCCTTCAGTGAAATCTGTCTGATATCTTCTATGTTTAACATGAAGCTTTACGTGAGTAGAAGGGAGAGACATCACCAGATCCCCAGCAACAGTGTTCACCAGGCAGTACAGCTTTATCCTGTTGTCCGTCATGAGGGGAAAAAATCCATTGTGTTTTGTAACGTTAAATAAGACTGTTTGAAAGCACTATAATAAAAGAAAGAGGGAAATAAAGCAAAGAGTAATGAAAGAAGCAATAAATAGTTTTCCAGGGAAGCTGGGGGGAGGGGGAGAAGAAAAAGAAAAAAGGGAAAGAAGAGTTGATGAAGCAGAGATGGAATCAAGGCTGCTCCTGATGCTAGGCATGCTACAGGAGAAGAGAGCTGCAATAACATGCAAACTGCTTGAAAGGGCAAAAAGTTATTCTTAATCTAAAGTACTCTTCAGGTAGAGGAAAAGAGAAGGAGGGTATCAGTTAACTAACAGTAACTGAGGCTAAGTTAGAAGGTAGTTTGCCCATCATATATTTACAGGAAGCAGATAAGAAGAGAGGTCAGAAAACAGCAAAAATTCAAGATCATTTTAGTTAACTCGCAGTCATGCATGTCATCAAGGTCTTCAAAAAATCACATTAAACTATCTGGGGACTCACTGAATGAATCTTTAGCAATGAGCTTGAGAGACCATGGAGGGCAGAGGAGATCTCACAAGACTGATTAAAGGCAACTGAATAACTTTTTCAGGGGAAAGAGTTACAAACTGGTCATGCCATCTTTGATAGAATCTGGAAAATCTGGAAAGATTTT
This sequence comes from Calonectris borealis, assembly GCF_964195595.1. Lineage (NCBI taxonomy): Eukaryota > Metazoa > Chordata > Aves > Procellariiformes > Procellariidae > Calonectris > Calonectris borealis. Next base: position 31,712,744 of record NC_134318.1, on the reverse strand, counting down.
GGAACAAAATATTACACAATCTGTTTGCAAGTACCTGGAAGATAAAAATATAAACCCTGTTGCCCTAATGATTCTATCAAAACTGGACCATATCAAACCAATCTAATTTCCTTGTCAGGAATATTCTTGTTAGTGAAAAAGTAGCAGGCAGTATATTTAATACACATGGACCTTAATGAAGTTTCTTTTTCTCAGTCTCATATGACATTCTCATCAGGGACCTAAGGAAATATGGTCAGGTTAAAATTATAAAGAGACAGATGCACAAAGAGTTAAAAAATACTTCTCAGAAAGCAGTTATGACAGGTTTGCAAACAAAACAGAAGGTGATCTGTCCTACCAGTTCCAGGTGACACTCTTCTAAATGCCTTGAACAGAGGATAGACTGAACTTTCATGGATGCCTCCAAGCTCAGGAAGACTGAAATCCAAAATTACTTCAACCACAGGACAAACTAAGCTGAAATGAGTATAATGGAATGCAGCAAAGTCCCCCTTGTTGCAAAAAGGGTTGGTAGCTGAGCTACTGGATGCTGAATCAGCAGCTGCAGTTTTGGTTTCAAGTCGTGGGAGCACATGCATGCACCCACACTCCGAGTGAAGGTCCCGGCCTCTGCTAAAACTTTTGGCTTGGAGACTGCTGTAGGCACTACCCCTTGACGGTAGGTATCACAGCTAAGACATACACCCCCATTGCAATACCATGTTTCTCTTTACTATCCAAACTTCCTACATCTCTCTGTAGCTTCCCCGTCCCATGCTAGCCTCTGTGATTTTGAAAGTTAGCGTCAGTTCTTGTTTCTTACTTCTACATTTGAACATCTTCACTTTAATTTAATCCCATTACAAAGATGCTGGAGCAATGGACCTCTTCTAGCAAACTCATTACCCTAAGGTGCTTCTGCTTGAAATTGGTGCTTATGAGAGAAGAAGGATGCAGAACAGATGATTCCAGCCATAGCTTCTACCTACACAGAGGCATACCAGGATATCTCAATTTTCAAACCAGAATTTATAAATGGTTTCTAGTGAGGGGCACAAACAAATTAGATGTTACAGTATTTCAATCGAATTGAAGTGATCAAACTGAATTAGAACAATTTCTGACTTTAAAATCTGAAGAGCCATTTTGGTTCAGTATTATCTTTCTGTATTATCCAATGAAAAGGCCAAATCCTAAAGTCTTTCCTTATTGTTTATTCTGCCTATATTCAGCTCCAGCTGAATTTAGCTCTTCAAAGAATAAGTATAGATTATATCCCTGTTAAGAAAGATTATATAAAACACAACATGGGTGTATGGTGTGCTAAATATGACAATTCAATAGCATAGCACACACAAAGAAGAATATTTCTTTTTTAATTGTGCAAAAAGGAGAAAATTAGCATCCAATTGCTTTGCCAGCTTCCTTAGATTTCAATTAGATCTGCTATGCTAACAAGAAACTTGTACTAAGAACATTTCTCCTTTTTAGCATGCACAAAAGCATGCAGGATCATGCAGTGATCAAAAAGCAGCAGGATCTGGCAGTCAGCAGCACATTCCTACAGGGAAAAAATCACACATAGTTGTTTTCTACGGTGAAACACAGGCTGGAGGGACTCAATCGTCATACCGGTTGTTACCACCTATAATTACTTTTAAAGATTCATGTCCTGTAATGATCCAAGACACTCCTGTTATCTCTTTCCAGTGATTGATCTGAAACATCTGTCATCAAGACCCACATGGCTAAGAGAGCTATTTTGCTCAGGAGTGATACAGAGAGCAGACATTGTCATTGAGTTACAGTATGTTAAGCATGCAAAATCAAAAATGTCACACAGCAGTCTCCAGCTGAAGATTTAATGGTATCTAAATTGAAGCCAGTAGCATTTTGTTTTGCAAGGTGGTAATGTAAACATGTTTGTTTACAAGCCTGCTGCTCTGCAGGTCTGATGTGGCAAAGCATCAGCAGAGGATGACAAGGTGGAACCAGTTTCTGATGTCTCCAGCCCCTGCCAAATCACTCCTGGTCTGATCAAGAAGGACAGATTCAGAACGTGCCCTCGTTTTGCTAGTTTAGGTAATCTGTTAATTACTCTTCCTGCTTATTACTTCACAAAGTCCAAGCTCAAGAAATCTGATTGCGTGGAGAAACCTCCCACTGACCTCGAAGCATTTGTAGGACAAGCTTTTGAACAGATCCAAAAGTCATTAACCTATATGTATTGAACTTCTTACTTTGCTTTAATGAACAAAACATAGCAAGGTATTTGTAACGTGTAACTAGTAAAGATAAGCTGGCTTCTCCAGATTAAATAGTAAGTGAAGACCAGATCATAAACCGAACTCATTAAAGTTATTTGGATTTGCATTACCTCAGAAGCTAGCACTGGTACAAAGTTTGGCTTCAGATTCAAACCAGGCTGACCCAGCTTAGGGGAAATTGGCATTTGTTTCATTATTTCCCCGTTCACCATTTCACATTACGGAGAGAACAGGACAGAAAAATTTGGAGTTGATTGTTTCTGGCCAAGCTTTGCCTCACACGTGATTCACTGTCCAGTTTCCAATGGACAGGTATGAATTTGATGAGTTTTTCAGTTACACAGAGCTAGTCAGAAATTGCTAACTATTTGCTGCCAAGAATCAAGATTATTTTAAAAAATTGATTGATAAAAAAGAGAAAATAATAAAAATAAAATCTCCAGAAATGTGCCGGTTTTGTACATAGGTGTTTGTTAGTGTGTGTGTGTGTGTGTTCATGTGCATGTATTTGAAATTTTCTTTCAGAAAGCAAGAAATCATGAAATGATGAATGGAGAAGTTTCTTTCTTGTTCTGCTTTCTTCCTGGTAGTGTGTAGGGAAAAACAAAACAAAACAAACCCACAAAAAGTTAGATGATGTAGGTTAAAAGTGGAAATACCTTGGATTTTATTTAATTTTTGGGTTGGAAAGCATCAGTTTTACTGGGGGGGGGGGAGAGGAGGGGGAAGAAAAAAAAAATCAGCGGACTTTTCCCTGGCACTGTTTCTCTCTCCCCATGTCCACTTTTAATATATCAAGTAATTTTCTTTAGAGTTCTACACATCTGAAGACATAGGGAAATATTAGCTTTGATATTTGGGGCTCCTCATAAGAGCCTTGAATGACAGGCGACAGCCACACTGAAAGCCACACTTGCTTTATCCGTCACCCACCCTAGACTTCTGGAAGCAAAGAAATCCAGTCCATCTAAAACTTATGTAAAGGAACACTATAAGACATTTTCCATCAAATTTAAAATATTGAGAAAATGTAGGACTTTAAGGTAAGGAGCTCTTATGGAATTGCTACACTAAGAAAAGTATACATTTCACATACAAATCACTATGTTTTGTATTAAAAAGAAAGTAAATATCCACACAACAGACTTCTGAAACGTGTATGTTTTTCTCAAAAGTCAAGGAGTCCTGCTGCATGGTGATTCCATTTTAAGCAAGTCTTCCCCAAAGCCTTGCCTGAAATGCATGACGTCCCTCTGAGCGCCCAGTTCACCCTGCCGTTTCAGATCATTAGTGTGATCCCCACTGACACACCGTATGGCAGTGAACGGCTCCACTCTGAGCCATGAGCAATAGCAAGCTGTTAATGATGCCCTCAGCCCAAAACATGTATTTTAATGAATGTGATGGGAACTTTCAGTTCTCAGCACGCAGGCATCGCTGCCAAACAAACACTCAAGGTTGTGTTTTGCCACTGTATCCCAGAGAGGCACATACACATTTACACATACATATTCAAAGACTAACCCCTGTTGAAGCAGGAATATCTTTTGTTTTATTCTGCAAACTCAAAGTCGCTACAGAAAACCACCTGAAGAGGTCAGGGTAGGTTAGGAGAGAGACTACAAACGGGTCTGACAACATGTAGTGGGGAGAGGGAGAACTTTTTTTTTGCTGTATTCTTGTTTTGATGTTTTAATATTTAATATTATTGTAAGGAAACCTGAAACGCGAGGGCAGCCTTTTGTAAATATTTTTAGGCCATTGAGTCATCTGAGTTCCCTACTGCTAGGTCAAACGGTGTGGAAACCCTGTAGCAATAAGGGGAACCTGGCTTTGTATGCCCCACTGCCACATTCTCCTGCAGCCCGGAGGAACAAATAATTCTGAGGATTAAAATGATCACAAAGCTGCTATTCCTTCACAGCAAAACAAGCCCAGTAAAATAGATACATCTCGTGGTATCTGAGCTGTTGTGCCCTATAGCCGGAAGTTTCAGTTAAAGTCATCTATATGAAAATAATGCAGATAACTCTTTTCCTTTCACTGATGCTGAGATATGAGGTGCACATGAGAAGACAGAACTTCAGAGGAATCAGATTGCTTATGGGCAGTGTTGAGTGCTTTTAAAACAGGAGATTAGGGGACTGCTTATCAACTACTGAAAGCAACTCAGGAAACAAAGTCAGTTAAAGGAGTTTATCCTCCAAGCAAGCAAAAGCAAACGAAAAGCAGTTTCCAGACAAGATGAGCATGTAGATGGGTCCTGCCCTCCCTGACTGAGCTGAGCAGGAGAAGGAAAAAAAGCTATTTTATTTGTATCAGGCATATTTATTTTCTCGGATGTTGCTGAAATACACATCTGCTGTCTTCGATAGGAACAACATCAGTAACTGTTTGGTTTTTATCATTTTCTTGTTTCTCATGGCGTCATCCCCAGGGATCACAATGTTTTTCAGGATGCAGACCCACAAAAAACCATACATTTAGTGGTATACCTTGAACAAACACAAAGACTGTTTTTTCCTGGCTCCTTCAAACAAAATTGTCACATTGACGTTGTTCATCAGATACAATAGAAATTCCATGTTTTATGGCTGTATCCATGCTAACCAAAACTGACAAGAGAAGCTGCTCTTCAGTTGTGAAATTATCATATGCAGCTTGATAGGAAAGCTTTGTTTCCAAAAGCATGTGATGCTAGTAGGGAACAGTGCTTGTCTTTGCCCATAAATGCTTTGTTTGTTAAACAAAATGCAGTGGGAAGCTTCTGATGATACAGTGTGCTAATAGTCCTCTTAAGATTGTTTTACTTTTTAAGGCTTTTCAGGTTGCCTAACATGCTGAAGAAAGATGTAGTCAGAGGCTACTCTCCACATGAACATTCAAGTCTCTTTAAAAATCAAATATTCCTGAGATTTCTGAACTGAAGATAAAAGACTGGAAAGTAAAAGGGCAAGAAAAAAAGTTTCCTGATAGGACAAAGACAAATTGCCGTCTTCCTGCCATTTGGGGTCAAACTGTGTTGACAATGTCCTTAAGGGTCAATGTTTGCCATTTATTTGTATTAGAGGCTTATTTAGAAAATCTCTCAGCTCAGTTTCTGAACAACCAGCAGCCTGTCAGACATTAAGAAGTTGTTCACAGGATGATTGCATGGTTAATACATCAGGCAGTCAGAGGAACCATGTGTCCATGCATAGTGAGCCTACAGGCCTAAAGAAAAGAAACAGAAGGAAGAATCAAACATTGAAAAATTAAGTTAACATGTATTTAGCTGTAAATGAAAATTTCTAGAGATGTGTTTCACAAGATGCTCCATGCACGATGACTATTATTTGCCAGGAAAGGTTTAGGTGGTCACTAGATTAAGAATAATAACAATAACAGAGATAGTGGGGTTCAAGAAACAGTGGACATATCTTTTCCGTGAGTTTCTCACAGTGCACGAGAGAGGCCAGTAGCTGTGAAGAGCCTAGTGTTGGAGAAAGCAGACAGCAGATTTGTGATGAGAAGCAGCCCTGTTTCTATTCACTGTTGATTCCTTGACTGAGACACATCAGCCTTTCAGTTTGACTAATCTTGAGTTTTGCTCCCTATTCCCATGCCGTTCAGCTCCCAACCCAAGCACCCCCATTTTTCTTCCATGTCTCTCACCGCCTCTTGGCCACCTTCCCCATAACCTGCTTTGCAGTAGTCACCACCAGGATATGCTCTGCTCTAGGGACATGGTGTAGTGGGTATGGTGGTGTTGCGTTGACGATTGGACTCGATGATCTTAGAGGTCTTTTCCAACCTTAACGATTCTATGATTCTATGGTTCTAAGCCAAGGGGGCACAACTTGCCCCAGGTCACTCAACAGACCTCAGCACCATAGTGGGTTCATCACTATGGCCTCCAGATCTTTACACAACAGCTGCCAGGGCAGGTAAGGGCTAACAGGGGCTTACTCATTCAGCTATAGCACTGGCACTAGGAGAAACACACACTGCTTTTCTTGGTCCTCTCAAACACCAGATAACTTTTCTGCAGGGGAGAAGCTGCTGTTCTGTGTTGGTAATTGAGTCAGGCTTATAAACAATATGGAAAAGGAGGCTTATTGGGATTTCCACACAATAATCACAAAATGAGTGAAAGATAGGTTGGTTTTGTTTAGTGTACCTCATGTTAGGGTCTCATTGGAAGTAGGGAATAACCTTCAAAATTGTGGTAAGCAGAAGTGGGATTCATGTCACCCAACACCAGAGGTCGATACGTAGACATTTGTCTGAGTGTTTCCAAGATCCATTTATAGTTAATAGGAAAATGAATCTCCTAAGGCACAGCTCTTTGGAAAAACAAACAAACAAAAACCCCAAAACCCCACAGATGTTTCTAAGAGGCCAGATGAAGCTGTGCAAGAGTCCGGAGAAGCCATTATTTTATTTCATTGGCTACTAGTGAGTCTGGGGAGACTAGCTCAGATGGGGATATCTGTACTGTGAACACACACAATTAAGAGATATAACTCATCTGAGACTTCCTCCCACTCATGCCTTTTTTAAAAACAGGTCCTGGAATCACATCTTGGACTTTTAATTTTCAGAATTTTCAACCACCTGAACTTAAAAAGCAAACTACAGAATCAACCTCTCCCCCAAAAACCATCTCTGGATGGTTCAGGAACAAGGTGCTTTGGCTTCTTCCTCTGGTCCACTCACAGAAAGTGAGTAGAGAGAGAGAGAATTCTGTGCTTTTTATGTTATGACCCTGTAACAATTATGTGTTGATGTGGAAATAAACAGCTATGGATTTTATTTTTAGAGCTTTCCCTTTCATAGTCTACTAACATTTGGTCATATTGCTCTCACATACAGTCATGTGTTGATTGTATCCTTCACACACACACACACACACACACACACACACAAATATACTTTTCCACAGAGCAAGGAAGTTGAAATTCTAGTCTATTTAGAATTAAACTGAGTGTGGCTTCAAGTTCTATAAATCAAAGCTGTGGCAGCTTGTAACCATTGTCCCATTTAATGAGTTAATGTCTGTACAGAGTTTTGAACATCTCAGACATTGTATAAATTGTGTGTATTATTATGAATTTATCTGATTTCATGACAAGCTGTACATTTCACGGTTTTCAGTTTTGATGCATCTCTAAGGTCTTATCTGAATTTAAAAGGTTTCCAAAGTGATCCTAAAAAACTCTTAGCATGGATGAAATTTATCCTAGGAAAGTAAACAAGAAGAGAAAGCCAACCCAAGTCAGCAGTTCTGTTCTGTTACAGAAACAGCTAATAGTACCTCTCTGAGCTGTATTGGTAAAAAGATTTTCTTGCCATTACACGTGCAATATATGTGCAATTTTCTTGCATACATAATTGCAAGAAATGTATGATGTTTACCAGTGTAGATATAACCAAGTATTTCAAGTATATTCCTTTTGATCTGTCAGGGAGTGCCCCAAAGAAACTTCCATATCCTGCAGCAAGCCAGCAGCTGTAACGTCAGGTTACAGGTTGACAGCTGGACTGACCTTTGCAGGTGATCTTTTGATCAATTGGGCACCCCAAGGGTCTCGCCATCACTCTTATCCACACTTACCGTCATCAGGGCTGGTCACCAGATCACAGGTCAGACTGACCAGTTGTGTTTCTTGCTCCCAGAGAAACAAATAGTATGTTTAGTTTGTTTCGATAGTATGAAGTGAGAGTTCATTATGCAAGTCCCAATCTGAAGTGAGTAAGATGTGACTGGTCAACATGCTGGCAAAAATAGCCTTCATATCCCTAATGAAAAAAGAAATTTAGCCAGCAAATACTGAAGTGTTGAGGACTACAGATTTTATCTTGCTGCACAATTCTTGCAGTTTCTCATTGCAGCACTCTCTTGCACATAGGGAAGAAATGTTTTGATACAGAGATAAAATATCCTTGTGTTGGACATTCTCCATGTCTTGGGATTCCTGCATTAGCATTTCATAATGGGGTACCCAAAGTCCAAACACCAACCAAAAAAGTATACTCAAATTACTTTTATAGCCATTTTTTAAGCAACCTTTCATTTTCTGCTGATCTCTGTAAATAAATAAATGAATAAAATGTTGATGGTCCTTGTTAATCTGGCAGTATATTCCAGCCTTTGATCTCCATGGAGGAAAGATGATCAGAAAAGCATATAATGTATGTCAAATTCTGACACTGATCGTCTTTGCCTTGGCTCCTTCATTTACAAGATTATGTTCATGTGGCAACCTTGATGGAGCAGCATTAAATAAGATAAGCCACTAGAGTCTCTTAGAATGCCATGAAAGTACATTTTTTTGAAGATGTGACTCAGAATATAAAGAAGCAAAAAACGTATTGAAACTCATTCTGAAAATATGTTCTGGAGTTATTTACTTCCTAGTTAAGGCTAAGGATGGAGGGAGAGATATGGAAAGATTTTTTTAATCTTCCAGTCTTGGAATGTAGTTTGTTAAATATTCATCAGCGGCTGTACATTCATATTGCATCCCCCACTGAGCTAGGGGAATCTATTTCTAAAGAAGTGGCAGAGCTCATACATGTTCTTAGCCCCAGGCTAACGCTCTCTGATTTTGGGGAGATAGGAATATGGACTAGTCCCATGCTTCAAGAATCCCACCTCAATCCACCCTCTCCCAAGGCTAGGACAGCATCAGCAAGGAACAAAGATCCCTGTTTTTCCTTTTCATTCTTCCTTATCCCACTGAAGAAATAACAAAGTTGAACAGAAGAGCCAAGACCTCCATTGACTCCGAGAGCTCTACAACTTTAAAATCTGGAAACTGAACAAGATGCATTTTCTCAAAGATGAAATGAGGCTGTGGCTCTGTTTTAGCAGAAGGGAAGCTGCCACAGAACCTTCTATCTCTTCTATGAGAAGGACGTCCAGCTCCACTCTTCTCCAGCCCATAGAAGACCAGTATCCAGTTCAGACCTCCTCCCCAGGTACATCACCACCACCTTTCAGTCTTTCTTCTTCCTCATTTCCCAGAGCAAAATCAATGGAATATACCTGAGTCATTAAGACCTCCTGTGTCCAGGGAAGAAACCTGCAAAGACAAACACTTTTCCAAATTTCCCACTCATTACTCTGGTCCCTGTTATTAAAGTTACTGAAGCTTTGCTGCCATGTCCTAGGTTACTCTTTGATACTTCAAGTTTAATTTATACTAGTGACACAGAAAAATTACAACTCCAGATAAATATCTCTTCAACTTGGCTTTCCCTCAGCACCTGGCAAATCAGGTGGCTGTTCCTATATTTTGATCCTTTGAAGTCACAATTCAGTCCATCACATTAGCTCCAAGACAGAGACACAGCTAATAGATGTCACACATGAGCAGTTACAGCGGCATTTCCTCTAGTGCAATGACTCTTTCAAAAGGGCAAATGTTGTTGCACAGAACTTAATTATTTTAGGTCCTGTCCCAAGACTGCATAATGAACTATACTAGAAACTGAGGACTGCCAGAAACAATCCCCTCTTCTCCTCCAGTTTCACACTCTGTCTCACATTATAATTCTCTCATATTGAGAGCCACATAGATGTTTTTCATTTAAAAAAAAAAAAAACTACAAAAAGGAAGTTTTCCTTTTCCTTCAAATCACTATCAGAGTAAGACAATAAGACATGTTGGAGTAGGAGGCTGGAAGTAGGAGGCTGGAAAAACGACACAGAACCAATGAGTCACATTATTCACTGGGATACTGATAGATACACAGTTATTACTGGAAAAAGCATGATAAAAAGCCCTAATTGAAACAGAAATGCAGCTATTGCTGGGGTGAAACTAAGTAGCAAAGCATATGTAAAGAGTAGTGGGAATGAAGACATATCACTGAAATTGAAGGGGAAAAAAAAATCAGGTTCTTCCATAACCCCAAATGGAAAAGTCTAGTTTGGGAAGAAGAAAGTGTAGGGAGATTATTGTAGTTGAAGGTAGGCAGGGATGCAGCATTACCTCTGTCTGTACACTATTTCCTGCAAAGGGTTGCAGTTCTGCAGGCTAATATCTTAGTTCAGCAATCAGCTTGAGAGAAGAGAAACGACCTCTGAATCACCTAAATTTTCCCTTCAATTCCTCCATTACAAGGAACAGACTCTTTCTGACTCAACTTAAACATGTGAGATGGAGTGAGAACACAGCATGAGCAATTAGAGCTACAGAACTTAAACTTTTATGGTCTGCACCTTTGCTGTAGCAAAGATAAGATTTAAAGGCTCAGAGGGTAACTTAGCCTTTTTGTTGAGGAAGAAAATAATTTTCTTGCCTGACATAATTCTTCACACAAGGCCAATCTAAATATACAGTTTTATTACCCTACCATTTATGGTTCTGAAGGAATCAGAAAGCTTACCTACCTGGAAATGATCGATATCTCCCAGTTTCAGAGTTGGAACTGATAAAACTTAAAAGGGGAAAAAAACCACAAAAAAACATCCAAGCAAGAAGCTCTGAGAAGAATCCCATAAATTTGCCACCAGCTGCTGTATTTATTTACCCCCCACTATCCTCTCTGCAATGCACAGGCCTCTAACACAGACACAGGAGACACAAATTGCAGATTACTCTTTGACCCCTGTAGACTTCAATCAATAGAATCACATGTGATCTGAAAATTAAATCTCTGAGGTTTTCATGCATGTGAATGAGAGTGCAAATTCCAGTTCTATTGACAAGGCTATAATCCTGTTGCACAACTGTATCACTTCAGCTGAAACTATATTAATATTGACATTTGACAATGGATGCATCACTGGGAGGGGGAATAGGACATGAGTTAAAATGGAGCAAATCTAATAATCAAGCCAATGATGCTATAGCACTGAGTTTCATTCTGTTATAAGCTCTGTAAATTATGCTTTGTTCTTCATGCTCCTAAAATATTTTAGAGCATTTTTCTTGCAACACTGAAATGTAAAGAAATTTTAAATAGCATGAAAGGATACAAACCTAATGAAACATGGTTTATGCTGTAAATCTACCCAACCATTCTCTTAGGGTAACACTGAGCATCAATCAAAGTTATATTATTTGTTTATGAGTTGCTGGATCCAATTCTTGAAGGCATGTTGTTTCTCTGTTCCAAAGAGCTACTTTCATACGGAAAGAACTGCTTGTAGCATCAATTAGGGTAGGTTCACCTAAGGACAGACTTTGCCTATGTCTCTCAGTGGTCTATATGGGAGTCTCAACTTCACTGGAGTATGAAGACAATAGAAGTTACTTGGCTGTTCTATAGGGATCATTTCTAAAGCTCAATAACAAAGGAAAAAGAAAAAGAAATCAAACTGAAGTAGCCCATCTTGATAGCAGAGCTGGAGTATGTTGAGAAAGTGTAAAGTATCTTCTGCTGTTACTTAAATCATTATTATGATCAGAGATAAACCTCGGAGAGGAGATCCACATTGTGGGCTGAGCAGTCATAAGAAACAGTTAAAGTACGGGATAATGTTTGAATCAATCTTCATCTTTCTCTGGCTGCTACTGACACCTCTGACAAACCTGGATTGATCTTTTCACTTCTTCCTCATCACATACAATTAGTGGCACCTGGGTGAGAACAAACTCTAGGTCAGAAGCTCATCTAACCTGGCCTGCAATATACAGGGCTGGAGTCAAGGAATAAAAAACAGGAGCTTTGCATTATGAGGGCAATGAGCCTGTAACTTCCTTCATTCAGATTCCGCCCTGTGAAAAAGGTCCAGCAACACGAAAGGTGAAATGATATGATGACCAAGCAGATCCAGCCAACTCATTAGGCAATGCTCCACAGACCCTTTTTTAAAAAAAAAAAAAACTTAATTGTCCACATTAAAAATGAATTAACACATCACAGGAACACATCCTCTAAAGCCCTGACATTAGTGTGCATTTTAATAGCTAATTAAAACACTTTCACCTCTTAAAATTGCCAGTAAATCCCAGACAGGACCTTCTTCTTGAGCTCCAAGCCAAGAGAAAAGAAGGAAATGAAAATGTGCTGCTATTGTAACTGTGGATGAGAGGCAGAAGCACAGATTTTCATGTTACCTTCTACTAAGGACTCACTATGGGAATCTGGCATTAATTTCAGTCCAGCAGTCTTTCAGAAGAGCTATTTCTCTTTCTGTTCTGCATTTTTGGGTGTCACAATCAGTCACACCAACTTTTTATTTGATTATTTTCAGAAGCGCAAAGGCAGAAATTCATATATGCTCAGCTTTCACAGCTCCCATTGTCTTTAACTGCACAGCAACCAGACAGGGCATTCAGAATAAGATTAGGAAGAAAAAAAAAAAAAGCCATTTCTACTTCATCTCAGAGCACTGTCTGACAGATTTTATGATGTCATTGGGTGATGGTGACAGTTACTCATATTCCAAGAAGACCTGAAGATCTAGACAGGTGTCAATCTGCATCAGCTTTGTGCAGCTTCCTCTGGAAACTCCTTTGGAAACTCTGTATCCATATATTTCCAGTCCCAAGAGAGGGGAGCAAAGAATATGATGTTTATAGAGTTTACAATGAGAGTTTATTTTGACTTTTATCACTAAAGCTCTGCAGTTAAGGTAAAGTCTATTTTCCCCATGCAAAGAAACATAGAGCAGATATAACACCAAAGGTTTTACAGAGAGTTCCTATGATTTGGCAGAACTATTGCTGTTGAGTTGCCTGTGGATTCACATCTTGAAAGGGATTTCCTATATTCTTTGTGGCTGCTTGTACTATCTAAACAGGTTAAAAAATCCATGTATTTAAGATATCCCCTCTTCCATCATCATCTGATCAAAATCGGCCCATGAGTTCAAAGGTAAGCAAGAACATGTGTGCTGTGCTAACAAGTCTAGTTTCCTTAGCTGGAAAGGAGCTGATGCTATACCAAAGGCCGTATATAGAATCATAGAATCATAGAATAGTTTGGGTTGGAAGGAACCTTTAAAGGTCATCTAGTCCAACCTTCCTGCAGTGAGCAGGGACATCTTCAACTAGATCAGGTTGCTGAGAGCCCTGTCCAACCTGACTTTGAAAGTTTCCAGTGATGGGGCATCCACCACCTTTCTGGGCAACCTGTTCCAGTGTTTCACCACCCTCATGGTAAAAAATTTCTTCCTTATATCTAGTCTAAATCTCCCCTCTTTTAGTTTAAAACCATTCCCCCTTGTCCTGTCACAACAGGCCCTGCTAAAAAATTTGTCCCCATCTTTCTTATAAGCCCCCTTTAAGTACTGAAAGGCTGCAATAAGGTCTCCCTGAAGCCTTCTCTTCTCCAGGATGAACAACCCCAACTCTCTCAGCCTGTCTTCATAGGAGAGGCGTTCCATCCCCCTGATCATTTTCGTGGCCCTGCTCTGGACCCGCTCCAACAGGTCTATGTCTTTCTTGTGCTGAGGGCTCCAGAGCTGGACACAGTACTGCAGGTGGGGTCTCACCAGAGCGGAGTAGAGGGGCAGAATCACCTCCCTCAACTTGCTGGCCACGTTTCTTTTGATGCAGCCCAGGATACAGTTGGCCTTCTGGCCTTCTGCAAGCGCACATTGTCGGCTCATGTCCAGCCTTTCATCCACCAGTACCCCCAAGTCCTTCCTTCACACGGGCCCACTTCTTGAGCTTGTCCAGGTCCCTCTGGGTGGCATGCCGTCCCTCAGGCGTGTTGACTGCACCACTCAGCTTGGTGTTGTCTGCAAACTTGCCGAGGGTGCACTCAATCCCACTGTCTATGTCATTGATGAAGATATTAAACAATACCGGTCCCAATACGGACCCCTGTGGGACACAACTTGTCACCGATCTCCATGTGGACATTGAGCCATTGACCACCACCCTCTGGATGTGATCATCCAACCAATTCCTCATCCACTGGACAGTCCACACATCAAATCCATACCTCTTCAGTTTAAAAAGAAGGGACCGTGTCAAAGTCTTACAGAGGTCCAGGTAGATGGCATTGGTAGCCCTTCCCATGTCCACTGATGTAGTCACTTCATCATAGAAGGCCACTAGGTTGGTCAGGCAGGACTTGCCTTTGGTGAAGCCAGTACTGATCTGTTCTGGAGTTTTCACATGTGAACCTTAGCCTGAGGCACCTGCATACATCAGGCTTGAAACTACTGCACTGAACTGATTTTTCTTCTTTTTGGAAGCAAATAGATTCACAGGCCAACATCTGCAGCAAAGAAAGGCAGATTTCCTAAGAAGCGGGGTTGTACATGCCCATGAAGAGAGGGCATAGGACACAACATATAGTGAGGGAAAAGCACATGTAGAGCACTGGTCCATAGTTGGCAAAGGGCATCGAGCTGACAGTTTTATATCAGGCTCAGACAAAACCAGATTTCAGGTGGGAAAGACAAGGTTTGAATTTTCATCAAACCAGTTAGCCTTGCCCAACTCTCCCTTAAACTCAGATAAACAATCTTTTCAAGAGTAATTAAATAGAAAAAGGAGACAATACTAGAATCTGTTCATGCCTTACACTGCAGAGAAAGTTTAGCCCATAAATCAGTGCTGTGGTGCTGCAGGAGAGGATATGGTTGATGGAGGAGAAGTTGCAGAACTTCAGATACTTTGGGCAAGAGTTTGGAGAGAGATCCTAAAGTCCTGGTACAGATGTTTTATTAATGTCTGGAGCCAGTGTTGAGCTTTCTGGAGCTCCTTCTGTTTCCAACCAGGTAAAAGACTGAAGAAGGCATCAAACCTACCATGAATTGGAGAACTCTGGTCTTTGTGTCCTACTTCCAAACTGGCAGAATTAAGGATACCATCTTGAGGCAGGTGCAGTGGTGGGAAATGCTGGAAAGTCTGCCTATATTGTAAAATGCAAACCCAATTGCCTTGAGATGCTCCCTTGAAATTTCATTGTCACCAGAAACCAAAAAAAAAAAGAATTTTGGAGATCACATCCAGGTTTAGAAGAGAGAGCAAAAATTAAATTCCCCTTCACAATACATTTTTGCAGGTGTGTTTTTTTATGATGAATCTAGAAAAAACCAGCAATGCCCCACCCACAGGGTCACATTGCAGAATTCCCGGAGGCTGCTCTCTCACCAGGGAGAAGGGCTTTTTCCATTTCACTAAGGTCATGGAGGAATTAATACCGCTAAACATAACCACTTAAAATAAAAACATTAAAAAGGCAATTCCTTCTCCCTGTATATGCTGCATCTCCACGAGGGGTCTCTGCAGACACGGCTACAGCGGCGACGCGCTGCGCTGTGCGAGCCCCCAGCAAGGGTGGGCGATGTGATGGGTGGCATCGCAGCTACACCAGGTTTGATGGAGGCAAACTAAGGAAGAGGTCAGGAGGAGACCGACATACTATATCCTTTTGTACCCCACCTGGGAGAGTGCCACGTAGAACCTGCTCCCAGTGCCGGTGTAGTATAGGGCTGAGCTATAAACCTTACCTGTGGGTGAGGTAACTTCGGCGGTAGCAAAGCTTGTGCTCCGTGCTGCTCTGAAAGTTGCTTCCTTGGCCAGGCCAGACATATGCTGTGCCAACCAGGGCATAAACCCACACCCTCAGCCCCCAGAGGCCAGCAACAACTGGAGCTCTGGACATTCACTTGAAAATAACTGCACACAGCTGTGGCAGATGAAGTTTTTTCTGCCCTTTTCCTCACTGCATTCATTTTCAATACAGGCAGAGTGAAAGTAAGAGCTTTCTAAGGCTTTTTAACTATTTTGAGCAGCCCTGGTGTTCTTGTTGTTCCTTCATTAATATTTCCTCCTACCAGTAGTTTGCTGATGCAGGGCACCAAGCTGTTTTTTTGATGAGACAGCCTAATTTGATCATCATCTTGAAGGGTGCTTTACTTTTTCTTCCATTCTAAATTTGAAACAATTAACACTACGAGCATTGTGTCCACACTCTTCATGTTTGTCTGCCTGTGCACGTGCACACACAGAAGCACTCACATTTAACTGTCAGAAAATGAGTCATTTTCTACAATATAATTTTGAAAAATATAAAAAATAGAGTCAAAAGAGACCTCAGGATGACTACCTCACCCACCCAGCTTCAGGAAGTAAGAATCAACTCTATGTAATGCATTTTTTATAATTATCAGTGCAAGCAGTTCTTTAATACTTCCCAGGGAATTGATTTCTGTCTTTCCCATTAGAAGAAGGTCTCCTGGTTTCTCACCTGTGGCTACTCTGACACCTTTTAAACCCATGTGTCCTTGTACACTTGACGATGGCCATCAAAAAAAGCTCAATCCCCTTCTTTGGTCACACGGCTAACGACACACTTAGCTCTTCCCTGCTAACCACTGAACTGCTCTCACACAAAAAGGACTCTGGTTGAATCAAAGCCCAGTCTATCCTGTGCCTGTTAACTCACTGCGATGGACAACTTCTCAATTTAAAATGTGAGATATTTTGTGTATATATATAATATGTATATTTTGAATGTATTCACTTTAATAAAAGACTGTGGCTTCAGTATGAAACTGGTGTATAAGCAGTACAGGCACTTAGACCTCTCTTGCCTGACTAAATTTTCCAATTAATTTCAGTTTATTTCATACCTTGAAAAACTACACTGAAACATGTAAACCAGAGAAGCTTTTTCCATTATTTTGGTTTAAACATTGCTGTGTTTAGAGAAAAATTGGAGTCTTTTTCCTCATCTGAATCAGAAAATCAGATCTCTGTACACTGAGAGAAGCAAAAAAATCTGTCCTGGATTCAAATATTCCCAAATGATGCCTAATCCCAGGCCTCAAACACAGCTGCTTTCTGTGATACAGAAAGCCACTTGAGCGCATGCAAGCTTTCCTGAGCATGGATGGAAAGGCTCAGAGTTTAATGCTCTTATTTTTATGTTCACAGTTTGATACAGAAAGCTGATTAGACAGAGGTGAAAGGTTATTTGATGCTTTTTTAATCCAATCAATATTACAGGTCTCCTTATCTCTTTACTGAGTCGCTGGTCTGGAAAAATATCTTAAGGTGCAAGACTCATCCCACCCGCTCGGCTAAAGTAAAAGGCATCCCAAACCCTGGCAGCGCTGGACCTGAATGTTCAAGGTCTGAAACAGGTTCTGGTTCAGAAAACTCCAGTTTCCTTAGTTCCCAGCAAGAGTGAGCCTCCAGAGCCTCACAGGAAAGAAAAAAGAAAAAAAAAAAAAAAGAAGGAAAAAAAAAGAGGAAAAAAAAATCCCAAACCAAAAAACCTACAAAAAGTAATCGAACAAGCACTTTCCTGCTTCACTGAATTTCTATCCTATGAAGCATTAACCATTTATAATGTATATAGCCTTCCCCCTGAAGACTACTGGAGCCTTTTGCAAGAATTTTATGCAAGAATCAGATGTAAGTGTTGAATTCCATCTTTATAAAGCTTGACAACAATTTGCTCCAGATTTTACAATAAACTCTGCATGTGTATGAGTATGAGGAGTTTGAGGTACATATTTTTCCATGTTGCCTTCTAGTGGTTTTTTCTTACAGGGCAGGAGAGGCAATTATTCATATTGACTGTGAAAAGGTCTCATCTCAAACAGTGTGAGCTTTCACACCAGGCAAGGCACCCATCTCCTGCCTCTTTGTTTGAATATGGCATTCTAGGTATTATTTCTAGGCTTTTGTAAGCAAAGAAGGTAAAAAACAACTTCTGGAACCATGACATGACATCAAGCTCTAAACATATTTCCCGGGGGGGAACGTTGCCACCAAGGACAAGGAAAAGGCTGAGGTACTCAACGCCTTCTTTGCCTCAGTCTTTAGTAGTCAGAGTGGTTATCCTCAGGGTACTCAGTCCCCTGAGCTGGAAGACAAGGACGACGAGCAGGATAAACCCCCCATAATTCAAGAGGATGAAGTTAATGACCTGCTATGCCACCTGGACGTTCACAAGTCTATGGGGCCAGATGGGATCCACCCGAGGGTACTGAGGGAGCTGGCAGAGGAGCTTGCCGAGCCGCTCTCCATCATTTACCAGCAGTCCTGGTTAACTGGGGAGGTCGCGGACGACTGGAGGCTCGCCAATGTGACTCCCATCTACAAGAAGGGCCGGAGGGAGGATCCAGGGAACCACAGACCGGTCAGCCTGACCTCGGTGCCGGGGAAGATCATGGAGCGGTTGGTTTTGAGGGTGCTCATGAGCCATGTCCGGGACAACCAGGGGATCAGGTCCAGCCAGCACGGGTTCATGGAAGGCAGGTCCTGCTTGACCAACCTGATCTCCTTCTATGACCAGGTGACCCGCCTAGTGGATGAGGGAAAGGCAGTGGATGTGGTCTACTTGGACTTCAGTAAAGCCTTTGACACTGTCTCCCACAGCATTCTCCTAGAGAAGCTGGCGGCTCACGGCCTAGACAGGTACACTCTTCGCTGGGTAAAAAACTGGCTGGACGGCCGAGCCCAGAGAGTTGTGGTGAACGGAGTTAAATCCAGTTGGCGGCCGGTCACGAGCGGTGTTCCCCAGGGCTCAGTACTGGGGCCAGTCCTGTTCAATATCTTTATCAACGATCTGGACGAGGGGATCGAGTGCTCCCTCAGTAAGTTTGCAGATGACACAAAGTTGGGCGGGAGTGTTGATCTGCTCGAGGGTAGGAAGGCTCTGCAGAGGGACCTGGACAGGCTGGATCGATGGGCCGAGGCCAACTGTATGAGGTTCAACAAGGCCAAGTGCTGGGTCCTGCACTTCGGCCACAACAACCCCAGGCAACGCTACAGGCTTGGGGAAGAGTGGCTGGAAAGCTGCCCAGAGGAAAAGGACCTGGGGGTGCTGATTGACAGCCGGCTGAACATGAGCCGGCAGTGTGCTCAGGTGGCCAAGAAGGCCAATGGCATCCTGGCCTGTATCAGAAATAGTGTGGCCAGCAGGAGTAGGGAGGTGATCGTGCCCCTGTACTCGGCACTGGTGAGGCCGCACCTTGAATACTGTGTTCAGTTTTGGGCCCCTCACTACAAGAAGGACATGGAGGTGCTGGAGCGTGTCCAGAGAAGGGCAACGAAGCTGGTGAAGGGCCTGGAGCACAAGTCTTATGAGGAGCGGCTGAGGGAACTGGGACTGTTTAGCCTGGAGAAGAGGAGGCTGAGGGGAGACCTCATCACGCTCTACAACTACCTGAAAGGAGGTTGTAGCGAGGTGGGTGTTGGTCTCTTCTGCCAAGTAACTAGCGATAGGACAAGAGGAAATGGCCTCAAGTTGCACCAAGGGAGGTTTAGATTGAACATTAGGAGAAATTTCTTTACTGAAAGAGTGGTCAGGCCTTGGAACAGGCTGCCCAGGGAAGTGGTTGAGTCACCATCCCTGGAAGTATTTAAAAGACGTGTAGATGAGGCCCTTAGGGACATGGTTTAGTGGGCATGGTGTGTTGGGTTGACGGTTGGACACGATGATCTTAGAGGTCTTTTCCAACCTGTATGATTCTATGATTCTATGATTCTATATCCCAGAAAAAAAGTAAAAGCAGACATGTCCCTATTGTCTATTTCCGTCAAATTTTTTGTGTTTCTTGTGCACATCGTAATAGTGTGCATTCTATTTTGGCTTTGCTTTGGTTGATGTGCTCCAGCACACTGCATGAGTGACTAGGAGCCACCTTTCTCAGGAGACTTAAGATAGCTGCATGGGTACATCAAACTGCAATTCCCTAAAGCAAGGAGTGGAAGCAGGGAAAAGGTCACCAAGAGAAATCTGGCATATGATGGATATCTCATATCTGAAGATCTGGCATGTAGTGAAGTATGATCAATTTGATCTAGCACGACAAACAACTACCCAAGGTAACTTGTATTATTCGTATTCTTTACTTCTGAGGATAAAAGCATGTTTAATAACTCAGATTACAACCACCGTTTTGGAAACCTACAACCACTTCTGAGTAACGGATCTATATTAGACCCCTTTGGGGCCTGATGAAAAGAGCTGGGTTTTGGTTCATTTCTATCCTTTAAAGAAGGTTGCAGGAAGATTTGTAGAAAATAACATCAGAAAGAAAGTACATAAACCCAATCAAAACACACAGACCCATCAATTCAGTGACATAGGCATTGAAACATTTCCCTGGTCCCAAGTATGCTTCACTGGGGACTTTTGGGCTCTTTCTCTTCCAGTTTGCAAGTGAGCGAATGCTGCTGAACTACACATGGATTTTAGTTCTATCTATATAATCCAAGAGGATGAAAATTAGTAGTGACAGGGGCTAATTATGGTACTTGAACAGAAGAATCTTAATTGAAATAAATCAATGGCAGTAAGGATGGTAAGAAAAAAGAGCTGATGGAAGAGATTTGAAATGGAAAAGAAGAGACTGAATTACCCTTTTAAAGTTTCCAGAGAGTCTGAGACTGCTTGAGAGCAGAATGTTTTTTCACAGGGGAAAACAAAACAAAACAAAACCAAACCAAAATACCACTACCACATGCCACTGCTCTGTTTTATGTCACTTGGAGTCATTGCCACAAGCACTTTGCAGACATGAAACTGAGATGGGTTGCAGTTGTTATGACTGTCTGGCTCAAAAATTCAAGGAGATAGCTAAATCCTGGGAGAACTGGAATACAGCAGACAAAGACTAATTAAGAATATGATGGGCTGTATTGCAGCTCTGTTCTCCCTGAGCGGTGTGACCTCTGGACAGATGGTCATCTGAGCTGTCCTGGGTCTCTAATGTTCCAGGATTTAGAAATGTCTCAGCAAACAATTCTCTTCAATTCTTTTTTCCTTTTCATCTGTAATGAGCGTAGTAGAACTAGTTAAAATATTTCCAATTCAGTTATCTCTCATCAAAACTGAAATATGGTCATAAGAACTGCTTGATGTTAATTTCTTCCCCACCTCATAAAAGTTTGGGTGGAAAAATTCTGGAACAGATTAGTAGCTGATAGCAGAACACTTTCTTAAGTTTCATCCTGTTTCTGCTGCACCAAATGAGGTACAGTCTAGTTTCCAGTATTTTCCTTGGCCAGCTTTGTCACTCACTGCTACACAGGTACAGACTCTTGGATGAGTGAATCTATAAGGATTTATGATGGCTTCACATAGACAGCAGTGGTAGAAAGTAAATAGATGTTATAATCTGTTGTTGCCATAGAAGGGTCAGAGCTGGAGACCAGAGCAACTCAGGTACCAGGAGCTAATCATCAGCTATCCATCCTCCCACCCTGGAAACTCATTTATCCTTCAGAATTGGAAATGACCAAATCAAATTAGGGAAGATCAGCTGGCAACATGAAATTAGACTTAGACTCCATTTAATCTCAGTCCATGGTTTGCCTTGTTTTCTTTCTTGTTTTATTCATTTTCCTCCCTTCTTGTCTGTCTCTCTTTGGAATAACACTGCAAGTTACTCTGACAGATGTTTTTATTGTCATGTATCCTCCTTGTTTATTGACACATGGCTAGACATCTATTAGAAAGGAATTAGAGGATTAATTACACCAAAGTCTGCTCCTGCACACAGCATTAAAGACTATTGCCAGAGCTGAGGTCAGAAAAACAGCAGAAGGAAATTCAAAATAGTTTAATTTTTCTCCACAACATTAGGATTAGCCATATGAAGCAGTATATTCCTCTGTTTAGGAGGGATGATAGTGAGGGTTGATCACTGCTGAGGGTCAGACTTAAAGGTTCCCCTCAAGGAAGGCATCAATGAACTTTACCACCAGACTCCCCAGGCTGGGTCTCCCCCTTCCACTCATCATTAATGGGTTTGTTGTGCGGAGCGTAACAGGTCAGCTGGCCATGGAGGACAGAGATCTTTCCCAGCATTGCTCCCATGTTCATTTTCCATTTGTATTTTTCAAGATTATTTTTGCTTTAAGAGATTGTCCAAAGCCAGAGTAACAGCTAGAATCACCTGACATTCAGGAGGTCTGTTTGGAAAGCAAATTCAGAACTGCATCTCTACTGGCTTGGAAAGTTAAAAAACCTGATCTGGGAAACTACAAAACTGAATGCTATTCCATTTTTTCTCATCTTCCTCTACAACATTGAATGTTCTTTTAGTGCAAGAAGAACGTTTCTGCCATTAAACTCTCATTAGCCAGCATATAGTTTTTTAGAAAAACATGAGTTATCAATATGTTAGCAGCTAGACTGAGGTTTTATTTTGCATGACCCAAATTTGACCATGAATTTTTTTCCCCATATATATCTGCATAATATATCCCCACAAAAATAACTCAGTTATCTTTCACTTTTAATACCACTTCTTGGAAATAGAGAGGTCAACAATTAATAAGCTCATTAAAACTTACAAGCTGCTTTGATTAATATTCCTTGTCTAGTTCCTTGAGAAATGTACTGTATCTCCCAGGCTAATGAAGACAAGGCAGAGTTATTTAGGTGTTTGTTAACAAAGCTGATTTGCATATAATTAACTGAAAAGATCCCTGTATTTACAACACGAACTCTGCCAATCTCTTTTGCTAGAGTGTTTTATGTAAACAGACTAACTCCATGCTGAATTAACAAATCAAGTTATGTTCTTTTAAAACTGAATTAACTCAAAAGAATACAATTTTGGAGGCCATAACTGATAAAAACTAAAGTGCACTTTAGAAAACAAATTTTTCTTTCTTTCAAATGCTGTTTATTCAGTCATGTGGGATTTTTTTGTTGTATGCTCTCATTCTTTTAATCAATTAAATTGTTTTTAAATTTAAACAGAGAAAGACTTTGTCACAGTGGATTGCTCTTTCCTCTGACCTACTTATGGGAAAAATGAGTATCATTTCAGCAAAGCCATGTTTTTGCACAGATGTCTTCGATAAAATTACCTGTCACACACCCTGAAGCTCTGAATACAAAAGGTTGTATAAAATAACTAGTATCTGCAGCCCGCAGGGTGACCAGACCTTCATTTAAAATATATTCCAATTCAGACAAAAATAAAGGCACGGGCCTTTTGTCGTTCACTTCCCATTTTGTAGGCTTTTCAGCACATGGGTCATCATGATTCAGAGGGACACTTGAGGGAACATTTTAAGAATCAAGATGATCCTAACAAAATCACCTCAAACTAAAAACTAACTATCCAATGAGATCTTAAAAATTAGGTTCATAAGGGGTTGCATAATAGCATAACACAGTTGAAGGTAGGTGAATTTGTAGATCACATACTGGAGAGGGACACAAGAGCTCCTAGTTCATGACCTGGCTATGCTACAGGATCCTGTGTGACCTTGGTCATGTCATTTTTCTAAGGCTAAGAGGTAATAGATTAAAAAAAATTTAAAAACTATAACCTTATTGAAACCTTACCTACATCAGGTTATATAAAAACTGATCTTGACAATTACATTCAACTTCCAATCTGCCTCTTCTACAATTACTCCAACTATTACTTCACCTTCCCACTTTATAGCCATTTCTCCCATTTATTTATTTATAAAATAATTATAAAAGAAAACAAAAGACAGCACATCGCAAGCCAATTCCTGCAAGCGACAGGAAGTTTTAGGAAACTTTCCTGAAGAACTTTATCTACACCAAGGAAAACTCAAGGAACTCGGCGAGGCATTTAGGTCCTTCAATAAATAAAACTCCATATTAAAGCAGAGACAGACAGCAATGAGTAACAGAGCTTCCAGATTTTCACACCTTTCTCTGCTTTACTTGCTCCTGTAGCAGCAGTATGCAACATGAAGAAGAAAAAGAACTTGTTAAAGAAAAGCTCATGGACAGACTAGCACTTCCAGTTATGGACTTATTATGTGAGATGTTAAGTTGTTAACGGAGTCTGCCCTCTGGGGAAAAAACAAACAATGAACAAACAAACAAACAAACAAAACCCCTCAAATCATCAGTACGACAAAAATAGTACATCCAAAGTTGTTTGGTGAGAACTGAAGAGGTGAAAAAAAAAACCCACAGAGGAGCTGGAGGGGACCAAAGAGGGGAGTGGGAGGAAGGTGGAAAGAGTATGCTGAGTTTGAGGATCTTCCACTCTGCTGTGCTCATCTCATATCTTCATTTCAGAGACGTTGTTTTCTCAACAGTCTTTATAGTTTATATGTGAGAAGCTCAACACAGCCCTTTGCTACTGCTGACAGCCCGCTGGTGCATGACTGAGAATTGACGTATTTGCAAAGCAAGAAGAGACCAGTAAACTGCAAACTAGCAATAGCTGGGGAAGCTGTCATGGTCTCCTTGCTACTGGTCTAAATCATACCCAACTACCCAATGCAGGTAACAGAGAAAGGCAAACTATTCAACAAAAAGCCTGATTCTATCCAAGTGAAATGGCTCCACACCAAATTAAATCATTTGAAGTAAAAAATTAGAGCATTAGTTTTGGAATGCCATGAAGAAATCAAGAGCTAGGCTAAAAGGTCTGCTCCAGAATAGGTATTCTATACAATATTTTTTATTGCTTTCTTTTAAGTGTATTACAGCTTAAATACTGCTGATCAGGATCATTCTAAGCTAAGTGTGTGACAAAGTACCTTGGTGACTAGTCCTACTGAGTTAAGTACAAAAGCTGGTGGTGTAAAAGGGACTGACCAATATAAGAAGCAGTCTTCAATTATAAGTATAATTAGCAGCCAGAACATTGATTATTCAATGGTGCTAAGGATAATCCCACTGGAAAGTAATCTCAGGGAGAGACTAGAGAATGGTATTAAAAGATAATTCACCATTTTCTCCTGATCTAGATCATTCTTATTTTCCCTCCTACGACTTTTTGTACAAATTTATCACCTCATAAATACTGCTCAAAAAAAAAAAAAGAAAAAGAAAAGAGATGGCACTAAAGAAAATATTTCTTCCACTACTACTGGATAATTCAAGTCACACACAGATGAATGGACATACATGAGTTTTATGCCAAATCTCATTTTATTGCTTCATTATTAATAGTAGGATACTTACTCTAATCACAATCACTGCTCTCTAGACAGAGTCTACAAAATACAATAAATATGAATCAAGCCATTTGCAAAAATTTACTGCTGGAGGAGGATGAATATTCCTAGAGAAAAAAATGTCTGTCACAGTAATGCATAGACCAAGGGAGACTGATTTCAGCCTCGGCATCTTGAGTCTGAAAGAGCAAAACTGCTGTTACCAGGCTTGTTCCAGGTAAAACTGTGATAAAGATCCATTCTCTAGAATTCTTCCACTCACATAGTTTGTTTCTAAAGCTAACTTTAATATGGGAAAATTTGTGCCACCTTAGAAAACTGCAGCAGTTCATTCGATGCTGTAAGAAGAGAGCTGTGTGAGAGGATCAGGTCCCAAGAACCTATCTCACAACCTCCTTTGCATCGACCTGAAATGTCAATGTTGTGTTTACTGGTGTGGGTAGGGACTCCACACTAAATCTAATTAAATTGATGAACAAAAGGACCCTGGAGTGTGCAGAAGCATGAATGGAGCCTGCCTTTTAGGCCATTCGCTCTGCATGATTGTGTTTTCCCAAGGCTTTCAGAGAGTTTCTCTTTGGAAACAATGAAAGAGTGAAAAAAGGACTTTTCTTCCTACTGCAAGGTGAGGGAGTTAGATAATGCACCTCATTAATTACAGGGAAATCATCACCACAGCACATGAAGCCAAAGAGGAGGCCAGACTGACTTTTTTTTTTGGTATTATTGTTCAGCCACAGTGACAGGAAAATAAGTAATAAATCAGAATCAGAGTGCACTTGATGGTTTTATTTTGTAACTCATCTTGCTATTGTGACAGGCTGACACTAATTAGCACTCAATGCACAGGGGATGGATTGCCATGGTCAATGGATCTCATTAACCGCTGTGAAATTTTCATGCCTAGACCAAGCACGACAGAGACCCCAGCAAATCGCCTGTCAGCAGCTGTAAGCATCACCACAGAGCCACGGGTGCATAGATCAAAGGGCACAAAGAGAGTCCACATAGCCAGCTGCCTAGATTTTCATGGATTTATTAATTTATTTTCTCATGAAGGCAGAGAACCTGCCAAAGAGAAAAGTCCAGTGTCCACAGTTTCTCACCACTGTTTGAGTTCAGCCAGCCCATGGAGAGGGAAATTGAGGGCACATCAAAGCCTGTGGTACTGCTTTTTCATGAAGCCATGTATTGGCAGATGTGCCATTCCAGGGGTGACCCAGTTTGTGATCACCTTGAGGGCAGGGGATGGAAAGACACATTGTGCACTTTCTTCTTTGCCCAGCTGCCAATTTGCTTTAAGCTTCGAAGAAATTGATTCTTTGAGACCTGTCAAGCATGGTTGGAACTGCCCAGCAGCTTCATTAGTAAAAAAAGAAGGACAGGAGGGAAGACGAGTCAAGAGAGATATGAAAACAACCATACCCACAAGGACTGAGCGGCTGCATGAGCCTCGTTCTTTAGGAAATGGGGCTATCAGCCTGCTCTCTCTGGTGAACCCCTTCAGCTGTGCCCATCTCCTGTCCCCATATGTCCACTTCCCACAGGCACTGTCAGAAAGGTCCTGGGCCCACCACTGCGGACAGAGGATTCTACTTCATGGCCAAACTCCTAAAAGTCAAGTGGATCATTGCAATACCGGGACTCCCTTGATCTAGACCTTTTTTAGGTCAACTGAGACCCAGCAAACACAAAGTTTCCCCCAGCAGCCTGGGCTTTACCTAAAATATCAAATAGCAAAAGGGCCAACAACATAGGCTCTCAGGTGATCTCATATGGTTGGTGGGCTGTGATTGACTCCCATGTTTGAATTAACAGGGAACCCATGGCCATGGGCTCTCCTCACTTCAAATTGTACTGCCTCTTGGATGCAGGCACAGTGAGTGGCTATATCACAGCCATTTAGGTGACAATTTGTTCCCCTGTTAACTGCAATGGGTGAGTGTGTCTCCCCATTACGTAGTGTTAGTGGGAGCAGCAAGGCCTTGCTGCCTGTACCAGATGTCCCCCAAGCCCCTTGCTATGGCAGGAGTTTCCCAGCCCAGGCGCTACGCGCTTGGCAAAAGATAATTTCCCTTCTCCTACAGCTCTTCTAAGAAGCAAGGAGCCAGCTCTGCTTAAAAACATGTCTCAGGGAGAAGGAAAAATAGCATACTTTGTTACACCATGTAATGAGCTGGTGTAGAGGCTAGCAGGTCCTTTGGTTTATGGCAGCTTGCAGGAAGTAAAAATTCAGCCAAACAGTAAAACACCAGGGCTATGAGTGGATCCATTTTCATAACACGCCTTCAAGGAATAGAGCACTTCTTAGCCTAAATGTTTGTCCTGAGTGTATAATTAGTTTTTTTTTTTAAGAGTGTCTTCTGAACTGAAAATAGGAATAAACCTTTCTCTTAAAAGAGGATAATTTCTTGTAAAAAGACTGTATGTAAAAGGGTTGGTTTTTAGCTAAGATATTTTTTTCTTTCTGTTTGCAATTTCAGAAAGTAATAACAGATCAGAACCGGGTGTTCAAGTAGCCTCCGTGATCTAATTGTTTTCAGATTTCTCTTTCCCCAGAGATATGAGTCAAGACACAGCATTTAGACTGCAGGCAGTAAGAAAAGGTCATTAGTACTTTTTCAATTTTTGTTTTTGAGATGAAAACCAGGTATGTTTATTCATATTCCCTTTCAGATATTCCTTGGGTTATTTTAAACAAGAAGCAAGAGAAATATCTTCTTATGTTTATGGTACAGCAGCCAAGAAGGTAGAGGTCTGCTGTCTACCCACAACCTTCCACACTCAGCTGAATACTTCATCAAACAGAAGACAGTTTCTGGTGCACAGAACTGGAGTATCTTGGACCATGCTGTTTCTGCTCAGACCTGTGTACGTAGTTTATTTATTTATGGCATTTTTAATAGATGGAACATCAATATTTGATGATGTCCTATGAATGATTAAAAATCAAGAAAATCAAGAACATGAAATACAAACATCTACTTTTAAGTGACAATGGGGTTGTGATATCCATAAATAAATTATTTGGTGGCCAGTTCCTGCTTTCTGAGATTGAGTTAAACGAACAGGCACTTCAGTGGATTTACAGCATGTTTACAGCCACGTCTGTGGGAGCAGAATCTGACCAAGGGATTTCAAAGTGGAGTCTGATGAAGTTATTGCAGAGCAGTGTGTGAATTTTTAGCTCCTTAGAAAATGTATTCTTTAATTAAACATATATATAATCTTTGGTTAGAAAGGGACAAGCAAATTAAATTTAGATCAATGTGGCTCTATTTTTGCTTTTTGGCTTCTTTATGATAAACAACAAAGGTCTAGGTTTACCTCAAAAAAATTTGCTCTAAAACCAGAAAAAAACTTTGAAAACATGTGAAATAGTATACTTGAAAATAATTTTCTGCAGCTGAAGACTTCTTTACGGTTTATGCTCTCATACTTTAATTGACAGGTAATGTTCATTAGATTTGTTGTGGTTGTTGTTTAGCTATTTATTAAACAAAAAGTGTTTGTTAGCCAGTAGGAAACACTCCTTTTCTTTGCAGCAGTGAACTGAGATAAAGGCCACAATAGCTAAGTATTTTATCTATATATAGCCTAGAAGAGTTTATTGCCTAAAATGACAAAACACAAAATATGGAGGTAACCCTAATATCATAGTTTCACAGATGTGGACTGATTCCCAGAGAAATAAAGTAATTGAGTCTGGTAGTGCAATGACTGAATATACTTCTCACCTATCCTCTGTCTCTAGCAATAAGACAATTCCTTTGTCCCAGCACAGTTTGAAGAGTATGAAACTCTTTAAAAAAACACCTTCTTTTCTTTGTGGGTAACTGGACACCAAGGAGGCAAAAGTGTGAGAACACAGAGATACCAGACAGAGAACTAGGTTTTAGGGCAACTAAAGTTAAAACTTCTAGGAGATTTTATGTCAAAACCCACCAAACTACTGAGGACAACCTAAGAGATACTGCAGTCACCTCTGAAGGAAGATACCATGAAACAAAATTCAGATTTTGCCTGAAGTGGTTTGAATCAGCACAATCATATTAATAAATTTAGTATTTCTTTTCTAAATCCCAAATTAACTTTTTCCAAATATGTTTGTGTGTATTTGTGTATGTTTGTAGTTTAAGAAACAAAAACAACTATATTAGTACAAGTAGGTATATACATATGTGCATGACAGTGAATTTAACAAGTGAATTTTGTCATTCATCTATTTCTTGGTACTAAGTAAATGTCATTTCTTTCTTGCTTGGTTACACTTTGTTACTGTTTTGTGAATAACTTTCTGAAAAGTACCTTAGTCATCTCTGACTTTTCTAGACCCTGTAAATTGTTCATGAACTTTTTGTTTCTGCAGTGAATTTACCTGATTACCTCACATTTTGTGTGTGTGTATGTGCCAGTAGGACATTGCAGATGTGCCAGTTTTACCAATATGATCGTTTTACGTGTAGATCTCAAACACCACTATAAGGTTGTATGGATCATTATTTCACAGCGGATAATACAGGGATGTGGATAAGATAAGAGAGATGACCAAGAGCTGACACCTCACCATGAGAGAGTTGAGGTCTCTTTACTCCCAGATTACTGCCAAAAGTTTTCCAATAGCTCTATGAGCATCGGTATCACAACAAAGTGCAAACTAAAGTACCAGTCCTTAAATGAAGGAACACAGAGCTTGCTTAACTAGCAGGATCTCTTTAGTCCCATCTATAGATTGTACATTCCTGAGAGATACAGTCAGCTACAGTATCATTATTCTTATGTGCGGTATCACCCTGAGTGAGGGATGGGGACCTCACATGACAGATCCAGCATGTACCCTGACATAAAGATGTCCCCTGACACATAGATTTCTATTAAGGACATGAAGCCAGTGAAGAATCCTGCTGGCAATATTGCAGGAATGACAGCAATTAACCAGAATCCATCTGACACAGGGCTATCTTAAAGAACTGCAATTTTAATTAAAAGCTGGAGCATTTCACAGGTTTCCACAATACTCTCCTATCTGGTTCCTCTCTTTGGTAGTTGCAAATTACAGCTACCCCTTCCCTCCATTTTAATTAAATGTTGTTAACCCGACATAATCAACTCTCCTTATTTTTGTTTATTAACCGTCATTAAAGAAACAGAACTCAAGTGCTATTTACTATTTGCCAGATTCACCGGTGGTTAAATACAATAATGCTCATTAGATGTCTCAGGGTTAACTTGATTAATTAATTTACCTCCTTTAGAAAATTTCCTTCCATGCTGACAAAAGATCAAATCACAGCAGAAAGGGTCTCTGCTCACAGGGACAAGAGCATTGTCAAAGCAGTTGGTGGTGGTTTCATCTAAAACATAGCAGTGGCTGGATGAGCAGCCTGTTCTGGGGACACAGAGTCCATGGCATCACTTTCCATTCTGCTGAGTTGCTGTGAACTACACAGCTTCACTCACAGCAATGCTGGAGAGCTACAGGTCTGCAGCAGAAGATTTCTCCTCTGCAATGCAATTGTCCACCCCCTTTCTTTCCCAGGGCATGTCCAGAAGGGGGAATTTCCTCCAGAGATGGGACTTCAGTAGAGTTTAGCTCACACTTTTGCTGAACCTGATGTCTCTACTGAAAGACCTTTCAGTTTCCAGAGTAACATTTCCAGCTAAAGTTCAGAACAGAAACAGCCCATTCTTTAAAAAAAACCCAGATTTTATTTGATAAATTCAATGCAGTATTTTGGGATGGAGCCTAAGGCTAGAATAGGAAAGAGGAAGGAGCAGCCCTCATGAATCACAGCAAGGGTCCGTGCAGACTGCTCTCCTGTCTCTGACACTGGCCAGAAACCTGGAGAAGAGCAAAAGGGCAAGGTAAGTATACAGAGTGCTTTCCCAAAATAATCTCCAGTCTCTAACCATTGGAGGGCTGGAGTCTTCTTGAGCCAGACATAGTTTCTATGTATTTAATAACAATCTGTGGATTTATTTTTCATTAACTTGCCCAGCACAGCATGAACCTGTATAGTCCTTTGTCTCCCACAGTGTCCTTCAACCAGGAGTGGGAGCACACTTCAGAAAGCCTCATTGCCCTCAAGGATGCTGGGCAGACAGGTGGGCTGTTAACAATGGTCTGACTCTATCTTTTTTGGTACACTGTGCAACTGAGACTTTAATGCCTCAAATTCAAATACTACCTCATTTTGGTATTGCTGAACTTCAAGCATATAGTTTGGGGAAGTGGGTTAGGAAACCAGATTCAAGCAGAATGAGAGAGAGAGGAAGAAGCTGCTCCAGAAAGCTGTACAAAGAATTTAAACTACGATTTAAACTAAAAGATCCTTTCTGTTTTTCCAAATGAAGTTTAACTATCAGAGAGCATGGCAAGTTTGATAGTGGCTCAAGGAGGAGCTCAGCCTCTCCTTTTAACAGGAGCCATGTGAATTGGTCTCTCTGTTTCAAGTCTCATTGCTCTTCCTTTCACATAAACTTGACTGGTCCACCCACCCTGTATCCTACCTCCAGCCATGGCCAGCAGCAGATATTGTGAGCTGCCTCGTTTAATTTCCATGAGGAGAGTCAGTCACAGCATCCAGCTAGACTGAGAAACAATTTATGAACCTCCCACAGCTTAGCTCAGTGAAACTGCTCCCAGGCTCCTGTTTACGATGACCATGAAATAGGACCCACGAATGAGATACTTTCCTAAAGCAAACTTCTCCCTTTAAGTTCAACCTCGTCTTCCTAAAGCTTCTCTGATGTTGCCTGGCATCCTGCCAAACATTCATTCCTGTGCCGGTTCGTCACACACCAGTGAGCTTAATGGTTTTTTTAAAGAGGTTAATTAAATACTGATTCTAAGGTTTGGTGCATACAGTCACTTGTCCAGAGGAGAGCTAATTTATGTGTCTATATCCTTAAAAATCTCTGTTGTTTTTTATTCTTCCTCCTTTGCTTCCAGATCTTTTCCTCTGTGGATTTGTGTAAATCACTCTCCAGGGCCAGGAATACCATCTTTGGTTGATTTGATTTGATCGATCTATTTTAGAGCTCAGAACACCATCATGGTAAAGCAATATTTTCTGCAGTAAGTTAATAGGAAAATGGAAATAACAAGTAATAAGAAAGAGAAGGTTTTCATTTCTGAAATAGCTCTGTGCCAACATTACTAAACCCTGGGCTGAATTACTCTTCCTGCCTAGCTAGTAAATCCAGCTTGATTGCATTTACTGAGGTTTTGTAACTGAAGGTAGGATTTAGCGAGGTAAAAAAGGAAGCTTAAATAAACAACCTTATATTTTTATATCTCCTTCTGTCCCTGATGCTCTATACTTACAGCTCCTACATCCCTTTGAAAGTGCAGAAGGTTATGTAAATGTTCGTTACTGTTACTACCCACTTCACATCCCTATTGCACATGCCTTTTACAGTATACGGTCCCCCATTCAGCAAATTACATAAGCATACGCTTAACATTAGGCTTCTTAAGTGCTTTTCTAAATAGAGATAACTGTTAAAGCTGGCTGATGCTTTTATCTAAAATATTTCCTTTAGTGTAAACAGAGGTAAGATGACCTCTGTTCAGCTGCTTTAGTACTTTACTCTGAAAGTTAAGGCTAGGCATCTAGCTCAAACTGATCCTTTTGGAGAAAGAGTCAAGCAAATTGATTTATCTGATTATAAAAAGAATAGGAAAAAATGCCTTCCCCTTCACAGACATACACACACACATACACACAATTGCTCATTCTTTTAGTTTAAAAAATAAAATACAGTAACTCTGGCAACCACTTAAGCAGGAAACTATGGTGACACCAGCTTCTGGAAAAGGCATTTGGATTTTTGCACAGTTACCTTAATTCCTGCCTACAGGAGCCGGGGATTCCCCTGGGATAGATGGAGGATGATTTGGTTCATGGCAAAACCAGTCATCTTCTTGGAGCGCTTTCCTGCTGAATAGAGAGCTTCAATGCTCAGCCTGGGGCCTCAGACGCGAGTTACAGGTAGGCAGGCTGAATCCAGCTCTGAATGAATGAGCATTCAAAATTGATAGCTTCATTTATTTTAAAAATGAAAATATGACCAATTTCCCCATGTCTCAATTTCTTTTCAGTAAAATGGAGGTAACAGTGTCTCATACTCCAGAAATGTGACATCAAAATAAGCACTCTATAATTTTAACTAGCTTCAATATTAAATAAGAAGAAAAAAGCCTACCTTCATGTTGGTCTGACAGGAATGAAATTGTACTTGTTTGTGCAACCTTCAGCCAGTGGTTCCTGATTTACAGTCAAGCACTCTGATTTTTCATGTAGGATTTTTTGTCTATATCTATTAGCACAAGTAAGCTTGTATATCCACACACACACACAGATGCATACACACAGAGCAAAATCTGCCCAAGGAAATAAACAACCTTCTTCATCAGGAAGCAAGAGACAAACACAATGTCCAATTAGGGGTAGAGCCATTTTTCTCTTTATCTCAATCCTTGATGTGCTTAAATTTTAATCATCTCAGATGCTAGCTGTAACAAAGGTCTGGTTTTACCGAAGGTGTATGATTTTTATTTTGACACACATCAGTGTCCCAGGGAGACAGTAGACACTGAATTTCTTGGCAGCGAGTTCATTAACTGGAGGCTGTGTATTATCAAGCCTTCCTCCAGCTCCTCTCCACTCTGTTTCACTGGGCTCCAGGTACAAAAGTTGTTCCTTTTTTCTGCGCTTTTTCAAAACCTCTCAAATTCAAATCCGTTTGGTGATCACGTGCAGTTTGCATGTGATTGAGTGGGTCAGGTTTTCAGCAGACTAAAAAAAAACAGGGGTCACATCGGCTGAGGACTTAACAAATAATAATAACAAGGAAAGTCAGTGGCAAACAATATTAATAATTCACCTGTCCATCATTCCAACTAACAATTAGAGGAAGATCCTCTTTCCTCTTGATAGATAGGCAGGAGGAAAAGCCCTGTCTGAAATGATTAAAGGAGGCAGTATATAACAAGCTTTCCCCATGCTGAGAGTGCCAAGAAAGAGGCTGGTCACTGATATTTAAACACACATTATCCTTCCATCTTCCTGTCATTTCGTTCTGCAAGCTGTTCAGATTTGTCTGTGCCAGTAAGGCAGCTGTGAAAAGCAGCTGAGCAAACAAAGAGAAAAATCAGTCTGAGAACAGGATTTGGATTTCAAAATCTGTCCCTGGATTTTTTTGCCCTATTTCCTTTCTTCTTTTTCCTCCCCCTCCTCTCTTTCAGACCCAACATCCCATTAACTTTCAAATACACCAACACCCAAGCAGAAGAGAAGCAATACAGGAGAATGGAGAAAACACTGCTGTGTGGAAGAGTGCAGAGATTTTTAACATGAGGAGGAAAACATAGCCTCAAGCTTTTCTAATCCCCTCTCAAGGCAGTGTTTTAAGCACTGGTGGGATCAGTTATGTCTCTCTGTATGCCCTCCCTGCTTCACCCCTTCCTCAGCGGGTCCAGCCTGTCGAGCCCTTTAGGGCTAAGGCACAGAAAACACTTGTCCATTGCTAATTCCCGGTGCTCAAGGACCACTGACCCCAGCTGGTGTCTGGTGATACAGCACATCCTGAATGTAAAGTTAAAGTTCCTTTGGGTTCTCATTAGATATCGCTTCCTGCTCTGCAGAAAGGACGCTCAGACCAGCGGCCGCTGTAGTGGTGCAGGACACGTGTCCCTGGAGGGACCTGCCCCAGCCCTGCCTGCAGTCCTGCTCTCGCCAGACCTGCTGAAGGCTTATCGGAGGAGCAGTTTTCCCTCTGAAGAGATGGGGAGGGGGGAGATCAGGAGACAGAGGCCTTAGCTAAACAGGAGACACTTCAGGATTTATACCAACCTGGAATAATGCCTAGATTTTGTTTGCAATGTGAGTGATCACAAGGGCACTTGAAAACAACGTGTAATGTATTAGAAATGGCTGAACTTAGTCTCCTTCCATTTGGACATAAACTGCAATCCACAGAGGGCAAAGGAGGTATTTATTCAACCTTTCTCTATAATAGATTTCCTTAAAAGCTTTAACATCAGGCTGGCTATGGAAGAAAGGGTGGAGTTTACCCACCAGGTACACCTGGATGGCAAAGAATTCCTGGCTGTTAATAAAATAGATCTGCCTGACTCTTCACAGCTCTCACAGAGTTTGGCTAATCTTGTAATTTCTAACCTTTATTATTCTTAACCAGCCACTCCAGGTCTTAAAAAGACCAACCCTTTGCTTGTGCCCAGGATGAACTGATGCAAGTAAGAGAAACCAAAGTGGCAAAGAACTTAGTATTCCCTGTAGGTGTTGTTTTGTTTTTTTTTTTATTCTAACCCTTTGTAGACTTTGAAAGTGTTAACCCGTAATATTTGGCAGCTCACAGCATCTTTTATTTAACGTGCTCCAAAGCTCAGGCATATGTGAATTAAGTCATATTCATTTCATCAATAGGAGATAGGGATGTAATCTTGTTTGTAGATGAAAATCTGCCTCTGAAAGAAAGCAGAAAAGCTAACGGACTTTTTGAACCCCAAAAACGCCATGCTATGAGAAAGCAACTGTATGCTTATAAACCCATCTCTAATGAAAGAAGTGGTTACGACTCCCTTGATTTACAGGGAAGGATGTAGTTAAAAACTTTTCTAAGGTGAAATGAAAGTGAATGAGGCAAAGTCAGAGCTTCCCCCTAAGACTCCTTTCAGGACCCCCTATTCTTATGTATGTATGGAAGCTCTTGACATTTGTAACAGCTGCCAACCATATCAGCCCCAGTTTAGAAAGACTAGGGATAAGACACCTTAGTAATAACAACCAGCAGCCCAAATTAGATCTGCGAGAATAAAATGATCATTTGATTTCACAGTCAGACTAGATGCATTGGTTTGGAAAAAATCAATTCTTTTGGAAGCAGATTCAAAATTCTGGAGTTTGGGAAGTTACTTTGTTTAATGTGAATGTTCTGATCAGAGGAAAAGAAAATTCATTCAGCTGCCCTCAAAATAAATCCAAGAAAAGAAGCAAAAATTACCCGTGTGTGTTGGATTACCATCAAAATGTGATTTCTACCACATCAAGCCAGGTTAAAGTCTATTTTACTTTATTAATAGCCAGGTGTAATTCTCTTTAAAATCAGAGTTTGGGGGGGGTCTTATTTGTTGAGCTTTGTGTTCAAACTACATTGTAACCATTAAGCTGTCTCTTTATTTTACATTTCAAAGATTTAAATAAGATACAAAACCACAATCTATGTTATTTACTTTAATGCAGTAGCTTAATTGCTCCCCAAGCTTTTCCATATGCGTTATAAATTATCACAAGTCACAAATAGAGAGCAAAAGGAGCAGCCAAATAGATGAAACCATAACCTTCCAGTGACACACACTGCCACTCCTCTGCATTGAGCACTTAGCAGCATACATTAAATACATAGTGCCTCAGACATAAAATTGTTTAATTCCAGGGCAAGTTAAATATTTATTTTTAAAAAGTAGAAAAGAAGATGGTCATCCTGATCATGCAATTGAGACCAAAAAGCTGTAAAATGAAACACCTATTGGTCATGTTTTTATTGTTGTTATTCCCAACCCATGGATCTGGCAAGAAAGCCACAGCACATAATCATTCTTGGATGCATCAGAAAAGATGTTACAGATCACAGCTAGCTATACATGTGTGGTAGTGGGAAATGCACCTCATCACTCTCTGCCACGAAGGAATAAATCTCTCCCACTGGAGCTGAGGAGAGTATGCACATTGGAAGCTTTCTACGGAAAATTTGTAGGGAGTGAATGTTTGCTGCACTGGTAGATAGAAGGTGGAAGGATTCACGTGCTACTGCTCATTCTGTGCCCCAGAGGATAAGCATGAATGTCCCTTGGTCGCCGGGCAAGGAGATGCACCTCCAAGGTCAGGCCTTTCATGCATGCCGGTGAATGAAATATTAATGCCCTTCGCCTATACTTCTCATGAGTTCCCTCAGATCTCCCTTTGATTTGTTCCTCTAAGGAAATGACACACAGATCCACGCTGAGGTCTAAAACTGATGATAAATTTTAGCTCTTCATAAATGTTGGGCTTGATCTCATGGAACAACCTCAATTACTCAGGGGAAAGTGAGGATAAGTTTTTCCTGCACAGTCTGAGTAGACCTAGTTAGAAGAGGAGAAAAAAAATCCACAAACAAAACCACTTTCCTTAAAGAAAACATGTCCTATTGCAAAACACAACAATGCTTTGCAAAATCAGCTAGATTTCTCCAGAACTGCATTTTGGATAAGTATGTGGATAAGCATGCATGTATGTATCTGTGTGGGGGGAGAAAGTCTAACAATCTCAAGGTGTCCCGCTTCAGCAGTTTTGACATTAAATAATTTGATTGCTCTATCAAGAGCATTCTGCTGAATTTAATTTTCATCATTATATTTTACTTTATATGATTAAAAAAGAGAAGGGAGGGTAGAGGCAGGTCAGTGAAGCTTGTTTGGATATATAGTGTGGAGATTCTCATGGGTTTCTTTTGCAATTATTTTTTATAAAGGATTTTTTTTAAATTCCTTTTTTATCCAATAAGGATAGGAAAGTAGCAAATATGGAAACCTCAACATCGTCACACAAAAAGTGAGCTTACCTGAGAGCTGCAGAGCTTGGTGGTTTTTAAGAATCTTTCTCATGCTTGAATCTGACAACCTGACTGACATTGAGCTTTGGTGGGACTCCAGGTGGACCTAGTTCCCTGTTTCTGCTCTGTTTACAGGAATCAGGACTTTGCAGTCCTTGCAGCTGGCTGCAGGAGCCGATCAGGAAGCCTCTGAGCCAAGGGAAAGATCTCTTTTAATATCGGGGAGCTTTTGAGTCAGATCCTATAATCAAATATTACCCTGATGAGAGTCAGAAAATGTAGATAGGCAGATGAAAAGATAGATCACCAGAACTACTTCAATATATTTTTGAAATAACTAAAACAAAGGGATACAGAAAACTTAAATATTACAAAAGGAAAGAATCAAATTTACATCTGTTATGCAAGATACTGTGTTCCATCATGTGTCTGCTCTTCAACCATGTTATTTCCACATGTACATTGAGCAGATAGTGTAAACCTCTTGGTCTACCAAATCAAAGCTTTGTCACTTAAAATAACAAAGATTTGTTAACATGCCAGTCCTGGTAGAAGACTGATTATCTGCAAGGCCTGGTAGAAAACTGTGACCTACTAAACCCTAATTAATTTACTTTACTATCATTTGTTAGCATTCACTCACATAAAAAAAAAATATTAAAAAAAAAAAAAGAAATAAAAGTCAGAGTGACTTTGGATTTGCTTGATTCTAATATGCAGCACTCTACTACCTCCTCCACTCCTGCAATTTGCCATCGGCTCATCCTCCTCAGGACATGAAAGAGCACTTCCAAGCAGCAGAAACTGCCTTTGATCAATGGAGTTTGTGTCACTTGACTGTATAGAACAAGTCAGCAATTCACAAAAGGTCTCCTCCACAACTGCGAATTCTAGTCCTTCTCTGCTGAATTGAGTAAAAGTGCCATCTGCCTGCCTAAAACCAGAGTATGTTTTTATGTTTCTTTTGTTTTATACACACCTGATAAAAGCAGTTTTGATTAACGTTCTCCCAAATGGAAAAATGTAGCAGATCAATCTTAGCACTTCTAAAGATTTAGATCCAAACCACCGATCAGTTGCAGGTGGCTTTCCAAAAACGTCTCACAGGAAGTGGTGGAGGATAAAACTGGGCCTGCTGTGTCAGTCTGCCCACCATTTAAAAAAATTTCAGAGACACAGTCAATCTGTGACTTATCTGATTTAATAGGTTAATCAGATTGTTGTATTTCATTGTGATACTTTTTGTTACCCAAATAAAAGCCCAATTTCCTTTTCAAGTTCTTTTTCTCTGGGATGTCTCACATCCATGATTTCCACAGCTTAATTTTGCATTGTGAGAAAGAATCTAAAGTTCAACAGAAGTTTCTCATTCTAGATTTTTCTCATCTGAACAGCTACAGACTATCTTGAGACAACCTGGCCATTTAACAGCTGCTTGGTGCTATCAGCTTAAGTTGAGTAAACTCAGTTCTGTATTTGAAATTCTATGCTACCTGTGATCAATACATTTTTGATGTTATTATTAAAATAACTTAATCAAGGAACAATTAGGTCTTAAGAAGAAAAAAATCCCTGGAATTTTTCTGAGGAAATATTTTTCCCATGGAAATAACTAACTCATTAATAGCTCTACAAATTGTCATACAAATGAATACATACACTGAACAGCCCTTTCTTATGTGTGTTATAGCTGGGGTCAGTACTGTTTAGCAACAGTCATGCAGCAGAACTACTGCACAAGGAAGAAAGAGCACTCCAGCACCGGTAGCTAAGGTGTAGCTTAGCTCAAGTACTAAATACGCAGTAAGACCAGAAAGGTTGAAGAGAATGACTTGTGCTACCACCAGCATATTTCACAATCAGCTATCCTCAGTGTTGGGTTTTGAAGACTTCCATATCCTAACTATATCTCAGGGATAGGTCTTTCATGCACATGCTAGGTCAATATTTTCTCTGTGAATATCTGTGGAAGCCAGTGAAATCATCCATTGCTACAGGTAAGTTATTAGACCAGGTGGT
The DNA here is from genome assembly GCF_964195595.1 of Calonectris borealis. Taxonomy (NCBI): domain Eukaryota; kingdom Metazoa; phylum Chordata; class Aves; order Procellariiformes; family Procellariidae; genus Calonectris; species Calonectris borealis. The sequence continues at coordinate 31,673,035 of NC_134318.1, read as the reverse complement.
CTACTGACCTGTACCCCAAAATAGCAATTTTTGCACTGTGGAACCAAGGGTCATATAGAACCGAATGCAACACTGAGCAAATGCTGCACATTGATTCCTTCCAAAGGTGCTATAGACAAACATCTTCATGATGATCTTCATGAAACACATGCAGAATATTTATAATGCACCGTGACAACAAGCCTCGAAGGATTAATTTTTCAGGTTGCAAAAGCACTGTGTGATCAATCTCAAATCACAGGGGAGTGATACCCATTCTTCCAAGGACAAAGACATTTCTCATTGATAGATGGGATAAGATGGAGAATCTTGTTGGGACAGAATTTAGATGGTGCTAAAAGATATTATTCAGAGATATTTTCTTATTTTTTCATTGCTGGTATGTTGATATTTTTCTGTGATGAGGCTATTTAAATCCCTGCCATGAATAGAAGTAGTCTTTTCTGAAAGAAACTCCTTCCTTTTGTGAATGTTTATACACTGGCCAGGAGGAAACTTAGAAGTCTATGAAAGCTCTGCATCTTGAAATTGGTATCACATAAACTGCTGATAGGCTGCATGCTATCGGAAGAATCTGGTGTAGTAATCTTCCACCAATCCATTTCACCACTGTTTTTACAGCTCCCAGTATGGAAGTCTGTTATAAAGGGTCCCAACTGAATAAAAAAATAAAAGAAAAAAAAAAATTGAGTCCTAAGCTTTGAAGACTCTTAAAACCCCTTCTTTTTAGGGAGGAAAGGTGACTGAAGAAAAACAACACTTCCCTGTCCCCAATTTCCCAAAACCCCAAAGCCAGCAATGTTAGAAGCCTTTCCTCTGATGTTGGCATGGGGCGATTCATACATGAATTTGTTTAAGAAAGCCAGCAGATGTTGTAGGTGTTGCAATTCTCTGTTATCAGTAGAGGTGGAATAGCTTGCCAGCGATATTATCTGAGCAAGACATCACTAATGTCTGTACAAAGACTCGAGATCAACATTCCCGTGATAGATTTATATTTCTTCTAAAGCTGGGACCTTGATTCCTATCGAAGTCGTGGCTTCCTAATCACCCACTGCCATTGCATTGAATGTCATGTATTTTAAAACTCTCAGTTATCTCCCTCTCTCTTTTTACTGACTTTTCCCTACATTTTAAAAGATATGTCGTTTCTGAACGACTTTAAGATTTACATGTGGCACCCCTCTCCAGTGCATAACATGTCATACTGAAAACGTACAACGTCATCACCTCGCACAGAGGAGAAGAACATGCTAAAATGGGGGAGAACCATTTCCTTCCTTGGCTCACTGCTTACACCTTTTCCCTTGAGTCATGAGGAGTTCCACATTATGAGCCTACAAGGTCAACAACAGGGAAGTTCTTGAGCATTTCCCAGTAATAGGGATATAAAGAAGGAATAATCTTTAAATTACAGTAAGGGGGTACATTTTTTTTTCTTTTTTTTAAAAGCCAGGATGTTATAACCATTTAATTAAGATTATAATGGGGCACTTACAAAAGAACAGAGCTTGCTTGGTATACGTCATCTTGGAAAATTCTGTCTGTCACTCTCAAACTAACAGGTCATATTGGATGTCATTAATTCAGCTAAGTAGCTCTAGGGCACTCTTGAACTTCAACCCAGAGCAAAAGGGAGCAGAGGCAGGCTGCCAGCTAGTAATTCTGGGGAAGGAAGAAAGGAAAAAAAAAAAGAAAAAAGGAAAGGAAGGAAAAGAAAAAATGGTCTCAGTTACAGACAATTATTTTGATCTAACCAAAGACGGGCTGCCCACACATGTTAAGAGTTAAGAACAGTAAGGAGAGAGAAGTGCTTTTTAAAATAAGTTATGCTGGAGAAATGCCTCTGGATTCCTCACCGATCAAATTTGTTTTGTCAGGTTGCAAGCTTACAAACAAGGCTCAGAGGCTGAAGGGTATGCTTTCTGGAGTGTAACTCCATCCTCTTGCAAGGATGGAATTTAACATCAGCAAGCAAAATGTTAACATTCATCCTCAAGTTTGGCATCTTGGTCTGCAGAGACCAAGTCTATCCTCCATTGCCCCAGCAGTAATCACAGAAACCCTTGAAATGTTGGTTTCAGTTACTTCTGGAAACTAATGTTTGCCAAGTCATTCTCAAAGAGCCTACTCAGGAGAACAGTTTGGCTTTCAAAAGTCCTGACAATGACATACTTCTATGGCTTTGAAGACTGTGGGTGAAGAAGAGCTATCCAAGCGATGAGTTGAGGGAAGCATCAGTATTGCTTTCCCAAGACAATAGTTTTCCAGTCACGGTTGTGCTGAATTCAACAAAATGGTGAATACAGGTGGACATGTAAAGCAGGAGGGATTAAAGAATACATGGCAGTCACTAAAACTTTCTTAATGAAGGATAAGTATGTTAAGGAAATAATGAAAGGATCTCTCCTCCTGAAAAATAATTAAAAAAGCTGATTTCTTGTTATGATATACTGTAGCATGTAGAACAGATCATCCCCTCTGCTGAAATACTGCATCACAGCCCTCCTGCCCGGCACCGACAGTGACTGTGCTGCTCCTTGGGGCTCCTGCGCCAGTAAGTGTGATGCCTTTGAAACCAAATTATGATTTAAGGGCAAAAATGCCAGATATAAGTTGAATGGAACTAAGTAGTTGCAGGTGGTAGCAAAATCCAACATAGCAGGTAACACAGAGCATTTTCACATTTCTACAACTGCTTTGCAAGGAGAGTTTTTTAAGGGGGCAGAGTTCATTTCTGATCCAGTTTTAAGCTTGGTCATAATTCTTCAACCTCATTAGTCTGTGCACAGATTTAATCTTTTCTGATATCAGATTTGCAGAGGGAAAAATTTCATCTACCAGAACAACAGATCACTTCAAACAAGACTAATCCAGGTTCCTAAAGCCACAGCAGTATCACAACTAATATATGCCAGTTATGCTAATAGGTTTCCCAGTGTTTCATTTAATCAGCATGGATTGTTTAAACAGGTCTGGATTTATAATGAAACCACTGAAATACAAATTCCTTGCAAAATAAATAAATAGAGAAATTAAACTCCCTGGGGAGAAGCAAAATTGTTTATTACCATTCCCTTTAGCAAAGAGTAGCCACCTGTGCACTTAACAGAAGGTGATCTCTAGCTGCAGCAAGTCTGCCTCATAAGTGCTTCCTGGATTCACAGAATAGTACTGATTGGGAAAAACAAAACAAAAACAAATGCAGTCTGTGGAAACTCTAATAACACCTGAAATCTGTCATTACATGATTTATTTTCCTTCTCCTCAATGCAAAAGACTTTTGCCCCGTATTTATTTTAAATGCATCCTGATGTGTCCCAGCTGTGTGTTCTCTTTTGGGAATGGATCTTGTGAATTGTTATATTTGAACCATAAGGGAAATTCTACATGCGTGACCACTCCCTAGGTCTTTACAGGATTGGATCACAAGACAAATGGTGTATTAAAGCTTACAGAAGAGGGAAAACAAAACACAAAGAGAGTGCGAGTCATTTGAAAATGAAGTGATAATAAGACTGACATGAGCAGTAACAGCAGCTTACCCACATTATTTATTTTTACCACCCCTAAATCCACTTTTTGCTCATTTTGAAATTACAGTCCCTATATTTCCCACAATAAAAAATACCAGATCAAGCATCCCTTTCTACTCCCTCCCCAGAATAATGCCAGATTATCAAAATTATGCCAGATTTCAGCTAAGCTCTTTAAAAACCTCTTACAGCAGAGAAAACTGAAGTGTCTCTGAATTATCTTTGTCCCTTGAGTCCATCACACCGACAAGATGCATCTACTGTCTTCTTCAGAGAATATAACAATGCCATGGTCTCCCCCATAGTCCTACAGGCCGCTAGCGGCAAATATCACTAAATAACTTTCCTCTACCTGTCAGCACCATTCAATCTAGACAAATATAGTCCTTCTTTCTGCTGCAGTGACCACTGCGGTCTGAAGATGGGATTTGACTTGAGATGGGCATATCATGTGTGCTTAGAGCTGTTGTAACATCAGCAGCTGTGTAACGTTTTTTTCCCCCATCAGTCCACCTCAGACCTGAATGAATGGAGTAGACTAGGGAAACTCGCAGAAAGGAAGAAAAACTGAGAGAAAGGTGATCTTGCAGACCAACATGTTCATCTCCAGACTCTGATAGCATTTTCCTATTGCATAAATTCAGTCTGGGTCTCGTACATAATGAAAATCGCAACCTCACTGATTATAACCTCTTTCAAGTTCAACAAAATCAAGATGGTGCATTCACTTCTTACCTCTTTAGCCATGTACTCATGTGCACTGTCACCATCTTGGTCAAAGCATAGATAAAACTCTGGTATTAAATGCTGCAAGTTATCATATAGATTTGCAGCAAAAAACAGAGAGACTAGAAAGCAACCTACACCCTGCACCATACATCCAATACACCATACATCTATCCCATCTCTTCTGGACAACATTTTAATACAGGTCAGGCTGTATTTTTTATTAAAAAAAAAAAAAAAAAAAAGCTACAAGCCTCCCAGAGAATTGCACAGAAGCTTAGGAAAAAAGATGTACTCACTGCTCCCACAGGGCACAAGTGTGTTCTGCACGTGAGGTTTCTCTCTCTCAGTAATTCGTTTACAGATGAATTGCGAATAGGCTCCACTCCAGACTGCATATTCCAGTTATAGGATTTTGTAGGACCAATAGAAAAGACAGGAGTGTCATGTGGTTTCCTCTATGCAGCTTTTTACCTAAAACCTCTCAAGGTAATCCACACTGCTACCAACATGAGCATCTATGCCCTGCCTTGGAAGCAAGGCTAACCACCACCCCATACTGGCAGAGCTTTGGGGCCACACAGGGATGGTAGCTACTTTCTGTCATCACGCATCCCCATGCTTTTTTCATAAGCCATGGACAGACCAAAATAACAAGGAAAAGAGGCATAATCCAACACCATCCAGCATCAGGTGTCCCAAACTCAGATCTTCCTAAGCAGAACTAATGAATGACAGGCTGACAGACAGTAACAAGGTTAGTAAGCTCATGGATAAAATAGGATTACGCTAATTCAAATCAATTTTAGTACAGGAGACTTCAGCAATATCCTGAAAAATTGTCAGGTTAAACACAGAACTATCACTGCAATCCCTTCTGCTTAATTTATTTTTTCCCTCCTCTGTGTTACTGAAGGTTTTTTTGCAATGTACTTTCTTACTTTGTTATTTGTAAAAATGTTTGAATTATATGACTGAGCCAGATTGGCATGAGCTAAAGTTGTCACCATCTAGTCAACTCTTTTATCACCTTTGTGAAATAGAGGCCTTTTGTTTCCTGATGTATTTTTTTTTTTCAAAGCAATAGTTCCTTGAGTTATGCGGTTAAATACATTAACCTTGCCCTTTTAGAAAAAAAAAACATCCACTGAAGTATTTTGAGCTTGCTTGACCTGTAGAAAAAAAACTTGAAAAGAAACAGTCAGCAGAAGGCGCATCCACTTTATACTAGGCAGAGACAAATTAAAAGAGACTTTGAATCCATTGTCACATTTAAAAGTCATGATCTTTAAGCCACTTTATGATAAAAGCTCTTCCAACATCTGGAAGGTTTATGATTTGCAATACCACAGTGTTACAGTTGCAGTCCCAGAACTAATCCATATCCTTGGCCCTTTTAAGTGGCTGGTGACCTAAAGGTTGCCAGTAACAAATGCAATATGCATTGGGGAGCAGGTAATGGATGAAACTGTGTCTGTGGACGCGAACTCCTCTTTTGTCCTGCTGTTCAGCCTCTGCACATCAGCCTGTCTTTTTGCAACCTAATCATGTGTATAAGGTTAAATACATGCTATGAAAGGTGAAAAACTCCCTGGGATCAGTTCTAGTGCTAACCTATATGAAATACAGACCCAACTGAATCAATTAGGTGCAACTGCCGTTCAGAATTTTCTGAGCTGACTGTTTCCAGGCCATTTTGTCTTTGTCTTTTGTCACAGCTGTTGTATACAAACCATTCGACCAGATCTAGTGTTTTAGTTTTCAAATTACTTATTGATTCATACACAAGGAAGGGGATGCAAGGGGCAGATAATTTAAAGCTAGAAATATCTCTTCCACTCATAAAATGACACAGATTCTTTTTTACTGGATAATAGAGAAGAGTAAGTGATATGCTGTGAAGTTCCTTTGACTGAGACTTGAGAAAAGTATTGTAGTGAACTTCTACTTGAGAATGTCAAAACTCAAGACATTTCAGCTAACTCAGGTGCTTAGTTTTCAGAAAAGGCCTCTTCTCTTGCTTCCAAGGCTCTTAAACTACACTAAGAACATGCAGGTGGAAGCAAGCTCTTCTTGAATTTGAAATTTGTGTTTGTCATAAGAGCTGCTGTGTTATTCCACCACCAGGAAAAGCATTGTTTTCTGTGAGAACTGTAAATTTTCAGCTTCCTTTCAAAACTGGTATGTTAGACCAGCAAGTTTAGAGATGCAGTAACTGCAATATAAGAACAAAAAAACAGCAGCACCACCAACAAAGACTTCTCAGGAGGAATCAGTGCAGACATTCTATTGCCATATGAAACCAGCCCTAGGTCTAACACGGTCATGCCCCATCATGTTCAACATTAGTCTTTGATCAAATAGGTTCAGATCTTAGATAACCGTTCCATTTCTCAGCACAAATAATTAAACATCCAAGAACTGTCCCATAGACATTTGTTGTACCCTGGTAACATCCTTCAAGCCAACTTTTTCACATTCAGTGACCAGAATAAACTCTCAGATCTATAACCCTGCCTTATACAGGTAGGATAACCAATACATAAAAAACATTTGTTATGGTGGAAGGTGCTAAATGCAATGACTACTTTTTATCCGGTAATAAGAGCCATTTACCTCTATGCAAATAGCAGCTGGAGAATCAAAGATCCTACTAGCTCATCAAAGAATTGAGTAAGCTCTTGCTTTCAGGCTCAGAAAGCCTGTGTTCAGCAGAAAAACCTAGAGACGAAGAGGAGATCATCACTCGAGGTGTGAAAGGTTATGTGGGTGGACTGAAATTGCAGGAACTGAAATATATAGTTGCAGGTAACGTCTTGGAGGTAGCAACAGGTTGGATGCCAGAGAAGGAGCTGTGAGGAAGAACATTACAGGAAGAAGGGAGGATGCTTCATCTGGCACAGAGCTCACTAGAGTCACACAGGTGAGGACTTCTGCACACAGAAATTGCCTCCCATTGTTTTTCCACACATGCTATACTCAGGTTGATAAAAAAATAAATATCTAAAGGCTATTTGACTGATATCATCAGTGCTTCCACTTAGGAGAAATAGCCCTGCAAGCCCTAAATGTTGGTCAACTCATAACAAAGGGAAATAATCTCTTTTTTAAAAAAAATTATATAAAAATAAAAAGCAAGATCATTCATCATTCCTGCTATAACCTTATAAAGCCTCTGTGGGTCAGTTCGTACAGTAAAATACCATAGCTTTTTACTACTTTTAAAATCGTTTACTCTTTACTGTTCCCCACTATTGAAAAAGTTATCTTGAGACCAGAATACTCAAAGAGAACATTATGTCTTTCCTATTCTGCCCCCCCAAGTAAAGGCAGTTGAAATTCATTTCTAGCTAAGTTTTACTAAAGAAAATAGTTATTAAATAATTATCTACAAGATACATTTTTGGACTGCTAGTAAATTTCAACTAGCTTTATATAATAAAGTAATTGTTAATGAATTAGCAATAAATATACTCTGTATTTTTATAAGCAAGTACAAGTGAAATGTGAATAAGGTGACTCATCAATGTTCGTTATAAAATCTTTCACACCACGGGACATGAGCTGCAAGATAAAAGCTGGGACAGACAGTCTTCTGATTTCTTGCCACCCACTTTGATTAAACGTGTCTCGAAAACCAGTAGGGAGGTACCTACCCTCATGCAGATACTTCCTTAAGCTTAGCTGCATGAACTAGGTCTTTGAGGTCTGATGTTCCTCTGCAACAGAATGGACTGTATGCTGAACAAAAAAATGAACAAAAAACCGAACAAAACCCCAACAACCAGACCTGGGGGGATCTTATATTTTAAAGGAGAGGCTCACAACTGATTTGCCCCAAGACCACCTGAATTTCTGCTTGTTTCTATTTCCTTTCCTGGGCTCCATGTCTTCACGTTCCAGTGGATCAACAGATCCACTAAACAGCCATACAGAGAAGTGGAGCAGGGCAGGGCAGTGACGCAGCCAGGGCATGTGCTCATGAGGCTGCACATTCACCAGAGTCCCCTCCTGCTCACGTGCCTCCAGATGTGCCAGCAACACACAGGGTGCCAAGGTAGCACACTGGAGACGCTTCAGAGGCTGCAGAGGCAGTCTCTCATCTTAACAGTTCCTTATGACTTTAGTCTTCAGTTCTTTGACTCCAGAGGTGATTTTTGCCTTATCCATGAAGAAGAGAAGGAAGGATCATCCCTTCAGCCTTGTTTGATCATTCCTTTGCAGCTCATGGAAAAGTGTGGTTCCATAAGGCACCAGTCTCATTCCAGCGGCTAGATAGTTCATGCAGGAGGACATTTCTACAGTTCCCACAATACTGCAAGCAGAGCACTAGGGAATGCTCACCCTGTTTTCGCTGCTCTCATGTTTTTCCTCCCGTGAAGGGGAGGACAAAATATGAATCTTATTCTCGTGTACTAGAAGGAGGTAACAGCCCAGAGAGCATAAGTTCAAGTTCTGCTAAATTACATTGTCTCTGAAGAAGAATTTGCTTCACACGCTAACACCACATGAAGGGGATTTTCCAATTCATTTATTAGATATTCCAGCCTCTTTGAAACACTGGATGTTGCTCAGCACAGCAAGAAAGCTCAAGTAGCACAGCAAACGACACCACCTCCAAAGCCCTTCTGACACACAAAACACAAATCTTGGAAGACTGCTTAAAGAAGCTAATTTGAAAATGATGATGACAAAGAGAAAATTAACTCTTGTCATTAAAATAGACTCATAACTTACTTTTCAGACTGAGTGAACTGTCAGCAAAGCTTACTCTTGAGGGAAGCAAGTGGCAACACTGCACTTCAATGTATATTCCCCTTTATTTAGAAAGTGTCGCTTTAATGTTCAGAGGAAATGGCTGTACTGTTATCTGTTGAGGAGTCACTAATCTCTGTGTTTCATCTGGAGGATTTCCTTTGTAATGCCTGCCTAAACTTGGATTATCACTGCTGTTCGTGTTAAGCTGTCAGAGAGCAAACAACAGGAAAGTGAACTTCTGATCAGCATACATTACTTTGTATCTCTGAGTAATGTTAATGAACAAGTAACTGCAGAGCTACTGTCATGCAAAATCCTGTGGCAGCATGATCCTGAAGACCAGATGGGTCCAGGAAACAACAGAGTTTCTCCCTGTTGGACTGTCCTGATATTGATGTGCAAGTGTCGAGGGCACTAAACACAGTGAGGTAGATGATAGGTCTCATAATTTTGCCTTGCCCAGCACCATGGTACTTTCCTGTCACAGTTCTGCTGAGTTTGTCAATGACCTGATTGCCATTGCTTTGAAATAATCTCTTTGGTCCCAGGAAAAGAGAAAGGAAACAACTCTGGGTGAAGACTCTCTAGATTATTTTTGGTGGCTTTGGGAGAACATCATTCTACCATCTAGAACATTTTAAAAAAAAAAAAAAAAGTCATTCAGTATTAAATTTGGGTTGTCTACCCACTGATCAACATCTGCCAGACATCACATGGGATTAAATTAATTTTACTGTTTATCCATCCCTAACTTCCCCCAACGCCCTGAGTACTAGCAGTGAGAGGAGAGAGGTGTGGAGGGGAAAGGACTGGGTTGTATCATAAAGCAACTCTCAATCTAAGCATGCTCAGAAAATAAGAATCTGTGGTATGAATAGCATATCCTGACCTCTTTGAAAGATTCAGGCATACAGCTATTGAATGCTCCGACTAAGTTCTGAATGCGTAATCCCTGCAGCCCAAGCACTCCTAAACACATCTTTGATTAGCTGAAAATGCAATTATTTTTGCAATAATACTTTGCAGACAGCTTGTAAGAATATCAATGACCTTTTTTTTTCTCCCTCCCCTCCCTATTTTAAAATCAGTTTCTGTTAGAGGAGCAGAAGATTTACTGGAGAAATAAGTGCTTCACTTGCATTTAAACCATGTAAAAGACAGATTGACTGTGTTTTTAGGCACTTACATCAAAGTAATTACAGCACTATATAAAGTATTGGATTCATTAAGAGGCTCTAAAACAATTTTTATATACTATTAAGTAAAAGGAGAAGAAGAAAAGAATGGGAAACTACATATTAAACCTTACCAAATTTGCCTTCTTTGTCAAGTAAAGCTCTCCCAGCTTTTGTCTAAGGAACAAAGACCCCTGATAAAGGTCAACATGAAATGCATGATGGAAGAATAGATGAAATGTCAGACTGGGACTCAGGAGGTTTGTATACAGTGTCCGTCTTGTCAGAGGTTTCCTATGTCCAGTGAGGCAGTTAGTCTATGTATTCGTGCAATTAATCCTGTGTTCAACATGACAAAGGTAGGATTTTCTTTTTACCTGGTCCCTCCAAATTGCAACCTGTCTGGGGAGGTCAGGGGCTCATTCCAAGTATTTATTCAGTGCTTACAGCAGCAGGACACTGGTTTTGCTTAGCTACCAAGATGACAGGTTTCTGCTATTTGAAGATACAAATAACAATATGAGAAAAGATACTTCAGAGGGTTCAAAATAGTCATAACATAAACAGGACAAGTTAGTAAAAAAAATGGTTATCAAAGAAAACATTCAGGTAATGAAATCTGTAACCAAGAACAACTGCATTTGTGAAGAGTTGCTCAGGTGTTCAGATGTGACAGCGTATTTTAAACTACCTTGGGTAACATAGCTGGAAACATTGTGGAAGCAACTACAGCTGTGGGGTTGATGTCAGCTAATGCCTGAATGAACGCATCTGTCTGAGGTGGTTACAAGAACCACAGGCTTACTCCGGATTCAGACACAGTTTATTTCTAAAATTAAAAACAGTTTCCTGTGAATAAAGTTGATGCAAAAGAAGTGGGGTCTCTAACTTATAACCTTTATCCTATGGCTTGACAACTGGGAAAGCAAAAGAAACTTCCAGGAACCAGCATGCCTTGAATGCTTTATTTTGTCTACTTTACACATTAATTTCCCAAGTGTTTCCTGATTCTTATTTGGTTAACACATCAGGGTATCTAATTCTTATTTGCTACACAAATCGCTCATTTGCAATCAAATTTCCATCAGTATTTGCTATCTTATTATCATGGTTAACATCACTTTGCACTTTGGTATTAACTAGAGAGACATTCTAAAAAGCAACTCAGTGTTATAAGTGGAGAATACTATGGCTGTGTTTTTCTAACAAAGAAAATTGCTGTAATGTCGCTGGGTCATTCCAGTTATCGAATCCCAACATCCCAAAGGTTTATCAAGCAACCATCTCAGGCTTGCAGTTTCACTGTTTGCATTTCTGTGAAGCTAATTAAACCTCAGTAGGACAAAGCTGGAACTGCATCAACTGGACTAAAAGTCATCTTCACCTCAAGCTCAAAGCCACATCCATCCCATAGAGAATGGCGTGGCTCTATCTGGAGTCCACCCATGCTTCTGCCAGCAGGATAAAAGCCCCTGGATGTGTTTAGTTCTGCTCCTGCCTATGACTGCATAAACTGATTTTTCAGACAAACAGTAAAGAAAAGTGAAAATCCTCAGTGATGCAGAAAGGTGAGAAAGACTAAGATTGGACCACATGAGACACAGATCTTCTGGTACTTTTGGCCGTGACCAAAAGCAAGATGCAAGATCCATGGGTAAAGCTTTTATGGCATGTCTGTCAATTCATCAGGATTCCCATCTGCATCAGCAGATTTGGACACTTTGAGACCTCAGACAGTGGTGGAGGCCTCAGTACCACCCGTCTTTGCACACTACCTTGCACTGCTCGCAGGCACAGCTGAATAGGACCCTCACAATCCAGAACTACGTATCTTAATAGGGTCTCGTTGTAATCACGTGAAACCCTTTCTCACCTTTCTTTTCCCTTTCATCTCTTCATGACAGACTACCTGGTGTCAGCTGCTCTACTATTCAGGCGTATATATGCGCTGTAGCACCACAAGAATCTAAGTGTGGTCCTTTTCAGAGGGCAGCCTTTACGTGAGTAGGATTCATTGTAACTCACATCAGGGCAGTCCTTCTCCAAGGCCTGAGGGTTCAGGTTTACATATATGAATCTCAGCTGATACCATTAAGACTTTTCAGTCTCACCTCTGAGAACAATCCTGTGAGAAGCAGAACTTATACTCCTGGTTTATGAAAGAAGTCTAAGAGAGCAGAGCTGTCTCTTTTATTAACAGTACAACCTGAAATGATTCCTGAAGCAATATTATAGCTGTACTCTTTACTGTCTTTTTTTTCCCCCTGCTGTAAGGCAGCTTCACTTTTCTCCATGCTGATAGAACCTCAGCTTGTGATTTTCCGTACATTTTCCTGAATATTCCCAGATAATCATATCATCCTTTTGGTTAGACTTACTACTGCTTTGACATCGGAGTAACTTATTCATTCTTATGCTACTTCAGTGGTGCATGAAGCTTTTACCTTCCCTCCTGTTTATTGCAAATGCCCAACTGCAAACTAAGGAGAACGTATTGTAGTAGGAGGAATGCAGTGGAGAAATAGCTGGGTAAGAATGAAAAGCTCAGTTATAGGAGGACACAGCAAAGCTATTGAACCACAGATGAGTTTGTGTAACCTACATTTTCAAAAGTCTCTGACAAAAATTAATTTGAGATCTCTGCGAACACAGAGTTACTAATTCTGGATTTACTAGGAATATGGGCTGTCAGACTTAAAGCCATCTAAAGAATCAATGTCCCTGATAGCCAAATGACAAGGAAGTTAAGAACTAACCTCATCAAACTTGGCTTTTAATTTTATCCCCCAGGCTTATCTTGGATAATTCAAAATTATACAGATGGGATTCCTACCCAAAGAAATGTGTTTCTGAGTCCTGAAAGAATGGCTGTTGGAAAGAAGAAAAGATTTTAAAAGGGTGTGATTCTACATACATTGATCTGAATTTTTCCTGCAGCTATCAAATTTACAGCCAAGAGTTACTGAAAATATGGCAGTCAGTGGAAAGGTTTACAGTAAATTGTCTGTATTTTGAATTCAGGACTTCTAGACACTTCATAGTAATTGCAAAAGTGTTATCTCTTGGTAAAATGCACATTAATCTTGCTCTTTCCCACTTTAAGAAGGATTATTCCCTGGTTATTATTCAACTCTGTGTTCCAGCAGTTTTCAGTCCTGTCTTCTCTTCTACCCTCAATTTCTGCTGACACCATAGGAGAGGTTGCTTGTCAGCCGGCTGTTGCTCTCTGCTAGTTTTCGCTGGCATTAGGATAGTTCCCACAACCTGGGGCTGCCGAGTGTGTTTGGAGCCTGCTGCGTTACCAGGCTTTCACAGTCTGAAGTGGTTGGAAGGGGACAAAGCAATCCGGAGCCTGAGTCTGACCTCCTCCAAGGGGTGACCTGGCTCTCCCCCATGCCAGCCAACCTGAAAGGCTCCCCTGGTGCTCACACCGTGTCTGCAGGAGCTCTCTCCAGCACTTGCCCTGGAAGCCTGTGGGTAGACAGAGGAACGAGAGCCACAGAGGAGCTGGAGGCAGCTGGAGAAGGGCCCTCCTTCTCTTGACTATTAATTCATTTTCCTCCTCTGCTCAAAAAAAGTGGGTGTTGCATGTGCAGATAACCCTATATACTTACTAATTAGTGTCCCATTTACCTTGAACTACAGAGCTCACAGCTGCCAGCTGCAGCTTGTGATATCTTGAGTATGTGTTTGATGAACTCTGGAGACATTTTCATCTGTTAAATATAGAAAAACTGAACAGCTTCCCAGGACAGGCAGTGCAGCACAGAATCATATGCTTGTCAAGGCCATGTCTGAACTCCTGACTTCAAACTAATAAAGCTGCAAAGTTAGTGAAACTGTGCAATACCAGCTGGCTCATTCCCAGGCTAATTTCTCAGACAAATACCATGTGGCAGAAATTAGCTGCTACATTGGGCATTAACTACTACTTTCACTGGTTTGATGACCAAGAGTGTGCCATAAACACTGTGCCAAAAGTCTGCCAGTTAGACTTTGGTATAGTTAATGTCTTTGTTTCTGTATTTATGATGCTTCTACTGTAAATACTTTAGAGGTCAGCAGGTTTCTTCAGCACTAAGAGGAATTAGAGAACAAGCCCAATAATTCCAAGGAAAGTGACTGCCAGGGAAGCACCCCTGGCCATTTACACCAGATTTTAGAAGAACAAGTTGAATATACATTTTCCAGGTGTTTACTCAGTATTTAACCATTATATATTTATTAACATGCAACTACACAGTTGCCACTGAGGAACTGGTAGAGCCACCCTGTACTCTGTCTTTCTAGAAGAAAAGAAATTAGGAGCCAACAGCAGATTTTGTGCTAATGTACTACTGAAAATATTATTAAATTAATGTCAAACTTTGTAATTATAAATAGTGGTAAATGGTTAACATATTTAGTCAAAACTTTGACTTCAGCTACTTTAAAGAAAAAAAAATCTATTTATTATTGGAAAGATTTGTATGAGAATAAATTAGATATCCTGATTGTTAACCTTACCTTGTGAACATGGTTATGTAGTAACAGCCAAAGGAACAAGATTTTTGACATCTTAACTTCTTCCGTATCTTTCTTTCTTCCAAGCTTCCAGCTTCACCAAAGTAGGCCAACCTCTCTCTGAAATACGAATGCTTTGCTCTTTCCCCCCAAAAAAGGATTTGGATTCTTTTACATAGCATCCATTCAGAAATATTACTGTGTGTTAATTAGCTCATGTTATGAACAGTCATTTTGGAGGCTTAAAAGTATGGGGGGAGGTTTTCTTCAGGAAAAGATTAATTGTTTAGTTTATATTAATATCTAAAAAAATAAAATAAAACCAGAGGTTATGACATGATGTGTAATTAACTGGATCAGAAGCGATGGCACAGGGGAAAAAAAAAAGAATTACATTTCCACAGTGATTTTTTTTCCCCATCCTGGGGTAGTTAGAGGGGGAAGTGCCTACTAAAAGATTTTGATAAATTATTAAAAATGAAAAAAGTACAGAATCAAAGTAATATGGATTAATGGAGAAATCAGAATCAATATTTTATTACAGTTGCTAATGAAATATTTACCAGACTAATTTTTTTAGATGCTCTAGAGTAATTAAAATGATACAACCCTTACATTAAGACCTAGATTAACGTTCCTCTTCTTATATTTACGTTTGTATAAAAGTCAGCTAAGTAAATTCATCTGTGACGAGAATATTCTCATCTATGGCTTCTGTTTGAGCCTTTTGTTTCCATGGTACCTTATTTCCACTTTTGGCTAATCTTCGAGAGTGTTCTGAGGGGACTGATCCAATGTCCATTGAAATGAATACATAGCACAGACACTGAAAATCAATGATAATCAATGCAAAGACTTTCATTAACTTCACAGTGCTTTGGCCTGAACTCATCACTCTTTAATGACAGCTATGAAGAACTGCAGTAACAGATTCTTAAATACAATGTTGACCATCTAAGTATGAAAAAGAAAAAAACTGGTAAAGGCTGGTGAAGATAGGATGTTAGAAAACACCAGATTAGAAGAAATACGTTGAGAGATACAAGTGGACTCCCAGGCTCGACAGGTAGTGAGGTAGCACTCATCTGCACTGACAGTGACCAATGAGGTGAAGGGGGAAGGTAAGAATACCTGATGCAATAGAAAGTGTCTTCTGTCCTGCTCGGTTAGTTTAAGATGCAAAAATGACACACAAACCTTTTTATCATACTGTACTCGCAGATGTATTTTGTGCAGGTCACATATTTTAAACAGTTACAAAAATATTTTAGAGATATTAACTAAACAAAAATAATTCAAAAGCATGCGTGGCGTTCTGTTTGTATAAATGGTTCCCATGAGTGAAATAAAACTAGGCTCAGAGGGAGTGAAAATACCCACAACTAATCAACTGGAGACATCTCCAGACATGATTTAGGATGTTTTCTTTCTATAGAAAAAACATCAAATACTTTGAGTCAAACACCAGAGGATCTCCAGAGTTCAAGGAACTGTTTGTCACTAAGCTAAAACTACAAATTTTTCTTTTTTTCCAGGGACATAAAGTTTGAGTTCCTGCTTCTACAAGACCACTGTCCGTCAGCCTTCACAACTCCTTCGGGAACATGGCAAGATCCAAGTAGAAGTGATCGGGCAGTAAGATTGAAAACTGAGAACATTTCTCTAACAAGTTGATTTCAAAACTCAACCTAAAAGGATCTAATGCATCCGTTTGAAACTGCAGTAGAGTGAATCAACCTCAGTGGGGAAAGCAGAAGTGAAATAGAAAAAAAAAAATGCAGGAAGATTACAACTTTACCGATTATCACTGTCTCCGAGAGCTGTGCTTGTGACATGGAAGTTATTTATGGTGCCCACCTGCAGTCATTTACATGCAGGCACATCAGTCATGGAAGCAGGATCCAACCTGTGACTCTCAGAAGTTCGTGATCCTTATTGCTTATTTGAACTCCCGCAGTTGTATCTCATGGATACAGGTCTGCACCATTCATTGGTGCCATTCTGATCCCTTTCTTTCCTTCCAGATTTCACTCACACACATCTCAAACCCACTCTACACAGTACTGAGAACCATAAAAATATAAAGTAATTATACTAGAGCTCCTCTTTCAGAAAACAATACAGCTAGAGGAAAATATCTCCTACAGTACACCTCCAAACAGATGATTAACATGTTCTTAGAAGAATTTAAGAGCCCTTAAGTGTAGGGAAATACCTACCTGTAAAGCTGATAATACACTCTAGTGCAGACAACACTCAGTCTACTTTTTTGACCTCGTTAGAAAACACAGCCTCCCCTAGTACCAAAGTACCCAAGTACCTCCTCTCTGCTCCTTCCCTTTCCACCCCTGTTTCTCTCCCCCTATTGCCAACAAAAGCATAGAAGCGCATTTGGAAAGAGGACTCTCCATGCTGCCATTAAACATTTTCTTTGACAAATTGTTCTTCTTCTGGCTTTGCAAACATGCAGGCTGCAAGGGTGATCTGTACATAATTTTGCAGTTTGTTTTGCCCAAGAAAGGCAAAAGCAGAGCTTGGATTAAAGCCGGCAGGAAGCAGTATTTCGCACACCACATCATCCCTACTCCTTTTCCCTGCTAATTGCTCACTGGCACCGTTTAAGAGTCTTCTCCTTCACAGCTTACGCAAAATTCAGAAGGAATAAAAAAAATCTTCCTGCCTCAGTTTCACATTGCTTTTCTCATCAGAGTTTTCTTGTCATTCCCCTCTTGTTATCTCATCTTGAGATCAATAAACTTAGCCGTGCTGTATACCAAATGGACATAACAATACATTACATTTAGCCTCCATAATGCAAGTATTACTTTTACCATAGATAAAAAAATATATCTCTCTCAAAGATGCACAACCCACCCAGATGACATGTTTACTGAAAACATTTCTAAATTCCAAAGCCGGTCATTGTGAATGTAACTACAGCTCTTCTTTGACGTAAGTTATTCCCTGCAATATGCCACAGGTAGAAGAGAAATTTGAGGAACATTAATTAAGAAGCAGGTAGAAATGAAAGTGAAGCAGCCTTGATTATCCTACTCTTCACTGGAAAGACAAAAACATATACCACAGAAATATCTGGTGCAAAATGCACTTCTCAGAATTTATATTTCTGTAAATCTTTACCAAACTAATGAAGCTAGGGAACACTTCCAACAGAGCACCAACACCTTTTGACAGGAATTGCTGATAAAGGAAACTGTAGGAGCATAAATTGTTATTTTACGATCCCCAAACTCCCCTCCCGGGAGGCAGCAATAACAGAAGAGATGCACACACCTGCCCAGTTGTGATCCTTCCTCAGAAAGGCACCTTCAGCATTGCCCAGCGATGGCCCTGCTCCATACCCGCAGCACTAAAGGCAGCGGAGGGTGCAGCCCCAGGTTTATTCAGGCTGCCAAATTTGTAAGGCTTACTTGTAAAAGCCTGGGATCTCACAAAAACAACAACAAGGGGCTGTCTGGGTTATGAAACGCTACACTCAATCTGCCCACGGTGGACAGGTTAGCAGATGCAAGAATATTTGTATTCACAGGGTGGTCTGCCCACTTCTCCTGCCCTCTAGCCATGCCAACCTGTCCAAGCCAAGCCCTGCCCACCTACCAGGCACCTTCAAGCAAGAAGAATTTGGTGAGTTCCTGGTATTTCCCCCATCAAAGCTGGGGCCCCACTTCCAAAACTGGCATCTGCAGAGACAGCAGAATTGCTGGTTTTTTGACACCCTCAGGACTGCCTGTGTAATGAGATGTTAAGTGGTAGCAGAAACCTGCTTTAAGGGTAGCAATGAGTCTGGTATAAACACAGGATGACGGGAGCTGTGGCTTTGGTAAGGAACACCAAGCACCACCTGTGATAAAACCACACCTGGAAGCAACAAGGCATCAACACGATTTTTTGAAGCTCTTTTGTTTTAAAGCCTTTTTCATAAAGGTGGTCTTAAATTTATACATATCACCATTTTAAATGTAAAGGTCTGTATTTTAATTAGAAGAGTGAAAAGAAATCAAGATTTAATGACAAAGCTTTTGAGGTATGAGAACACAAGACAATTAAATCTTAAGTCTGGGCTCAAGCCAGACATTTGTTATTTTTTCAAAAAGCTAAAAGCAGAGAAGACATCAATTTTCATTATTTCTACCATAAATATATTTTTAATACAAATAAAAAAGGAATAAATAAAGTTTAGCAATTATCACTAAACTGCATAAAAGCCATTAGGAGCTGCCTGTGTTTAGCTGTAGAGGAAAATGAAGAGACAGTTCTGTGTATTAAGACATACTCGCCAAAGCTTTATTGTTCGATTTTCTTGTGGCTTCACTTCTTTTTCCACTAGGTGGCACTCTGGAAATATTTGTAAACTCGATTCCTTTCCATTGCCTTTTAAAGAGCCAACAAATTAGCGATTTCCCTCAAACCTTCTATTGTTTACAGCCTGCTGAAAAAGGCAAGTGAATTACATAGAGCAGTACAGAAAATTAGCATTGTTAAATGTGTCACATATATCACTAATAAAGTTTCATTATTTATACTGTCAACTTGAAAAGCACTTATTTCCTAATCAATCAACTCACAACTAAATAAACAGTCATATAGGCATACAACATGAAAGCACAGTACTCCTAAATCAGATCTTCCTGAGATTAAGTGTATGCTGGCTGATATTAGAAGGAGAGCAATAACAAAGAAGAATGCTACCCAATTTACTAGCTTTCCTCCCACCTCTCTGGATACCTACTTTTATTGAAGAAAAAGGACACATATATGTATTTTAGGACAGACGTTCTTTTCTGTTTGCTTTTTTTAAAAAACAATAAATTCTACACTTAACCCGAAAGGTGATCCTGAAACACAAGTTAGGACAGTCATGTTAAATTAATTTGCAAAAGCTGGAGATGCGTTTAAAATTAATCCATCTCTATTTGGGTATTGGGGATACAGCAGAGAAAAAGAGATTTAAATAGTCACTTGAAGGGCTTTGTACCATCTAAATCCAGCAGCAGTCTCACAGATATCCCTTTTGACGTTCACTAAAGCTGGAGATGAGTCCTAGTAAACAGATGTCCTTGTCAGGGAAAAAAAAAAAAAAAACAAACAAACAAAAAACCATCAAATTTGGTACTATCTAGTAGTTGCAAGTGAACGGCAAATAGTTCTCCTTTGTTTGCTAGGTTGCTGCGGGAATGGGCTGACGTGGCAGTGGATCCAGGAGTGGAGACATACTGATAAATAAAGGGAAGGTAGCACATCTCCTTGGCTGTGAAGGACCTGGGCATCAGGGCATTTGGTATGTGCCAGAGGAGCAGGTGCTGCTCCTTCTACTCAGTCAAAAGTCAACCTGTCATATGTGGCTTCTTTTGAGTTTTGTCTCTTAAGTGTTATGAAACAGGTTGTGCTGAGAAGGAAAAACAAAGTGTCATGGCCTCTTATCTTCCCCAGAAGATTTTGCAGGTAGTACTTAAACATTCGGGTTATATGTTTGCCTGTGGAAAAGGCAAACCACAGCCACAGCTGCCAACTAGGAACTGTCCTGCTCTTACTTCTTCCTGCTCATTTGTGACAATTTTAGGTGACTATCAGAGAATTTGTAAATCAGAGGTTTATCATGGAAGTCTGTAAGTAGCAGCAGAGATTGGCTGGACCAGGCAGTGTTTGCATGCTCACAAAAGGAAGATGGCCTACAGAACCAGCTACAGTATCTGTTACTGAGATCCTGGGAGTCATCTTTGAATTTACTTTCTGACACACTGAGCCATAGAAACCTTCCCTGGAGGTGGAGGAAGCCTGGATCACTGCCCCCGCTTCTTACTTGGAAGGCAGGGTCAAAATTTCCCGATCAACTAGGTCAAACTTAGCTCAAAATTCAAGTGTGTCTTGCAGACAGAAAGTGCAGGGTAAGCATTGTTGATTCAAATACATTCAAAAGTGCATGAAAATACAGACCTCACAACCTCCTGCAGACCAGGAGTTAAGGGTAATGTAACTTATGAAGCTTTACTCAAGAAAGGAGATGAGCCAGCTGGCTCACAGTCCTGGACAGAGTCATTGGCAACATGAGGGGTCACACACATCACTCCACATTGTTATAATAGAAAATCTTCATGTAGTTAGTGTTAACTCTTGACAGAACTGTAGTTTAGGTGGGATTTCTGTGTTCCTAACAGAAATACAGGACCCAAAAGCAAATGTAAGCATTGCAGTCTCTGGGATGTTTTTCATTACCCATATTGCTGACTATTAGCCGACACATTGTTCAAGTTCATTACCTCAGCTGCTTAGAAAAAGGCAAGTTGGGATAGATTTGCTGGTGAAGAGCTCTTCCCTGCCTCTACAGTTGTTGCTAAGTGCCCTCCTAGTCCAAGGACAGCTCCCGTGCCTACTGACTGAGCTAGGTGCACAAGATGGGAGGGAACATAATCAGGACAGCCAGCCCAGCTGGCTAATGGGGTATTCCATACCATGTGACGTCATGCTCAGTATATGAAGGGTAGGCGTGATCCAGGAAGTACCGATTGCTGCTTGGTTATTGGTCAGCGCGGGTGGTGAGCAATTGTATAGTGCATCACTCATTTTATATATTTTATTATTATCATTATTATTTTCCCTTTTTTTCCTGTTTTATTAAACTGTCTTTATCTCAACCCACGAGTTTCTCTCACTCTTACCCTTACGATTCTCTCCCCGTCCCGCTGGGGGTGGGGGGAGTGAATGAGCGGCTGCGTGGTATTTGGCTGCCTGCCAGGTTAAACCACAACAGTGACGAACTTCTTGGATCTACAAGATTGGCTTTTCACCCTTCAGAAAGCCTCTGCATCTAGGACTGAGCCTGCATCAGAGCATAACCTTAATTGTGAGCTACTGGGATGGTGGGCAAGTGACTCTCAACACAGGCTCCATGCTTGGCCACGTGCAAACATAGTCCCCAATGCCCTCATTATCAGAGGCAGATTTCATCAAGCAAGAGCAGCTTTGGTCACTTGAGTCAGAGAAAGGCAGAGAATTTGGCTGTTTGTCTTTACAGCAGTATGGCTAAATCAATAGCCTGTAGAATGAGAGATTTAGGGTGGATGAAGGGTTCATTATCTTATATACGTGTATTGGAAAGTGCTGGCAACACACTGCAGTTTTGAACAAATAAATGAATTTACTAGGTGGAAGGGAGAGACTGCTGATAAAACAGAAAAAAATACTATACTCAGGAGGTGATTTTAGTCCGAGTGCTAATATTTTATACAAGAGAATATTGAATTTAGGGAGAGGCTTATTCATTCATTTGGCTTTTTAACTTTCTAAAGTGCTTTTATTGACTGATTTTGTTTGTGGCAGCTAATATTACTGTCACTGTAACAATATTTTTTCCTTATTTAGCTCTCCTGATGCAGTTTGCCATCTGAAGTCATTTACCTTTCATTTTTTTAAATAAAGCTGCTTTTTAAAAACTCAGAGATGATTCACATGGTTTGAGCCTGCATTTGCTCAGATAAAACTGAACTGTTAAAACTTCAAGAACTGTTGCATTAGCTGAGACCCAAGGTCCATTTGCTGTGAATTTAACTGCAGCAACATTAATTGACAAGATACCTGCAGGATGCAAATAGGAGACCTACCCTCTTCCTTACATGTCAATCTTCCCTCCAAACTTTATACTATTTTCTGTCTTGGTGACAACATTCATCTGCTAGGAGAAAATATACACGTGAACAGAATTCCTTCAGTTGGAGATCTGGTTTGATATAACCTCAGTATAGCATGTCTAGGCACTCTTAATCACCCAGTCACGGAGATGCCAACCCCATAGTGGATGTACAATAGAAGATATTCCGGCAACACCACCTTTCTCCCATTTAAAACCCATTTCATTCAGCATTAAAGTTTCTCTAAAGCTGCAGGCAGCTTTCTGAGTTGGAGTCCTGCCATTTCAGCAGACTACAGAGGAGCAAATACATTTTGAACTTGAACTATATTTGCTGAGGGCAAGGCTGGAAGCCTCAGCTAAAACAGCCATCAGCTCTGAGCTCCAGCCTTTGGGTGAGAGGTGAGGAGGAACTGCTTCTGCAGAACCCAGATTAATTCAATGTGAAAATAAATCAAAAATTGCTCCCAGATCTGTGAAAAATTCAGTTGTTCTGTCTCTGGAGGAGCAGAGTTCATGCTTTTCATTCTTCCTTGCAAAAGCCAAGCAGACCACCACCAGACCTGGGGAACTGCAGGCTAGGTTCAGCTGGTGGACATGAATGTTTATTTCACTGAATCCGCAGTGACTTACCACCTCCCACGGGGGTGAAGTGTTGTACTTTGACTTTCACTGACAATAGAGAAGCAATCCACTTGATAACCTTCTTTACCAACTCTATCACAAGGCCTCAAGCAGGCTGCAGAGGTCCTGGGACTGCAAAAGTGGCAGCTACACCCCAGTTAGTCAGTGTGACTCAGTTCTTGGAAAGAGACTGCATCCCAGACAGCCAAACAGGAGATAGAGAAGAGCAAAACCAACAAGGGAGAAGGAAGACTGCAATGCTTTGCCTCCTTAACAGTGCATTGGTTTGATGGTGCAGACAGTAAGCAGTGTTTGCATGTCAAAATAGAGGGTCCTAAGCCCCCGTGTCCATGGTGTAAGCTTTCTGAGCACTGGAGAGACATTCTCCACTCTCCACTGACACATACAGAGTCCAAGTCCCAGCTGATATAAATGTACTTTCACACGTAAACATGCACAGGGTAATGGCTTTTAGTTATTCACTTGTTTCCCATCAGTGTCAGTCCACACAGACTTAGGACCCATCGCTTTGGAGAGCCTCTCTTCTTGCTGATCAAGAAAATGAACATGACCCACTAACTCCTCCTTTCTGTGTTTGTTTATCGTGATGACAACCCAAGGATATCTGAGCATTTTCTAACATCCCTAAACTCTTTCAAGAGACTGTTCAACTCTCTCTATTTGTGAGGCTTATTAAATTCTTTTTTTGTTTGTTTTTTTTTTTTTTATGAATATCTCTTGCTGCCGCCATATTACTTCCCTAATAATTTCAGAAATAACCTTCCCTCTGCTTCAAGCTATACCAGCTTTAGCTCTAGCCTCAATAAGAAGTAAGGATATTCATGGAGAGCTCTTTGTGATATTCATCAGTCCCTCCTCCCTCAATCCCATCTGTCATCTGCAAGGGAAATGGTTTAGCTTATTGCATATTCCCTAAGTGGCCAGATGTGACATGGCTACAATCTCATATAAATGTTTTGAGAATGGGAATGGACAGGACAGTCTCAGATTCACTACCAATCAGCCCATGATGGCTTTAGCAGTGCTGATTGCCCGGGAGGAAAGACTGTCTCTCTTCTTCCAAGCCAATTCACATGCAGTGAAACAAGCCAGTGCTGATTGTCTGGACACTTGAAAAGCAGCTCTGACGCTGGTGGTGTCCCTCTTTGTTCTGGGCAGATTGTTCCAGAGATTTTGGTGTGCTAAACATTTGGGGATTAGTATGAAGATAAGGGAAGAGCTGGTGATATTTTGTGCAGGATATAAGGGATAGAGACTGGTTGCTGTGGGATGGTATCATGGGAACCTGTTAACAGTATGATTGATCTGCCTAAGGGAGCTGGGGTTGGCTGCTAATTCAGTGATGTAGTAGAACTAATGATAGATGCTGATGCAGTCTGATTTTTTAAAGTATTGTTTTTCCTGGTGATTTATGGTTGCATCTACTAGTTAAAATTAACACCTGCCTTAGCAGGAAGCTTTAACCAAATTGGTGATTCTGCACAGAGTTTCTCAATCCTGCGCACCAAAAGGATCAAAAGAAGAGACAGAATTCCGAGTGAAGCTGATATCAAAGAAAAACTAGGGATGAGCTTTCACTGAAATCACAATATTTCCAACATTCTAGCTGTTTAGCCCAAGGTCTGTTTTTTCTAAGCCCTGCAAACCCAGCTGCAAAGTTTGAGCCTGGGATTTGGGCTGCCCCACATCTCCTGCATGTGTATCTATATAATTTTGGTTTGGACTAGTCTACAACAGAAGGGGAAAATATTAGAAAAGATTCTGCCAGGCAGATAAATGCCTTAGCAGATGCTGAGACGAAAGAAAAAGCTTTCTGATTATAGTAGTTACGGACTAAAATTCATGATATCTTAACATAGTTTCTGCATTACCCAGAAGTTTCTAGTCTCACCTTGGACATATTATTCATCCTGTTTAGATAAGTTGCTACAAGTTAAAGTACAAGACAGAAACTTCCATTACTGCTTATATTACAAAAAACATTCAGCTTTCCTCCTGGCAAAATGTTTTAGAAGCAATTCTGATTATTTTTAAAGCATCGCTGTTATAATGTCTTATTTTTACAATTTCCAAATGTTTTTTCATGTTATATAAAACAATCACTCTGTGTAAAATGCTTAGATGATTATACACATTTATATTTTTGTGCACATGCACATAAAGTTGACACAAAAATCCAATATCTCTATTTTATCAAAATAAAATCTTTTCAAGTTTTTATGGGTGAAAGCTTGATTTGACAGGACACTTTCTCCTAAGATCTCTAGATCAAAATAATATTTTAAAAGCACAAGTCTTCCCTTGCATATTCTCCTTCACTCTGGATCAAAATAATATTTTAAAAGCACAAGTCTTCCCTTACATATTCTCCTTCACTCTGGATCAAAATAATATTTTAAAAGCACAAGTCTTCCCTTGCATATTCTCCTTCACTCTAGATCAAAATAATATTTTAAAAGCACAAGTCTTCCCTTGCATTAGGAGATCCATTCCTTACTTTCCACTAGCAACAGCTGTATTTGGTAGGGAAACTCATTGTCTTGGACACAGGACCTTCTCCTGCCTCACTGAGGCGCTCATTGCTGACGAGGGTAACCGAGTCGGAGTGTCTGCACTTTCCTTTCTTGTTGTAAATAATAAGAGTAGCCCAACTCACTTCTTAAGAATCCATTATTTCTGGAGAGGTGGCAGCAATTTAATTACCTAACCTGATAACTGACATCACCTCCATTCCTGAAAAACAGCAACAACAAGCATTCAAATGCATTATTTCACAAAACAAGAATTGCCAGCACAGCTTCAGGGCCTTCAATGCAACACCTACATTTAAATTAATACAGGAGGGGAAGCAATGCCTGAGCTAATGATCCCAGACAGCTTTTCTCTGTTAGTGCATCGGCAATGGGTACTTGCAGGTGCATTGGCAGCGGACAGCCACGCACAAAACTCTGCGAGGCAGGAAGAGTCCTGCTGGCTTGTGGATTCCCAACCTGTTATTAGGCAAGGAGGAGAGCCACGAGGAGGTCCAGACAAACATAATGCTGATAAAGAAGAGGGTTCACAAGCTACAGCAGCACCTGAAAGGTATCTGTGGAAGTCAAACAAAATAGGCAGTCTAATGTTTTAGCATTTCAATGAGGAAAAGAAATAATGAGGAACATATGTTTCCACAATGAATTTACATTCACGTGATAAAGACAGTTCATAGATTAACAAAAATCTGAGGAGACAGAAGATTGCCATTGCTCTGATGTTAGCACTACCCAGCAAATTTGAAGATCCACAGATATTTATGTGCCCCGCTCCTACTGATACCAATGGGCTTGTCCCTTTAAACAAGAAAGTTAGATATCGAATTCTCTCTGTAGATCTGAGCCTCGCGCTCTCCCGCAGTAGGTACTGCGTAAAAAAAGAAGAATCCATCTGACTTTAGGAACTTAACTGAGCCGGTTAATCAAAGCTGCCTTTAGTCCCTGGGGACAGAGACACCTCCAGCAGTCAGGAAGTTCAGCAAACAACTCAGGCTACTGCTTTGAATATATTTCTGGAGATACCTTTCAATCTGCAGAGGAAAAATGCATTTCAGCAGATAACCAAAGCTGGGGTGTCTGAATTTCTCCTCCTTCAAAGAGATTTGTTGTGGTGGTGGTGTTGTTGTTGTCTTTCACATGAAGCCATAGAGGGCACGTCCAGTCACTGCCATAAGGTTGCAGGAATCCTGGAGTTTTTTCTCATCTCCACTGAATATCTATTTATTCAGAGAGTGAGAACATTTGTAGTAGAATTGGTCTGGAATAACCAAAAGTGTAAGCTATGTGGCACAGTGGCATAGCGGCAAGTAAAACCTGATGCTGCTACAAAGGTGGTGAGAAAAATCACTAGTGCATTTCTACTGAGCTGTATTCTTTTTCAAAATGCTCTTCGCATCCTGGAGCTGAGAGAAACCTTTCCTGACAAAAGTTCTCAAAACATATCCAGATTCATTAATAGCTTTAATAAATCAACATTTTCTTACTGTATTTTCTTCTGAAAACCTCCTGCCCAGCTACAGGAGATCTAAGCCACACTAATGTAGTATACGGCACTGCATTTACTGTGGATCAATTACCAATTTATAGTCCATTTAACTACAAAATCAGTCCTTAGGCTTTGCATTTGCATTCAGTAAAGGTTTTTTTACTATCTGTCAATACACAAGGGACATCAGTAACACTTACAAACGGGTAACCATTAATCTGTTAGGGAAATATGACAATTGATATTTTGATTCCAATAATTCATAAACTCTGTTATGTATATCCCTAAGCAGAGAAGAAGAAATTTGATTTGAATGGAATCACAGGGGAAAACCGATACATATGGAAAACAGGTTCATGCCCATATCAAGAGCCTGTTCTTTGGAGACCATGTAGAGGAAAACAGACAGTGATATAAATATCCTGTTAACTTTTTAAATGAATGAACCAGACAGCGAACCTCTTGGAGCTAAGCTACTGTTTAGGTACTTATAATACATTCTTCTCTTATTTTGTACTATTAAATATAGTAACTGTTTAAATAGTCATTGCGGTAAGGTGAAAGAAATGCCTTCTTTATTTTTACCTTAAATTGCTTGGTACTAAAATTGATTTGGAGATGGCAAATTGCATGCACCTTATTCCTATCAAGGGAGAAATCAGTAAACATGAAACTCCCCTAAATCAAGATCAAATACACCCAACAGTAGACAGTCAGACTCTCAGGACACTCACTGTCCTGGCTGGGGACAGACACCTTGTTTGGCCAGCTGAGGGGAAAGGCATCTCGCAGAAGAAAAACATTAAGCAGATTACCTTGACACGCAGCAGGCTACGAGGAGAGTGCCTGAAACACAGGCTTAACCTCATAGTTGTAACACTGTTTAAAAACAAAGTAGTTTTCAATGTTAGGAACAATCTTGAAGAACTCAGACAATAACCACCTCAGTGCATCACACTGATTCTCAAAAATAGAGTCCTCTGTAAATGTTTCCTCTGTTCTGACTGTAAAACCATCTTGCCAGATAAACTGCCACTTAGTGTCATTTTACTGTCACTGGAAATTGGGAATCTGCATTTCCATTCCCACTTAGCCACTGACTCAACTAGAAGCAATCAAGTGGCCTGAGCTTTATAGTCCATATTGATTTTTAAAGGCCTTCCTTTTGGAGCTGTCTACCTTCAGTTGTCTGAATGTGTGCTTTCATATGCTGAAATGTTTTAAGGTGTACATAAAAGATGATCTAAAAATGGGGGTACTTAGACATTCAGACAAAGTCATTGCTGAAGCATTCTCTCCACTACGCCCCTCCTCTCAGTTTTTGCTTTTGCCAAGAATGGTAGGAGTAGAGAGTTGTATTTCTACCTCAAAAGAATGCTGTGAATTCACAGCATCTCCAAAGAAAGTCTCCAGAGAAAGATGCCCCGGCACACTCTGTCTTTGACGGCCATTCATCCTAGCTGGATTGTACTCATAAATTTACCTCCTTCACCTGCACACCTTATTGTACAGTAACCCACACCTGGAGGCACCCATTTTTATAGGATGCACAACACAAACTGCACATCCCCAAATTACTAAGCTCATACAGAGTCTGATATAATTACCTATCTCATCAGGCCCAACTCCATGACTTGGATAGAGGTGAGACAAAACTAATGTTAAAAAACCTAACAAATTTAGTAGACCTTCTCCTGCATCCTCTGGGATCCAGGTGAGGAGTAAAAAAAATATGAACTGTTAATAGCTCAAAACCACACATCTCCCTCATTGGTGCCATTGGGTGTAATAACAAAAAAAAAAAAAAAAGAGTAAATTTGGCATTAAAAACATTCGTTAAGGCTTAATGCAACAATTATTCCTCTGAATTTGCTTTGATTTGCCTTGATTGCAGGAAGCAAGTTCATTCAGCACTGCCTCAGGTTTTCGTCTGTTAAAGGTCACTGACTGCCCATAATGACCAGGGCAGGGAAATGAGTAAGTCTGTTGGAAAGCACTATTAAGAGCAGTAGTGCTTGGAAACAGTGATCATGGTAGGACATCGGTATTACACTAGAGGTGGAGGGAAGAGTAGATGCAAAACCTGAAGTGTACCTGCTTGTTTATTCTTAAAATTGGCCATTCCTCAGATCCCAGAGCTCTCAGCCTGCGTATCCTAGAAAAAAGAGACCCAAGAGCACACTGAGAGAAATTTGTATGCCAAATGAATTTAAGGATCCAGGAAAGGGAAAAGGCTTGCTTTGGAAACAGCTGGAACGAACTTTTATCCACAGCAAAATCAGTTACTGGTTTTATAGCTCAAAACTGCAGATTAGATAAGCCCCTGCAGTGTGGTATGAGAGGCAAATGGGAGACAAGACCAGGCTCCCTTTTCTGAACAGCACCAGGGTGTTCAGGGTGGATGCCACCATCTTGCAAAAGGACCCAAAAATGGTTTACTGAGTGCAGTGTGCATGTGTCTATTACAAATGTGTTTATTATGGCCATTTCATTTTGCCTTTGAATATTTTACTTTACTTATGTATCAAGAGAATTAATTTTACACAAGATAATTATGTATTGATACAAATTACTCTTCATAAATATGAATGATGTTCTGTTTTCTGAACTGGAGACACTGAGATATGCAAATGCATTCGAGAGACATGTTTTTGGGGTTTTTTGCTTGTTTGTTTTTTGTTTTTTTAAATTCCGAAGTCTTGCGTTTTGTGCCTATTGCTTGTTCTTGGCAAAATCTGTATGGCACAAGAGATTATTTGTCACAACTTTGGTTCTGAGAGTGGTTTTCCGACTGGAAGAGCCTTGTAGTGTGTTTGTATTCTTAAGCCTTGCTCCAACTTAGTGACAAGAAGGACTCTTCCCCAGATGGTGAATTTGCCCAGCCACACCTATACAATCTCTGAAAGGAAACATATACCATAATACAGGCCAACCTTTAATTCCCTTACAGGCAAATAATCCACAAACAAGGCGGTACTATGTCTTGTTTTCACCCATGGAGCAGATGGGCCTCCAGTCCTACCCACCATAGGAAAGTAGAAATTATCTAATCTTCTGGGAAGTTGGCAGTGATCTGATGTAGCCCTCGAGAATTGTTTCACATAGTTTCTGGGTTTCTTTTTCTTCTTCCATTTTTGTCCAAAATGAGAGGAAGATCATCTCCAGGCTAAATGTCCTGAAATAACTGTCTTCTGAACTTTGCAGAGATAGTCTTCAAAGACTTCAGCTCCAGTGAAGTACCATGGGAATTGCAAAGGACCAGGCAAGTATAAAATTGATAAAGCTGACCAATCTAACTTGGAAAGCAACTGGGAGATTTGCTGAGAGCAAGAAAACAGCACAGAAAAGCATAGAGAGAGAGAAGCAGGATGATTTTTCTTTAGCTAGAAAAACTCAGATCAGTTTCAAACACACCTTAAACTTTAAAGGATCTGCTCACAGGCTTTCATACCTTTGCATTTTTTCCACTTTCCATGTCAGATGAGAAATCTACCTTTGATACTAACTGATTGTTTTATTTTTACTGGCACAATTCCAAAACAGATGGTTACCCCAACCTTTGTTCCTAAGCAACAGCTTGAAGATTTGAAATAACAAGTGATAGAAATTAATCGAATAATTGAATGTAACCTGGTTCTGCCTGTCCCCTCTCTCCTCTGTCAAAGCTGACTTCTAACAGGGGTCCGAAACTTCATGTCTGCTCCAGTCTTCAGTCCACAACTTGTTTCTACAGAATTATTTCATATCTCTCTGTCTCTCTCTCCAGAATTTGAGCAGGTGACATTTTACAGTCATAGTTGTCTACCGATAAAAAAATAGGGTTTTTTGAGGAAAGAATATTTCAGTGGGAGTGCCCAGTTTTTATGGGGAATTTCACTATTTAAAAAGAAAGCACACACAGTCACCTCCATATACTTGAAAAATGGGATTTCTCCACTTTTCCCTAAAAATGAGCGACACATTTCCCCTTGGGTATAGTACTGAGATAAATCATGGGAATCATGGCTCAATTCTATAGATCTCTGTCCTGCTTTATAGGCTGGCTTCTAAAGCCAGACCACCTTCCAGAAATCCTTCTTTTCACCTAAACAGAGATAAAGACATAAAAAAATTAGACATCTATAAAGAAAATAGAGGAAATTAAAGCTTTGAAGGGGCTTAATATAAAAAACCCAAAGCCCTCTAACATGAGGTTTTATCTTAAATAAACAGAAAATGTCTAGATCAGTAGCTAATCCTTCTCAACAGTTTCTATCCAGTGTCTTAATTATGGCATAAGGTTGCATTATACATGGGCATACCAAATGACCCTGATTCTCCTCCATGCAGAATCTGCCACATTACATTATCTCGCTTCCTGTCATATCGCCTGCAAAAGGCTTTGGCCTCCATTTTTGAAATCATCCCCGAGTTGAACATTAGCTGATCAAGCATCTAAGAGGATTTGTTATTTCTCACTATAACTCTGCAGTTCACTGAGCCATGCTACTCACCCCTGCCTGGATCAGACCCCAGTGATAAACAAAGCTGAAGTCAGTGGAAGTTTTCCTATGGCCTCGTAAGGCACGATCCACTATGCTGCAATGGGACTACTGCAGCTGATTTCAATGCATATAGAATCTGATCCATGGAAATGAAGGAGTGCTTTTTCTAGTAAACAGGTCGGCAGACTTGGGAACATTGTGCTTACCTCTAAAATCACCAGCTTGGAAATTAGACGCTTAGGAAAGACAGCTGACAGTTAAATCCTTGTAATTTATTTATTCTGGGAATAGCTAATGTCCTGGTTTTGGCTGGGATAGAGTTAATTTTCTTCCTAGTAGTTGGTATAGTGCTGTGTTTTGGATTTAGTATGAGAATAATGTTGATAACACAGGGATGTTTTAGTTGTTACTAAGTAGTGTTTACCTAGTCAAGGACTTTTCAGCTTCCCATGCTCTGCCAGGTGCACAAGAAGCTGGGAGGGAACACAGCCAGGACAGCTGACCCAGCTGGCCAATGGGATATTCCATATCATATGAGGTCATGCTCAGTATATAAGCTGGGGAAAGAAGAAAGAAGGGGGGGACGTTTGGAGTGATGGCGTTTGTCTTCCCAAGTCACCGTTACACGTGATGGAGCCCTGCTTTCCTGGAGATGGCTGAACACCTGCCTGCCGATTGGAAGTAGCGAATGAATTCCTTGTTTTGCTTTGCTTGCGTGCACGGCTTTTGCTTTACCTATTAAACTGTTTTTATCTCAACCCATGAGTTTTCTCAACTTTTACCCTTCTGATTCTCTCCCCCATCCTACAGGGAGGGAGTGAGCGAGTGGCTGGGTGGGGCTTAGTTGCTGGCTGGGGTTAAACCACAACAGCTAATCATATTGATCAAAACATTCCTAGGTCTGGTACTTGGTTTACCAGATTAAAGCTCCTCTGCATATACCTCCCCTGATTATACCTGTGTGTTTTTAGAGAGGTTGCAAGATTATCTTTGTTCTATCTAAAGGTGAAAGGCTGAATTCTGGAATGGCTGTGTCACTGCTATATTATGACACAAATAACCCTAAAAAAGATAAAATAATAATAATGTGACTGAAAGAGAGAGTTCACTAAGCTACAGACAATGTTCCGTATATCTATTGGCTTTATTATTATTATTATTTTTAAATTTCTCCAAATAAAGTTAGGAATTATATTTATGTAAGAGATTTGCCTGATTCCAAGCACACGAATAATGTAGGTATATCTCCGAAAATGCTCTAAAAACCACAAAGCAGATGTGCAAACCTTACAAAAAGACTAAGGAAAAATCCAAAATTAAACACTGGCAGTGAAAAATTATAAACTTGTTAGAATGAACGTGTATGTATTGCAGTCTGGAGTTCCAAGGCACAAAAAACTTCAAAAAGTTTCACAGAGAATCATACTTTCCTTTTAAATTGCTTGATGTTGCATACACAAACACACACACATTTGGGTTATGCGTATACAAATCCTTTTAATTGAACAGTTAGATTTCAGCTGTTGACTCTATAGGATTTCCAGCTCAGAATTGTAATTTACAGATGTGAAAGCTTTGGTTAAGTATAATATTTCAAGACTTCATCAGTATTTGGGGGGAAAAAAAAAAAAATCCATTAAAGTCTGCATGCCTGTGAATTTTGAAGACACTGCTGAAGTTGTTAGAGAAACCAAGGGACAAAGGTGTTCTGTGCCCTGTATGAAAACAGGGGTAGTTACTTGATAATCTGTAAACCTGATCTAAATCCACTCAGCCCCATTCCCCTTTATCCAAATCAGACCGCAATGTCCCTTTTCATCACGGCTAATCCGCTTAACACTCATATTCC
The DNA here is from genome assembly GCF_964195595.1 of Calonectris borealis. NCBI lineage: Eukaryota > Metazoa > Chordata > Aves > Procellariiformes > Procellariidae > Calonectris > Calonectris borealis. Next base: position 31,639,697 of record NC_134318.1, on the reverse strand, counting down.
CCCAGTAATTATTTATTTACTTCTACAAATTGCATGTTCCCTCCTCACACAATCAAAATCTCTTTAGGGCTGATCCCACTTGCAGTGCTGCAGCAAGATGATCTTTGGAGAAGGAAAGAATCACAGAGCAAAGTTAGGAACTACAGTAATTCCTTGCCAGCCTTTGGCATTCAAACTTCATCACATCTCCAAAAGCTCATTAGAACAGAAATTGGACTTGATTGGTCGAGTGGGCAGTCAGACAGAGTCAACATGCGTGAGGGAAAGTGAAGAATTTTTAAAACTGATCATCAAGCAGCCCCAGCGATTGGATCTGTAAACCAGGGACTTACTACATAAGACACAGAAGAGATTGATGCTGTTGAAGAACAGCTGCAATTATCTAAATTAATGAAATCAGGAAGCCACACCTGCTCCACATGACTGACTCACTCTTCTGGCTCCATCCCCAGCTTGAAAAGGTAGATTTAGCAATTGATGGGTTTAACATGGGATGAGCACAGTAAGTTATGTGCATTTAACAAGCTCCTTCGAAGTGTTCTGAGAAGCACAGCGTGGGTGAGAGATCGTGGCAGTTAATTACTTCCCTGAATCACACGTCCCTGGAGGGAGTCCTTGCATTTCAACAAAGCCTTTTCTACAGGGAAGGAAGTTTTACAAGCACAAGTTAGTTAACATACTGGGATGATCAGAGCCATTTCCACCTTTGAAGGCACAGTCAACTCTTGCAAGGTATTATGGTAGGAATCCTCATTCTACCACCTGGTAAATGTTTTTTTAGAAAATCCAAACCCGAAGTCCTAATGGCTGTAACAGGCACTCTTCGATAGAGGATGGGTCATATGCAGGGCCATCTCTAGCCATAGGAAGACACCAAGTCTGATAGAAACAGCCTTTGATTTTCTGCCTCCTACTCAGCTCTGGAAAGGCAGAAAGGCTGTTCCTTTAAGGGGAAGATTCAGGGAATGTGGGAGACTGCAGAGTAGCAAGCAGGGTCACTGTCTCAGGTCTGCACATTCCCTCCCTCTTTTCTGGAGC